>NC_064433.1:148875092-149494652 GCF_023343835.1 Lagopus muta | reverse complement strand
ATATTTCCCTCCAACTTTCCTTTCCCAAATGACATAGGAGGCCTGCTCCAAAAGTAATGACTCCTGCTTTATTATGTTTTCTCACAATGTCAGGGGTGAATGTTGGTGGTGTGGTGGTAGATATTTAACCTACTTGTCAGTAACAGAAATGTCAGCAGAAGGGCAGTCTGACAGAAGGACATCTGATGTAGAAGTGCTTATGAAGCAAAGGTGTGTGACTGAATTTTGTCATGAGGAAAAAATGACAACGATTGGCAATGTTGATGCCTGCTGAACGTTTATGGTGACCAAACAGTGGATGTGAGGAGAGTGAGGTGGTGGGTGGTGCATTCCAGCAATGACCACGTTGATATAAATGACAAACCAATTTGTGCAGATTTTTGTGGGCACTGCACTCAGGTTCTTGTTCATTGCGGCAAAAATGCAGATAATGGTGGTGATTATGCAGAACCATAGTGTTTTGTAGTGGAGAAAATTCTCAATGAAGTTGTGATATTGTACTCTTCCTACCAGTTGTGGTTTCCGTGGAAATAAATAGCAGACTTTTTTTCAGAGTAATAAATAACATTTATTTATTTATTTGTTTGTTCATTACTTTACTATGAACTCTAAATCAGGCAGAGGCTTTCCTTTCAGTTTTTAGCTTTCCAAATGCTTAGGCTTACATTGCCCTTTTTTTCAGGCTATCTTTTTGCTCACCTAGCAATTTCCTCTTAAGAAAATTTATAATCTACCTGTTTTGTTTTATCAACCCAACCAAATTAAGTGTACTTTTTTATTAAATAATCCGTTCTTATCCAAAGATAAATTAAATGTCGAGATATATCAAGTCAGATAAATAAAGTATACGAACATGTATATAGTACACTATAACTTTAAAAACTGACAATAAAAAATAAAGCATAAACTTTATGAAATTATATGACTGTGACTTTCCATATGCAGACAGCAAGATGAAACTGAAGTCTGATAGATACATCGAATCAAGACAAACAAAAAAATAAAACAAACAAAATCAAATATCCAGGCCTCCTTACATCTAAAAATATCCCAACAAAACATTCCGGGCTATTTTCTCCTTGGAATATTTAATATTTTTCTTCAAAATAAGGCAAAACCAATATATAAAAGTTACCCTTATCTGCTTTTTCTGCTCTTTGCAAAGGTCCAACAAATACTTCAACAAGAAGAGTAAAATAGACCTCAATTCCTGGTGGTAAATCACTGGATTATATGCCACAAAATGCAAAAGTTTGCTTAAAATGCAAGCAGTCATATCTTGGATTCATACTGTCAAGGACACTGACAGACTGCTGAAACAGTGTCAATTTCACTTCCTGTCTTCATAATATAGCACATTACAAAAGGCTCTCCAAGGTGGGAATATCAACTAGTTATCAGACGGATGGTCTTTCATTTTCCTATTTTCATTTTTCAATTGCTTTTATTTTTTTTTTATTCTGTTCCAGTGCAATGGTGGAAAAAGTCTGAGTCCTTCTCATCAAATTGAAGTCCATGGGGCCAGACGATATCCATCCTAGGGTTCTGAAAGAGATGGCTGATGTGGTTGCAGAGCCGCTCACTGTCATATTTGAAAAATCACGTGTCAATGGTTTAAGGGCTGGTTCGGCCCGGTTCCGTGACCAGCGGGGCGGAGGGATCCACGGATCCGTGCCTCCAGAAAAGGGAAACAGGGGACCCCAAAATAATTAAAAACAGTGGCAATAATCTGAGGAGAAACAAACTAATTTACTAAATATATTATCGGAATGCAAGGTAGCACACTAATGTCATGGTTCTATGTTTTTTTTTGTTTTTGTTTTTTGTTTTTGGGTTTCAGTATTCCACATCAAAACATCATGTAGTGTACGGGGCATTAAAGTGTCACTGCCCCAGTTCCAGGTACCTATCCCTGTACATTACAGCAGTCACGGGATCTGGCCCTTCCGAGTGGGGGGGGGCGCTCTCTTGCTGCCTTGCAGTGGGTGCTGGAGGGTGCTTTCCTAGCTGTTCCAAGCTGTTCAGGTTTGACTCGGTCCCGGGAACTTTCTCTCTCTCATTTTGTCTGATTTATTAATCTCAATTTCAATTAAATTGTATATATTGTGTTACCTTGTATTCCAATATTATAGAAAAATAAGTTTTCCTCCATAGATTGTTGCTGCTGCTCTTTTCCTCCCTTTCTTCCTTCCCATTTTTGTGGGACTGGGGTGGGGGGGGAGGGCAGAGGCCTGTCACCCCTGTCATGGACATAGATTGATCTAGTCAACTCTGTGACAACTATAACACAATATAATCAGAATTGAAGCTAATAAATCAAATATAATGAGAGAGAGAATGTCCGAAAGGTGAATAGGCCTCACCACAATGCTGAGGTAAGATGTGCAGTCCAGTTGAGCAGCAGAGAGATGGGAGCAGCGCCCACGAAGACGCTGACGAAAAAGAACGCATCAGATGACCTTGCCAAGAGTTATATCTCCACTCTGTGACTGCAAAGTCCCCTGGGGAATGTAGTTCTTCTTCTCTTTCAGGCAGGTACCCAGGACTTGAGCATTAACAGTTAAAATCCCAGTGCCCCACGTGATGCTATGATGTGGAATACCGAAAACCAAAAAATCATAAAACCATGACATCATGACTGTCTACTGAAGTTCTGGGTGACTGGAAATAGGGAAACGTTACTCCCACTTTTAAGAAAGGGAAAAAGAAAGATCTGGGAAACTACAAGCCGGTGAGTCTCACCTCTGTACCTGTGAAAATCATGGAGCAGACCCTCCTAGAAGCTGTGTTAAGGCACATGCAAAATAAAGAGGTGATTCGAGACAGCCAGCATGGCTTCACCAAGGGCAGATCATGCCTGACCAATTTGGTGGCCTTCTATGATGGAGCGATGGCTTTGGTGGATGGGGGATGAGCAGTGGATGTCATCTACCTGGAATTCTGCAAGGCCTTTGACATGGTTCCTCACCACATCCTTCTCTCTAAATTGGAGAAGTGTGGATTTGAAGGATGGACTGTTCAGTGGATTAGGAATCAGCTGGCTGATCACAGCCAAAGGATTCTGATCAATGATTCTGTGTCAGGGTGGAGGCTGGTCACAAGCAGTGTCCCTCAGGGGTTGGTCTTGGTATGGGTGCTCTTCAAGATCTTCATCGGTGACACAGATGATGTCATCAAGTGCACCCTCAGCAAGTTTGCAGATGACACCAAGTTGAGCAGTGCAGTCGATACGTTGGAAGGAAAGAAAGCCATCCAGAGGGACCTGGACAGGCTGGAGAAGTGGGCCCAGGAAAACCTAATCAGTAACGCCACATGCAGGGTCAGGGCAATCCCAGGTATCTATACAGACTAGGGGAAGATCTCCTTGAGAGCAGCACTGTGGAAAAGGACTTTGGGGTCCTGGTGGACGAGAAGCTAACATGAGCCAGCAGTGTGCACTTGCAGCCCAGAAGGCCACCAAAGGGCGGCCAGCAGGGAGAGGGAAGGTAATTGTTTCCCTCTACACTGTTCTTGTGAGGCCCCACCTCGAGTACTGCGTCCAGGACTGGTGCCCCCAGTACAGGAAGGACATGGAGCTCTTGGAGCACGTCCAGAGAAGGGCCACTAAGATGATCAGAGGGCTGGAGCTCCTCTCCTATCAGGAAAGGTTGAGGGAACTGGATTTGTTTAGCTTGGAGAAGAGAAGGCTCTGGGGAGACCTCATTGCAGCCTTCCAGTACTTGAAGGGATCATAAAAACAGGAAGGGGAACGGCTATTAATGAGGGTGAATATTGATAGGACAAGAGGGAATGGCCTTAAACTGAGACAGGGGAGGTTTAGGTTAGATATTAGGAGGAAGTTTTTCACACGGACAGTGATGACACACTGGAACAGGTTTCCAAGGAGGTTGTGGATGTCCCATCCCTGGAGGCATTCAAGACCAGGCTGGATGTGGCTCTGGGCAGCCTTGTCAAGTGGTGGGCAACCTTGGACGTGGAAGGAGGGGTTGAAACTTGATGGCCATTGTGGTCCTTTTAAACCCAGCCCATTCTATGACTATATGATTTTTTGCTTTCTATGTGCTTATTGTTTGCTGTTCACTGTACTATACAAGATACTCATTAAAAAGTGGTGCTGGAATATAACTGAAGAAATAACCTCACGGAAGGGCTGCATATACAATGTTGTAGAGTTTCCCATTAGGATGCAAAGGTTTCACAGCTGTTTTGTCTCACTAGCAAGAACTGACACCTTTGCTTTCCTTTCTTTTTATATAAGCATCAAAATCCCTCCTAATTTTGAGAGAATGATGTTTCACTAAGATGCGCGAGTTATCTTATGAAGCATATCCAGATCCTGGAAGAACAGGGCTAATTTTATGTTATGGGAGCTTTGCAGGGCAACCTCATCTACTACATTTATTATCAGACTTAACGGTTCTTCCTTATCCTATTAATTTATTACCAGAAAAAAGAATGAAAATCTCGACTATGTGTTCCTCGCCCAACAATTCCTTGCATACATTGATGAAGACTCTAAGATCTCTCTATCGCAAATGGAGTTTTTATTCAGAAGATGCTGTGTTAGTTGCCCAAGGAATGAACTTCGCCCAACAAATAAAATATTTTGTACTTATTTTGTGAGGAAATCACTGAATAAACAGATATAACTGTTTGCAAAGAAATAAAATATCAACCAAAGTACAAGAAACAACACTTAAATACTACAAAAAAGAGAAAAAAAAAAAAAAGAAATCACATCTGCTATGTAAAAATATATTTTTCGTATAAAGAAATCTAATCACATTAATCACATTAAATGATACTCAGTGATCCCAAGATCAAGATTCGCTTGAGAGAACTGTCAAGAAGCTACTTCAGGGGACTCTAGTGGGAATTCAAAAGAGGAAAGTGGTGAGGATTTTGCATTCAGTCGTTCTGTCTCAGAGGAACAGAACCAGACTTGCATAGAATGAGCAATATGCTGATTAACATAGTGGCTACACCATCAAGGCTATTTACTTTTAAATAAGTGTTAAGAACTAACTTTTGCTTCACAGGGCAAACCCTTGTATATTGTTTCTTAATGTAGGGTATTTATGCTCACTGAAAAATAATTGTTTCAATCATCTCAGCTGCAAAACACTTTTTAATCCACTATGGTTTGAATTCATTTACAGAAAAAGATCAAGTGGTTGCTGAAGAAAATATTATTTCCCCACCACTCTTTTCTATGAGAAGTGAAAAGCCTGCAGTTCATTTTTCAAAGGTCACTGGAGGAACTTTAATAGTCTTATCACAGCAATGTCAGCTATCATTTCTCCCAGCCAGATAAGCCACCAAAAATGAAATGTCTTTGTTTTTAGTTTTTAATTCCCAGTTTATATGTACAAACAGTTGTCCAACAAATCCCCCTAGACTTCTTCTTCAAGCTCAACAGTTCATCACATTTGTAATGATGTTAGCACAGTTAAATATTTTATTTCCTATTCATCACTCAATTCCAGTTTAAATTGTGCAGTAAAAAAAAAAGTTTTTGTCTCCTGTATTCTGCCCTTTTCCATCCACAGAACTCTAACTTCTAGTTTTAATTTTTTCCTAGTTGTAAGAGTAGAGTCAGTGTCTCCAAAAGTCCAGAAATTCAGACTGTAAATATTCACCACTTCCTGCTGAAAATAATACTCTAAGGAAATAAAAGCATCTAGACTACTATTCTGTGATTTCTATTTGTCTAATTAAAACCTCCAACACTTTGATTGGTAATAAATTATTAGAAAAACAGAAAAGAGACAGCTCTTCATGTTAAAATATAAGTATGTATTGAGCTTAAAAATAAGGAACTATTGAAATCTAAGATCACTGTTTGTTAAATGGATCACTATCCATCAGCATATATCATGTTGCTTGGCTTTTGCAGAGTGTTTAAACAGCCTGTGGGAATACAAATAAATTAAGAGCACTGTAACAAAGTACAGTAATGTGAGGTACAGAGTACAGATTCTATATACAGACTAAAAATATATATATATCTATATCAGTTATTTTTTTCCTATGCAATAGCAAATTTCAAACTTCCTTTTTATTTTTGTAGTATACATGTCTGAAATTCATACATGTATAGAGGTTTTAAATTTTCACTGTCAAGATGCAAATTACTTTTAACCACTGCAGGCACGCTGAGATTTGTGAGGAGTTCGGCTAACAAATACTTAGACAAATATTTGAAAGTCATAAATAGGATGAATGTATTTCTGTCTTGGTTGACAGAGACTCATTTGCTGATGTAATCTCAGTGAATGGTTAATTTAAAACACCTGATGGATCACACAAGAAGAGAATTAACTGCAGTGAAAAGCTGAACATCAAAAGCACAATGATGCACAACCAAGTAATAAATTTTAACTCTGATGGTTATCATCTTGCCATTTCCTGTAAGTTTTCTTTTGTCCTCAATTTTATTCAGGCATGATGTATATTTGTAACATGAAAGCCACAGGAGAACACCTCTGGAGAGATAAGATCCACAAGTCACAATTGGTAGAATCTGAGGAATGAAGAGGGCAGAGTTTCCTTGGAATATGATATAAATATTGATGATTTGTAGGACACTGGAGCATTGTCTCCTGCAAATGAGGAACCACTGGGAGAAAAACTTATCCCAGACCTGGAGGAAATTAGCCTTTGTACAATCAATGAATGTACAGATGTTATAGTTATGAGATGTACCAGAGAGCTTGGCTACGCAGTTACTTTCAAGGAGTAACTTTCAAGACACAAATGTCTATAAAATGTTTTCCTCAACTTTGAATACAAGCTGAAGTAAATCAGAATATTACTGATTTTGAATTTTTTTAAATTATTATTATTATTATTATTTTGTCAGTTTTTAGTAAGCAGTTTAAGTGACACCGTATCATTCTGTTTTGCTGAACCTCAAATAAAGAACACAGGATCTGAAGGGAATACATTCATCTCAGCAAGTTTATAATCATACACATGTACATATTGTTTTAGTTAGGGAACCAGTGAACAAATACATTTGAAGTTTTATGGGTAACTCCTTTGATTCTCTTCTAAATTGCAGCTTTTCTGTTTTCTTCCTAATGTAAATTTAGACAATTTCTCTTTCTTTAAAGAGTGTGAAGACTTTGCTCTGACAAGCTTTCACTATCATCTCTGATTTTCTCGAAGAACAAAACTGATATTCTAGTAAATAGATACTGACTGTATTTCCAATACAGACAATGCTTGTATTATATTTGTGCTTCCACATTTTGTATTTATTTAAATAGTAGTACAATAAAGAGGCAGAAGGATCTTAAGCATAGGAAAGTTGATATTTCCCTGCATAATTTTTATTCAAACTAACTGAGCTTCATACTGCTGAAAGATTGGCTTCCCGTAAAATTAATATTTCTTCAGAATTGATTGCTGATTTTGTTAGGGTACATTGGATACTTCTGAAATCTAGTTCATACCTCAAGCTTCTCTCTATGTTCAGGCAGCTTGACAGTAGGAGTTATGTGGTGAATATTTATATACCTTCTACAAAATATACTGTGGCAAATCCAGAAGCAGTGCTTTCTCTGCTGGAGGTGATGGAGAACATAATAGATGGAATAGATGGAAGTAGCTGCACTGATCATGCACAATGTACTTAATATTGAAAGAGTTTCTCTGTCCATCTTGTGTTTCATTTCTTATAGGAACTATGACTATCTTTTATAACTTTATGCCTCTTTTGCATTTTAAACGCTTACTGTTTTATTACTGTTTCATGTATGCTGAGATAAACCTTTTTTTTCTTTTTTTCTTTTTTTTTTTTTTCTTTAATCAGTATTCAAGGATGAATTCCCTTAAGGATTCTAAGTTTTACACGTGGGGCTTCCATTTTTTTTACATCTGTGTTTTCAGTGCTATGGTATATTTCTTCTGTCTTGGAATATGATGAATGTTGGTCCTGATTGCAAAATGTTTATTGCATTTCAAACTAAACAACATCCCCTTTCATGTCCCACTCATGTCCTACAGAAAAAAAAATAGACAATCTATCTGATTAAATCAAGATCTGTCAAATAAATAGTTCAGAACAAACAAAATTATTTTAATTAGTTGTAACAAACCATTCATTTTAGATTAGAGAAAATACAATGTGACTTGCCAAGGGATCAGGAATTATTACTAAAAGACTGTGGAAGGACACACATTCATTTACACAAGAAAGTCATGTCTACTCTTGAAGCTTTGTCACTGATTTGGAGAACTGGGAAATTCATCATAATTGGCAGATTCCCAGAGGGCTACTTTAACACATTCATATGACTTCTAATGGAAAGCTGTATTATGTAAAGAAGTTCAGGAAAAGGAGTCTAGTTTGTTTATACAAACAGAAGTAAAGATAACCTCGTGGGACTGGACTTGGTATCAAGTATAGTATATTATATTCAAAAAGTCAAATAAAATATGGTGTTAATCATGTTAATCTGTATTTCTGTGACCATGCAACTAAAACAAAGAAATTCAATTAAAGCTGATTAGCTTACCTCCACGTTGCATGATGTTAATCCTTTCTATAATAAATTTGCTTTGGCCACAGCAATTGGGATAGTCCAAAATGGAGCCAAACCCAGATATTACTGTTTAAGACAGTGGAAAATTGAAATTAATTGTTCTGACTCATTTCCTGACCTTTTTCTTTTCAGGAATTTAGGAGTACCTTTTGGATGTAAGTAAAAATATGGGAATAGTTAGTATTTTGCTAGCTAGAAAACAAAACCTGATTGGGTGAAAATGGGGTTACTTAGACAAAGAAAATAATTAACCTTAACAAGAATTGCCAAGAGATGATAGTTCTAGAGAGAAAACTTAGTTTATTAAAGTTTGATTCAAAAAGCTGTGCAAAAACAGAGTTAAATATTGTAACAATTAATGTAGTTGTCCAGATGTCTGTACTGCATATTGAGAAACTCAAGTTCAATATTAGACGTAGATACCAGTACATTAAAGCTCAAAAGAGAGTATCAGTTCTGGGGCAAGAACTTTCAGTTTTCATATACTACATATATTCCAACTTCATATATGTAAAATGATTTCTGGTTAACCTTTTAGGCAGGTAAGTCTAGTGAAAATCTAAGAGAGTTGGGCAGTAATTGTGCATAATGATCTTGAGGCAAATTCTCATTAACAGATAAAATCAGAAAAAAATCTGTGGGTTGTGACAGAAAGTAATTGTGATATTCTTATATTGAGCTGTAGATCCACTTTCCTCAATAGAGTATTCAGTCATTATAGACAATTGAATTCACTGACATTAAAAAATACTTTATATATAGTTATATCTTCTATGTAGAATTGACCAAATACTGAAATAAAAGCTGTTCTGAGTAATTCTGCTTTATTGGAAAAAACAGCTAATTCCTACTGGATATATTAGCACTTATTGGTATTGTACAGATGTGTATAATCACTGCTTTTCCCTTCATGAACAGCAGCCATCTGTTTGTCTTTGGATGATTTCAGCACTTAATACACTTCTGTCTGTATCTGAGAAGCAGCCACCCTTTCTCTGCTAACGTAAATGGGACAGCATAATACCTAATGACATTCATCATTTAATGCAAGTAACATATGTAAGTATTATAACTGATCACCATGAGACACTGTTTTGGGCTTTTGTCTCAAGGCTTGTTGCGAGACCCCTTATTTTAAAATCTGTATGAGTAATTTAACACTCTTTGTCTCAAGGTTCACACAAAGTCTCACAGCTACTTTGTCTTGCCAGTCCTACCTATGCCTCCAAGGGCAGCAAAAGTAAGATCAGAAAGGAAAAACGATTCTGCTAGGGTTCAAGGAATGGCCAAGCAACCTCCTGGGGAATGGGCCTTGCAGAAGACCAATTACCTGAGAAGGAATGAACTAACATGTACTAACATGTGCTGATATCTAGAATCTCAAGACTGAGAAGACAGTATATAGGACTGTTCTAACAAGAGATAGAGAAAAGAAAAAGGAAAAACGAGAGAGAAAATTCTTCTCAATGACCTGAAGATATCCTTGGACCAACGGAATGCCACTGGAATCCTGCTGGAATGCATGGTGGTGAAAACTTCTTGCTTTCTATAAAGAAACAGTGCTTTAATTTCCTATCTTCTTACTATTGCCTGCCTTCCCTTCCCCAGCACCCTAACTATGAATTTGTAGTAAAATTCAATAATTGCATCAAGACAACTGCTGATCAGTACAATCTTTTTGAAGCAGTTGCTATGATTCGGGTAGGTCAACTGACACATCAATTGTTATGGAATTTGTAACGATCAGTGTTGAGATTCTTTTCTGTCAATAACAGATAATTTACATTGGAATTGCTAAGAAAACTTCCACGTTATGCCTGTGTTATTATGTTTATCTAAAGAGAAATAAGAAACAAACAAAAAATTCTACATCAGTTCACTAATGAATGAACATGTCCTTTGGAAGCAAAATATGTTATGTTGACCAGACATTAGAGTGTCAAACAATGTTCTTTTGTTGGCGCTGAAATATTTCATTTTAGCATAGAAAACTTAAGAAATATGAGTGAAATATAGCCACTGAGAATACAGGTTTGTAAATAAATGAAATAGCAATTCTTTAATCTTTAGCTATCTTTTATTGTGAATACTGAGTATATAAGTAGAACTCTATGTGCTGCCTGTAACATTCCGAGTACAACCATTCAGAAGCATACATGATATAACAAAAACTACTTTTAAAATTTTGATGGTAAACAAGAGAACAATGGAAGAAGATTTCATTTAGATTAATTTTGAAATTTGGAGTAGGTTACAATAAACATCTCTAATTTGCTTTTCACTCCGTGAACAGTTATAGTCAAGCAGAGAAACACCATTTAACATTTTTAAAATAATTTGCTGAAAAGGAATCAATGTGTACATGACAAAATGATAGACAGTGAACTGCCTTATAGTTGACATTGTCATATAGTTGTTCTTAATATCAAAATTACTCAGTGTTATTAAGAACTACTTAATCAGACTCTTCTAAGAATCCTGTTGTGTTTAGTGATGCGCAAATAGTGAAAAAGGCAATTTTCCCTGGCAGAAAGCAGTTTCATTCTTTGAGGCTAGTCCTTTTCAAAACTAATTTACCTGACTAACAAACCATCTCAAAAAAGTGGAACAATTAATTTCAAATAACACAGCACTGCACATATATGCATCTGCAACGTTTATTGTGAAAGGATACTGAGTGCATTCTATCCCTTCTGTGGGAGGTCAAGAACAAGCTAGATTCTGTATAGTTGAGGTCACATGAGAGTCTCCTAGTTAATTCTGCAGGACTGTTGCAATGAGGGCCCACTTATAACTCCTGAGTACTGTCTTCATCTAGAGGTTCCTGAGCTACTAGTCATGCTGTAGTGCAGCTCTGCCCTGTTCTGCCCAACCATGCTAAGCAAGGCCCCAGCTATGGGCTGACAACCCAACGTGACTGTGGCTGTGTCTGAACATCACCTGGACTGATCCTTGCCCTGACCTGCAGGCTGACCCACGGTTTTCTCCAGCTCGTCAGCTGCTAGGGAGTTCCCAGTTCTGCCAGTTTGTAAATAGGGAATAGCATGCTTCTGTCCTATGATGTATGTGTAAATCATCATTAGCAAATGTCCACACTTTTTCTGGGACCGAAGACTGTATGTTCAGAGATATTTAAAATTTTTGACCAGATAACTTGTCTTGTCTTTATTTTTTCTCTGCCTTTGATCATGATATTCTTAACATTTTAGCCAACAGCTCTGCAAAAGTGATAGTTTAACTTTGTCCTATGAAACTTACTACTACATACATCTAACCTAATTTGAGGGATTTCACTAATGGCCACTTTCTAATCTAGTAGAGGAGAATAAGTTCTTTCAGAGAACAATGCAAGCATTCTGTAAATTCCTGCCTTGAGGTGGCTATTTTGCAACATGAAATGTCTGATCTTAATAAGGCAATGTATTGAATAAAATCCTAGTGCCTAGAATATGAAATGAGCTTTCTGAGAATTTGCAAGTGAAGTGTTTATGAGTCAAAAATAATTCAAAGCACAAATCCTTCAAGAATTATAGCTGTTTTATCAATCTTTCTGTTTTTAAATCAGAAAATTATCTTCTATTTTAAAGAACATATTCCTTACATTTTATGCATATTAAAAACTCTTTAAGCTCTTGTACAGATGCTTTTTGAGCAATTGTGATTTTTTTTAATTTTAAATGAGGTTATTAATTACCAACATACATAATAATCACAATTAATTTCCAGACAAAATAAATCAAAAGCATATCTCAAAAGCAAGCTGTGATTAGATTAAAACATAATATAATGAAGAAAATAATCAGAAATAAAAATACATGATGTAATTAACCCTTAGAAAATTTGGTATTAGTTGGGATCTAAAGAATATGAGGGCATATTAATAAACAAAATAATGATGTAATGTAAAATGGAATGATTATTTATGCAGATGGTGTCTACAGTCTCAAATCAAAATACATTTAAAAAAACCTGCTGGATTCATTTTCAAACTTTGCCATGTTACTGTTCCTTAAAAATATAGATTTAACTATGAAATTTCAGGATCTGATTTTGTGGATTATACAAAATATAATGACTGTAATTCTTTTTTTTTTTTTTTTTTTTTTTTTTTTTTCTCCTTTGTTTAACTCATAAATATTGTCAATCGCATTTCATCTGAAAGAACTTCAAGTTTGGCAACAGAGCATTTCATTTAACTGAGTGGGATTTCTGAGGAATAAATTTTATCCCAGTTTCCAAATATAAGAAAACCCTTACGTAAAATACATTTTTTGATAGAATACACATACTATTGCATGATTAGGCAGTTATGCATATTTCCTTGTCTATCTTTCTGTCAGTTCTGTATTTAAGGAAAGCGTTCTCCTCTCCTCTCCTCTCCTCTCCTCTCCTCTCCTCTCCTCTCCTCTCCTCTCCTCTCCTCTCCTCTCCTCTCCTCTCCTCTCCTCTCCTCTCCTCTCCTCTCCTCTCCTCTCCTCTCCTCTTCTTTGGAGCATAGATCCATCACCAAAGATTGGTCATAACCTTCACTTATCTCTGTCTTTTTAATTTAGGTTTATAAAATGGAATAACATGGTGTATTGAGGGACAGAAAAGTTCCTCTGTAGACTGGAAACTGGTAAAGAATGTGAGAGTTAATTAGGAGGAGTGGACTATTTTTAATAATTACTATACATTGATTTATTAGGCGAAGTTTTGCCTATATATCTAATATTCCATGAGCTTGAAAATAATGGACATGTACCACAATAGCTGATAGAAATAATAGTATAAATACTGTGTGTGAGCAGAATATGTAACACTTTCTAGTCTGACACAATTATTGACAATGAAGTCACCATACTCCAAAAAATGAGCAAGCATAAGTTTATCTTAAGACAACAGTCAACAGTGTTAAAAAGTAGCTAGAAGATTATTGAGTCACTTTCTCAGAAGTCAAGGAGTTAACATGAAAAGGGAATTAGTAGTTTGCAGTCTTTGAAGTGGGGAAGTAGTAAAAGAGGTGCAGACACACCTGATTGAGAACTGCCACAAGTCTTATCAGCATCACGCCTATGTCTAAACTGGATGGTGCATCCTCCACTGCAAACATCTTGAGTTTCTATGCAGGATGCCACAAGTAGGTTTCCACATCTTGAATGTGAGTATATGGTTTCATGGAAGGTACTTTCTTACCAGCTTGCTTATTATTGAATTTTGGTAGCAAAAAGAACAAATATAAAGGTTATTATAAAGGACTTCTCCTCTCTGGGCTAAGTAATCCCAGATCTCTCAATGTTCTGCATAGGAGAGATACTCCTGATCCTTAATCATCATTGTGGCTGTCTGTTGCATCCAGTATGTCCATATCTGTCTTGTACTAGGGAGCTCAGAAATGGACCCAGCCCTCCAAGTTTGACTGTCATCAATGTCATCAGTGCTGAACTGGTGGAAAGAGTCACCTCCTTTGGCCTGCTTGCAATACTTTGCTTAATGTAGTTCAGGATATCATTAGCTTTCTTTGCCAGCAGGGCATACTGCTGACTCATGTTGAAGTTGATGTCCATCTGTTGCAGACAGAAGCAACTCCACAATACACTTCTCTGATAAGGGAGAAACAAGAATATACTTGTAGATATAATATAGATATAATGTACTGATTTAACAGTGACTTACTGACAAGATTTGAGGACTGTATACACTCGATTATTTACTGCTTAGAGGCTAAGGTTAAACACACATACAAGTGCTCCTGTTGAGTCATGAGGTTCAGAGTGTGACTTGCTTTCAAAATTGGAATCACAGAGGCTAGATGTGGCTGAATCCACTTTTTATTCCACAATTAATCAATGATTTATGTCTAATGGATTTTACATACACAATCAATGTAAGATATAATCTTAGTGAAGCTAACTAACCTTGCAATCAAATATAGGATCTTAGCAAAGCTAACAAAGCCCAAAACAATAAGGATTTGTAGCAGAAACGCGTTTTGTCATCAATGTGTATGGAATCTCTTTATAGTCATAATCTTGAGAGATGTCCCTACCAGAGGGAAGATCTTGTTGTGTAGCTAGCTGTCCTTCAGAAATGCTCCAAGAGCTCTTGCGCTGCTCACTATGGGGTGAGATGACTTTGTTTTCAGAAACACGTTCAAGTTGACCCTCAGTTTTTGAACCAGGTGTCTGCTGTCTGTTCTTTCAGCCCTCGAGTCTGAGACAGATTTGTGGTCATTATCAGTACTATAGCTCACTATTTTCTTGTGTAAGGCCTTGTCTGTAAGGCCAGACCAAAAGAGGGGAAAAAAGAGAAAGGGGGGAATAGTCACACCTCCACGGACCCCTATATCCTTTGCTAACAAACTAATTTCTAGGTAGTTTTCTCCCCATCGTTTATTGGTACATGGGGTGAAATATCATCTTATTTGTATAAATTATGTAAAATATGAAACATAGACAAAAATAACAAAATATGACATAACATAAATATCACATTAAAAAGAGAACATACACATTTAAATAAAAATATGTTTTATAGTTTTGTGACAAAATTCTGCTGATATTTACAAATTAGTGAACATCCAAGTTATTGTTAATACATTATAATTTTAGGAATGATGTTTTGAAAGTTCAATAAAATTTACAGAATTATGGGATAATACTGTATTCGTTACCTGTAACACAAAGAGTCCCATCTGCTCAAGGAGAGGGAAATATTTTTTTCAGGAGATGTATGACTACTTAACTCATTTTCTGTTCTTAAGTGCATTTCCTGACTATGTGTGGACAAACCTGTTTAGTAATGATTTATATATGAATCATCATTGCTAAATTAAATATCCGGACATGCCGTATTGTGATGTTTCTGTTGCATATCTTAAAAATATTGCTGTCTTCAATTTAAAGACAGTTAAAAATAATGACAGTCAAACTTCCTTAATATTTAAATTAGCATGTATTCTGATTCCAGAAACTGTTAAGAGCTAAAATAGACATAAACAAAAAATAAAATAAAATTATATATGTATATACATATATAAATGTAAAAAAATAAAATGAAGGCAGTAGCTTTAACAAAAATTCTGTATATATTAGAGCACAGAGTTGCACTCTCTCAAGGAGAAGGTTTCTATGAAGAACAAGTAACATTCTCCTGAAAATTAAAATCTGATTTCTTTAAGATGCTTTTAGTAAGATGACATTTATTGCATACATCTGTTTTCGATATGCTTTTGGAGAAAAATATTTGAAGTTGTCCAAATATAGCCAAGGAATGAGCTGACAACAAAACTGGAGTCCAGTTCAAACTGCTCACTGTTGCAATTTAACCAGACAGACAGCTAAGCTCCACACAGCCTTTCACTCACTGTCCCTTTTCGCAGTGGGATGGGGGATAGAGTCAGAAAAAGAAAAAAAAAAAAAAAAAGGAAAAAAAAAAGGAAAAAAGAAAACTAATTAATAGGACAGAAAAGGAAAGGAGAGAAATATTAATAATGAGTATATGTGATGCACAAGAAATGGTTCACTACACACTGGCCAGTGTCCAACCAGTCCTGAACAGTGGCCCCTCCTCTGGCCAACTCCCCTTTGTTTTTTCACATAATATCATACAGCATGGAATATTCCTTCAGCCAGTTTAGATCAGCTGTCCTGGTTCTATCACCTCCCAGATCCCTGTGCCTCTCCAGGCTCCCTTACTGACAAGGCAATAGGAGAAGCTGAAAAACCGAAACATAGCCTGGAGTGTTTCTGGTTTGGTGCTTCTTTAATGAATGCTACTACTTCTCCATCTTACTTCTGTCTGATGAGAAGAATAGACGCAGAGAGATTGATTCAAAGATAAGTGTTTGAAGGATAAGTTGCATTTAAGATCATTTTGCCCTCAGCTTCCTCAGTCTGTCTCCACAGAATTTTTTCTTCTGTCATCTAGTGTTCTTGAACATGAACTTCAGGAAAGGCTTGAAATTAACTATTGCATTATGCAGATATATATTTATTGGCCAATACTTTCAAAGAAATATGGTTTCCTGCATTTAATTTATCTGTTCACATTTAACATCTCCCTTCAATTAGCTCTTGCCTTCTGACACATTAGCTTCTTGTTTATTTGCAGTGATGACTGAAGATTCGTATTTCTAGTAGCTATTTAATTTAGGTCTTACAAAACTAGAAAACCCCATCCTCTTTTCTCTTAATTTTGTACACAGCAGAACTGTTGTTTAATATGATCTGAGATACTCAAGATACTCTTTGGGATATCCTATGGGAATGTTCTATGATTATTCAGTTACTTTCTCTATAGCAATTCCCTTAATTAACATATGTTTCGTATCTCTGAGAGTTAAAAAGATGCATGCAAAAGTATATGTAAATGTATGCATTTATCAATTCCAAGTATTTTAAAAATAATGAAAAAAGATTGTTCACTTATCTACTCACTTTTACTAACATAATAAAAATAAAAAGTACATAGGCAAATCCAAGGCAGAAACAAAGAATATATTTTATTTAAAAAGATTTATGAACTCTTCCCTAGCAGTAATTTGAAAGTTAATTTGACAGCTACAGATTTCAAGATACATTGCTTTGAAGACTTCTTGTTTTGTTTGATTTCAAGAGATGTCTAGCGCTGAGATTACATAATAAGTTCCTATTCATCCAATAACATTAATAAGATTTAAGATATCAATTTATACATTGACCCACAGGTATAGTAGTAGTACCATTACTAGGCAGTTTGCCTATGTGAGGGAGCAATGCTACACCTTTCTTTAACAATTCCTCTTAGTGATGATTTCAGCATACAGTAACTCTGGAGATTGCATCCTTTTTGGCTCAAACTTCCGATTTGGCTCAAACTTCTGACCTTATATAAGAGTATTCTTGAAACTGCTTTCTTAAAAAGGCACTACTTGTAAGAGCACCTACTTAAATGTTCAGCTTTAAAATGTAGCATGAATAGAGCTCAAACTACAGAAAAGATTAGTAATCAAAAGTAGTTTGGGGCTTGCAGTAAAATGCCATATACCTAGTTTTATCTCCTATAGTAGCATCAACAATTTTAGTTTAGTTTGTTTTGTTTTAATTTTATTCTTATTATTTTACTTCTACTTCAATTATAGGAACATCTAGCACAGAGCAAGGTGGAAAATGAATGCAGGTTTCTAATGTGAAGCTACAGAGTTAGACATGACATTAATTGTTTAGGCTTGAAAACAGTTCTTTATGGCTTCTTTTAATGGAGACGTTTTAAATATAGTTATTAAACTCATTTGTTTTCACTACACTGTCTTTACAGATACATTGTGTAATAAGCACAGTGTAGGAGGAAGGGAAACAGCCACAGGAGAAGGATTAGTGGTTCCCATAGCTGCTGGGAACAAAATAGAATACAAAGTTTTCAACCTAGCAGAAATTATACAGGAGTTGAGGAGGCTCATGTCCAATTTCTATTTAACTAGCCAGAAAACATCAGAAACCAAAAGCACAATTACCAGAATGTGCATGCATATATAAAGCACTGTCATGGTTTTATGATTTTTGGTTATCGGTATTCCACATCATATCATCATGCAGTGCACTGGGACTTAAAGTGTTAATGCTCCAGTTCCGGGTACCTGTCTCCAAAGAGAAGAACTACATTCCTCAGAAGATTGTTCACTGTGCTGTTATCATTTCCGCACAGGGGGAACAGATATAAGGCCTTGGTAGGTCATCTGATGGCCCTTCTTCATCAGGTTCTCCTCCCTGCTGCTCAACTGGACTGCACGTCTGACCTCAGCGTTATGATGAGGCCTATCCACCTTTCAGACTCTCTCTCTCATTATGTATGTCTGATTATATTGTATTATCTTGTGTTACCTTGCATTCCGATACCCTATTTGGAAAATTATTTTGTTTCTCCTCGGATTGTTGCTGTTTCTAATTATTTTGGGATCCCCTGTTTTCCTTTTGTAGAGGTGAGGATTTTGAGAAATCCCTCCACCCCGCTGGTCAAAAAACCGGACTGAATGAGCCCATAAACCATTGACAGACACTACTTCAATTGCCTTAAAGAGAATCTGCAGGTTCCTCTTGTCTAAAAATGCGATCCTGAAGTATTACACATAGAATCATAGAATCATAGAATCACAAGGTTGGAAACGACCTATAAGATCATCTAGTCCAACCGTCTCCTCATCACCGTTGCCACCACAAGCACTAAACCATATCACGCAGCTCCTCATCCAGACACCTCTTGAACACTGCCAGGGACGGCGACTCCACCACCTCCCTGGGAAGCCATTCCAGTACCTGATCACTCTCTGAGAGAAATAGTTCTTCCTTATGTCTAATCTAAATCTCCTCTAATACAACTTGCGGCCATATTTTTGTATATCTTACATCTCTTCCCAATACATATTTATAATATTTATATATATGAATTATCATAAATATTACATACAACATTTATACTAACATATACATTATTATATAACTATTTGCTATTTATGAAGACTATTTAACTCTTGTGTAAGCCTTATTAAATTAATTAATTATTGGAACCGTAACATAGAGCAGGATATAAAACATCAGCATATTCATGCTGACCAAGTCTGACTAATTATTTAATTAATCAGGATATTTTATTAGGAGCTATAAAAGATATTTTAGAAATGTGTATATTTTATGTTAAAGATCAGTGAGTTGAGCACTTAAATTTTTCCCTATCCAACCTTGTAGAAGGTAAGTTTAAGGTAAAGTTTAGTATAGAAGTTTATATTGTATAAACATATTTTAGTATAAACCAAAAATGAAATTGAGAAAAATGCCAAGGCAGATCACATTCTGCCTCTTGTATAGTATCACTTGGGTCCCAGAATGAATACTCAGATCCAGGAAGTCTGAAGCAGTCCTAAGTCTGCAGGTACAGATGTAGTTGCATTTACCCATTTTACAGGTTTTAATGATTTTTTTTTTTTTTTCTAGCTATAAGTTTGCATTACTGAATATAGAAAAAGTCTGTGTAGTATGGACATCATTCTAATTTTCAGATAAAACTGTATTTCATTGTGAATTTGGAAGAAAACACTGATCACACAACTATGCCTGACTACATTTACTTAGCTTGGAGGTCAGTTATTTCCAGGAATCTCTTGGGATAATACCAGAGGACATCTATTCAAAGATCTATTCTTAAGTGTACAGGATTTGCCATTGTTCCAAGGGCTGCTCAAGCATATTAATATCCAAGCCTCAATAAGCTGCAGCATCATACTCCTTTGCATGGTAAATTATGTTTTATCAGTATGTGCCAAACCAAAAACTGAGTATATAATGATTTTGCATGCATGGAAATTGGAAAGCATGGTGCACAATCATAACTACCTGCAGTTTCACAGCATTTATTTTGTTCAGCCCATTATGTACTGTGAGAAAATAGAGAACCTGGGAAGGTTAAGCTGAACTATAGGACCACCTGCTGCTGCAGCATATGTAGTGTGCAGTCAGAAGGATACAGTAAGATAAATGAGATCATTATGGCTGTTAATATGGTGGTACGCATGTACCATCATATTCTTTGCTATGAGCTTTGATGAAAAATAAAGATACAACATTTTTTGCATTTAGACATAGAATGATTAGTACTTCAATAATATTATATTTTAATTTCAGATTAAAAACAAATGACGTTTGGAAAGTTCTTCATTTCGTCCTTTTAAAAATAATAAAAATACCACTTCCATTACTCCCAGTAAAGTAAAAGATAGTAAGAAATAGTTGCCAATATTTAGATTTATTTTGACAAAACTGAGAACTTGATTGGGATCTTCAAATTCCATGTACCTGACTATTTTTAGATATAATTTTTTGCATATGGTCTTATGTGTTGCACTTCCTATTGTAGGAGATGCCTATTGTAGGAGATTCCTACAATAGAAGATTGTGTCCAGTTCTGGACACCCCAGTACAAAAAAGGCAGGGATCTCTTGGAAAGAGTCCAGCGGAGGGCCACTAAGATGGTGAAGGGCCTGGAGCATCTCTCCTATGAAGAAAGGCTAAAGTGAACTGGGTCTGTTTAGCCTTGAGAAAAGAAGACTGAGAGGGGACCTGATCCAGGTCTATAAATATCTAAGGTGTGGGGGGCAGAGTGGTGAGGCCAGACTGTTTTCAGCAGTGTGTGGAGACAGGATAAGGGGGAATGGCCAGAAACTGCAGTATAGGAAGTTCTTCACAAATGTACACAAGAACTTCCTTACGGTGAGGGTGACGGAGCACTGGAACAGGCTGCCCAGGGAGGTGGTGGAGTCTCCTTCTCTGGAGATATTCGAGACCTGCCTGGACATCTACCTGTGCGACCTGGTGTAGGGAACCTGCTTTGGCAGGGGGGTTGGACTAGATGATCTCTGGAGGTCCCTTCTAACCCCTACGATTCTGTGGTTCTGTGATTCTGTTATTTCTTTTGTGACTGAAGAGTAAAATGTGATGATGGGCTATGAGGTTACATAACAAAGTTTCTATTTCTTCAGTTTCCTGACCACTTAGGTTGATCAGTCTCCTATATAGTATGTGAGAAATTGCATTATTTATCCAAATTATTACTCAAAATAGCTAGTATTCTTACTTAGAAGCTTAGTCAGGTAATATACTGGAGAAGTAACAAGAACTGATATCTCTTAAATTTTCTTCCTTTACAGAATTCAGGATTGTAAGAAGAAGAACTTGTCTTGTTTTCTTCTGATGGATGAATTGATATGAATCTTGACTAACAAAAATTCCGTGCAATATGTAGAAACAATTTTCAGACTTTAGATCATTTACAAGTTATCCATACAGATTGAAGTATGCCCAGTAATGTTGTGGATGCCCTCTCCCTGGAGCATTCAAGGCCAGGCTGGATGGTGAAGAAGGAGGCATTATTGCCCATACCAGGGGGGTTGGAACTCAATGATCTTAAAGGTCTCTTCCAACCCAAACCATTCCATGATTCTCTGATCTGAGCATTCTTAGGTACTACTATAAAGCAGAAGTAATATATATGTCATTCAGGAGTTCTGTGCTATAAGCATAAAAATGCCATGTAAATACAGGAAATACTCACTGGTCAATTTCTGAAAGAAAGTAGCAATTTCCATTTCATATTGTGTATAACTCAACTGATTTTCATGCATAGAACATTAAAAAAAACATTAAACATTAAACAAAAACATTAAAAAAATTATTTTTTTTCCCCATGTTTATTATTATTACTATTGCTAATATTATTAGTAGTATTTTTTTTGGAGGGGGAGAATAGAATGAGTGGTAGTGTTCTGTCATGGTTTTATGATTTTTGGTTATTGGTATTCCACATCATAACATCATGTAGTGCAGTGAGAGTTAAAGTGTTAATGCTCCAGTTTCACGCATTGTCCGGAAGAGAAGAACTACATACCCCAGGGGGCTTTGCGGTCAGAGAGGAGATATAACTCCTGGCAAGGTCACCTGATGCGCTCCTCTACTTCAGGCTCTCCTCAACAGGACTGCACATGTGACCACAGCATTATAATGTGGCCTATCTACCTTTCAGACACTCTCTCTCATTATATTTGATATATTAGCTTCAATTTTGATTATATTGTATTATAGTGTGTTATCTTGCATTCCAATACCCTATTTAGTAAATCGGTTTGTTTCTCCTCAGATCGTTGCCACTGTCTATAATTATTCTGGGGTCCCCTGTTTCCCTTTTCCAGAGGCGCAGATTCATGAAATCCCTCCGCCCCGCTGGTCACAGAACTGGGCCGCACCAGCCCCTAAACCGCTAACATTCTTGGTGGAGAATGCGGGCAAAAGCTGCTTTTTAGCTTTGAAATGAATCTCTCTCTGCTCTCGGAGAGCTTATTTGGGAAAGTTTATCTGTTTCACAGGTGCTCACTGAAAACTTGACCTTGAAAGTCCAGGCAGACTGCCAGTATTCTGGGATATTTGTAAATTTTGAACACTGCTATTTTGCTTCTGTAAAGAGAAAAAAAAATGATTCTGCTTTCTCTTCTAAACCAGTTTGCAGAGGGAGCTGCTAATTTTACAGAATTTGGGATTTTTAAACAGGTTCCCAATCTCTCCTTTGAATCCTTTATGCATTTTTTGAATGCTCATCTGATCACATTGTTAATCTCCCTGAATGTACTGCTCATTATTTTACTTATTTCACTCAGTCTTGATTTATAATATCCTGAGGAAGCCTTCCCCAAAACCAGAGAATACTGAGTGGCAGGGAGTGTGAAGAGTCTTGGGGAGACTTTAGAGAGATGGACATCTTTGATGTCATCTAACTTCACTCCTGAACACCTGAAAGACACTGAGAGCTTAAACAGGAATGTAGTGGCTCAGGCAGATCTGAGGAGGCACAAATGACTTTGGGGCCTGGCTAATGCATATCGGGCCCTATTCAATAATATAGCAGGGAAGGAGAGGGTTTGTGAAATTGAGAGAGTGTCTCAGAGCTGAAAGGGAGAGTCTCAGGGAGAAAGTACAAAATGAGTGAGAGAGTCTCCAAGCTGAAAACGGGAGTTTCCGGAAGAGACTCCAAGTTGAGAGGGAGATTCTCTGGGCTGAGAGAAAAGACCTCCAGTCTGAGAGAGATGTCCTCTGAATGGAGGAAGATTCCTCACAATCCAAACTCAACAGTCTTCAATCTGGATGAAGAACTTTTCACTTTTCAAGGATCTTTTCACCTACTAGGCAATAGTAACGGATTATGTTTGACAATAGCATTGTTTTCCGATGTGGTACTAGTCTGGATGAAATAACTATTTTACATCAACTTACTTGCTGTATAACAAAACATCCATAGAAAGCTTGTCTACATTTTCTGTTTATGTTGGCATGTTTCTTCTGAAATAGCATGAAAAAATAAACTGCTGATAGGAGCATTAATGTTTCCCTTCATCATCCCATGTTTCACTAGTTTTAAAAGATAATCAGTCCAAATCAATTCTGCATGAAACTAAATATTATTATTTCCCATCCTCAAATTTTAAAGAATCTGATTTACACTTGATAACTTCCATAAGGGTTAGAGTATATGTTAGTAATGAAAATCATATTACATTGCTGCATGATCTGAATCAGGTAGTACAGAAAAATGGTGACTATAGTCCAGTGATTTTCTAACTTTCAGAGGAATTTGTTTTATGAGTTATCACCAATATCATCAAGAATAGGTCTTTAAAATAACTTTTCTTAATTTTCATTGCTATATAGAATGACAAAATCAGAACTGATTTTCCCTTTTGAGTTTCTATTCTCTATAATTTAGAAAGAATATAATCACCAGACACTTCTGAGATTGAAATACGGTGCTTCTTTCAAATTTCCTTAAAATGAAACTAAACCAAATCATTAATAAAATAGTCATAGGAGTCATGTCCTATAAGGCAGAACAAATATTCATAGCAGATTAAAAAAAAAAAAAAAAAAAAAAAAAAAAAAAACAACACAACATATTCCTAGCTGGCTAAAACATGCCTAAAAGGCCTTTTCTTCTTTTTTTTTTCTTTTTTTTTTTTTTTAATGTACCTTTATATATTACACACATTTGCATGTACAAAAATAAAAGAAAAAAGTGAGTACATCTTAGATGTGACATGAATACATCTCGATAACTTTCGAAGTGTCAGTGTGTGGGAATGTGGGTGTATGTGTGCAGATATGGAGGTGTGCAGTTTAGCATATATAATCTTCAGATATTTTCCTAAAGTCAGCTCTTACCCAGAATGATATCCCCATTTTATTTTATCCTTTTCCTACTCTTTTCCATATTTAACAGAAGCCTCTGGAAAAGAAGAGTACAAAATTATTTCTTTTTGTACATTGTTTGGCAACTCTACTACCTGCTATGTTGCCATCTGGCATATTTTCTCTCAGAATATTCCACAATCAACAAAATCGCTTCATGGAAGTAGGTGGCATTAATGTTCTTAGATGATATTAGCAAAAAGAGAAAATAAGACGAAGATACAGACCATGGTAACCACAGGATGACTAATTTCACTCCCAGAATGAACTTGCCTTTAATATTTAGATACTTTAGTGATCAACTTTGTATCACTGAAGCCCAAGGATCAAGTTATACATAAATGATGATGTGGGGAGGAAAGAGGTACTATTCTTGATGTGCATGAGATGACTCATTAAATGAAGAGGAGTATGGATGAATATTGACATTACATGTATAAGGCATTTGGAAAGACTGTGTTTGCAAAATGGCTTCCTGTGATTTGGAGATACTGTGCCATGGGATTTTTTAATATTTTATTTGAAGAATCCATATAGTACCATGTAGCACATGTATGTTTGACAATCATATTTTGTACGAGACAACTTTTCTGGAAGGCTGTTCTAGTTTTCTGTCACCCTAAAAGCAAAGCTTTTTCTCAAGTCCGTATAGAATTTCCTGTATTTCTGCTTTTGCCTGTTACCCCTGGCCCTGTTTTGAGCACCACCAAGAAGAGTGGTCCCCATTCACTTGACACATGCCTATTAGATATTTCTAACCATTGATAAGATCTCCTCTCAGTCTTCTCAAGGCTAAACAGTTCCAGGTCATCCAACCTTTCCTCATAAGGGAGATGCTCCAGGCCCCTAATCATCTTTGTTGCCCTCTACTGGACTCTTTCTAGAAGACCCATGTCTTTCTTGAACTAGGGAGACCAGAACTGTACACAGTACTTCTGATTGCACTCATGGATGCAACCCACTGAAACTCATGGATTTGTGTATATCAATTTTGCCGTGGCGACCTCTGGCCAAATCCTCCTTAACCAAGGGGAAGTCTTCCTTTCCCCAGACTCTTCCTCTTACCTTCAGGGTCTGGAATTCCTGTAGACAAGTCTTAGCATTAAAGAATGAAGCAAAGGTGGCATTCAATATATCCATCTCCTCGGTGTCCTCCATCACCAGGGCACCCACCTCATTCAATAACAGCACATGTTTTCCATAATCTTCCTTTTGCTACTGACATACATAAAGAAGCTGTTATTATTATACTTGACCTCCTTCAACTCTAAGTCATCCTCATCCTTCCTCATTACATCCCTGCATAACCTGACAACGTTCCTATATTTCTCTAAAGTGATCAGAGTCTTTTTCCATGTTCCATAAATTTTGCTCTTCCATGTGAGATTTTCAATGAGCGTTTTCACTGTTAATTAAAATTTAATTATCTCAGAATAAATAAATAAATAAGAAAATGAAAAACAAAAATAATAGCATTTCAGAAAAATAGTAATAATGCAGTTAGAACTGTTATACACACTCTTCCTAGTGAATTCTGCTTCCTTGGCTGTTCTGTTTATCCTTCCACTGTTTCACTAATGTTGAGGTCTTCAATTCTGGAAGGAGTTACATCCTGTTGTCATTGTCATCTGTTCTCAGTCAAGAGAAGAGTGACTTTAATGATAGAATTTATTAGCAAGGAGAAATATGCTGGTGGTTTTCTCTTTCTAATCTTAGGGTTCAATTTTGGTTATTCTTATTTTTTCTGATGCTTTCATACCATTTTTTTTAAATTTCATTGGTCTGCAAGTGCACATTAAATCCAAATTTACTGTCTATACAGTGTCCGAATTTTTTTGACCCTTGCTTTTTGTTCCTCTTGTTACCTTTAGAACTTGTTTTGTCCAACTCTTAGGCTGGCATTCCTCTGTCTGACTACTGGTGAGTTGTTTAGAACCCTTTTGCCAGACCATACCTCTCTGTTAACATTCTATGCCTGAATATCCTGTATGTACTTCCAATTGCACACTGGGTCTTCCATTTGAAAGATCTCTACTGTTACTCTTTGCTTATAGTCCTCTACATTAAGTCATTCTCATAGTCAGATATTCTCTGTTCTACGAAGTATAATTACTTGATCAATTTTATTATTTTATTTTATTTTATTGTTAAGTAACAATCGAGTAAAAAAAGACTCAGTGGAGATGAACAGTCACTAACAGAGCTGCAGTTGTATTTAGATTTACTAAATACGTGTAGAGGGTCATTTAAATAAAATGTTACCACATTAACGTAGTTCATCTTCAGAATATACTCTAGAATGACAGACATCAGTGTGGCGCACATCATGTATGAATCAAGAAAAAGTCTCACAGATATAGGTAGGTAAGTCATTCATCATAAGATATGTTTGCATCCAAGACATGGGTCTCTTACCAAAATTACTTTATACCTGAAATATATCTAGTATTGCAATTCTGAGATAGAACAACTATAGCACAGCTAAGGATTTTCTCTGTTCTTTTGATTAAAAGATAAAGGAGTAAAAATAGCCATTACCTGGCTACGCAAATTATGTAAAATCTTTAAAATTCAGAAGGCAATTAGACATAGAAGATCTATCAAATACTTTCACTAAGTATTATTCTATTTCGTGATTACATTTATTCTAGTTCAGTAGGAATTAAAATTTTGTAGTGTGAATGAAACTGTGATTTTATTATATCTGAATTAGTGATATAATACAGTCAAGCTAAGAAGCTTTATTTAACTAGTACTGTGCACAGATGGTTTTTAAAGACAAGCTCTCTATTCTGACACTTCATCCCTCTTATGTTTATGTGACCATTAATTTCAGTTTTGAAAACATGATAAATGGCATGAATATCTTTCAGCGCAGTGCAATATTTTATCACACAAACAGCTATTACACTTTCAAAAGTGTCAGCAGATAGACTACATATTTGCATAGAGCTCAAACATAAAATGTCAGCTTGATTAGTTATGAAAGTAGGAAAGAGTTTGTAGATTTAACAGCAATGAGCACTTAGAGTTTAAAATGACTCAGTCACACATCTGTACTGTCAGGATAGTTATACTAAACATAGTTTTCTAATTAAAGTATTTATACATTCTGTTGCTTTTGATTGTGAAAAGATTCTTTTTGGTATAAACCTAACATAGAAACACAGTATTTTGAGTCCCTGATATCCCACATACAATTTCAGGATAGTTACTTTCTTAGTTTATGAATCTACAGGCACCAAAATGTTCTGTAGATAAACTGCAGTAAGTTAAATGTATAATATATCAGCTTCTGATTTATTTTCCAAGATAAGGGACAATTCCCTGAGACATTTACTAATATGAAGCAAAGCCAAAATTTTGTCTGTCAACATCTGAATTAAACATTTAAAAGTACTCTGCTAAGGGATATACAGAACTTGTGACATCAAATATGTTAAGCTGAGCATATGTTTCTCACTCAAATAACGAGTTCTCTACTGGTAGTCATCCCCCACACTGCATTTATGTATCAGTATAGACACACTGACGTGAATGAGATCGGTGTAGGATAGAATATAATCCCGCTATATGGGAAACCAAGAAAGAATAGTGGATATCCCAGGGTGGTATCTTAGTGCTTGGAATCCCCAAAATCCCCTGGGATTATTAATATCAAAAGCACCTTACAACTACAGCTGAGGAGATGTCTTCAAAGTCTAAACAAAAAAAGGTCAAAGTGGTCTCCTACACTAGAAATAAGACAGAACTACAGTATAAGAGTTATTTAACTCCTGTCCTGTGTGGAGATCTGATGAGATGAGCTGCAGGCACTAAGATTCTAACTAACACTGCTGATAGATCTCATACTTAAGAGTTTATTTACTTTTTTTTTTTTTCTGATTTGCTTCTTCATCTGTATCTGGAATAGTGAAGTAAAAGATGCTAGTGCCATAACATTACAGGAAGATCCAGAAACAAGGGATGTTTCTCATAGAGCAGCAGCACCGTTGAAAGCACTGTTCTGGTGAAAAGAGAAAACTTCTGAAACAAGGCACAAGGCACGTCTATCCAAAATCTCATACCTTCATTTTGTTATTTCATTATATTTTGAGAGTTCATTCCCACAACCTTGTTAAACTTGTTTACAACTATTTTACAAAGTGTACAAAGACTCAGATGCAAATACACCACACACTAAAGAGAATACCTGAAATTCCAGCAAGCACATCTGGAAGATTTCAACTCAACTTACCTCCGTCTCTCATTCCACACTCACAAACATCTCTGACACAGTCCTACATTGTTACTTCTGTGACAGAACTTATCTATAGGTTCTGAACTTAATACTAACAGTAGAAAGGCTGCTTTTTCCTTTATTTTAGTTCTTTTATAAGAAGCTGAAAAATAAGCAAAAAGAAATACTTGTGCAATGAAAAGAACAAATTAAAAGGGAATAAATCTGTCAAAATACAATGTAATCCAAATTATCATAACAATTACTTCAGGAAAATGTTCCAACATGGAGAGTCAATACTGAAAAATATTTTTCATGACATTCTTTGTTATACATCTGAAAGAAAAACAGAAATAAAAACAAAACAAAACCACAAAAACAAACAAACAAACATAACAACCACTAAAGACAACAGAATACTAAAGAAACAGTGTAAGATGCTGTGGCAATTTAACTCTAAGCTCCACCAAGCCACATTCATTCTTGCTCCTTACAAGAACAAGGGGAGAAAATAGAATGATAAGAGCTCATGGGCTGAGTTAAGAACAGGAAGATTACTCATCACAGGTGTAAGGAGATTCTTGTATGATGGAGATGATTTTAATTTATCGCCTATTGATAACAGACTAACGCAGTGAGTACTAAAAGCAAGCAAAAAACACCTACTCCCCATCCACCTTCTTCTACCTCCTCACTGCAAAGAAAAATGGAGACCATGCGTCGGCCCATTACACCTTCTATTTCCATCTCTCCATCCTCACTCACTTCTCTATTCCAGCAAGGGATTACATCCTTCACAAACTGACACATTGGATTCTCACAAGCTGCAGCTCTTTGAAAACTCCAATATGGATCCATTCCATGGTGTCTATTCTTCAGGAGTTAACAGCTCCAGCTTGGGTCCCCACAGACTGCAGCTCTAGGACAAGGTCTGCTCTTTCAATGGATTCTTCATGGGCTACACATAAAAGTCTTCTCCATGTGGTGCCTCTGGGCTTCAGGGGAACAGCCTGCTCCTCCATGGGCCTCTCCTGGGCTACAGGAAGCTTCTGCTCCACACTTGGACCTCCTGTCCTTCTTTGGCACTCACATTAATGTCTGTAGGAGTGCTTCACATTTTCTCACTCCTCTCTCCCAGGTCCTGTGACACACTTTTTTTCCCCCCTCTTTCTTAAATCAGCCCTCCCAGAGGAGAAACTGACATTTCTCATTGGCTCTGCTTTGGCCAGGAGCAGGTCTCTTTTCGATTTAGCTGAAGATGACTCTTGTCATCCATGTAGCATCTGAGCTATTACTGAGAGGCCAGCCCTGTAGCCTCCTGCCCCACTATCAAATACTTGCCATGTAAGTCCAATATTGTTGTGAAGAGAAATCTTTAAAGAGGATGGGTAGTTTTGACCTGTAATACAGCTTATATAAATAAAATTAAAATAATGTTGATGATACTAAGTTTTTCATACAAATGCTTTGGTGGCAAAGACAGTATATTTTGTTAACTCTTGTTTGCTTTAGTGATATGCACTGCTTTGTGAATGTCAGAGGTATACTATAAAGAAGCTGTCAGGATTTCAGTAAAAAGAACAAAAAATGTAATAGTAATATTGAACCTCTGAAAATTTATTTGCTATTTTTCTGATTAATTTTATTTATCTTGCAGTTATGTGGAGATAACGGCTAGGAGACAAAGATAGGTAATAGGTTGCTTACAAAATAGATGATATGGTTTCAATTCTAGGGAACAGATAAGGGGCACAGAGGTAGCAAATTCTTGATCTAACTGAAATATTTTAAGAAAACTTCTTTTGGGAGGTTCAGGTTGAATATTAGAAAAATTCCACCTATGAAATAGTGGTCAGGTACTGGAATGTGCTGCCCAGGGAGATGGTGAAATCACTATTCCTGGAGGTGTTCAAGAAACACTTCAATGCGGTACTAAGAGACACAGTTTGCTGGAGAGAGATATTGGTGCTAGGTGGACAGCTGGATTGGATAATCTGGAAGATTACTCCAGCTTTGATGATTCTGTGAAACTTATTACTGACATTCCACTTGTTCACCCCAAATGGTCATTCTGATACATAAGAAATACAGATTTTCCAAATAAAATTTATTTGATGTTTTGTATCATTCTGCATAAATCATAAGGTTTAAGAGAATTATGTGAAGAAAAAGGCAAGAATTATTGTATCTGTATTCTAGTTTTGGATTTTCTTCAGGAAATACGCTCTACCTCCTGCTCACAGTGCTAGTCTACATAAAGATTACTCTTATTTATCATGTTCTAAGAGCTTAAAGTTTACAAATGACATTAGATTATGTATGTCATTCATTTATTAGTTTTCATATGCTCTATAGGTATTTCAGTTGCTAAACCAAGGCTATTCATCCATGCCTACATCTATGGTCATTAGAGATACTTTTAAACATGAGTCATCTAATCAAATTTACTGGTCAGTTTTAAAATGATGTATTTGCCTCCTGGGGGTGCCTATTTTTGTTACACAACAATACACCTATTTTAGCTGACTATCTCTGACAATGGCCTGTTAAAGAGGCTGCTGTGGTTTAACCTACCAGGCAGCTAAGCACCAAACAGCCATTTTCTCACTTCCCCCAACAGTGGAATGGGGGAGAAAATTGGGGGAAATAACATACAACTCATGGGTTGAGATCAAAGCAATTTAATAAGAAATAAAAGGGAGGGAAACAAATGAAAGGAAACAAAAGGAAATGATAAGAATTCATTGAACAAGTGATGCACAATGTAATTGCTCACCACCAGCTGACTGATAGCTAATACGTCCCCAAGCGCAGCAGCTTCTCCTTGCAGCTAACTCCCCTCAGTTTTATTGCTTGAAGTCTGAGCTACTCATACTTCATGGTCAAAAGAGATAAACAGTTCTTTGTCTCCATTAAAATAGATGTCAGTGTTACTGTACGATTAATCATCATCTGGAGACAATTAGCTTTCAATTTTGAGGCTATCATCTTCCATAATTTAAAATCTAACAAATCAGTTGGATGCATGTGGGTCTTCATTAAGTGTTGTCAAACTGTGAACTCAGTAAATAAGTAAAATGCAAATTTAGACTACAAAATTATCAATTAGTCTTAAGATTAGAGGAAAAGTTATTGTTCTTCAAGTAAGAAATGTATAAGAACTACAAAACATCTTTAGTGCAGTATAAAGCTGTCTTAAATGTATTTATGTAAAATAGCACTTTTACACAAGCCTTCTTATTTAGACTGCTTAATCACTGAGACTGAATAGATGAGGAATGCAACTTCCATATAATTCTGAAAAAAAAGGCTTTGCAACCAAGTGAAACTTTGTATCCCTCTATGTACTGATACACTTCTACCCTGCCTACATTTATTATCTTTCTATGAACCAAAAATCCAGAATTTGAAGTACTTTACTAAACAAAACAAAACAAAACACAGATAAAAATGTATTTTAAAGACCTTACAGTATACTCATTGAAGAGGTTTCAGTCATGAAGGCTCATAGTTTACAAGCAGACAGTTGTAGAACATGTTTTGAAGTGATTATAAAAAAGCCCTCTGATTTATTGGGTTCATTAGCTAGGAAATTTTGATTCCTGTATGTTATAGTTCTGTTGTCTAATTTCAAACTATTATATGCTCCTCCCAGCATACAACAGAAATTCCTCCTACATATACACAAACACAAAATATGTATTTTGTTACACTATTTCTTTTCTAATGTGACTACAGATACCCACAAACCTGATCAAATGGAAAAATAAACAAACAAAACAAAGCAAACAAACAAAAACAGCAAGCAAACCAATCCACAGAGCAACAAATCAGTGATATGAGAAAATAAGTATCTTCAATTGCTTGCACTTTAGTTTCATGCTGCAGCAAAATACACTTTTGTTACTGAAGTCTTTTGGCTCTGACAGTGCAGCATTTGGTCAATTATGCCAATAAAAACTTTAAAGCATAGATTTATAGAAAAATGAACAGATTTTAGATTAGAATTCCATACTCACAGCATATAGATATGTAGTTTAGAAACAAGTCATGACAGATATTCCTATTTCCCAGCTCCAAAGTACTAAAAATAATTTTCCCATGAAGATGATTCATAAAGTGCACATGGAAAAGACCCTTCCAATACTCACCACTCTGCCCCATAAACAAATTAAGCAATCAACAAACTAAATAAAAATAAGAGTAATCCATGAAGCAAGATTGCATAAGTTGATATTTTTGTATTTCCAAAAGTACAAAAATTTCAGAAATTAATTGGTAGGCTATAATCATTCATCAAATTCTCAATTTGCATTAAATATGAGCCTATTATTAAAACAATTTTTTTTTTTTCCTGCACAAATGGAGAGTAGTCAGCAGGGATTTGGAAAAGCAAGGCCCTCTTAATATAATTAATAGCAAATAGCAATTGATCTTGCTTTCTACATACTGTGATTCCACTTCACAAAAGATGATTATCTGTGAAGAAACACTTATCTTTTCTACATTAAGGTAAGAGAAAGTTTAAGTAGAGAATTTTGTGAAAATTATTAAGAGTATTTAAAAGATACCACCTAGGAAAATTTCTAAAATTAAAGGCCTGTTGTTGTAACACTACACAGAAGAAAATACCTTGCTGGGCACAACAAATTCTGGAATAGATACCTGAAGTCCCCTACAAAGAGCTTGCTTTTTTTGATAGATTTGAAGTGCATATTATATGGTATAAAAAATATTTTTGTTAATTTGTATAGTTTTTATAGCTTCTAACATTTTTAAGTTTTCATAAGTTTTTTATAACATATATTTTTGAAAAACTATGCCTGTTTAATTTGTAAATTGTATTCAATATTAAAATTTCAATTTTAATTACACCTATTCAGTATGCTTATGATACATGAAACATCAAGTTATATATGAGCATCAATATATGAATTATCAATAATATCATAGTCATGCACACTGTAACACAGCAATATAGTATCAGGCAAATTATATGATTTTGTTGAGTTGCCAAACATTTATTAACATATAGTCACAAAAGTTGAATCTGAATAATCTTCAGCAACAATAAGAGCTTAGTAACATGAAGCATGTGGCACTTCTGTTATTTCTGAACACAAGCTTCCCAAAATAAAGCAAGTATGGTTAGAGTACAGCTTTGTAAGTCTTCTCTCTTGAAAGTAAAAATAATAGTAAAAGGAGATCAGCCATTTTTTAACATTTTTTCTTTCATTAGATAGCACCATTTATTCCCACTATTATTGTCATTTGGGTCTCTGCCTCTCTAAGTTTCACATGTGACATTTGCAGTAAGTCTTATTTCATGAACTAGAGATGAACCACCAGTCCCATCTGTATAAACTGGATCAAACTGAAATAGAAATTAAAGTGTTTAAGAGCTGTATATAAATACCACACCTGTGTTCAATGTTCACCTGTAATGAAAATGTGCTTTCAGAAATTATTTGACAGTTTTATTTGACTATTGATTTTCATGACTCATTATAAATGCAATTATATTTCTGTTGATAAGTGCTTATTGCTGGAAACATATACAAGATGTTAGCACTTAGGAACCATTAGGAATATAAACACAATAAAGTAACTATGATATACTACTAATTAAGACTTCGTAGAAATATTCTGATACAGGTTTGACTCTTATTTTTCTTCTATGCCCCTCTAAAAATATTCTTTTTGGTAAAAGTTATTTATACATATGAAATTCCAGACCTTACTGCTTCCTCTAGATTTTTATATCTGATCTGCATCCATCACCATTGTTACTTCTCTGCTAAGGAAAATGCTTTATTTTCACATGCCTAAAGTCAGTAATTTCTGTTGCTGTGTCTACAGCAGCTAGTTTGCACTATAATTCTAATGAGATTCTTTTTGCACATACATAAACTATGTGTTCTTGTGCTCCTTAACAGCTTTATCAGCAACAATGACAGTGGAATTGAGCACCCTCAGCTAGTTTGCTGATGACACCAACCTTTGTGGTATGGTTGACACAACTAAGGAGTGGGATGCTATTCAGAAAGACATAAATAGGCTCAACAGTGAGCCCGAGTGAACCTCTTTAGGTTCAATAAAATCAAGTACAGTTTGTTGCAACTGGGTCACGGCAACACCTGCTATCAGTACCAGCTGGGGGATGTAAGGATGGAGCATCTAGCAACTGGCTCTTTAGTAGTGCATCTTTCCTGTGTTGGGGGTCTTAGGCCTGTACACAGTACTCCAGAAGGGACCTCATGAGGGCAGAGTAGAGAGGGACAATCACTGCCCCTGCCCTGCTGGCCACATTTTAGATTGGATATAAGGAAGTGTTGCTGTTGTTGTTGTTGTTGTTGTTGTTGTTTTACACAAATAATTGTGGTGAGGCAGTGGAACAGGTTGCCCAGTGATGTGGTGGAAGCCCTGTCCCTGGAGACATTCAAGATCAGGCTGGATCAGGCTCTGAGCAACCTGATCTAGTTGCAGATGTCTCTGTTCACTGCATTGGAGTTGAACTAGATGACCTTTAAGAGTCCCTCCCAAATCAAAAGATTCTATAATTGTCTCTCTAAAACATGATCTGTCCTTTGTATTTTCTATAGATTCATGGTTATTATTTACTTAAATATGTTTTCCATACACAAGAGAAGCAGAGAGGGAAATAAAAGTCAGAGCAGGAAAGAAAATAAATATATTTTTAAAAAAAAATAAACCTGAGAAGTTTCAGATCTGTTAATTGATAAATTGATTAGGAAGCTGTGAGATACTTTTCTAGGAAAGTAAGATGTTCACTGCAAAGTAGATTTCTCTAATCAGTGAAAATTCCAGCTGCACTACTAAAATCACTTGGAACTGGCATTCAGAAGTGGGCAAGTAAAGCTTGGAATGTTAAACAATCCTACAGTTGCTCTGCATCTTTCTTTTGCATTAAAAATCGTGTTTTCTTTGGGAGAAAATTCATATTGCAGATGCTAGTGTTTTTCCTATCATGAAGAAAACTTTTTTCTTCTTTTTAATGGTCTACTGAAAGACTAAATGTCTCTAGGTATGACCTACTACTTCACTAACAGAATCAGTTGTGACTGGGAAGTGTTTAGTTCCAGACATTTTTTGTCAGATGCAGAGTTTCATTTTTAAAGTGATTTATTCTCTTTCTCCAACTTCACATTCTTTATCTGACTTCTAACGCTATCTCCAAAAGAGGCATTTGTCAGTTCGGCAGCTGGCAGAGAACAGAGGCTGGTCTTTATTATTCTTGTCTACTCTCTTCCTCAGGCACTCCGTAAAATCCATGCTATATCTTCCAACTTTGTAAAGGTTTTTGGATGCTTGAATACTTGGATGCTTGGTACTTAAGAATGCTCTTATTGTGGACAAATTGTTACTGACTTACTGATGTTTACGAAATGAATTATGCCCTGGAAATCCAATTAATATGATCAGTGAGTCCTAGACAGCAATGTCACTTACCAGCCATCCAGAGATCTGCTTCAGTTATCTAAACATAGCATCCCAGCCTATCTGGGTTTCCCTAAGGCATTCTTTTTGGTTCCACTTCCCTCTCCAGAAGTACAGATACTCCCAGTAAAAACTGTATCTTATCTGCCAGCTATGTGCAGGAATCATGGATACTGTTGTGTATTTCATAACACTACGCAAGTTTCTCTGATGGGGAAAATTGCCAAAATACTCTTTTTCTGTGGAACCTCTTTGTGAAAAATCTATGTTCTTTGTTTTAATAAATTGCCTTCATTAAAAAAAAAAAAAAAACTAAACGGTAATGTTAAACATTAATCTCTTTTTTTTTTTTTTCTCAATATAGAACTATATGGAGAGAAATATTAATAAAGGCTAGCAAGTCTTATGGAAAATACTATTATTTGAGTAATACTGCAAAAATAAAGACCCAGTGTATTGTTATGGAAAACCAAGCACGGATGGCATTAAGCCCCTAAAGTGTGACTATTCAAGCACAAGCAGAAATGAAAGCTGAGATGTTTGGAATTTGTGAATGTTGAATGTTCTTCGGCAAAACCAAGCAAATGAATGAAAGTTAAGTCTAGACTCAAATTCTACTTTTATTAGAAGCAATCAAAAGTTGTAGTATAAAATATTGGAACTGAAATGTCAGTGCTGTTTCTGATTTCTTCAGTAATACTAATTAGAGAGAAAATATCATCTCTACTATTAAAATTTTCTAGAACACTTTTTTTTTTAAGTTTCTCAAGAAGTGTGGAGGCGGCCTCTTAGGGCAACTTAATTCAAACAGTGCCATCTAGAGCCAGGGAGATGTGAACAATCTACCTTATCAGATGCGTATATGGCAGTGTTACAGATCACAATTTTGATTACAGTCAAAGCTTTGTAGACCTGATGAATGTTAATATTTGTAGAACTTTTCATCCACTGCACTATCAATACAAGTGACAGCACCACTGTTCCTGAGTAATATAACATGTAAAATTGGAGATGCCTATACATCTCTATTTCTGAAATACAGTTTTATTGTTAAAACAACTAAATATTCCCCCTTGATACATACAGTAATTTGAACACATTTTCAGCACTTCAAATTTCTCTGGGAAAGATTTTGCGTTTGAGAGTATTCTTATTTTCACAGTTGACAGAATTTGTTTTCCGTATATTTTGATTACAGCTGTTTTAATTAAATAATAATAATAATAATGAAACTGCCTTTTACAGAATTGTTGGAGAAAACAAGACTTCAATGATGTAACTTCAAAGCAGGAATACTGACAAGTTGACAGAAGAAAGCAAACACTGCCACAGGCTGTGCTGTACCTGTTTCTTTGCTGAGCAGAAAGCTGCAGAATACTGGAATATGTCCGGCCCAATTATATTTGAGCAGTCACAAAGCAATTGCAATAAATAATCATACAAATGATTATGTTGATGCTTTTAGACATCTGTGTTGACACAATTTACGTATTGCTTTACATTTGTTAGATCCTTCCTATAGGCATGGATGCTAGAAAACACATATGTCAAAATAGTCACACAGATTGTTAGTTGCTTTTGGACAAAAGATAAGCATGATGTAAACAGTAAGTATGTAAACTCAGTTATTTGGAGACACTAGCTGGATAAATTTGTTTGCATTTTGTTCTTGTTAAATGCTTTACTATTGTATCTGAGGGGACAAGACAAAGTATAAAGTCAAATATACTTTATTAGTTTTGTGAGGCTGCTGTGCTTCAGATATTGCTGCTTCACAAATCTTTACAGGAACAGGTAATACAAACAAACACAAGTTGTTATGTTTAGCAAAACTGGCAATGTTGAGAACATTCACATCACATGTTCAGCATTTTATTTCTTTGGACCAACTTGTCATGGTTTTATGATTTTTGGTTATCAGTATTCCACATCATAACATCATGTAATGCACTGGGGGTTTGACTGCTGATGCTCAAGTTCCAGGTACCTGTCCAGAGGAGAAGAAGAATTACATTTCCCCAGGGGGCTCTGCGGTCAGCAAGGAGATATAACTCCTGGCAAGGTCATCTGATGCTCTCTTCTTTGCCTGCTCTTCTTCACCTGCGCTTCTCCGTCTGCTCTTCTCTGTCTGTTTTTCTTCATTGGCTCAACTGCACTGCACTTCTCACCTCAGTGTTGTGGTGAGGCCTATCCACCTTTCAGACACACTCTCTCTCTCATTATATTTTGCTGATACTATATTTAGTAAATTTGTGTCACCTCAGATCATTGCCGCTGTTTTCAATTATTTTGGGGTCCCCTGTTTCCCTTTTCTGCAGGTGCGGATACGCAGATTCCTCTGCCCCACTAGTTACGGAACTGGGCCGAACCAGCCCGTAAACCATTAACACAACTGTAAGCTGGTTCTAAAGAATGTAGCACTCAGTACAGTTCTAAAAGCAACTACTCACTCTAAGTTTCATTCTGGGCACAAGGAACACTGCGTATAGGTCAGTTATGAATCTATTGTTAGCCCAGTTAATGTTTAATCTGCCTAAGAGCCTGAATTATCCAATCAGTACAGAAAACATCACTCATTTCAGAGTCTAAAAGGCACTAACAAGAAATTGATCCCTTCTCTCCAGTACTGTGCCCCTCAATCCCATCTCATTATTTACAGTAACAGCCTTTGTACTGCAGCCCCCAGTGGGAGAAATGGGCTGCCTGAGGTGGGTGTTGTCCCTGTCAGCCCAAGTTCATGCTTGGGTCTCTGAGGGTTTCTCTACTAAAACTTCACCGCCACTATCTGCCTTCTCGGGGCCTTCTGGAGGTGGCAATGGGTGAGTCCCCATCTCCTCAAGGAAAGGGTGGGGACTCAATCCTTCTTTCCAGGGTCTGCCATGATTGCCAATGCCTCTAGCAAGCAGCAGCTCACTCTAGGATATTACTATCACCAGAACATGGGAGACGCGGAGACATGGCTCCAGATGTCTCCAGCCACTTCCAACCAGCTCCAATTTCTTCAAACTGGCTCAAACAAGCCCAGGTAAACCTCCTGTAGGAGAGGAGAAGGAGTGTTATTGGAATAGCGTGTGATGTCAAGATTATTTTCATCTGTATGTAACCTGTTCCACCTTCTTAGATACTGGGACTGAAGGAAGGCAGATCCCAAAGCAGTAGAGCAGTAATGCAGAAGCACAGATCTGTTCATGAAGGCTATCAAGGGGCACGACAGAATAGTACTCTTGCATCTATATGTATTTTTGCCACAAATATTGCCACTCTTTTTGTTGTAGTATTTCAAAGATTTCAAGACACAGGTACTCTGGTTCCCGTAACTTGTGGCCAACATCTGAGTCACATATACTATTTATCCCTGAGAATGCAAAAGAAGCAAGCAAACAAACTGAAAATTAATGAGCAAACAGGTACTACAGTAGAGAAATAAAGTCATTAATGGGTTAAAAATCAAGGCTGCTTTCAAGTAAGAGAGGTACACAAAGAAATATTGCAGATCAGTAAATCTGTTAGAATAAAAGCATAGACTTTATGTGTTAAGTGGCAATGCAAGGAAGATCAGAGCTCTAAAAATAATCAGGCAGATAAGTTTGCTGTGTTCCCAGTGCATCCATCTAGTTTGTTACCTTTGGCACTTGGCAGCATTCATCACTAGTCTGTACATACTGCTGTGTTAACAAGATAGAAACCTGTTGGTATTTCTTTCTGTTACTTATTAGGGCAGCCAATGTATCAGTTGAGATACCCTGTGGTTGCAATACCATCTGCTCATGAGTACACAAGTCAGTTGGACAATGGAATAAGGTCCCAGAACTTTCTCTTTTTAATGGTTTTTGTAGTAATCCTCACTACACAAAATGCAGTCTGTTTCAGTCATTTTGGTACAACATGTTGGCAAGAGCTTCAGATATTATGCATTTACCTGCACAGAACCTCATTCCAGAGCAATTGGATATGTTGCATAAGAAATGCTCAACAAACTCTTTCACAGATGGCACATGTTTAGCTACATTTATGCAGTTGATTACCCCAGGACAGATTTTGTGCCAGCTCTGTCATTCCCTAAGGTTATTTTTATTTATTTATTTATTTATCTATTTTTGCTGGGTAGTTCTTGGAAACTAACAGTATTTATTCTCTGACCAAAGAGAAAGCTAGCTAATCTCAATGATTTTCCCTGAACACTGGAAAGTGCAAATGGTACAAAAGATCAATAAATACTTGATCTGTGTTATGATTGTATTTTAAATAAATTTAAACAAGCAAAAATCAGCTTTTGTATTTTCATAAAACCAACCAGTGGTTTTTAATTCTTTTTCCTTTGGGTGTTGTAATGAAAGTGAAGTTTCTTAGAATTTCCCAGATGTATCACTGATTACCAGAAAAATGCATTTAGGTAAAGGATGACTGATTTGGTTTAATATTGACCTTCTGGATAGTACAAACTATATTTCATGTATGAAAATAATTTCAAACTGAGCAATCAAAATGCCCCATTCAGCTTCAAAAAGTAACACACACTGAAATGAAAGAAGATATCAAAATAATCATTTATGGTAAGATACATTTGACACTAATCACTGTTTTCAAGTTCCTTTGTACCGTTCCTAGAACTGCATTATAATACACAACTACTTTCCTTAATTATAAAACATATCTTTATTCTGAGTATGCTAAACCCAGAATTTTGCCATGCTGGTAAAGAATTTCTGTCTTCATAGAATATAGCTTGGCTCAGAACCATGGTATTTTTTTCCTGACAGGCAAAAACTCTGCATCTTGCCTGGAATCAGATGGGATATGTATAATTCATGATAGTATACCATTATTGAGATCCACAATAGGGCAGAATTATGGTTTGACTTTCTATGTTATATACTCCGAAATATTATCTCCCTTTCTACCTCCATCGCATATTCATTTTTAACTCTGAAAATTGTGGGCCTGCAACTGCTGGTGAAGAGTTTTATAGCTAAGGAGGACATAACGGGGCAACAAGTAACATGAGTAACCATTATCTTCAAGGATATTTGTGATGACATTTGTTGATACATATGTTTGTAACAGATATTCTTTTCCTATGCATGTTGCTTCTTCTTGTGGGATAAGGGATGAAGATATTTTTTTTTTTTTCTGAAGTTTCCTAAAGTGGAAATTATGACATATAAATGAAGTTCTTAAATCGTTGTTGTAAATACAGGGATTCTTCATAATCTTTCTACAAAATGATTCCTGTTACGTTTTCTCCTTATTATTTTCATTGCAACTTTCCCATCTGAATACAGGAGCATAAGTTTATGATTTTGGTAAATGGTCCAACAGTATACGATCAGGATAATGGCTATCATTTCTAGTTACTCTGTGGTAACTGAGATAAATGTATGCATAGTCTGCATTTAAAAATACAGTACAGCGCAATACAATATGACACACACTAGGTTCACTGAGCTGTAGAATACTGCAGACTCACAAAATGTTGAATATAGCAGCCCATGCTAAAGTGAGTTTTAATACTTCTAAAGGATATAGCAACTTCCAATAAGTTATTAAACTTTTTAAGCTTGCAGTGTCAGAAACATGAGCAAAAGTGAGCTAAATTCTTATCAATGTAAATCTGTCTCAGTACTGATAAAATTGTGAAATTACACTTTGCTAAAGAAGCTGCAGTGGTGGTCCAACATGAAAGATCAGAAATCCAGTGAAAACATAGTCAAAAAGGAAAAAAAAAAAAAAAAAAAAAACATGGAGAAAGTATCTTCTCTTGTTTGAGCTCTGTTTACTTGTTTGCTTACTTGGATTTTTTTAATCTGTCTAAAGACTAATACAGTATTTTGAAGGTAGGGATATACCCCTACTATTGAAGAAAAAGATAAAGGCAACATTATCCACTGCAACTGGAAATTACAGGCTACATTGGATAAATATTGCATTTGCAAATAAAATACAGTTGCTGTTAATTCACTGTGACATTCACTAGTTGCTATGATAAATAGCAAACATCTGCCAGAATTGGTATGTCCTCGCCCATTTAAGAACTTTAGATTTTGCATCCAATTTCAAATGTTTTAAATCAGTTATGACAACTGAAATGATGCCACATAAAAGTTACACCACCAAGCTAATATATTTGCTCTTTCAATAGTGCTGCTATGTCATGGTTTTATGTTTTTTGGTTTTCAGTATTCCGCATCATAACATCATGTAGTGCACTGGGAGTTAATTGTTAATGCTCCAATTCCAGGCACCTATCCCTGTACACTACGGAAGTCATGGCATCTGGCCCTTCCGGGTGGGGCGCTCTCTTACTGCCTGGCAGTGGGTGCTGGCGAGCGCTTTCCTAGCTGTTCCAAGCTTTTCAGGTTTGACTCGGTCTCAGGAACTCTCTCTCTCCTATCTTATTTATTAGTCTCAATTTCAATTAGATTGTATTATACTGTGTTATCTTCCATTCCGATATCATAGTTAGTAAAATAAGTTTTCCTCATAGATTGTTGATGCTGTTTTTTTTCCTTCATTCCCATTCTGTGGGGCTGGGGGAAGGAGGTGGGGGGTGGCAGGACCCTACTGCCCCCCTATCACAGGCATCGACTGATTTAGTTAACTCTGTGACATGTTAGAAGAGCAGTTCAAGCTGGATATTCAGACATTGTTCCTACACAACATTTCTGACTTAGAAATAATTTCTACATTAATAACAGCCCCATGGCTCCCATGAACTTACCACTTACTACAGGGCTCTTCCATGGGACTGAATCCTAAATCAATCATAGAATCTTAGCAGTGCGCCCCATTACAGACAGTTTCCTCTTGCATCCCAAACCTCTCTGCCAGCCCACACTAACATTTATGTTTTAATGGTCATTCTTACTCTCACAGTACAGTAACGTGATACCTTATTTATTAATAATCTTGCACAAATGTATAGTGCAAACATAGGTATCCTTGTTACTCTTCCTATGGAGAGCTGAACGATTTTTTTTTTTTATTTGTCAGACAGTTTGTGCATCCAGTTGGTCCCAAATAACAATGAATAATATCAAGATACGTTAAAAATAATTATAACACTGTGAAATATTGTACCACTACAAAGTTCCAGATTTGTTGCATATTTCTAACAGATAAAGTGAAGCAGACATATAGACTAGGCTTATAGGTATACCAGGAAATTTCTACATCAAATATCTTTTCGAAGAAAAAGACTTGCCACTGCTTAGTCTCAAAAAATATTCCCTGTTTACCCATTTCATGCCATAGCTATGGAAAATTAATTAATAGTCCTTCAAGAGGAAAGCAATATTCAAAGAACTGAACCCAGAGTCATTTACTACTCTCAGATAAAACATTTGTGTATCAAGCATCTCTTCTTAACCACAGAAATAAAATAGAAGTAGCCTAGCCATACTAATATGGCTAAGTGATAAATTTGTTTTTAGAGAACAAATGATAATTTAAAAAGCATACAAGAATAAACTATTCAGGATTCAAGAAAAAAAAATATTTTGGAAATACATATAGGCAGTCATTTGATTTTAGTCCATTACACCTTTCTTTGGTTGGGGGTTATTTGCTCAATGGTTTGATCTAGATGTGTGATTTCTGTATGTCTACAAAAGTTCATCTAGTTGACAGAAATTTCCAGTTCCTCAGAATATTATGAATATTACCAGAACATTTTCAGCAGATTTTATCATTTTTCTAAGAATAAAATATCTGACTTGCTAACATATTTCTTCCATGCATGAAGATGTTGTTATCTACAATACCACCATCTGAAGCTTTGAAAAGTCTAGTTTTTGTTATTTTAAACCATTTCCTTTTGGAAAGAGAAAACAAAAAAGTGAGAAACAAGGAAATTGATAGCACTTCCGTGTTTTATGTTTTTGAATCTGACACACCAGAAAAATTTTCAGTAATCACAGTAATTACAACTTTTCATTCAACATACAGACCAGCAAAAGCTGATTCAAAATCCAGCTTGACATCTGGAAAATAGGGAAAAAAATGTGTAAAATGAAGCACTAGTCACCAATTGCGTATAACATTACAAAATAAGGGAATCTTCAATTACTTATAAGAATTTTCCATCTGTCAGCTGAGAGTCAGGAGCTTACATGAACTGTTTTAATAAGAAACCAAGATTTAAATAAAGAAATGTTTCCAGCTCAGAAGGGAACATATACTGTCAAATATAAATAGACTTTGTAAATTGGAGGAAATAATCAAATGTTTAAGACCTGATGTTCTCAAGTCTGATAATGGAAGTCAAAGTACGTAGTAGGAATTGACAGACAGTAGAAGACTCTCTCTGTAATGTATTTTAAGTTGTTGAATCAGTTTTAAATGTCTGTTAAAATTATAGAATTGTTCACTAGTACATTTACTGATTTTAACTTTGCATAAAAGAAAGTCCATTGTAGTTTACTCCAACATAAATAATATATAAAAAAATAATAATTATTATTTTTTCCTGCTCTAAACGATGTTGAGCAGATGAATATTTTCTTCAATTTTCCATTTTAGTGAAAAGATGTGAAAAGTTCTTTTAGTTATTAAGCTGAAGTGTCCTTAACATTTGTACTCAGAGCCAACATTTCTGCAAGTGTACTATATTAGCTATTTTATTAGTTTTCCTGACAGCTCAGAGACAGGGCCTCCTAACGTGTCATCAGTACATAATGCACCCTTTTTTTCTTTTTCTTTTTTTTTTTTTTTTCCTGCAGAGATTCATTGTTATTTGGAGGACACATCACATTATGATAAATGACACCCACAATATTACAGATAAACATTTCTAAAAGGATAAATGCTGTTCAAGTATTGTTGCCAGTGATGTGGAGAGTTTTTGTTTGTTTGTTTTTTTAATGAATATAGTTTGTGAATTTTCTTCCCTAATGTAAAATTCTACTGCAATTTTTTTTTTTTTAAGTTTCTTTGTTTCATCTTGTCTTCAAAGAGAATTCATAAGAAATTACCAAAAAGGAAAATTCTTGAATGCATAGAAGACCTATTGACCTCTGACTTTGAAACACTAAATAATTGTTCCCATCAGTATAGCAGTTAGCCTTTTGCTTCTTGTTTTGTAGTATTCTGTTCAGCACTGGCACTCAGAAATTTAATAATGCATACCTTGTGGCTCTTGGACTTTGTAGAGAGCAAACAAGTTTTAGTATCTGAGACAAAGTTAGGTAACCAAACTAGTTCACGGTATTCTGGGAGCAAAGAGATAAAGGTTTCTGCAAGAATTTATACTAATCATGCTGCTGAGATAACGAATACTGCATCTGAAAAATAATGAAAAGTCCTTGCATTTGTACCTCTGTTGCCAATTTGATTCACAGTCATAGCACACAAAAAAGTTCTCTTTCATATACTAATCAAGCAGTCACATTGCTATATTGCCCTTCATGAACATAACCATGCATTCAGATGCAGGGAAGTCACATTTTGAACAGAATAAAGCATTAAAAATCTTTCTTAATTCAATGAATTTCAGTCAATCTTATTTATTCTGTTAAGTGGTAAGTTATTATTTGAGGCAAGGGGATTCCTAGAATAGGGAAGTAAAAGCTGAAATGAATAAAAGAGAAATTTCCTAATAATTATATCAAGTTGTAGAATTTTCAGTTAGTTTTGAACTTTGGATCATTATAGTATTTACCAAAACATCAGTTATTATTTAGCTTGTTTCTGATTTATCCAAAAGGAGGAAGAGATCTGAATATTAAACGTGTCTCCCCGAACTTGTCTGAACTTTCTCTTCTGCCTAGAGCTATCTCAATTAACTTGAAGGATAACTGGATTTGGAGATTTCTAATTGTTTTGTTGTAGCTTTATATAGCATTGCATTTTGAACTTTCTTGGTTGTCTCAGAGGTAAAAATTGACCTATATCTGTACACTTACATATAAATTAAATACTTACAATAAGACTAGCAATTTGTTTTCAGAATTTGAAGGTGTCTATGCATCCCCCTTAGGAGTCTTCACTGAACATAGGTTATTTTGCTACAAATATGTGAATTTCACCTAGTGGCTTAGCTAGTCACTACAGTCATAGCCCTTTTCTGCTGCATCTCTGAAACTGGCAAGAAAAATTTCAAATATTTTTGCAATGGAGAATCTGGCAGCAATCATAGAATCATAGAATCATAGAATCACTAAGGTTGAAAAAGACCTAAAAGATCACCCAGTCCAACCGTTCACCTATTCCCAATAGCTCCTACTAAACCATGTCCCTCAACGCAACATCCAATCTTTCCTTGAACACCCCCAGGGTCGGTGATACCACCACCTCCCTGGGCAGTCCATTCCAGTGCCTGAATAAATCATAAAACACTTGTCTCCTACTCTTCCTGAATGCACAAAGCATTCCATGCTACTGCCTATAGGAAATCACTGCTGAGACAAAATCTACAAGAATATACTGTATACTCACATTTTCTAGCAGAATAAGAACTGGACTTTAGCAAGAGCAAAATCTGCAAGAAGAAGAGGCTGGTTATGAAACAACTGTTAATAAATAACTCTGATAAAATTTACTTTAAATATGGATTTCTTCAACAGATAAAATAACACATATAAACTAGGTTTGCCAATAAATGCTAAATTTCTATAAGCCTGTGTTACAGAAACTATAGGTTAGCTGCTAAGGACATGAAGCAAAACATGTATGAAATCAAAATGACACATACAGATAAAAAATCTGGTAGTTATATTGTTGAAGGAAAGGTAGGAATGGAAAACAAGTATGAAATATTTCAAAAGTGTGAAGATCTGTGTGTGTGCGTGTGTGGTGCAATATCTCTTTCTCACTAAGTGTGGTCCTCTATTTTTCTGAACTGCACAATGAGAGGACCTTCTGACTTCCTACTGATTTAAAAGATAGCAAGAGACAGAAATCAACATTTTAAACATGAACTGGAGCACCAACTGTGTTTGTAGTAGGGTTGCTTTATGGAAGGCTGCCTTCCAGACAGATACAAAAGAGATTGCTGAGTTGAAATTGCAATGATTTAGTGTTTGCAGTCTACTGACATTGCTTTGGGATCATCTGGAATTCTTCCTTCATGAAAAATTTGCCACTGTGAACTCCTCTTAATAGCTGCTGTCAAATTGAGACACATTGCTCTGACTAGGCCAAGAGTCTTGCTGATCCACTGCAAGCTTGCCAGAATATGTCACAGGGACAAACTGTTGCACATGGTTTAAGTCAAATCAGGCACTGAAATAGTTCACTGATTTTTTAATGATGTTCAGCTGCTAATCGGTGCACTATGTATTCAGAGTTAGTATCAACAGTACAGTATAGCCTACAAAATTTCTGTAAACTACCACACACTCCTAAATACCTACTTATAACAAGTCCCAAAACATTCCAAGCCACTCCTCACATTTAGTTACATGCATAGACACACTCCCCACGTGGCATGTTGGTTACTAGCATAAGACCCTTTCTTATGAGTGTGCATTGCTCTATTTTCACAAAACTTTTCTGGGAGACAGGAGTGCTCTTACTCTACACCCATTCAGTTCCCCACAGCAAGTTGCCCATGAGAACACATACACTCATTCAAAATCTGGTGATCTATTTTGTTACATCTTTCATATTGAGGCTGCTAAGTTGATGCAGTCTACTTAGAGCACCTGATGGAAAGAAAATTGCATCTGTTCTATACAGAGGTCCTGATGTCTACCTAACAGCTGTTAATATGTTCTCAGGTCATGGAAATGTATGACTCAGGTCACTGAAACTGAGCACCTGTTACTTCCTTTAGAAAATTGTTGTACTACTCTGTAGGCTCTTTTTTGATTCAGCTGAAGGTGGCATTTTTGTACAGTTTTCTGCCTCCAGTTTCCATGAAAGAAGATTTATAGGCACCTTTTAGTATGCAGAAGAAAGTAAAGACTGTCCAGTTCAATTTACTTCTTACACTTGTCCAAAGGAAACTACTGAGAGAATGAAAATTTAGTAGTGAGAAAATAGTCAGTAAAATAATGTGAATCAAACACAAATTATATTGGAAAAAGTTTCAATTCAGTTTTGTGTTGAGAAACAGCAATTAAAATGATTTTAAAAGACCTGTTTATATTTTTCAAAGCATCTACTTTAAAAAATTAGTATGTTCATAATGCTGACAGTGGTTGTGGTAACAACTGTAAATTAGGCACCAGAAACTGTGAAATATGGTAAGGGTAGGAATGAGCTTTGTTAAATGCTGAATATTAGAGGAAGAAATATTATCTCATGGGATTTGACAGCCTAAGAGAAGCTACTGCATCTCAGATTTTGAGGTACAAAAGAAGTAAAACTGAAGATACAGACTCAATAAGCATAGGCAGGTAGACAACACACGTATGCCGCATATGTACGCATATACATATAACCAGCTATAAAGATCACAGGCAGCTGTATGGAGCATTCAACATAGACATAAACAATACTAACATACCCATCCTGTTTCCCTCTCTGGCTGAGCTAGAGGAAGGTCCATCACTAGGAATATATATTTATACTTTTATATATTGTATTGGGATTGTGTGGAAAGGTTTTGGTAGCAGAGCAGAGTCGCAGGGCTGGCCTAGGTAAGAATAACCCAAAAGCTGCAAAAGCGAGCCACCACTGGCCAGAGCTCAGCCATGGGCAATGCTTGGGTGTACCCCTGGGAGAGCAGATTTATGAAAAGGAAAAACTGTTGTGCAACAGCAGCTTGGATCCATGTCTTCCCAGGTGTTGGCAATTGAACATATAAGCCCCTTGAGGCTATAGCTCCACTGAAGTTGCTGGTAAAGACTGTTAACTGCTCACACACTCATACAGCCAGAAAGAACTCTCTGACTCTCTGGGACTCCCCTGTCTACAACCACCCATAGTCCTGAGCTTCCAGACACACTTACAAGCTAATTTACATTGACTTTTCCTCATTCATACAATCACTAACAATCACATCCCCACACATCATTCTGATGCTGGCACAACAGACACATAGGCCTCTGATCCCATATCAGCGGCTAGCACTCATCTTCACTCACTTTGGTCTCTCCAGTTGCTGGAACCCAGGCATCTGGGCCCTCCAGCTCACAGTTCCAGCACAATGGCTGGCACCCAGACCCATACTCATTTCAGCTGCTGGCAGCACAGACATACAGACCCTCCAATGCACATTTCATTGGCTTGTGCTCACACATACAAGAACGCGTGCACTAAATAGGGAGAGCCTCGTCCAGGAAAAGAGTTAGGAACTAAGTAAGAAGATAAAACAGACTGGGCTGATTAGGCACAGAGCATGGACAGACAAATATAACGAGCAGAAAATTATTTACCCACAGCCAGTATTTTTTATCCCCTTACTTGTTTCTTATTCCATATTGTTCCTCCCCAAATCACCTAAATACATTCATTTCCCTGGTTTCTCCTTTGGCAATGTCTCCTTCACTTGTTTTTAATTTGGGTTCGTATGCCATTGTGCCCCTTAGTTCCTGTGACCCTGTGGAGCTTGTAAAGGCTGATTGTTCTCCTTATGGTGGGCATAGGAGCAGTCAGGAATGCTACTATTTGAGCTTTCCTTCTGCAATTCTCCCTCTGAACTGTTTTGCAGTTATGCAAATGAGGTTTTATCACATAACTGAACAAGCTTTAGATCCAGAAACTGGAAGGTAGGGATCTCACGTATTGATACTTGTGCAAGAAAATCTTTTCTCTTTTTGCCATTATAATCAGTGGGGTCTTGAGTTAACTGTGTAAACACTGGCATCTGTTGCTGTTTGAGATGTTCTCAGATGCCGCTTTGCATCCATTTGCCACTCCAAAAGAATGCAAGTCCTTCCTCCATCTTGCGTCATACCTGCCAGCACCATACAGATATCTTGGACATCACAGTGCACTGCAGTATAGTAGAAACATGCATCTAGTACTTATCACCATAATCAGTCCATAGACTTTTTACTGTATTGTGCATCTGTGAACAGACTACAACATGGCTTATTCCCCAAATCCATATGACCTATATGTAGCCACTGGACTGTAGAGAGATCAACCTCGAACAGAATCCCTACTTAGATTTCACAACTGGCCCTTAACTGCTTTATAATTAAAAATAAAGTTAAATATATATATATATAAAGAAGAGGACAAATACAGAAATTTTGATAACAAAACACAACTGAATTGCATATACCAAGTTTTTTACAGTAAAAAGGACAGATGAAGGTAAAGAGTCTTGTAAAAGCTCATGAGAGAACTGGGATATATGCACTTTGGACCTCGCTCTGCACTGATCTATACTTTGTACTGTACCTCATGGGGTGAAAGTCAGAAAGCAGGGCTTTCACTCTGATTTGCAAGGTAGCAAAGATAGCTTCTGCTTCCTAATTTTACTGACAATGGAAATATATAATTAAATTATAATAATGAAAATTCTGGGTTTTTTTTGTTTGTTTGTTTGTTTGTTTTTTAATCTGTATTATTAACTTTCAAGTAAACTGCAGTATATTTTCTGGTGTAGCATACATTGTGCTCTTCTTGATTTATTTGAAGTAATTAATCTTATGATAGAGAAAAGCAGATTCAGCAAGCGAGGTTTTAAGAAATCTGGCTTTTGCAGTTCTGAGACCCTGAAACACCTGCTCTTGCAGCTTGTCCCAGCATGAAAGGCTGATCAAGCAGTCTGTTGTCTTTTAGCCGCTGTACTGCTCAGATTATAGAATCACTCTGCTCTCCCTTCAATTCCCTAGGAAGCTTTATGTCTCAAGGGTTTCTCCATGACCCTATTGATTCCTTGTAGACTGAACATTTCTCAAAAAAGTCTTCAACTACAGCCAGTTCCCAAATAAGTATTACTAGGGGGTAGGGGGAGGAAAAAAAAAACAACATGCATTTTTATCCTACTCTTTGTATCTACATAAAAACCAACCTGAGCTATAGTATCAGATGAATCAAAATGCTTTAAAAATACTTCTTTCTAACTTCATTAACTTGCTAAACAAGTGATCTCAACAGATTTTCAAAGGATAAACAATACCTTGCTAGAGCAGCAGATTTATGAATACGCAGGAGAAACAGGTGCAAGGGACTGAGGAGAAAAGAAAGATGCTGAGACAATATTATACCAAACTATAGTGTTGTTGTTTTCTTTTTTTCACCATGTATTTTAGTTTAACTCCTTGTTGAACGATAAACCAGATTTCTGTTTTTAGTTTTTTTATGGATCTTCAAGATAACTTTGCAGCAAAGTCTATTATATTGTTTCCTGTTAAATTAAATGCAACACAGAAAAAATAAATAGCATCTCATATATCATAACAAATTTCAAAAGAAACTTAGACAGTAAAAACCTTGGAATTTCTAATAAAGCTTCTTCTCTGTTGTTGCCATGGACTTCTTTTTTTCCCTCAAAAAAAAAAAAAAAACCCAAACAACAACAACAACAAAAAGTGTTTAGCTATGGCCTTTAGTACACAGATTCTCTTCCACCTTTCATTCAAGAGTGATGTCTCTGTATTCACGGTATAATCATAGCATGTAACTTGTATAACATAGACTTTTAACTGATGAACAGTACATCCTCAGTGCAGATGAGCATTCTCAGTCTCCTTTTAATCTCTGTAGAATATAGTTGTAAATTGACATTTAGAGTATTCTCAGCTAGAAAAAAATAATCCAAGCACTGTATGGTATCTAAGTAATTTCTTCAATATCTTGTGGAAAGGAAAGCTCTAGTCTACAGCAATAGCACTGGAATCAATGCACAGAGTACAGTCTTTATAAGAGCAAGGAATTTTCTTTCTTCTCTTCACAAGCCTGACTCAGTCTGCTGGAAATAGATAAGCTCAGCTCTGCTTCACACTCAACAACAACAAAGTCCCTTAGAAAATGTTAGGCAACTGTTTAGTATTACTTTCATATACTATGAGATTACATAGCTTAAAACTGATTTAAATTCATATCTACATCTGTAAATTCATGATGACAGACTGAACATTCTATGGAGCATCCAGACTTGAGCAGCTACAGAGCTCTCTGTTCTTCATTTTAATCAAGTCTTTGAGGAACTGTTTGAATGTATCTACCATATGGAGTGTCTTTAGTAAAAATGCCCAGAGACCACTTATGTTGGCTGCCACATCTCATTCTAGCTGATCCCTGTCACTTCCATATATTTCTTATTCTTCATGTATGTACATAAGCAGAATCTATCTCTGTGCTCATCAGTTTAAAGTGGTAGAGAATGTTTATATTGAAACCATCACTGGAACTGATCATCCGTATAACTGCCATGCCAATTAACACTTTCTCAAACTTGGTCCAAGATTTGTTGTAAGTTGTAGTATATTTCCACTGTACAATTTGCAAATACCCTCACTAACTGGGATTGGTAAGAGAATGTAAAACTTTGGATATAGGTTATTCCATAGTACTTATTCTGTGTATTGTGTACACTTCTCGTAGATTTTACAGAAAGTATGCATAAACAATGTTCTGAACAAAATACATCTGATCTACTACTATTTAGTGTAAGAAATACACTACTATTTCTTACTGGAGAATTGGAGAATTGAAATACAGCATCTGGAGGCATGTATGTAGCACAGAGGATTTGGTATGTGGAGATACTTCCTTTGCATTACTAATCAATACAGTGATGGGTCAGAAAAGCATCACAAACTTATCTTGATCATCATTTGAATAACAGTGCATTGAGCTGTGGCTGACCTGGCTTTGAAAACAAGAATAGTGTGTGACAAACCATAGTACTGTCTATGGAGAAATAGGTGTCAGCACCAAAGTTGTTCTTGGCAAGCCCTATCCAAAAACACAGAAACTACTGAGCAAATGTTCTTTTGATACAGTCTGGGCTGTGCTGACTTGCTGATTTGGTGATTTAAGAATCTCTCTGTTAACTGTAACTGTGTGTCTCCATGCACATGTACAAATGCAAGTTTTTATGTGCTAGGCTATTCTTTTCTTGGCTTCATTTGTAAATTGAGCTTGGCAGTGTCAAACTGTCTAGTGTTTTTAATCCCTTCTTGACACAGTAGAGAAAGATGAATCAGAGATATAAAACTATGTTCCTGTACATTCAATGTCAAACTCTATAGCACTCTTAAAGTGCAATTCTAACCTTTATATCTTTGACACATAGTTATTTCACTTCAGTTGCTTCAAAATTAAACTGTACTTTACTGAAATATTAGACCTAACTTCTTGCCCTTAAGCTGTTATTTTTGTATTGCTACATATATAATAGCTTAGAATCACCAAGGTTGGGAAAGACCTCTAAGATCATCCAATCCAATTGTCCACATATGGCCAATATTTCCCACTAAACCATGTCCCTCAGTACAACATCTAAACTTTTCTTGAATACTTCCAGGAATGGTAACTCCACCACCTCCCTGAGCAGCTTGTTCTACCACCTGACCACTCTTTCAGAGAATTTTTTCCTAACTTCAATCCTGAATCTCCCCTGGTGCAACCTGAAGCCATTCCCTCTAGTCCTATTGCTAGCTACATGGAGAACAGTTAACTCACCTCACAACAACCTCCCTTCAGGTAGTTGTTGAAAGAGATAAGCTCTCCCCTGAGCCTCCTTTTCTCCAGACTGAACAACCTCAGCTCCCCCAGCTGCTCCTCAGAAGACCTGTGCTCCAGACCTCTCAGCTTTGTTGCTCTTCTCTGGACACTCTCTGGGGCCTCAATGTCTTTCTTGTACTGAGGAGCCCAAAACTGGACGCAGTATTAGAGCTGTGGCCTCACCAGTGCTGAGTAGAGAGGGATGATCACTTCTCTGCTTCTACTGGCAACACTATTTCTGATACAATCCATTTCTTCCACAAAGTCTTCCACTGTGCTGCACCTGGCACATGATCTCATTGAACTTCATCCCACTGGCATCAGCCCAGTGATTCAGTTTGTCCAGATCCTTCTGTAGGACCTTCCTACCACCAGGCAGATTGACACTTCTTGCCAACTTGTTGTCATCTGCAAATTTACTGAAGGTATACTCAGTGCCTTAATCCAGGTCATCCATAAGGATATTGAATAGGACACAACCCAACACTGACACTTGGGGAACACCACTCATGACTGCTTGCCATAATCATACACAGAATCACACAGAATCGCACAGAATGGCCCGGGTTGGAAGGGATCTCAAGGATCAGAAACTTCCAAACCCCCCCTACATGCAGGACCACCACCTCACATTTAATACTAGACCAGGCTGCCCAGGGCCCCATCCAACCTGGCTTTGAACACCTCCAGAGACAGGGCATCCACAACCTCTCTGGGTGGACTGTTCCAGCACCTCACTACTATCATAGTAAAGAACTTACCACTGACATTCAAACTAAATCTTCCCTCCTTCAACTTAAAACCATTTCTCCTTGTCTTGCTGTTATCTACCCATGTTAAGAGTTGACTCCCCTCCTGTTTATAGGCTCCCTTTTGGAAGTGAAAGGCTGCAATGAGGTCACCCCGCAGCTTTCTTTTCTCCAAGCTAAACAAGCCCAGCTTCCTCAGCCTGTCTTTGTAGGGGAGGTGCTCCAGCTCTCTGATAATCTTTTTCACCCTCCTCTGGATCCTCTCCAGCAGCTGTCTGTTTTTCTTGAACTGGGGACTCCAAGATGCAAGGACACGTACTCCAGATGAGGCCTCACAAGAGCTGAGTAGAGGGGGACAACCACCTCCCTGTCCCTGCTGGCCACCCCTCTTCTGATGGACCCAGGATACCATTTGCTTTCCAAGCTGCAAAAGCACACTTCTGACTCATGTTAAGCTACATCAGGACCCCCACGTTCTTCTCTGCAGGGCTACTATCAAGGCCTGCTCCTCCTACTCTGTATATGTGCCTGAGATTCCTCTGGCTCAAGTGCAAAACTTTGCACTTCGCTGTGTTGAACCTCATTAGGTTCACCTGGGCCCACCATTCAAGACTGTTGAGGTCCCTCTAAATGGCATCCCTTCCTTCAACCGTGTCAATCACATCACTCAGCTTGGTGTCATCAGCAAACTTGCTGAGGGTGCACTTGATTCCGTCATCAATGTCATTGTTAAAGATGTTAAAGAACACTGGTCCCAAGATAGACCCCTGGGGGACACCACTTGGTATCAGCCTCCACCTGGACATAGAACCATTAATCACCACCCTCTTTCTGTGGCCTTTCAACCAATAACATCCACCAGCTGGATGTGAATCCATTTACTACCACTCTCTGGACCCAGTCCTCCAGCCAGCTTCTTACTGAGCAAAGAGTGTAGCTTTCCAAGCTAAGGGCTGCCAGCTTATCAAGGAAAGTAATTTGGGAGACAGAGTCAAAGGCTCTCCTGAAGTCAAGGTAGACCACATAAGTAGCCTTTCCCTCATTCACCAGGTGGGTCAGTAGATCATAGAAGGAGATCAGGTTGGTCAAGCAAGACCTGCCTTTCTTGAACCTATGCTTGCTCGGCCTGATCCCCTAGTTGTCCAACACATGCTGTGTGATCTCCCTCAAAATGATCCGTTCCATAAAATCTCCTGGCACTGAGGTCAGCCTGGCAGACCTATAGATCCTCTTTATGATCCTTCTTGTAGATAAGAGTCCAGTGAGGTCCTCTGGGACTTCTCTGGTTGAACATAATTCTGATAGATGATGGAAAGCCACTTGGCTATCACCTTCACCAGCCCCCTCAGTGCCCTTGAATGGATCTGATCTGACACCATGGATTTGTTGCAGTTCAGGTGGAAGAGTAGGTCTGCAACATTTTCCACCCGAATGATGGGAGATTTATTCTGCTTCCCATCCAAGACTTCCAGGTCAGGGGATGTGTGTGGATAACTGGTTTGACTTTTAAAGAGAGACACAAAGAAAGCACTGAGAACCTCAGCTTTTTCCTTATCCTCAGTGGTCACATTCCCAGCCTCATCCAGTAAAAGATGGAGAATCTCCTCAGCCCTCATCTTACTGTTAATATATTTGTAAAGAAGACTTTTTTTTTCGCTTTTACCCCAACAGCTAAGTTGAGTTCAACTGGGCTTTTGCCTTTCTAATTTTCTCCCTGCACATTCTGACGACTTCCCTGTACTCTCTCCAAGTTGCCTGTCCCTTCTTCCATGGGATGAAAGTTCTTTTTTTCTCCTGGAGCCTGAAAAAAGCTCTGTGTTCATCCACACTGGCCTTCCCCTCTGCTTAATATTTACATAATTGAATTTTACATGTGAGTAATATCACCTTCATTATAAATAAAAAACAATATTAAAGTGAAAATATTAGCATGTTTAAAAAAAAAAAAAAAAAAAAAGTTTCCAGATATTCAGACTTCCATCAAGAGATGATTCTTCCCTCGTTTTTGCGCTATTGTTGTAATGATTAATTAGCTAAATAGTCAAATTGTACTGATTAATTTATGTGTAAAATTCTTCCTCAAGTTAATGAAAGCCTTGTTCTCTCTTAAGGCAATGGAAAGAGATCAATCTCTATTGCTCTGAGAACAGGATTTCAATCTGTCATCAATGTTTTTCTCACCAAGGTTATCACAATTTCAGAAGTACTTAAAACTTTTATTACATATTCTGTTATGTTGAGACTCACACAAGCAGCAGATTTATGATTAGGTATAGGACAGATTTTCCAAACAAGTATGGTTTTATTACTAGAATAACTGGAATGTTAAGTTTTATAGTAATGGAATTGAAAAACAGAAGATTTCATGTCTATGTTGACAGCATTGTATTCTGATGAGTATGAGACATCATGTCTGCCTCATTCCTGAGCAACATATTTTATTACTAATATCCAATGGAGACAATTCTTTGTTCTAAATTCTACAGAATTACAGTTCTCGTATGCTTCCTGAATGAGGTATTCATTAAAACTTGATATGCATTTATTCATTTTACATTGAACTGTTAAAGAATCTCCTTTTTATTTGTTTGTTTGTTTATTTGCTTATTACCAGAGCTCATCTGAATAACAACAATCTCTTATTTCCTCTTTCTGGGGTCATGGAGTTACTTTTTTCAACCATGAACAACAGCTACAACAATAAATATGGATAAATTGTGAGAAAAATAGTACCTACTTAATGTAAACAATGCAGAGGCTCCTGATGTTCTGTATGCTACCTATATCTCACTGATTTACCATGACATTGCATACACAGTACACTCAAAACATAAACGTAAGTCCTATTAATTAAAAATCAACAACTTTATGTGCAAAGTAGGATTCTGCGATATCTCTGAGGATTTTAAATCTGGACATGTGAGTTAATACCTTCAAACTCCAGTTCCACTACAAATCTCTCAATATACTTCCTTCTCTGTCCCTCTTCTTTGTCTTTCCTAAATACTTTCTCCTTACTCTATATCTTTGTTTCTAACTGCATCTCAGCTAAGAACTTGAAAAAATAAGGGGACCAGAATCTTGGGATATAATGTTGAGTTTGAAAAATACGTAATGTGATCAAACACCATAGAAATGACTTCAGTATCAATTATTTATTTTATTATGGTGAGATGAGGGCAATACTGACTAACTAGCAATTAGTCAGTTATACATATATCTAATCAAGATGCATCTAATTTCTGACAGTCAATCTAGTGATTCTTCATACCAGAATATGCTTTTATTTATGATTTACTTGGGAAGAGTATTCTTATTGTTTTGTCGTCTAATTTCATCTTTACAATAAATTTATAGCATAGATATTTGCTCTCAATCAAAAAAAAAGTCTTTGCCGATTCATCTTTGTAGAGTAAAATATTAACTTTTTTTGTGATGTAGTCACAGAACAGCAGATCGTAATATTCCATTAGTTGTTTTTTGTTTGTTTCTTTGTTTTTGGTGTGTTTTTGTTTGTTTGTTCCTTTTTTTGTTTGTTTTTCCATAGTGTAGTTGCTGATACTTTCAATACATCACCATCAATATTATCTTATTGGCTTGTTTTGTTTGTAATTTTCTGAATAAAACTGTGTCCCTGATCTATGCACTTGCTGTATGATTTTTAATATACTGATTCTAAATGCATGATTTTGTCTTTTAATTATGCACATCCACACCAAAGATAATGATTTGAAAGTTTTCTTCTAGATAACTGCCATGAAAGTAATAAATCTACTTCATCAGAATCCTTGTGCTATAACATTTTGGTCTACATCAGATACATGGGATCTCTATAGATAGTGAAGTAATAAAAAAGGTATGTGCTCATACATATTGTCCGTATATTCCAAGTGTTTTCATAATCATAAAATAATGATATTGAAGTGATTGCTGTTGTTTTTATGTTTGTTTGTTTGTTTGTTTTTGGCAACAATGCCAAAGGGAGCTGGATGCTGCAGACGATGGGAGTCATTCTTTAGATTTCATTAAAGACAGATCACAAATCATGCACCATATATATTTATATATATATTCACACACATGAGGGATTTATGACAGTAATGTTCCTATGTTATTATGTTGGCCTACATCCTAAGAGCAGGATACTGTTAGTATGGCACTAGAGGTTGAACATTCCCACAAGTATTACATTGGTAGGAATGACATTTTGGTGCCATGTGAACGAAGGCAGCAGAGGGTCAGTCTTCTAAAATGGGATCTGGCATGGAAGTGCATATAAATCAAAGATGTAATTAAAATCCTCCATGAGGAAAAGATTATACCTGCTGATTTTCATGCATTTGCTGTAGCAGGCAGCTACACACACCACACAGCCATTCACTCACTCACCCTTACAGTAGAATGGGAGAGAAAACCAGGAAAAACTAAATCTCATGGATTGAGATACAGTTGTCTCACTCCAATTTATAGGAGGGAGAGGAGGTTCTTTGATATCTGTATAGCTGGCATGAGATTAAGAAACAACGGTTCAAATGTTGGTCCGACCAGTTTATTACAAATCTTAATCAGGGAGATGGGGAAGGGAAGAATGGACACTATTATAAATTAGAGTAATGGGGAAGGGAAGGAGGGTGATAGAAAAGATAGGAAAGAAGAAGCAAGGTGTCTTTGTAGGAAGCAAGAGGGAGATAGTCACCACCATGGATCCAGTGTTGTTCGTAGTTCAGTCACTGATCTTCAGTAGTGGTGGTCATCGGGCATTGTTTTTCCGTTGAGGACAACGATGACCACGGCGATGATGGCTACTTTTCTATGGCAGTACCAACTTATTTATGTCCAAAGTGGTTGAGTCAGCTCTCCTTGGAGTGGCAGCTTCTGGCTCTGGGATCTCAGAAACTCCTTTGTTCCCACCTTCCAGGCCTTGCCAGCAGACATGGCAAGGAGGGAGGACAGAGGGAGCAGGGATGCTCACCTACATCCTGTTTTTCACAGGACACAATGGTATCATTCCTGAATTTTCCCATACCAAGTTGGAGCTATTTAGTCACAGGCAAGATGTTCCACTAGTAGACAGTCCTGAGCACTCTCAGGCAAGCACTGGAGGCAAGCAGCTCTGGAGGAAGGTGCTTACAAATGTCCCTAAAATGATGTTGGTTGTCACACAGTAGCACCCATCACTTGCCTCCTCAATAAATCAATCAGAGTCTTATCACAAGAAATAACTCAGGAAGCAAGCTTTGAGCCAAAAAACAAAGAAAGATTCTCACAACAGTTTAATAGGAAAGACAATGGAGGGAAAGAAACAAACTAAAACAAAACAAAAAGAACACAAAGGAAGTGATGCACAATTCAGATGACTTATGTTCATCAGCCCTTAGTAATGGCAGCCCCACTGAGCCAGCTCTCCCAGTTGTGTTATTGAACACAATATCATATGGCATGGAATATTTTATTAGGTCAGCTGTCCTGACTCTGTTCCCCCCCAGATTCTTGTGCACCTCCAACCCTCTCTCTAGCAGGGTAGCAAAATAAGCAGAAAATTCTTGCACATGCGTAAGCACTGGTCAGCATCAACTAAAACTTTGCTTTGTTATCAACATTATATTCCTCCTAAATCCAAATTATGGCATTATACTAGCTAATGTGAAAAAGATTAACTATATCCCAGTCAAAATAAGGACAATCCTAACTCAAAACTGAGAAAAGACTGGCAAAAGCTATCTTTGTACGAGTGTTCCTGGAAATCTGGTCAGGCTCAACAGATGTACTGAAATAAAATTACAACTTGCTTTGTCTGCACTGTCATCAGTATAGAGTATCAAAATATAGAATAATGATTAAGAAATGTGATAAAGTGTTTTGCATAGCTGAGTCCTTTAATACCTGTAAGAATGCTCAGATGGTATCTTTAAGCCTGACACTGAAGAACACTCCAATGTCTGGCAATATAGCCCAGCAAATATAAAACATTTTTTGAGGAAAATGACTATTTCAGTTCTGGAGAATCATCAATTATAAGTGATTCAGACTCTTACCTCCCACAGGTTAGACCTCTTTGTGCCTAGGAATGCTCAGCACACTGCATATGCAAACCAGTATGCAAGGACATCTTTCCAAAAATTTAATTCCATTGTCCTGTGAGCAGAAACACAACCGAGCAAAAACGTGAGACCAGTTTCAGTACTTATATTCAATAACTTATTCTCATATGAAAGATGAATAACATGTTCAAAAGCATGTACATGTTTACAGACACACTAAAGAAGGCAAAGACGGAGAGTGAAAACAGAAATGAATTCAAAGTTATCAGGAAAAAAAAAAGGTCCAGCAACCCACATCAAGGTATAGATTTATAATAGTGGAATGTAACACTTACTTTACACAACAACAAAAATTAAAATCTTATAACATCTATAATATCATCCTTAAGCTACACAGAGGTGTATAGAATATGATCTTTAATGAATTACGTGAGGTTTTTTGTTGTTGTTTTTGCAATTGGTATTATTAGTTTAGTCATTTGTTTGTTTCTTTATTAAGCATCAATATTTAACCAGTCAAAACTGCCAGTAACATTTTTCTAACAAAGTCAATGCTAAGTTTCATACCCATTCAAGAGATTATGAGAAATTCCATATGATCAAGTCTTTTCAGTGTACAAGGAACTGACTTTTTTTCTGAGTATCTAAGCAGCAGATCAAATTTTGGACCCAGGAATGTAGAAATCTTGTTTCTGGCAGTATAGATCTTTTGTCTAGTTCAATGCTTTCTCTAAACCACCACATCAATTTGATCATATCAGGGAACTTACATGTTTATTTTTAAGAGAACTATTTATTTTTTGCACTTTCTTAAAGAGTATGCTAAATGTTGGATACTTAAACAGGCAATATCATGAAGTGTGGGCTGGCTGAGCATACCATGATGTGGTTTGAGAACTGTCTGAATGGAAGAATTCAGAGGGTTGTGATCAGTGGCACAGAATCTAATGGAGGCCTACAGATAGCTGTGTCCCTGGGAGTTCAGTACTGAGCCCAATATCCATCAATTATTTGGATGAAGAGATAAGAGTTTCTCTTCAAGTTTGCTAATGATATAGAACAGGGAGGAGTGGCTGATACCCCAGGGTGCTGTGCTGCTTTTCAGAAGGATCTCAACAGTCTGAAGAGTTGAGCAGAGAGCAACATCTTGAAATTCAACAAAGGCAAGTAAGTGTCCTGCAACTGGGAAGGAAAAGTATAGGCTGATCTTCTGGAAAGTAGCTCTGCAGAGATATATCTGGAGGTCCTGGTAGTCACCAAGCTGAGCACAAGTGAGCAGTGTGCCCTTATGTCAGTGGTATCCCGGGCTGCATTAGGAAGAACATTGCCATGTCAAGAGAGGGCTCACCTGGAGTACCGTGTCCAGTTCTGGGATCCACAGTACAAGAAAGATGTGGAGGTCCTGGAGTGAGTCCAGCAAAGGCTGCTATAATGGTTTAGGGGCTGGAGCATCTTTCTTTTGAAGAAAGTCCAAGGAAGCTGGGCCTCTTCGATCTTGAGACGGCTCAGGGGAGATTTTAATCAATGTGCATAAGTATCTGAAGGAAGCATGTTAAGATAATGGGGCCAGACTCTTCCCAAGTGGTCTCCAGCATAATGACAAAGGAAGATATGCACAAATAGAAACACGAGAAGTTTCAATGAATACAAGGAAAAAAACTTTACTGTGAGGCTAGCTGAGCACTGGAACAGATTGCGCAGAAAGGTTGAGGATTCTATCTGCTTAGCAGTATTCAAAAGCAGTCTGGACACAATCCTATGTAATGTGTCCTATAGGACCCTACTCGAGAATGGAGATTGGACTAGATGATCTCCAGACATCCCTTTGAACCTCAACCATTCTGTGATTCTATGAATTCAAAAAGATCTGTAAATATTCTGAACAAAGTTCAACCACATTTACATCACGGAGATTGACAAAGCATACGTCATAGAAAAAGACATGAAAATAACACTGCTTAGTTTTTTACCTCATTAAAAATATATATGCACATTTTTTACTAAAATATTCAATTTAATCAGTAAAGTGGTGCAAACTCAACAATTAGAGTGTGTGGCTGAATCTGAGATAAAGGTATGAAGCGTGAGTCAGAAAGAAAACAAATGTAATGTATAAAAATATTTCTGATTACTATATACTACTTTCAGCCAATTGTGTAAATAGTGATATGACCTGAAAAATGAATAGTCATTTGAATGAGTTTGAGTTGACAAGGAAAGCACAGTTTGATCACATTTTGTGATTCCTTCTTGAAGATATGAATGACATTTGTTTTCCTTCAATCCTCCTCAGGAACCTCTTCCAAATGCAAAAATAATCAAGATTGTCCTCACAATGACATCACCCAGCTTTCTCTGTCCTTGTGAGGTTGCAAAGACTTGTGACCACCTAATTTGAAAGTTACTAGATCCTCCTTTAGTGAAGCTGTCTTCACTGGTCCAGACTTTCTTATGGGTCTAAAGAACCAAAAAGTCCTAAAGACCTTGGGATTACTAAATCCTTACAGTGATAATAAAAGTGAAGAGAGTATCTTGGCCTTGGTTCTAATATACCTGTTGAAACCCTTCTTGTTGATCTTCATGCCACTTAGCATATACATGCAGGTGGGCTTTGGCTGCACAAACCACATCTTTGCATGCTCAGACAATGTATATTCTTTCTGAACCACCTGATCCAGCTGCCTTTTTTATGCGTGAATTCTACCAGGAGCCTCCTCTTTGACCTTGATGTTGTTCTTTCTTTGCTTGACTTACTTCACATCAAGATGAATCGTTCTCAAATTTGGAGAAATTATTCTTGAAAACAGATCAATCTTTTTGGATGCTCCCTCTCTGCAGAACCATATCTCTTTGCATTGTTCCGAGTATTGGCTATTCCCAGGCAGAGCTCCAAGCATTCTCAGAGTTCTCTCACATAAACATCAGTTTTACTCCTTGCTGTCTCAGCCTATCCTTGCTAAACAGCCTTTATACAGCCATTGAATTGATTTCTGTGAGCTTGTTAGTTACACATAGACTTTTAATTTCATCTGCTTGTTTCCTTTGCTGCATGTGTTAGTGTACAGGCACTTGAAAAAAGCACTCAGTGATGTTACTCCACACAAAAAATGGGAGAAGATTTCCCCACTGCCTATCTTGTAGACATCCTTCTTTATGTAGATTCACATGAGTCTGGTTACTTTCTGTTCTGTTCTATTTTATTTAATTTTTTATTTTATTATTTTTTTTAAGCAATAGAAGGTACAGTTCCTTTGGAAAAATGTGAATCATATTCATTGTGCATATTTTTTTAATATTTGAAATACAAGGTGAACTTAAATGCTGATGAAAGAATGGTGTAGAATTCAGAAGTTTATGCAAATATTTTAATTTCATTTATCAAATGGGTATGGCTTTTCATTGGGTTTGCTGAAAACTGAATTACAGCATAATTCTAGCAATTACCTATGCTTTGTCTCAATGGAATCTTGTACTGAGAGTTGTTAAGTTATATTTACTATACTGCTGGAGGATTTGGCTGATTGCTTATATTATGTTACAGAACAAGAAATACTTTTCTTGATATATAACAAGATATTTCATGAATTGAAACAAATATTTCTCTAAACATATTAACGACCATGAAAATTTTTAATGATATACTTGATATGCTATGATATACATTTAAGTTTAGATTGGATATCAAGAAAAATATCAGAAAGGGCTGTTATGCACTGGAATAGGCTCCCCACGGAGGTGGTTGAGTCACCATTCCTGAATGTGTTTAAAAACCATTTGGATGTGATGCTCAGGGACATGATTTGGCAGAGGGTTGTAAGAGTTAGGGTAGTATGGTTAGGTTGTGGTTGGACTTGATGATCTCTAAGGTCTTTTCCAATCTGAGCTATTCTGTGATTCTATGAAAATTAATAACTATATATGGTCAGATATCCTAACATGTCAGTGGCAGCAAGCTGACTAGACCTGGTTTGTTTGGTGCTATTGAAGACCTAATTGATCTGAGTAAATATAAGTGACTTGCTAATCCACTTGAGTGTTTCAGTGCTTCAGAAGATTGTATTCTCAATAGAATAAACTAATTGTGTAGTTAATTAACAGCATGACATTAAGACACTGGCTGGCATAAATCTAGCCTCCATTAAGTTCTTTTCAATTTGGAACAGTGAGGACAAGGCGTGGGAGTGCTTTATCGAGTCTGTTAGCTTCAACTTTAAAGCTAGGTAGAACCTTAAGATAATTAAGACATTCTCATGTTGTGAGCACACTGTCATATGCCAAGGTTCTTTAGGTTAGATTCATGATTCTAATATTATAGAATAATAGAATCACAGAGTCATCAAGGTTGGAAAAGACCTTGAAGATCACCCAGTGCAGCTGTCCACCTATCACCAATATTTCCCACGAAACCATGTCCCTCAGTAAACCATTTAAAAGTTTCTTGAACACCTTGAGGGATGGTGACTCCACCACCGCTCTGGGCACCCTGTTCCAGTACCTGACCACTCTCTCAGGGAATATTTTCCTCACATCCAAACTTAATTTGCCCAGGCTCAGCTTGAGGTCATTTCCTCTAGGCCTGGGAGAAGAGCTGACGCCTCCCCTCACTACAACCTCCCTCCAGCTAATTGTAGAGAGTGATAAGATCTCCCCTGAGCCTCCTCTTCCCCAGACAAAATAATCCCAGTTGTCTCAGCCACTTCTCATATGACTTTACTCCAGATCCCTAAACAGCTTTGTTGCCCTTCTCTGGACACGCTTCAGGGCCTCAATGTCTTTCTTGTAGAGAGAGGCCCAAAACTTAACACAGTACTTGAGGTGTTGTCTCAGCACCAAGTACAAAGGGACAATCACCTCCTTGCTCCTGCTGATTGCACTGCTTCTGATCCAAGCCAGCATGCCAGTGGCCTTCTTGACCACCTGGGCACACCTCTGGCTTGTGTTAAGCTTCACACTGAGCACAGTTATTATTGGTTGCTAACATGCATACTCCAGAATATTTGACAAAATTTTATGGGAACATTTTGCACACTAGATCACACTGACCAGAGGGGGAAATTAAAAATAAATAAACAAATAAAACTGATCATAGAAAAAAAAAATTATGAACCCTAGGACATCTGAATGAAATTAAATTATGCAAACAATATCACCAAAATGTGTCTACTTTCAGAAATATCTAAAATGTTTATTGCAGAGTTATTAAAGCAAATTGCACCTAACATAGACAAAAAAAATACAACTTTTAAAGATTTAAAATAATTAATTAAAACAAAGGTTACAAATAATAAATAGGAACATAGGCATCAAAATTCACCATCTCTTATACCTACATTATTGTGCAGACAAAAGAACTGAATCAAGCTGATAACATTCCCTTTTCTGACATAGTCCTGGTAAAAAATATTATATATATGTAGAAGGTGATACACTTTAAATCTATTTGTGAAGGGTTGATACAACTCTAGTTCAATAGTTGTATCCAATAGCAATATTCTGTTTGAGAAACTGGTCTTCAAGAAATTCATAATTTAATTTCAGTTTAGACCTTAAAATGTAGTATTTGATTAATCATCTTTTTCTTTGCAGTTAAATAAGCGTTTAAAACAAAACAGATTAAATACACTTTCATCTCAAGTGTCTACTTTTAGAGGTCTAAACATAGGTGTGCCTGAATTCTGTCACCATTATTACCATTATTACAATCCAAAACATTAAAAACAGCAACAACAACCAACAAAAACAAACAAAACAACTGAAAAATTAGAGGATATTATAACAGTTTCTGAAAAAGACTATGGAGGTATAATTTGATTCATACTGACTTAAATTATATTAAATCCAGGATGCTACCAATGAAATTGCCTGATTGTAATAACTAACAATAGTGTTAGAAGAACATTTGATAGAGACAGACAAAACAGCCAGCAAACCCAATCAATAAGCACTGAGGAAAAGTCACTTACTCATGAATAGTTCAATTTATGTATCAGTGATCATAATCAGTGGTATACATAGTATAGACCTGATGTCAAATGAAACTGCCTATCTGTCACATAAAATTTTCCTTTTCCTGGTTTTCACATTACCAATGAATGTATTATATATAATATTCATATATACTATATATATATATAATATATATAATGTATATATTCTGATTAAAAGATAGATTATTTTCTTCCAAAAAAGAGAAAGTCTGTGAGCAATAGTTTTCCATTTTGCCTATGTTTGTAACAATTTTAGGCTGCTGATGAAACAAAAGAATTTACAACAATATTGTAGTCCAGTGAAGATTTGTAAGTCTAGAAAACGACAGTTTTAAAATTTAATTTAGTTGTTTACATTGAAAAAAATTAGTAGTTTCATTTTAAACTTTGGAATTTTGTGACACATGGATACTTTCCAGTTCCCTCCAATATGCTCTTAGGTTGTCTGTTAAAAAAAAAAAAAAAAAAAAAAAAAAGTGTTTAGACTCTAAAAACATGTCCTGTGACTCAGACATTTGAGGGATTATTTTCTGAGGGCAGACACAAGCAAGCTCCATTCTCTTCATCAACCACGTTAGATAAACTGCTTCATACTTACCTGAAGCTTGTAAGCCTTTTCTGTGGTGGAGTTTAAACACTCTTACGTAAGAAAACAGCTAGACATCTTCCAGTTGTCTCAGAGTGAAGGCAGAGTAGGCACTTATTGCAGCAATGTGCATCCCCACACAGAAAGGCTGGGAAAAAACCTGAGCAGAAAAATGTTATTTTTTCCCAAATCTTTGGGAAGTTGTATTGCTGAACAGACAGTAACTGCATCATGCATCTTATTGCCAAAATGATAATTAAAGGCAAGCACCTGATGTAAACCAAAATGATCAGCAAGATGTAGGCTAAGTCACTAGAACACTGTCTTTTTCCTGGCTTTAAAATTAAACTTTTTCCCAGTTGCCCTTAAAGAAGAGATGCAGAAGAAATACAAACTGTTACGATTATTGCTTAGTTTTAGAGCAGAATTTCTTGTGCTAGAAATAAATGTCTTTCATTTCTACTTACTTGATAGCTCTGATGAAAATGCAGGTAATTACTTTCTTTTCCCACAGGCATAATAAGATGTGAATTGTATTTTCATCTCATATATCATAGCAGAAATCTAATGGAGAGTAAATGTGAAAGGCTCATCATTGCAGAAATTCACAACCCATTCACTAGATAGAAGAAGAAGACTGGAATTGTTGCTCATGCTATTTCTGAAAACCTTACATGTTTGTGCAGCACTGTGTTTTTTGGTTGAAATTTTTGTTCGTTATATAGTAGCATCTAAGAGTTGTCTAAATTAACCAAGCACTGCTTAAGGACAGGATCCTCACGACAAACTCTCTCTTCTTTCAAGTATATAAGTTCAGGCATATTAGAAGCTGCTACAGAACAAAGTACTAAGAATTCAAGCTGTGCTTTAAACTTCAAGGAATGCTTTTGATTAGGTGAAACCTGAATTAATCAATTTTAGAAATAATTTAAAAAATAACTTGAAGCTTAATATCATGTTAAAACGTGAGGAAAAAAATTTTGTTTCAAGAATGAAACAAAAATGAAATGGAACTGGTTTCAAACCAGCAAACATTTTCTGCTGTAATTCACCGAGAAGTTGATGCTACTTGGAGACTTTTTGACAGGGTAATTAAAATAATGAAATACAGGATCTCTTGATTCCAAACAAACAACGTCTTTTTACATTATATTTTTTTTTCCTTGTGTGGTGGAGCTCTGAGGAACACACAGTAGTGACAGAAAAATTCATTTGATTTTTGACTTTATTGTTAGGGGTGGGCATTCATGTTAGTTTTACATTTTGTTTTGTCATTTTAAAATGCTTTTTTTATTTTTTATTTTTTTATAGTTATGCTGTCTGACAATTCCAACCATTGATTTCTAAAATCTAAAAATCTAAGCTAAGCTGTTATCATTCTTTTCATTATGCATTTTGCAAAATTCAAACATTTGCAACATTTTCATATTTGCAAAATATTCCAAAACACAGAATAGTTACAGTCATGACAACAATTTACACTTGCTATTTCTAAAAATAAAATCTTAAGACTATCCTTTGGCTGTCACCAATTCTGTCAATATTGTCTGAGTACTTGTCCTTTTTTCACTTGAATCCCATTTAATCTTTGTACAAACTAAATCCTGATACTTCTTCAGTGGTTTATAGTTCATAAAAGCATAGAAAATTTTGTGTTGCTATTAGATCACCAGAATAGAATATTTTAGATACATCTATGACCTTAATATAAGTAAGGAAATAAACCAGGGGGAATAAGTTCAGTTATATTCTCTGTGAACTCATAACCCTCTTTGATCAAAAACATTCCTACAGAAGTCCAGTCTTACCCTTATACAGATAGTCTAAAGCTCAATCTGAAAAGCAAGAACATTTGTTTTTACTCTCTATATTTCTCATAAAATGTTATTTTAGATTATAACCTTTTCTTCTCAATATTTACTTGAATTCGTTTTCCTATGGAACAGTAAAACCAGTAGAATCCTAAGCAGTCAACTCTGCAAGCACAGTGGAAGAAGGCGGATTGTGTTTGATAAATGTCTTTTTAACCATCAGAATCTGGATTCCAGATGGCTAGTAAAACAAGTTCAATAATGAGTTTATTCATTGATACAATATTTTAATCTGTTTTTCCATGAAAATCATCAGCAACTTAGTCCCTGTCAGTTGAATGTGGTTTTAGCCTACAGCTATTATTTGAGAAAACGCTCATATCTTTTTGAAAGTCTGCCTTACTAATCAATAGAGTGATACAAGTTTATAAATACATTGAGTCAGGAGAAAGATTTTTTTTTCACTCTGCAACAACCTAACAGACTTTATTTACCTTTGTGTCATAGTTCTGACATGCCAATACCTAATAATGTTGGTTTATGAGACAGGACACTACAGTGTGCAGTTAAACAGTGCTTAGAAGACATGAGTCACAAGTTTCATTGCTTCCACAGGTGTAACATAAGACATAGCAAGAATGATTAGTAAAATTCCCAAATTAACATGACTGTAAAACACTGATGTCACTGATTAGTTAAGTATCATTTTGAATAAAAAGTGTAATGAGAGCTCATCAAGACATCTTTGTAGAAAATAGAAATACTCCATGAAAAGCCGTAACATTGCCACCACACAATCTCAAGAATTGATGCGATTATTCAAAGGCAAATTATAATAACTTCAGTTTCTTATCTCCTTTGGATTTTCTGAAAGTGATATTACAATATCTACTACTAAAATCTTGGAAGTTTGTAAATATGTAAAAGAATTTAACACTGGAATTTATCTGGAAAATTTTTACTTTTACTTTGTAAAAAAGTTGTCATAAGCATTATTAAGAATTGATATATTTTTAAAGAGAGAAACAGAAAAAGCATAATGATAATTCTTCATAGTAAATCCATTCTTCATTGCAATTTCTCTTAGTCAATAGACTTGCTTCTAAAATCTTGCTTTGTTAATTACCTATATCATTTTGTTTAGTACACTTAAACTTTAGCATCCGTAGCTGAGACAATGAGGTCCAGCCATGGAAGTCAAAGCTATACATCGCAGTTTTAGTACTTTTACATGGTATAACTTACTACTTAAATAATATAGTTTGATCTAGGGTCTTCCAGGAAGCAATAGGGTTGACCCTTGGATGAAGCTTCACATAGATCTCAAAAAATACACTGTTTCAGTAAAGCAGTAAGTTGAAAGCATTGTTTGTTGAGAAAGTGATGCAGTTTGCTCTACACTGCATACTTTCTCTTCACAAAGCTGTAAGAAAGTAAGCAGTGGACCATATGAATTATTGTACGGATAGCAGTTGGCCTCTAGGCTTTTCTAATTTTACTGCTCTCTCCCATTATGTCACTAGCTATATATTTACCTTTCAACAAGAGAACCTCTTCCTAGACTCCTAATGGCAGTCACTCCTCTAAAAGTCTCCAACAATAAACAGGGAATACCTGTAAAAGAGGATGAGAAAGAGAAGTTCTCAGTTCAGATAGCCCCAAGCAGCAAGGTGTGACCTCCTTCCAATCTGTGAAATTCACTGTAATGACTTATCTGCCTCGCGAGATCTATCCTACCACTGCAGTCGTTTGCCAGTAGCAGTAGTGCCCGTTTCCCTTGGCTTCAGTAGAAGCACTGTAGATTCAGCTAGCGACAAGCAGGAGTATTTCAGGGAATTAAGATCCCAATTTTTTTCCACTAAACAGCTTCCAGTGCTCTGATTAGTCTTTTACAGGTAGGTCATATTTTGCTGCACTGTGGCATGGCACAGAATGAGACAAATGCTTTGAATTGACTTCTTTGGAGTCCTAGACTAGCAAGATTTTTAAGAGCAGCAGGTTCTTTACGCTCCCTGAAAAGGTCACAGGTACTCACAAATCCCACTGACCTCAGAAACAGCTGAAGTTGCTCAGAACTTCTGAGGAAGAACTTGACAAATTAGAGGAGATTAGAACTCTGTTTGTAGAACATTCCTGTTTCCATTTCCTCGTTTATCTATTTTTTTTTTTTTTTTGCTTTTTTATTTTTTATTTAGAAGGGTGAATTATTCATTAGATATTTAGTACTCTGATTTGATATATGCTTGCAGCTCTAAATAGTAACAAGCAAAACTGTTTTGCAAGGTACAAAAGCACAAGTTCAACTTTTTAGTAAATAACAGAAGGATAACTTTACTGTTGAAAAGTTTCTGCAATGTGTGATTCTATCATTTTATAGAGCTTCTTTTAGTGGATTAAAAAGACTTCTGGCAGCTTTTCTCGTTATGCTGCTATAAATCCCAACTAAACCCAAAATCTCTACTTTGGGGAAGACAGATGTTAAAAATGCTAGCACAAAGCTCTACATAGGAAAAAAAAAACATAGCCAAGATATTTCATAAGATGCTTTACATTGCAGCAAAACATTTTTTGACATATTTATATCTACTTCATGAACATCTCATAAATATATATATATCCATATAGTTTCACAGACTATTAATCATTATCATATCATCATAAATAATGAACATATATATATTTCAGTTGCATGTAATAAGGCTTGAAATCTGTAAGTCTGTAAATCTGAGAGTTTTTCAGAGATACATATAATACAGTATTGTAGGAAACAGCATCAAGAAGGAAGAAAAAATTCTGCTTATTTTTCAGCGTTAGAGTCAGTATTAATAATAATAAAGTTAACTGCAGATAGTTCTTAACACTCGTTAATGATTTGATATACTAAACTAGCACCATTAATGTATATTCATAAAATCAAAGAACATTTATTCTTAGTAGAAATTAGTTGAACTATGTAACATGCCACTGGAGGGAGCTGAGTGAGACTGTGAATTTAATCCTTCCACATCTCTTTTCTGTAGATTAAAGCTAAAAAAATAAAATAAAATAAAATAAAATAAAATAAAATAAAATAAAATAAAATTATAGTCAGATTCTATGAAAGCAAGGGGCTATTTTTAGAAGGCAGAGTCTGTATGAAGATGAAATCAGAAAATATCAAGATTTTTGAAAAAATAAATGTATATGTACAGTAAATATAAATAATGCCTATAAATAGACAAGATGTCATTCCACATGTATTTTTGTTCTGTTATTTAGTAGTGTAATATATCACAAAATATATAAAATGCATAGTAGTTCAACTACTTTAGTAATAGAAAAACCTCAGGGAAATATTGTTCCTGATTCTCAAATATATTTATGATCCCACTGTGCCACTCACTCAGCTGCTATAAATGAACCATAACCTCGCTGAAAATCACTGGCAGAGGATTTCCTGTCTCAGGTGAATTCTCTTCTGACATTATATATCATTTCCATGCACAGTAGTAGCCTTCACCAGGGAAAAGACACATCATAAGTATAAATACAGTCTTACTACATTCTTTCACCATTGACATGAGGACAGAAGTTCAGGAGCTCACCTGGCCACAAGTAGAAAAGGACCAACGGATAGCAGTCAAAACACAGACTGCAATCCCTAGTGTCTTTTTCCCTTGTTCTGAACCAGACAGAAGAATTTGTTCTCTAAGAAATTTTCCTTCATAGATTCATCATTTTTTATTAATTTAAAAATGCTTTTCCAAGACACTGTATAAATTATTCATATAACTTTAGTCTGTTTACTCTGCTACTTACAGAACAATTAAGATATAAATGATTTGATTCACCACACTTCACAGAATCACAGAATTGTAGGGGTTGGAAGGGACCTCCAGAGATCATCGTGTCCAACCCCCCTGCCAAAGCAGGTTCCCTACACCAGGTCGCAGAGGTAAGCATCCAGGCAGGTCTTGAACATCTCCAGGGAAGGAGACTCCACCACCTCCCTGGGCAGCCTGTTCCAGTGAAATATTTAAACTTAAATATTTGAGATTTCTTTTATAATATGTTGATTTTCTCCAAGAATCTATTTTATCTGTCATAAAAAGATGTGGGTTTATTGTTGTGAAAACAGCTGTGTTCTGTTTAGATTTGTATCTTTTCTTATCAGGCACTTTACTCTAATGAACTTTGTCATATATCTTGCTTATGCTTCTCTGTCTCTTTGAGGCCTCTTGTTTCTTCAGTGCACATCATGAGAACAAGCAAATGCCCCATGGTCGTTTCTCTTTTTTCTTTTCTCTCTCTCTTTTTTTTTTTTTTTGGTTACTTCTGACAATACTATTTTTTGCTTCTCTGCCCTCCCTCCTCCCCCCCCCCCCCCACACACACTTAGAAGTTGTGAAACTGTAAAAATATATAAATAAATAATTTCCATTCATTCAGTTATTCCACCATACTTTTTACTTAAAATTCAGTAGGTTAATGAAGACTAAGTACTAAAGCTCATTGTGTCATCAAATCTCATTCCCTACTTCATAGAATAGAAGTTTCTTTTGAAGTGTAGAAAAAAGCCCTTATATCAAGAAAAGTTTTCCCCATGGGGATTCCATCCTGCAGTAGAACTTTATCTTATATAAAAAAAAAAAAAAAAAAAAAAAAAAAGGAAATGCTTCATGGTTGTTGTGGTTTAACACAGCAGGCTGCTAAATGCCACAAAATCATTCACTCACTCCCCAGCCCTCCTGCTAAGTGGGGTGGAGTAGAGAATTGTTAAAAAATGAAAAGTAGAACTCATGGGTTCAGGCAAAAACCCATTTACTAAGACAGAAAAAGAAGAAGAAATAAAGATGATAGTGATATTATATATAATTATATATAACAAGTGATACACAAACAATTGCTCACCACTTGCTGACCATTGCCCAACAAGTGCCCAAGTAGAAGCCATCCACTCATCCAACTACTCACCGTTTCCAAGTTCTTCTTGTGCACTTTCATATGGTATGGAGTATCCCTTTTGCCAGGTTAGGTCAGCTGTCCAGGTTCTGTCTCCTCCCAGCTTCTTGTACCCCTCAGTTTTCCTCACTGTCAGGACAGCCCGTGAAGCTGAAAAACTGAGACGTCCTTTGGCTCTGCACGGTACCATGAAGCAACAACTAAAAGCTTGGCGTGGTAACAACACTGTGGTATTTTGTTGTTGTTGTTTTTGTTTGTTTGCTTGTTTTCTCCTAAAGACAAAGCTTATAACAGATGCTATGAAGGAAAAATCAGTCTCTGTCCTAGCTGAAACCAAGACAATGGTACCTATAATAAATTGATAATAAATTCAGAAATGAATTGGATATTGAATTGTCTGTGACTGTATTTCTATATTTTTACTGGTAAAAATTTGTAAAAATAGCATGACTGAAAGCTCAAACATGAGATAGCATAATAAAACACCTTTTCTACTTGTTACAGTGAAGAAAGATGGAAATGGACTTGACGTTTAGCATTACTGAGTAGTAACAATTGTTAAGGTAGGATAGGATGAAGGGAATTAAAATTATTATGTAATACTGTAAAGGAAACAATTTTGTCAGCTTGATGTCTTTTTACAGGCAGTGACTGTGTCATTACTGAAAGAAAAGCAATTTAAAGATGAAATTTGTGTCATTATACTGTACTAAAAATAGTAAACACAGGGCACAAAGAAAGCGAGTGAAGAGCAACATATCACTCAATATCACTTGTATAACTACTGTCAAAGTTAAAACCATAATTACAATCTCTTCCAAATCCAGGATGGAGGAAAAGAGCACTAAAATCTCACGTATAATGTCAATTAAAAAAAAAGGACATCATAGACAACTTATCATGATAGTATATATGAAAATATTTAATTGCACTCCTTGGAGAAATTAAAAAATTGAAATAGGTCAGGATCTAAGGGAAGAAAAGAAGAAGGGAAAACTAAGGGTACGCAATATTAGGTATAATATGCAGTGTTCCAGTATAGCTGCAACATGAAGAAAACAAAGAAAATAAAATTCAGGATAGGTTATGTTAGAGAACTACAAGCATTGTGTTGCACTGATGGTTATTCAACTCAGCACTGTACTCAGAGCCAACAAGACATTTTGTTATATCTCAGAAGATCTCCAGACCTCGATGCTTTTTCAACAGCATCACAACCCAAGTGGGTGAAATACAAATTCCATAAGTAATAATAAAAAAAATATATATCCAAAGGCCTTTAAAATCAGTCTGCTATATTACTAGGTCATACAACTACTCTTAATCTCTACAGAGAAGTTAAAAGTCTACCTACAGGAGGGAAAAGTTAGGAAAAAAAAATAAAAAAGTGGCATTAATTACCAAGAGAACAAAGTGGAAAAATGAATAAAAAGAAAATAAAAATATTAACTTTAAATATTGTCTGACTTAAACATGCAGTGCATAGAAAGACAGGTTTTGTAAAATCTACTTTGAAGAATCTATATTTTTTAAATATGAAAATATTAATTAAAATATATTTAAGGTAAGTGGTGTATATGAGGCAACTGCAGGAATTATTGTAAAAATTTATATCATGATAATATATTGTGCTTCTTTAAACTAAAAGCACATGCCAAGACATATATCTATATACGTATATATATATATGTATATAACATTTTATAACAAATGCTAATACAAATTTTGCTTTCTCTGTAATTAGAGATACTTCCTTTCCACATAACCTTTTCCTAGATCTCTTTGTTTTCAGGATTCAAGATTGGGATTTTAGTGAAAGTAAAAGATCATAAGGAAAATAAAAATCAATTACAATAGAGTAGACCTTAGATATGCTAGTTGATAAAAACATTAGTGTACATGTGTTTTTAATTTGGAGATATTTAGAGTGAAATAAAAAATGAAACAACAGCAACAATCATTAAAAAAAATACATGTTCTAGTATACAGTTACATGAAAAAGAAATGGTGCTTATGAGCAGCTGGAAAAAAAACAAAGAATAAAACACAGATTCAGTGAAGATCATATGTAATGATTTCGGTAATAGTACTTTTGTTTTTGTTTTTCAGTACTGTGTTAAAAACAACTAAAAAAATATCAATATGAGATTTTATAAACTATGGATTAAAAATATATTCTGCCATAGAGTTACCTGAACAAGATGAGTTATCTTTCATACTTACCTAAGTTTTTATTCTATTATTTCAATCAAGTTTACTTTGCTATTTATGCCTCTCCATCTGTGCTGCACATTTATTTTTTTCATAAGCAGCAAGCTCAGACATTTAACAAGTAACTTTTTGCTAGCTTTTCCTCTGATAATGAATCCCAGTTGCATCCAGTCTTTACTTCTGTCCTCTGGCTATTTATAAAACACTGGTATGAAGGATACAGCATAAATAGGTAGAGATGTTTCCTACATACATAATGTGAAATGTGAGCAGAGCCAGTAAATCAGCTATATTAGAGTCAAGTATAATTTTATCAGTAGTCTCAGTCAGTCTTAAGAAGTTACTCCAGCATCTAATCATCTCAGGATTGTTTAAAGGTTTCATTGTGAGCTTTAAGGTACCCAGGGAAATAGATAGATAGATAGATAGATAGATAGATAGATAGATAGATAGATAGATAGACAGATAAAAAGAACAACAAATAAGCACAAATGTACTGAAAGCGAAATATTTTACAAACTGTCAGTTTTGGTGAAACTTTCAAAGCAATTTTCCTCAGATTATCTGGAAGCTTAATTCTGCTTCACTTCTTTCTTCAGAGACTCTATAATAGAATATCATGCGGTGAGGGACTGCATTACTCATTCTAGACCAACGTGTTTTGCAGATTCTTTTGGAGACGAAAAATTCCTTGGAATACAACGTAAATTACCTTGCCATACCAAGACTTCAGATAAAGACAAGGGAACTCATTTAGAAAAATTTCAAAGTATTAAAATTAGATTGCCTAAAATTATTAGTACTGGTTTGGTTTTCCAAAAAATAAAATAAAATAAAGTAAAATCTAATACACAATTACACTACTATACACTAATACAAGTTCTTTATGTTGGCACAAATCTTTGTCTTCTTGAAATAGAATTGTTTGATTTCTTACAGCTATGCTAACTAGAATTATATTGTCTAAAACAAATCATGATGCCATGTGTTTATAAATTTAAGACAAGTCCCAGTGTTTACTTATTTATTTTTATTTTATTTGTTTTCTTTATGATGATTATTTGAAGTTGTTATTTAGAATATTTAATGTTGAGATGAACAAATACATATAATCACATCGATATAGTGCTAGCATCCTCATCTGCATAGTAAAAAAAAAATTATATTTACAGTCTTGAACTGTATTACTCCTGTTTTGCTGGGAAACGTAGAAGTAACATGAGGGGCACATTTATTTTTCTTGTGTGGAAAAAAAAAAATCTTTTGCTATATAACATGGGTGTTATGATTGTGCACTATATAAATATTTAAAATTACTTCATTTATAAATGTCACATATGACTATGTGGCCACTTAAGGACAATGAGCAATTCAAAGATAAAAACTGAAGAGGATGTAGGGAATAAGTGAAAGGAACCTCTGCCTAAATCACTAATGAGGTGTAGAGTAACTCCAAAAATACAGCTACATCAATATTTATATTTTGAAATATGATCTTTAATATTATATTTACAATGCTATATCAATATTTATATATTGAAAGTGTGATTCTTAGTATTACATTTACAATACTTTTGAATTCATTTGATTTATGTAGTTCCATGAGTTAAAAGCAGTACATAATCCTTAAGAGACTGAAGTCCAGCTGTGTACAAAGCACTGCCAGACAGAGTAACAACTGACTTAGGGATAAGACTTTCTGAAGCTGCATATTAAAGGTGCCTTCTTGCAAAGGCTGCATCTCAGTAGAATTACAGTTCTTTCGCATAGTATTTGTAATGTTGTGGATTAAAAGTTGCAAATCTTAACACGTCAGTGAGAATCTCTGCACCCCGTTGATTTCTGTGTTGTATTGTTGGTACAAAGATAGAAAAGATGGAACAATTTTTTCTTTACTTGGAAACTGATCACTTTCACTTTTTTAATGTCTTTTTTTCTGAAATTCGGCTATGATGAGTCTGACAGTGGAGTGCATGATCTTGGAGGACTTTCCCAACCTTGGTGATTTTATGATTCTATGATTCTATGAATCCTCAGGGCGCTTATATTCAAGACACTAGCTTGTATGACATGAAATTAAAATCATTTCTTCATTTAAAAAATATTGTAAATCTTAGCAAAGGAAGGCTGAGTGTCTCCTTGAGTACTCCTTCTCACCATGGGAATTTTTTTTTTTTAAATCTGCTTTAATGTCTGAAATCCCTGAAGACTGTAAAAGAAAATGTAAATTTCTTCAGTGGTTTCAAAAACTTTTGTGTTACTTTCACATCAGAATGTAGCCTAGCACTACAACAATTATCACTCACTCCTCCTCCAAAAAGGACAGAAAGTAAAATAAGAATAAAGGCCATAAATTGAGATAAGGACAGGGAGGTCACTCAACAGCTAGAAACTCAACATAAGAGAGATTAATGCAATTTATTGCCAATTAATAACAGACTTGAGCAGTGAGTACTAAAAGCACACTAAAATCACCTTGCTTACATCCACCTTCTACTTCCTACTTGAGAAAAGCAGGGGAAGGAGGTTAACAGCATGCTGGTTTGTATCAGCAACAGTGCAGTCAGCAGGGCCAAACAGGTGACTGTTTCTTTGTACTTGACATTGGTGATGCCACATCTTAAGTAGTGTATTCAGTTTCAGGTCCCTCACAATAAGAAAGACATTGAGATCCTGGAGCACATAAAGAGAGGAGCAACAAAGCCCCTAGGGTGCAAGTCTTATGAGAAGTGGTTGAGGGAACAGGGATTATTCAGTCTGGAGAAGGCTTAGGGGAGACCTAATGCTGTCTACAAATACCTGAAATGAGGTTGTGGCAAGGTGGAGGTCAGTTTCTTCTGTTATGTAAATAGCAATAGGATGAGAAGTAATGGCTTCAAGTTGCACCAAAGGAGGTTCAGGCTGGATACCTGGAAAAATTTCTGTGTAAAAATGGTCAAGTGTTGGAACTATCCAAGACTATCCAAGGAAGTGCACCTGCACAGTCCCTGGAAGTTTCAAGAAAGGTGTAGATGGCACTCAGGGACATGGCTTGGTGAGCATGATGGTGATGGGTTGACCGTTAGATTTAATGACCTTTGAGGTCTTTACTTTTATGATTCTGTGATACTATGATTCTGTGATTTTGTTTTAAACCCAAACTTGTAAATTCAACTGTTGGAATATTTGTTTATGCTGTGGAGTACAGTTTCTGGATTCAAATATTGAAAATCAGTAGACACAGAAGAAAAATGTTTTACTTAGGATTTCAATCTAGACCTTTCATTGTTCTTAGCTTTATTCTTTATTCTTTATTCTTTATTCTTTATTCTTTATTCTTTATTCTTTATTCTTTATTCTTTATTCTTTATTCTTAGCTTTATATATTTAGCTATATTGTTATTCATTGAAGAGAAGGAAACAAAAGAATCAAGAAGGTAGCTTTCCAAGTTTCTTCCAAGGTGAAGAGCTATGTAGAAGGATGAAGAGATATGATTCTGCTATACAATTTCCTGATCTCTGCATATTTCTTCTACAGCCAGTGGAGATAAATGTCTAAGACAGAAATCATGTAATCTTAAGTAACAATGCATCATACAATACAAAACATTCTGATGTATGTTTCTCACCAAAGCTTTGAAAGAGAGACCACACTCTGAGATATGAGGAAAATATCTAAATTTCTAAATTTATTTGATATAAACACCTCTCAAAGACTCTAAAGGAAGAGTCTTTGAAACTTCTTAAGGAAGCCTGTGGCCAATGGGACAGAGTCTAGTTGGAGACCTGTATCTAGTGGTGTTCCTCAAGGGTCAGTACTGGGATCAGAACTATTCCACATATTCATCAGTGACTTGGATGAGGGACTAGAGTGCACTGTCAGCAACTTTGTTGATGACACAAAACTCTGAGGAGTGGCTGACATGCCAGAAGGTTGTGCTGCCATTCAGCAAGACCTAGGCAGGCTGGAAAGTTGGGTGGGGAGAAATTTAATAAAATATAACAATGGCATCTGAAGAGTCTTGCATCTGGGCAAGAACAACCCCAGGTATAAGTATAGGCTAGGCACTGAACTTCTGGAGAGCAGCATAGTGAAAAGGGACCTGAGGGTCCTTGTGGACAGAAGGATGACTATGAGCCAGCGCTGTGCCTTTCTGACCAAGAAGATCAATGACATCCTGGGCTGTATTAGAAGGAATATGGTTAGTAGGTCAAGAGAGGTTCTCCTCCTCCTCTATTCTGCCCTGGTGAAACCGCATCTGGAGTACCGTGTCCAGTTCTGGGCCCCTCAGTTCAAGGACAGGAAACTGCTTGAGAGAGTCTAGCACAGAGCCACAAAGATGATTAAGAGAGTGGAGCATCTCCCTTGCAAGGAAAGGCTGAGGGAGCTGGGTCTTTTTAGCTTGGAAAACAGGAGACAGGGGTGACCTCATTATTTTTTATAAATATGTAGAGGGTGTGTGTCAGGAGGATGGAGCCAGGCTCTTCTCAGTAACATCTAACAGTAGGACAAGGAGCAACAAGTGCAAGCTGGAACATAGGAGGTTCCACATAAATATGAGAAAAAAACTTCTTCACAATAAAGATAACAGAACACATTCAGGCTGCCCAGAGAGGTTGTGGGGTCTTCTTCTCTGGAGACAGAGTCTTCTTCTTCTGGAGTGTATTGAGGATAACTTTTTGACACAGCTGGTGAGAGAGCTGATGAGAGGAGCTGCTCCACTTGACCTGCTGTTCGCAAACAGAGAATGTCTGTTGGGAGATGTGGAGGCTGGGGGTTGTCTTGGATAGAGTGACCATGAAATGGTAGAGTTCTTGATTCTTGGTGTACACAGGAAAGGGAACAGCAAAATTGCTACCTTGGACTTCCAGAGGGCGGACTTATTCAGAAGGCTGGTAGGGGGAATCCCCTGGGTTTCACTCTTACAGAGTAAAGGGGTCCAAGACGGCTGGTGACTCTTCAAGAAGGAAGTCTTAAAGGCACAGGAGCTGGCTGTCCCCCTGAGCCGCAAAATGAGCTGGCGGGGAAGAAGACCGGTGAGATGAACAGGGAGCTATTCTTGAAACTCTGGGAGAAAAAGAGATTCTACTCCCTGTGGAAGAAGGGACAGGCAATTCAGAAAGAGTACAAAGAAGTTGTTAAGCTGTATAGAGAGAAAATCAGAAAGACAAAAGCCCATCTTGAACTCAACCTGATCGCTGGGGTTCGAAGGAACAAGAAACCCTTTTACAAATACATCAGTGGTAAGAGGAGGACTCAGGAGAATCTTCATTCTTTACTGGATGAGGCTGGGAATGTGACCACTGAGGATAAGGAAAAGGCAGAGGTACTGAATGCCTACTTTATGTCTGTTTTTAAAGGTCACACCAGTTATCCTCAGGGTACTCCACTCTCTGACCTGGTAGTCTCGATTGGAGTGCAGACAGAAGCCCCCGTGATTTGGGAGGACAGAGTCAGAGACCTACTACTCCAGCTGGACTGTCACAAGTCCATGGGATGGGACGGGATTCACCCAAGAGTGCTGAGGGAACTGGTGGAGGTGGTAGCCAAGCCGCTTGCCATTATCTATCAGCGCTCTTTGTTAACTGGTGAGGTCCCAGAAGACTGGAGGCTTCCAACGTGACTCCCATCTACAAAAAGGGTTGTAAGGAGGATCTGGGGAACTACAGGCATGCTAGCCTGACCTCGGTGTCAGGGAAGGTTATGGAGCAGATTGTCTTGAGGGAGATCACATGGCATGTGTGGGACAACTGGGGAATTAGGCCTAGCCAGCATGGGTTCACAAAGGGCAGATTCTGCTTGACCAACCTGATCTCCTTCTATGATCTAGTGACCTGTCTGGTAGACGAGGGAAAGGCTATTGATGTAGTCTACCTAGACTTCAGCAAAGCCTTTGACACTGTCTCCCACAGGATTCTCCTGCAGAAGCTGACAGCCTGTGGCTTGGACGGGTACGCTCTGGCTGGATAAGGAACTGGCTGGGAGGCTGGGCCCAGAGAGTGGTGGTGAATCAAGCTAAATCCAGCTGGTGACCTGTCACGAGTGATATTCCCCAGGGGTCAGTGCTGGGGCCTGTCTTCAATATCTTTATTGATGACCTGGATGAGAGCACTGAATGCACTTTTAGTAAGTTTGCAGATGACACCAAGTTGGCTGGAAGTATCAATCTGCCTGAGGGTAGCGAGGCCCTACAGAGGGATCTGGACAGACTGGATAGCTGGGCTGATGCCAATGGGATGAGGTTCAACAAGACCAAATGCCGGGTCCTGCACTTTGGCCACAACAACTCTGGGCAACACTACAGGCTTGGGGCGGAGTGGCTGGAAGACTGTGTAGAGGAAATGGACCTGGGGATGTTGGTTGATGCTCAGCTGAACATGAGCCAGCAGTGTGCCCAGGTGGCCAAGAAGGCCAATGGCATCTTGGTTTGCATCAGGAATGGTGTTGCCAGCAGGAACAGGGAAGTGATTGTCCCCCTGTACTCAGCTCTAGTGAGGCCGCACCTTGAGTACTGTGTCCAGTTTTGGGCCTCTCGCTGCAAGAAAGACATTGAGGCCCTGGAGCCAGTTCAAAGATGGACGACAAAGCTGGTGAGAGGTCTGGAGCACAGGCCTTATGAGGAGCAACTGAAGGAGCTGGGAATGTTCGGCTTGGAGAAGAGGTGGCTCAGGGGAGACCTTATTGTTTTCTATCACTACCTGAAGGGAGGTTGTAGTGAGCTGGGGGTTGGCTTCTTTTCTTGTGTAACTAGTAAGAGAACTAGAGGGAATGGCTTCAAGCTGCACCAGGAGAGATTTAGGCTGGACTAAATCTTAGTTAGGAAATAGTACTTTTCTGAAAGAGTGGTCAAGCACTGGAATGGGCTGCCCAGGGAGCTGGTAGAGTCACTGACCCTGGAGGTGTTAAAGGAACAGTTGGATTTTGTGTTGAGGGACATGGTTTAGTGAGAACTATTGGTGATAGGTGGATGGTTGAACTGGATGATCTTGAAAGTCTTTTCCAATGTTGGTGATTTTGTGATTCTGTGACATTCAAAACCCACCTGGATCTGTTCTTCTGTGACCTAATCTAGGTATTCCTGGTCCAGCAGGGGGATTAGACTAGATGATCTTTTGAGATCCCTTCCAATCCCTGACATTCTGTGATACTGTGAAAACTTTTAAAATGTGTTTTACTGACATTACATGGGGGAATTCGTATAGGCAGACATTTTGATTTCATCTCTAACAGAAAATGGAAAAACATATACCTTCAGTCCAGTTAATAAGAATCTAATTTTACCGTGTTACTTTTACTCATGCAGTAGACAGACATACGGCGTATAAAATCAGATATTAATTTATAAGAATATTTGATTTTTATGAGAGTATTTCTGATTTCTTCTGTAAAAAATAATCTTTTTCTGAGGTAGTGAGAAGAAAAAATAGACACAAATTCAGTAACATGCACAAATATTCCTTAAATGTGTAGTAGGAATGCTAATTTAAAATTTGTTTCTAATTCATTATTGTGCTCTAATGTCATAACTGTCATGTTTCAAGTCATGTAAACAACAAGAATATAAGAGTGACTAATGTACCCTAGAAGCATGCATAAGATCAGAAATTAAAAAATATTTATTTTTCAGGTTGGCATTATTCAAGATATAATGAAATTTGTAAGTGAATAAGCTTGAATTGAGTTAGATCAAACAAAAATTCCTTTTAGCACATCTGTTCAAGACTTCAGTCTCAGGAACATTACTAAATCTTTATTAAAACAAAACATTTTCAGGCAGTAGTATGCTGATTGATATCAGTGTTTATCTGTTCGATAGTTATTTCTGATGTCTCTAATCTTTTAACTGAAGTTGTATATAAATATGGAAAGCTAGATTTTCTTTACACACAATTAATCTTATAAGCTTCTTTCCCAGCTAAGTGTGTTTACAATATTCCTTTGATGTGAAAATACATACATCATAGAATTACAGAATGGCTTGAACTGGAAAGGACCTAAAAGACCATCAAATTTCAACTCCCCTACTGCAGGCAGTGCTGATAATCACTAAATCAAATACTGGATTAGATTACTCAGGGCCCTGTTCAGCCTGGCCTTAAACACTTCCAGGGACAAGGCATCTACAGTTTCTCTGGAGAGACTCTCAGTGAAAAACATAACTCCAACATCTAATCTAAATCTCCTTTAGTTTAAAACCATTCTTCAGTGTCCAGGAGGAAACTACACAATGATTATTGACTATTTTTTCATTTCATTTTTTTTTTTTTTTTAATTGGTCATCACTGAAGTATAACTATATAAGGAAGATCTTTACTATATTTTAAAAGCTCTAACAACAGAAATAAAATAATGTCAATGTTTTATGGGCTGGTTCAGCCCAGTTCCATGACTAGAGGGGTGGAGGGATTTCTCAAAATCCGCACCTCCAGAAAAGGGAACAGGGAACCCGAAAATAATTAAAAACAGCAGAAACGATCTGAGGAGAAACAAACTAATTTACTAAGTATAGTATCCAAATGCAAGATAACACACCATAATGCAATATAATTAGAATTGAAGCTCATAAATCAAATACAATGAGAGAGTGTCCAAAAGGTGGGGATAGGCCTCACTATAACGCTGAGGTGAGATGCACAGTCCAGTTGAGCAGCAGGGAGACAGGAGGAGAGCAGACGAACAGTGGACAAGGAAGAGTGGATGAAAAAGAGCGCATCAGGTGACCTTGCCAAGAGTTATATCTCCTCTCTGACCACAAAGCCCCCTGGGGAATGTAGTTCTTCTTCCCTTCAGACAGGTACCTGGAACTTGAGCATTAACAGTTAAACTCCCAGTGCACTACATGATGTTATGATGTGGAATACCAAAAACCAAAAATCACAAAACTATGACAAATAATAAGTGAAATTGTGTTTCATTGTATTAGATATTAATTTCGGAATCTAATTCAAAGTAGAAAAATCTGTGTTTTTTTTTTCTTTGTTTGTTTGTTTTTTACCCCTCTGGAGGGACAGAAAGAAAGCAATTTGAAACTGTAAGACTGACAGTTAACAATGGAAATACTTATTTTTAGACACCCATGTTGTAGATAAGCCAGTCTTTCTAATTTTATTTCAGATTAAAAAAAGAAAAATTGATACACTTCAGACAAATATTATCTGAATTATCTCAGATGTCAACATTAAAGCAAGATTAATTATGTCCTGGAAATATACTCTATCTATCAACTAGTAAGGCTGCCCAGGGTAATTAGCTCAGTTGTATACCCGACTGATGAATTTTGACTCCTTTAAATCAAAGGGAAATGCCTTGATATTTGTGACTAACTTAACAGCAGTACAGCTAAATACCTTACAACTGAAAAAAGTAATTTTTATGGCTTGTGTTTCCAGAGAAACTAAAAGAGAAATCATTCAGTACTCTAATCATCTAGTCATTCTTCATCAAAATTTAGTAAAGAAATCGATTATTTATCCAGCTGACTTAATTTATTGAATCTTAATCATTCATGGATTAGCTAAATGATAAAGAATTAATAAACAAGGATGCTAATACAATGCTAGTTTTTTGGACTTACTTCCCAAGCATGCACTTAAGAGTTCACTAAGATTGAAGTAGTTTATTTTATTTTCAAAGTAGAGAAAGTAATCCTGAACTTAGTTCTTTTGAAATAATCCACTAATCAGCTCACTAGCTAAAACAGTGTCACGGATTTGACCAGATCAATCTATGTCCGTGACAGGGGCGACAGGCCTCTGCCCCCCCCCCCCCTCCCACCCCAGTCCCACAAAAATGGGAAGGAAGGAAGGGAGGAAAAGAACAGCAGCAACAATCTATGGAGGAAAACTTATTTTACTATAATATTGGAATACAAGATAACACAATAGATACAATTTAATTGCAATTGAGATTAATAAATCAGACAAGATGAGAGAGAGAGTTCCCGGGACCGATTCAAACCTGAAAAGCTTGGAACGGCTAGGAAAGCACCCTCCAGCACCCACTGCAAGGCAGCAAGAGAGCGCCCCCCCCCACCCGGAAGGGCCAGATCCCGTGACTTCTGTAATGTACAGGGATAGGTACTTGGAATTGGGGCAGTGACACTTTAATGCCCCGTACACTACATGATGTTTTGATGTGGAATACTGAAACCCAGAAACAAAACAAAAACAAAAACAAAAACAAAAAACATAGAACCATGACATTCCACCCCTTATTCTACATCGTTACATCATGCTTAAAATATATATACATATATACAAACAAACAAAAAATGATTAAAATGCACACATGGCTATATACATATACATAGAATTAGTAACTGCACTCCCCCGGCATCAAGTTTCCTTGTGGTACACACTGGACATCCCCATTCTTCTGCATTACCCACCAAGTGGATCCTGGTCCCTGGGCAAAAACTGTACCACGGAGAGGTTTGCCCTTTCCAGAAGCTGGAAGAACCCAAACTGCCTTTCCTAACATGTTCTTTACATGTACAACAGGGACTTTATCTCCCTCTACGGTATGTAGGGAACTGGATTGATTAGGACCATCACGATTAATAGATCCTCTGGTATTGACTAACCAGGTGGCTTCTGCCAAATGCTTCTCCCAGTGCTTAAATGTTCCTCCACCCAGTGCTTTTAGCATCGTTTTTAACAATCCATTGTATCGTTCAATTTTACCAGAGGCTGGTGCATGATAGGGAATATGGTAAATCCACTCGATGCCATGATCTTTGGCCCAAGTATTTACAAGAGAATTTTTGAAATGAGTCCCATTATCTGACTCAATCCTTTCTGGGGTGCCATGTTGCCACAGGACTTGTTTCTCGAGACCCAGTATGGTGTTTCGGGCGGTAGCATGGGGTACTGCATATGTTTCAAGCCACCCAGTGGTTGCCTCCACCATAGTAAGCACATAATGCTTACCATTGCGAGATCGTGGCAAGGTGATATAATCAACCTGCCATGCCTCCCCATATTTGTACTTTTGCCATCGCCCTTCCTCCCACAGAGGTTTCATCCTCTTGGCTTGTTTGATGATGGCACATGTTTCACAGTTATGAATAACCTGTGCAATGGCATCCATAGTTAAGTCCACCCCTCGGTCTCTAGCCCATTTGTATGTTGCATCTCTCCCTTGATGACCTGAGGTCTCATGGGCCCACCGAGCCAGAAATAATTCACCCTTGTTCTGCCAGTCCAGGTCTATTTGAGCCACCTCAATTCTGGCAGCTCGGTCTACCTGATGGTTATTTTGCTGTTCTTCAGTAGCCCGACTCTTGGGCACATGAGCATCTACATGGCGCACCTTTACAACTATAGTCTTTGTTCGGGCAGCAATGTCTTTCCACAGTTCAGCAGCCCAAATAGGTTTACCCCTTCTTTGCCAGTTATTTTGCTCCCACTGCTGTAACCACCCCCATAAGGCATTTGCTACCATCCATGAGTCAGTGTAAAGATAGAGCATTGGCCACCTCTCCCGTTCAGCGACATCTAAGGCCAGTTGGACAGCCTTTACCTCTGCAAATTGGCTTGATTCGCCTTTCCCTTCAGTGGCCTCTGCAACTTGTCGTGTGGGGCTCCACACAGCAGATTTCCATCTGCGATGCTTTCCCACAATACGACATGATCCATCTGTGAACAGGGCATATTTCTTTTCATTCTCTGGTAGTTCATTGTATGGTGGGGCTTCTTTAGCACGTGATACTTCTTCTCCTGGTGGTGTTCCAAACTTTTTACCTTCAGGCCAGTCCATGATGACTTCTAGGATTCCTGGACGGCTGAGGTTCCCCATCCGTGCTCGTTGTGTAATCAGTGCAATCCACTTACTCCAAGTGGCATCAGTAGCATGATGGGTGGAGGGAACCTTTCCTTTAAACATCCAGTTCAGCACTGGCAGTCGAGGTGCCAGAAGAAGCTGTGTTTCAGTACCGACTACTCCGGAAGCAGCCCGAACCCCTTCATAAGCGGCTAAGATCTCCTTCTCAGTTGGAGTGTAGTGCTCTTCAGACCCTCTGTATGCCCGACTCCAGAATCCCAGGGGTCGGCCTCGGGTCTCTCCTGAGGCTCTTTGCCACAAACTCCAAGTGGGACCATTCTTTCCAGCAGCAGTATAGAGGATGTTCTTTATACCCTGTCCCGTCCGTACTGGCCCTAGGGCCACGGCACGGGCTATCTCCTGTTTAATCTGTTCAAAAGCCTGCTGCTGCTCAGGGCCCCATGTAAACTCATTTCTCACTCGCGTCACATAATAAAGGGGGCTTACAATGAGGCTGTAGTTTGGAACATGCATTCTCCAAAAGCCCACTGCACCCAGAAAAGATTGTGTCTCTCTTTTGCTAGTGGGTGGAGACATAGCAGTGATTTTGTCGATCACGTCTGTCGGAATGTGACGACGGCCATCTTGCCACTTTATACCTAGGAACTGAATCTCCTGGGCAGGTCCTTTCACTTTGCTTCGCTTAATAGCAAAACCAGCACTCAGAAGAATTTGGATCATCCTCTCTCCTTTTGTGAAGACTTCTTCTGCTGTATTGCCCCACACAATGATGTCATCAATGTACTGCAGGTGCTCAGGAGCGCTGCCCTGTTCCAATACAGTTTGAATCAACCCATGGCAAATGGTCGGGCTGTGTTTCCACCCCTGGGGCAAACGGTTCCAGGTATACTGAATGCCCCTCCATGTGAAAGCAAACTGTGGCTTACATTCTTTGGCCAAAGGGATGGAAAAGAAGGCATTAGCAATGTCAATGGTGGCATACCATTTGGCCGCTTTTGACTCCAGTTCATACTGGAGTTCTAACATGTCCGGCACAGCAGCACTCAGTGGGGGTGTGACTTCATTCAGGCCACGGTAGTCCACCGTCAGCCTCCATTCTCCACTGGCTTTACGCACTGGCCATATGGGGCTGTTAAAAGGCGAGTGAGTTTTGCTGATCACTCCCTGGCTCTCTAGTTGACGAATTAACTTATGAATGGGGAGCAAAGAATCCCTGTTGGTGCGGTACTGACGCCTGTGCACCACTTTTGTAGCAATTGGTACCTGTTGCTCTTTTACTCGCAGCAGCCCCACAACAGATGGATCTTCTGACAGGCCAGGCAAAACAGACAGCTGCTTAATGTTGTCTGTGTCCACAGCAGCTATTCCAAAGGCCCATCGATACCCCTTAGGATCCTTGAAATGCCCCCTTCTGAGATAATCAATACCTAGTATACATGGAGCCCCTGGGCCCGTCACAATAGGATGTTTTTGCCAGTCCTTACCAGTGAGGCTTATCTCGGCCTCCAACACAGTCAATTCTTGAGAGCCCCCGGTCACTCCAGAAATATGGATTGATTCTGTCCCTTCATGACTCGAGGGCATCAGAGTGCACTGTGCACCAGTGTCCACCAGGGCCTTATATTTCAGTGGTTCTGATGTGCCAGGCCATCGAATCCACACAGTCCAATATACTCTATTATCCCTTTCCCCCCCCTGACTGAGGGCAGGGCCCCTCTATTCATTACCTGTGGTAACTGGAGCAACTGCACTGGTGGTAGATCTGCCTTGTAATTCTTTCACCCGGGCTCGTAGTACAGGAGTAGGTTGACCGTGCCACTTCCCCATGTCTTCTCCATGGTCACGTAGGTAATACCATAAGGTAATTCGCGGTGTATTATTCCTTACTTGAGCCGGAGAGCGTCTGCCTCTAACAGCTGAGATTTTTGATCGTGCACGTAAGAAGGAAGGTTCATCGTCTTTAGTTAGGTGGGCTCGCAAAAATTTCACCGTCTCCTTCACCTCCTTCATCTCCTTCATTAGACTCATTTGATTATCCTGATCTTCATCCAGCGTCTCTGATACTGTTACAGGTTTGTCACGGTTAATCAGTTGAGACACTTGCTCCGTCATTCTTGATATTGCAGCAACGGCAGAATGAATTGGGGACAGCAATTGTTCGTAGTTTTGGAGCGTAACAATTAATTCATAAATTAAGGGTGTTCTCTGTTGTTCCTGGTATCTGTCACACGCTGACGTTAGTGTAGCAGCATATTTGTCCGGCGCTGTTGTCACGATTTTCTGCCATATCTCAGGCGTTGTCCTCACCTTTTCAGGGTCGCGGTTTTGGTGTGGTTGGTTAGGAACAAAGTCAGGGTCATACAACATTTCCACCACGCCTATTTCCCTCAAATACTGGATACCCTTTTCAACTGTATCCCATTTTTTCATTGCAATCTTCAAGCCATTTTTGAAGGGATACTTTTCCTTCACGGCTATTAACACTCGTTCCCAGAGGGAGGCAGCCTCATCCGAACATCGACTAATTCCTCTATCAATAGCTGGATCTCTGGCAATGGCGCCTAGTTGGCGAGCTTCATTACCATCCAGAGACAAGCTATGGGCCCCACTGTCCCAACAGCGAACCAACCAGGAAACAATACTTTCATTCAGGCGCCGTGTGAACTCCTTTCTTGAACCTTGGATTTCAGTCATCTTTAGAGGCCGGTGAGTAGTAATAGAGACTTCCTCTTCATCACTCTCTTCTGCATGTCTCTTAGTTTTCGCTTTTGCCTTTCGCGATGGTGGTGGTTCTGAGGAGGGCCCCTCGCCTGGATCTTCCTCCTCCTCCTCCTCTTCTTCTCTTTTTCGTTCAAGACGCGAAGACACTCGTTTCCATTTCTTGCCCTCCACAGGAGCAACTGGTATTGTTACTGGTGTCTCCTGTGATTGATTAGATTTGACTTGGGGATTTTCCCCTTTGGCTTGAACCTCGGCTCGGAAACTCTCTCTCTCCCGAATGGTATTATATAGGGCACGGTAAGCACAAGCCAAACCCCAAATAAGTTGTACCTCCTTAGATTTATGTAAGCCGCATAGTCCCTGACTCAAATACTGGCTTAGTTTCTCAGGATCCCACAGGTGTTCAAGAGTAAAATCCCATGACACTGCGGGTCCCCATGCTTCTAAGACCTTTCCTAAACCTCTCCATATTCCCTGCCAGTCATCATTCTCTAGTTTTGGAGAAGACTCCTTCCCCTTATTACAAATAAAGAATACATTCAGGAGAATTGATGACACGCACACCAACATGACTATTAATTCAGGATTCAAAAAACGTTTGACAAACCGAGAAGAAAACCCGGAGACTGGTCTGAACATCGTGTTGTTTGTAAAATTAGCTATTCCATTTGGGATGTAGTTGTTTGTGAAATTAGCCATTCCTTCTGGGATGTAGTTGTTTGAGAAATTAGCCATTCCTTCTGGGATGTAGATGTCAAAGTTCAAATCATACCACATTGCAAATAGGTAAAACATAGGTGTCTCCATCAGTGCCCTTAGGTAGTTATATATGAATGCAATTCCACAACACGTAAGTGTGAGATGGATTATTGGCCAGTAGGTTGTGACTAACACCATTGCTTTAAATCCTTTACCCAGCACCCCCACGATAACGAGTGGGTTCATCGCTGGTGCTTGCTAAAAAAGGGTTAATGAATTGAAGCTAACAAGAGGAGGGGAAAAAAAAGGAAAAAAGGCACTACTCAGACTAAGTAGTGCTCAAAGTTTACAAATATCCCAGAACACTGGCAGTACGCCTAATCTTTCAAGGTCAGGTTTTCCAGCACAGAAACCTGAACTACTGATAATGCTCCCTAACGAAGCTAACGAAGAGCAGAGAGAAAAAGAGATTCGTTCAAAAAGCTAAAAAGCAGTCTTGCCCCACGTTGGGCGCCAAAAAATCTGTCACGGATTTGACCAGATCAATCTATGTCCGTGACAGGGGCGACAGGCCTCTGCCCCCCCCCCCCCCCCCCCCCCCCAGTCCCACAAAAATGGGAAGGAAGGAAGGGAGGAAAAGAACAGCGGCAACAATCTATGGAGGAAAACTTATTTTACTATAATATTGGAATACAAGATAACACAATAGATACAATTTAATTGCAATTGAGATTAATAAATCAGACAAGATGAGAGAGAGAGTTCCCGGGACCGATTCAAACCTGAAAAGCTTGGAACGGCTAGGAAAGCACCCTCCAGCACCCACTGCAAGGCAGCAAGAGAGTGCCCCCCCCACCCGGAAGGGCCAGATCCCGTGACTTCTGTAATGTACAGGGATAGGTACTTGGAATTGGGGCAGTGACACTTTAATGCCCCGTACACTACATGATGTTTTGATGTGGAATACTGAAACCCAAAAACAAAACAAAAACAAAAACAAAAACAAAAAACATAGAACCATGACAAACAGCTTAAGTAAAACTTTACTATGACATAATTTCCTGAAAAAAAAAAAAAAAGAAAAAAAAAAGCATACACTGTGCAGCAGAGGTACACAACTATTCCTGAATATTCCAGCTTCATTCTGAGAAATAACGTAGTTATCTTCATGCTACCTTGCAAAAATCACTGAGATGCAATGCTCTGATAGTCTCTGATGGTCATATCAAGTGTCCTCATAGAGCTAGGTAGGCTATAATTATTTATAGATAGAGATGGCGTGTTTGTGAAATTGCAAGTTCTTTTGATATTATAATGTACTTCTACCTCAGAGTTGAATATATTTCTCCTTTATTTCAAGGCTAATATTTTTGCTTAATGCTAATTCATGTGAATTTGCTCCTTATGTTTGGAAGTCCAGCTGCAGATTTATCTCTGGAATGGGATACCACTATGATGACCCCATAAGAGGGTTATTTTCTGCTGAGGTGATATTTTAATTTTGTACATTACAAAAAATGTTACTGATACACAAACTGACTTTCAATTTATATATTCTTAAATAGAAACAAATCTTGAGTTTTATGTCTTACTTCTAAATTAGTCTTCAGAGAAAGATACTATGCACAAGCTTATTGTGAGAAAGGATGAAAAAAAAACAACCGATTGCACTCAAAGGAATGACACCACACTTTCCCTTTATTAATTTTCAAATAATTAAGAGGTTACATCATTTAAGTTAACTGATAATCCTATTACAAATTTTGTCAAGGGAACAGTCAGAGTAGCAAACATAATTGTAGAGGAAGGTCTTAGCATTCATCATCATCTTCTGAATTCTTTCAGATGGTTAGTTTGTCAGGAAACCAGACTAGCTGTACAAGTGCATTGAGTTTATATAGCAAGATTTTTATTTCAGTGGCACTGCAAGAGTGACCTCTGCAAGAAGTGTCAGGACCTGCCCCATAATAATGTTGCCAGACAAATCCCAGCCCAAACACAACTCCTTAACACCAATGTAGTATTTAGAAGCACGTGTTACTTTTTATTATAGTGCTGGATGCACAGCAGACATTTCCACCTAACAGGTACATCGAAGGAAGAAAGGTACATCCTTTACATACATTTGGGAAAACTATCTCTATTCATTCAGAGTGAGGTCTTGAGATCTCGACCCTACCTCTCCCATTCACATATTTGGATAGTCATAGGTAGAGCTAATCTCCTGGCCAGAATGCTAGATAGAAAATATATTAATATTCAAGACACTTCTAAAAGACAAGATTATCCATATCTACACTAAGAGCCAGTTCCAGTCAGTTCCAAAAGGGACCTGTTGGTGACCAAAGCAGAGAGAATGAGCAATGCTGGTTGAGCCTCTGGGAGAGCAAATTTATGAAAACGACATACTGCCATGGCAGCTAAGAGAGAAGACTGAGAAAATGTTGATGGAAACATACTTGCAGACACACAGATCAGTGCAGAAGGAGAGCAGGAGGTGCTGCAGGTGCAAAGAAGCTCTCTCAGCCCAGGAGAAGCCCATAGAGGAGCAGGCTGTCCCCCTGCAGCCTATGGGCTGCACTCTCCCTGTGCACCCTTGGAAGTGCCCATGGTGCAGCAGGGGATGAGGCCTGTAAGAGACACAGCCCATGTACACCCCTGCAGGAGCAGCCCTGGGCCGGAACTGCAGGCCATGGAGAGGCAGGAGAGTTGGGGGAGCTGCTGCCTATGGAGACCCGTGAAGAGCAGTGCCTGAAAGGTGGGCCCCATGATAGGGAGCCATGTTGGAATAGTCCTTAAAGAGCTGCAGCCTGTGGGGACCCATGCTGGAACAGGGCCCTGCTGAAGGAGTAGTATAAGCGAGACAGTTCTTGAAGAATTGCATTCTGTGGGAATTCTGTGTTCAATCAATTTGTGAAGAACTGCATCCCATGATGGACCCAGTGCTGTAGCAAGGGCAGAGAGTGATCATGAAGGAGGAGCAGGCGATAAAGTGTTGCATACTGACTGCAGCTCTTGTTCCTTATTCTCCTAAACTGCTTGAGGGTAACAAGGTAGAGGAGCATGGGTGGGGAGGAATGCTTTTAGTTCTCGCTGCCATAGGCTGATATTAGTTGGCAGTAAATTATGTTAATCTCCCTCATGCACAGTCTGATGTGCCTGTGACCATTACAGTCCAGTGACTTCTTTGCCCTTCAAGTTTATTTACTTATTTTTTTCCCACCATATTTTCTCTCCCTGATTTGTCATGAATAGGAAATGAAAGTGCAGTATGGGGATGCTGAGCTCCCTACTGGTGTGAAATCACCACACACACACACACACACACACACACACACACACGTGTGGAAAAAAAAAAAAGAAAAAAAAAAAAAAAGGGCTGGGTACTGCCTTCTGGTGCTGTTTTTGGAACTGTCAGATCAAAGAAATGCATCCTAGAGGGCAGAAATGTGTAAAGTAGTATTATGCCACATGATTAGTAACAAAGGAAGTTAGAATCTAAGACCTTAATGTAAGAAACACTGTGTCAAAACAAACAAAAGTTAAAAATGGAAGCCCTGTGCATCCATGAGTAGACTGCTTATTTTAGTCATGCTACTTTATATAATAAATATATAATAAAAAGTATATGCTACCTATTTTATTTTTATTTTAGATGTTAATGCAGATGTTTATATATGAGTTAGTTATTAGGTTATATACATGGTGAACTGAAGTAAGCACTTGCTTAGAATTTATCTGAAATTCAATATATTTTACTTTGTAATGGGAGAAATTGCTATAGAGATCCTTACTTCGTTCACTGACTATATGAGGAACCTTTTTTTCTAGCAGAGTTTCTAGGTGCTGAGTTTTACCTTTCATCAACAGAATCTTACCTTTAAATGGAATCAAGCTGAAAATTAAAAAATAACTTTCATGTACTTAATTATTTGTATTATTCTCTTCAGTTTTGTCTTAGAACATACATTCTTAAACTTCACAAATAAAAAACTGGGAAGTGTAACATCAAGTACAGGCAGATACAAATACCAATTAAAAAAAATATACAAGGCTTTTCAGAAGAATTTACAAGATATGTGACACTAACAATCCAGAAATTTGGATAAATATTCACAAAAACACACATTAATCACTAGATCTAGCACTGTCTAGCAGTAGAATAGCTAAACAAGAAGATAATAAAGTGTTTTCATCCAAAATTATTTTATGCTTAACTACCACTAAAATAAAAATACATGGTTGAATGCAATAAATGCATTTATGATTATGTAACGATTTTTCCACAGGCAGAGTTTTGTATTTTTGAAAGAAAAAGATCTTCTCCACATATTTCATTAAGAGTATAAAATAGAAATGAGAACAGACTTGATAAGTAGAAATAATCTGTTGCTCCGTCATAAATATAATAACTACACTTTATTTTAATAGGCGTTTCTTATCACTCACTGTTGTATGACCTCATTGCCTTAGTTTAATTACTTAATGTATTTGAAAAATTCACAAAATGATTCTAAACCTAAAGTCCTTAGAATCAGTGAACTCTTGTGTTGTGCAAAATCGTTCAGCTATCATATATTATATTACTAAGTATAGACAACTGCAATTAATTTTATTAAAATATTAAGTAGAAAACACGTAAAGAAAGAGACAGGTACACAAAAAATTATGGCACAATAGGCAGTTCTGCGACTTCTTATCCTGAGCTGTTCCTACAGTTTATTACTGTACTTTGTCTTATTCTGACACATAATCCTATTAAAGATTGACACTCTCCCTTGTAAATGCAGCTCACTGCAGACTTAAGCAAATTGATCTGCAAAGACTGATTGATAAAGTGAAGCATGCATTAATCATGCAGAGTGTGCACCATAGTTGCCTGCAATAGCAATCTGAAAGGATGGCATTTTCCCCTTTCCCTATAACTGGTCAAATATGGTGTAGTAAATAAAAACTGTACTACTGTAGAACAAAAATTCAGAGACACCTAAAAGAAAGTAAAATAAAAATAGATTAATTTAACAGACCATTATGGAACTTGGTGCAAAATAATCACTGTTTACAAGTAACAAAACAGAAAAATGGTAGAATCTTTGAATATGATTGCAGGAGACCCACAAGGCTCACTGAATCCAACTCCAGGTTCCATGCAGGACCATCTACAATTCTAACTGTATTTCCAAAGGCACTGTCCAAACACTTCTTGAAATTTGGCAGGCTTTAGTGTCATAACCGCTGCCCTAGGCAGCCTATTCCAGTGCTCAACTTCCCTCTGGTGCAGACTCTTTCCATGACCACCAGCTGCCCCTCGCCTGACACAGCTCCATGCCATTCGCTCAGGCCCGCTCGCTGTCACACAGAGCAGAGCTCAGTGCTGCCCCTGTGGTCCCTGTGTGGAGCTGCAGCTGCCATGAGGCCTGCTCTCTGCTGCTTTTCTCTGAGCCAACACAGGGGCCTCAGCTGTTCCTCAGTCCCCATGGTCTCCTTTAGATGGTCTCTAAGAGAGCAGGGGAAAAACACACACAGACACGCACACACACACACACACATACACACTCCAAAAAAAAACAAAACCAGCACACCTTTAAAAACAGCATCTTTATCTCCTCCTGTATCTAAACACCACTTGGTGAACGCTCAGATCTTTCAGATGAAATACTGCATTTTCTAATGAGTAATCTCTGAAAGTTCCACTTCATGAGAAAATACCAAATCTTGTAAGATTTCCCTGAAACTCTTCTATTTGACTGTCCAGAAAGAAATGACTGAATTTAGCTGAAGATTGATTATGATGATTAGCATTTGTAGTATTCTTATGTAATGGAATACCCTGATACATTTATTGTCTTGCTTAGTATTATTCTGTAAGAATATAAAATAATTCATGTGGGAGAAAAAGTTAAATCAAAATGCTAAACATGTTCTACCATAACATTTATTTCCAGAAAAGATATTACTTCATGTTCCACCCAGACATGTTTGTCTATAGTATCAACTGAACAACACTACGTGTCTTTGCATTCTCATGTTGTGTCATGGTTTTATGTTTTTTGGTTTTCAGTATTCTGCATCATAACATCATGTGGTGCACTGGGAGTTAAAGTGTTAATGCTCCAATTCTAGGCACCTATCCCTATATATTATGGAAGTCATGGCATCTGGCCCTTCCGGGTGGGGCGCTCTCTAACTGCCTGGCAGTGGGTGTTGGAGGGTGCTTTCCTAGCCATTCCAAGCTTTTCAGGTTTGACTCGGTCTCAGGAACTCTCTCTCTCCTATCTTATTTATTAGTCTCAATTTCAATTAGATTGTATTATATTGTGTTATCTATTCCGATATCATGGTTAGTAAAATAAGTTTTCCTCCATAGATTGTTGCCACTGTTTTTTTTTCTTCCTACCTTGAGCCCAGCTCTCATCTCCCTATCCCTTTTCCTTTTCCCTTCCCATTTTGTGGGGCTGGGAAGGGACAGGGGCCTACTGCCCCCCTGTCATGGGCATAGATTGATCTGGTTAACTCCGTGACAGATTTTGGTGGAGAATGCAGGCAGTAGCTGCTTTTTAGCTTTTAGAACGAATCTGTCTCTCTGTTCCCAGAGAGCTTCATTAGGGAACATTATCAGTAGTTCAGGTTTCTGTGCTGGAAAACTTGACCTTGAAAGGCCAGGCATCTTTGCCAGTATTCTGGGATGTCTGTAAACTTTGAGCACTGCTTAATCTGGGCAGGGAATCTGACTGTCAGGGAATATGGAGAGGTTTAGGAAAAATCTTAGAATCATGGGGACCCGCAATGCCATGGGATTTCACTCTTGAACACCTGTAGGATCCCAAGAAACTAAGCCGGTATTTGAGTCAGGGACAGTGCGGCTTACATAGATCTAAAGAGGTACAACTTATTTGGCATTTGGCTTGTGCTTACCATGTCCTATATATACTATTCTAGAGAGAGAGCATGGATTGATCTAGTTAACTGCGAACTTCTGCAAAAAGGATCCAGATCTAAACTCAACAGGAGTTCAGCTGTGATAGAGCTCAGAGTGTGACTCTCCGGAGAGTGATCTGGTAGCTATGAACAGCTGCTTTCATGCAGGCAATAATCTGCTTTATGTGAGACAAGTATGAGAAGCAGTAGAGAGGAAGGATTTATGACAGTTTTTCTTGCATGTAAGAGTCTCTCTGTGGCAGAAGCTCATACTGAGCATCAAGTTCAGTAGGAAGAGGGAATTAGAAGCACCATCATTTACACAAGGAAGATATTCCACTGAATGGCAAGTGTTTTGTGCTCCTATTGAAACTGTGAGATCAGCATGAAAGGCAAGTTATGAATCATGACCTCTCACAGAAGATTATGGATCACTTTTCCCAATAAATACTGACATGAGCAGGGGCTAAGGAGTCGTATAGATTCTGGAGGCTTCTCATGACCTTATGCCTCCAGGCTTATTCACCTTAACTTTCAGAGTAAGATCCAAGTGCTTATTCATGTTTTACAGTCTCTTGGAAAAGCGTTGTATTACAAATCCAAAAACTTACATGATCTTGCTGAGCTGTTAGTAGACTCAGACTCTGTGGGTGACTGGTGTTTAGCTTAGATAAAGCTTTTTCTGCTCACAGAAACTAGATCTTCACAGAAAAAGTGGAATTAATTCATATATGTAAGATACCACTAATCAGCTGACCAACAGTTTTTTGAGCTCTGAAGAGTTAAGGCTCCTGCTTCTGTTTGCTCTTGCAAATTATTCTCAAGAAATTAACATGTCTTCATCAGTAATTCTGGATAAAATCTTCTCCTTAATCAAGGTACTGTATTCTGTATTTCACAAGGAAGGAGCACAATAAGAATGCTCCCACTTCATTAGTTTTTAACTAATGTTTTAGATGTTTTTTTGGTGATTCTGATAGACACATACAAGATGTTCAAGAAGAAAGAAAAAATGTAGAAAGTATATAATTTACTTTTGACTTTAACAAATGTTCAAATATATCATTCAGGTTCTTTGTATGTTAACATCTGCTAGTAGAATCATATATTTGGGATTTTCTAGAAACAAAGCTGAAAGAAAAATACAGACAAAATTAAACCAACGTCTATAATATAAAGCAATTTATTCAGATATTTCTTTAACTGTCTTAAAAAGCAGACTTATTTAGGCTACCAATTAAAATTATACACTGAAATACTGCACGTACTGAAGTTGAGATCACAATCAAGCTTACTATATAGTTCGAATTTTGCATATCACCTCTTCATTGAAATATCTCTTTGGCTACAAGATTTGGATTTTTGTATTTCTCTTGAAAAAAAATGTGGGATGAATTTTGAAGACAGTTGCAATGAAAGCAATTATATCTCTGTAAAAGAAGATCTTGATTCTTTTCCTTTCCAAATGCTCTTCAGATCCTGAATTCAATCATCTCAGGGTTCCTGAAAAGTGTCATATATGTTTTCAGTAACTAACAGCTTAAGAACAACGGGTCAAGAACAGCGTTACTACCAAATGGTCTTTCTAGCATTTGCACCTCTCTCAGCAAATGCTGAGAGAGCAATGCTGTTTACAAACTTTGGAAGACAGATAGCAGTTCATGACCAGGAAAATTCCACTGATCTATTCTAGAAAGCCTTGAAAGCAAATGTTTCTTGGGATGATGGTCTTGAAATGACCACAGTGTATTATTCTTCCAAGACTGCTTCCTCCTTATCTTGACTCAAAAACTGCCAAATGACACATTTCTGATTTTGTACAGGATCTCTGTATAGTCAGGGATGTCTTTATGGAGTAAAACTTCTGTCTCCTTTTCTACTTAGCTATTCTTTCTGAAGTCATATCCATGTTATAGTTGTGCATGCTATCTTACCTAATTCCCATGGTTCTGGTAGATTTCACAAGCAACTGGACTTGCAGTTCCTTCTGTCTGCTTGGTTTGCTCTTCACAGGAATGCAGAGAACCCTATAATTCTTCTTGTTTCTAAGCAGTGGCATGAAAGTCTTTCTGTCTGTCTACCACCTCATATACTTTCTCCATTTGCATCTAGGTGTATCTCATTTATTGACTTCAGTCTTTCATTTCCAAAATTCTTGGCCAGGTTAGAAAGCCTGATTGCTGCAACATATGCTCTTATTTACACTGTGTGAGAACACTTTGTTAATAGTCTGACACGCAACTGAAGAAGTACATTAATGATTATAAAGCATTGTCCTGGTTTCAGCTGGGACAAAGTTGATTTTTTTTTCATAGTGTCTGGCATGATGCTTTGCTTTGACATTAGGAGAAAAAACAATGTTGATGACAAACCAGTGTTTCAGCTGTTGCTAAGCAGTGGCTGCACAGAGACAAAGACTTTTCAAATTCTTACACTTTCTTGCCAGTGAGGAGGGCTGAGGGGTCACAAGAAGCTGAGAAGGGACAGAAGCGGGACAGCTGACATAGAGTGTCCAAAGGAAAAATTCCATAATCATATGATATCATTCAAAAAAAAACCTTAAAAACGCAGGGGAGTTTGCTTAACTGTCTTCCAGGTTAAGCAAGAACATACCTATTTGAACTGTAACAAAAGCCATAAAAATGAATCTCAAATGAGCCAAATGCTTCACGTAATATTGTCTCAGTGCAAACTGACACACTCATCTGCATAAAAGACTTACTCTGTATGGACTCATGACAATGTTGGGGAGAGTCATTTCAATGCTGGACACAATGCAAGACACAGTGAGACACAACATCTCTCCTAGGCCTTCATTTATTTAGCATATATACAGGGTTTCAGTTACAAAGTGCCAAAAGGAAGTTTATCTATGTACACAGTGTCACATGATACAACACTATCCATGAGTGACTTGACATTTATATTTATCTGTGATTCATAAATTGAAGGATCGTGTTTTGAAGAGATGCTTATAATAACCAATCCAGCAAATGTTCAAAGTTCGAGTACAGTTGGCTAACTCAGGTTAACATCACACCGGTATTTTGTTTTTCAGATTAGTCAGATAAAATGAAATATTTCATGCCAGTTCTAAGTCATGGACACAGTGAACTTATCATTTAAACATATCCAGAATCTTTGTTAACCTGTAGAAAACAAATTTGAAAGCACTTAAAGTAAGAATCTGTGCCATGTTACACATCTAAATTGGTATTTTACTATGAAGATAAAAAGAAAGAATGAGAGAAAACATGACCTGCAAAGCTATTTTCTATTTTCTTTCCCAGTTTCACTGACCTTTTGAATTCAAAATATTGCCTTCAGTGTATCTCTCTGGAAAAAGAAATAAGGGGCAAAAAAAAATACAAAATAAGTAACCCCTTCCAAGTTTTCCAGACTAGCATTGTTACTATTACTGTCAGTGGTTTGTGGGCTGTTTTGGTCCGGTTGCATGACTATTGGGGCTAAGGGATTTCACAAAATCCACGCCTCCAGAAAAAAGGAAACAGGGGACCCCAAAATAATTAAAAACAGTGGCAACGGTCTGAGGAGAAACAAACTAATTTACTAAATATAGTATCGGAATGCAAGATAACACACTATAATACAATATAATTAGAATTGAAACTAATAAATCAAATGTAATGAAAGAGAGAATGTCCGAAAAGTGGATAGGCCTCACCATAATGCTGAGGTGAGATGTGCAGTCCAGTTGAGCAGCAAGGAGATGAAGAAGAGCAGACAGAGAAGAGTGGGCAAAAAAGAGCACATCAGGTGACCTTGCCAGGTGTTATATCGCCTCTCTGATCGCAAAGCCCCCTGGGGAATGTAGTTCTTCTTCTCTTGCAGACAGGTACCTGGAACTTGAGCTCTAACACTTAAACTCCCACTGCACTACATGATGTTATGATGTGGAATACCAATAACTAATAATCATAAAACCATGACAATTATTATTATTATTACTCTTGTTATTACTGTAGACAGCACTAATGTTACAAGTAAATTTTTAATCCTATTAATGTTTGTGTAATTTAACAGTTTAGAAAAGCAAGACAATAACAATCAATCTGTTAGGATATTTAAATATAAATCTTATATGCAGTTCCTTTGCACCATAAAACCATACCATTGAGCTAACAGTTGAAAAGGGCAATTCTATCTCATGCTAGACTGTAGAGAATTTCTTTGTGTGAAATCACAGTTCCAAAAGCAGTACTTCTTCATTCAAAACTAAACATTAAAAAAAAAAAAAAAAAAAAAAGCAAACTAATGGAAATTTAAAATATAAACCCATGAGAACATATTTGATTGTTATTGAGAATCAACTGATAGTACTGATAGTGGTAGAGCATTGCTACAATGGCGTTATTGGAAAAACTGACTAGGATCAGGATTTTTGAACAGATAACGAAAAATAAAAGTGCAGTAAACTTTCACATCTTCAGTAATAACTACAAAGAGATTTCAGGTTTAAAATGTACCAGCCACCTATGAGTAGAGTCAAACATTAGTTTGCAGTCAAATTTTGTAAGAAAAGAAGATTTGGATGATTGAATATTAGGAACAGAACAAAGGGTGGCCAAACACAGGAAAAGACTCCCCAGGGAAGTGATCATGGCACCTAACCTGTTGGAGTTAAAGGAATATTTGGACAATGCTTTCAGACATAGGGTTTGATGTTTGGATGGTACTGTGTGGAGCCAGGATTTGGACTAAAAGATCCTCATGGATCCTTTCTAACTCAGGATATTCCATGCTACAATGAACTGTATCCCTTTTTTCCTTCAATTGCTTATATATGTAATAACGTACATTGTATATTATTTTAAATTTATTAAAATGCCAAAAAATCATATTTTTTTAAAGAAAAGGAAGATAAGATAGCCTGGAGCCACTGCTGGTATTATTAATTTGCAGTCCAGTTTCCCTGAGGAAAAAGAAGATAAAAAGAAAATAGAAGCAGAAAGGTTGTAGTATTTCTTGCTAGTGATTATATTTACATGCAAATTTGCTATTAGAGAAGTACACTCTTATCAAAGTAGCAAAGACCAAGAGTATTTGTAGAAGCATCTAGCTGTGTAAAGCAGTGTTTTTATCTGCTGCATTCCTCAACAGTTCTCACAGTATTAGAGAATATTGTCCTGTTAGCTAAGCTGGAGGGTTATTAAACTTGAATTAAAAAGAAAAAAAGATGACAATGGAGAAACCAAACACATAACAAAAAAACAATGAGCAAGACTTGTTTGTTCACATTGTGGTGCTGTGTTGGACCTATGTGCATGTGAAGATTTGAAGATATAGAAAGTGATGAAGTAACTGACTTCACTTAGCTTCAGAGCCAAGTCATAGATTCTATCTAGGTTGTTCCAAAAGTAATTCCTCCTGTTTATGTCCATGGAAAATACAACAGATACGAAGAGCACACTATTTACTAGAACAAATTATCCACTACAAAACACTGGTTTTCAATGTAGTGACTACCATTAGCTATGCATTTTATCACTAATAAACAAGAGCCTGGATGCTGTGCTTATAAAAATCTGCATGGCTGTCCAGAATGTGGCTTGTCTTTCACTTCACTGTCGTCTGAAATATACCAGTCACCGCCCCACTATGTCAGCATCTACTGTTTGGTCTCCAAAAGCATTCATCAAATGTCAATTAATGATAGTGGATGCGATTTTTTCTTAATGGATGAATTTAATTAGACACCTTTGGTTTATAAATGTGCTTCCATGTCAGATGCCATTTTCTCAGAGTGCCCCTCTGCTACCAGCTATCATATGGCAACAAAATGTAACAGAATATTGGTGGAAAAGCTTAATCTCTACTATCATACTATCAGTATTGGCCTCTGATGTTGTGGATCAACATAATAAAATGGGAGGTGTTACTTTTGGAGCATCCTCATAAAAAATAGCAATAATTACAATACTTTATTTAGCCATACAGTTTAATACAGGTTTGATTTTCGATATATTAGTTTGCAGTGCTAATTTCAAAATACTTTCTCTAACAAATACGATCTCTTCCTGGATTAAAAACATTCACTGGTCACAACTGTACGAACTGTCATTAAGCTTTACATCCTGAAATTACCAATGGTTACATTGTTGACAGTTTCATAACAAGTTGTCTCACTCCAATTTATAGGAGGGAGAAGAGGTTCTTTCAGTATATGTACACCCAGTGGTGAGATTAAGACACAACATGTCATAGCCCAACCAGTTTATTACAAATACTAGTTGCTTAGGGATATGGGGAAGGGGAGATGAGCTATAGAAAAGAGATAGGAAATAAAAAGCAAGAAGTTTTTATAGAAAGCAAAGGAGAGATAGTCACCACCATGGATCCAGCAAGGTTCGTAGCAGGTCCATTTTTCTCAGAAACTCATCACCATGGGGGATGGGAGGAAGCCAGGAAACTTGGCAGCAAACAAGCCAGGGGGGGGGTCTTCCAAAGAGGTGTTCCCCTCAGGGAATTCTCCGTCAAAGGTTTCTTTGTTTCCAGAAAAAAAAGGTTTTCTGGTGCCTTTGTTTCTATGCATAAGCATTATTGCCTTTTGCAGTGGTCAGCTCCTTCAAGCCGCACCCCTGAAAAAAAGACTGCTTGTCTTGCTTCTGCATCTTTACAGTCAGAGGTACTCAGTATCTCTATACAAGCAGAGGTACTGTGGCACAGTGACATCCACCACTTGTCCCCCTACATAATTTGCAGTTGTCACTTAGTCTTATCACCAGAAAGGTCTCACAAATCAAGCTTTGAGACAAAAACAGTTCTGTCTTTCACACAAGTGAAAATGATGACAGTGAATGCATTTAATTTTATGCAGCTCCACAACTTTAAATAATGTCTGCCATAAGAACAATTCTTAAGAGAAAATAGAGGTGTGATGACTGCATAAACCAATTCATAGTAACTGACAATATGTCTCCAAAGCAAGCTTGAAATTGATAATATTGACCTTGGTGAAAGAAATTTCCTTCTTGCAGCAGATCTACCCACAGAACAGCCACAAAAAGAAAGAAGTTACATATGAGATGGTGGATTATTGGGAAAAAAAATCATTCTGTTCAGATTTAGATATTGGGATTAGCTACTGTTCATTCTTTGTATGCAGAAGACAGTAAGCATTACCATGGCATTACCATAGCATTTTAGGGAAAATGACTGCCAGAATTTACCAATTAATACTTTCCATGCATAAAATTCAATAACATTTTTATAGCTGCAACCAGAGCACTTCTGTCTGTGTTTTTCTGAAATTTCACATGGTAACTTGTCTGGAGATCACATAATCACAGAATCACAGAATCACAGAAACACCAAGGTTGGAAAAGACCTACAAGATCATTCAGTCCAACCATCCACCTATCACCAATAGTCCTCACTAAACCATATCCCTCAACACAACGTCCAAATATTCCTTGAACACCTCCTCCACCACCTCCCTGGGCTGCCCATCCCAGTGCTTGACCACTCCTTCAGAAAAATACTACTTCCTGATGTCCAGCCTAAATCTCCCCTAGAACAGCTTGAAGCCATTCCCTCGAATTCTATCACTATCTCAGTTAACCCTGGAATTAATCAGTACTGATAATAAAAGATACAATATATATATATATATATGTATATATATATATATACACAATATATATATAAAGTACTGCCTAGTGTGATTTTAGATATATAAATACACCTTAGAAACAGATCTCCATTACGAATTTTTATTACGAAGAGCAAATGATAACAGGAAACAAACAAATAAGACATATTCAGACATATTATCTGTTTATGAACCTCTCTGTGAGATTGTCATATGCCTTATTGCAGCTATATTTCTGTATAGCTATGAATATTAAAAGGGAAAGGATTAAATATATCAACTTGGTGAAACAACACTTAAATTTCTGAAAATACATTCACAAAAGATTAAGTTAAGCATATTACTACCAACCTTCAAATAATTATTGTTCTTGCAGTAGTCCTTGCTTATTCATTTTCTCTCAATAAAATGCACAAATGCATCTCTTTATTTTTCTGTAGTTACTAACAGTCTTTGTTTCTTTAATGTTAATTCTGATCTCTCACAGCTTCCTGGAAATAAACCTTTTGTTGTTATTGTTGTTTGTTATTAGTAAGGGAAATTAAATTATACTCATCAAGTGTGAAACGATGTATTAATTATATTCTACCCGCAACTGACATAGTGTAGCTAAGGAAGAGTAGAATTTTCTTGTTCAATGTTCTGTAAATGGCAGCGTGAATCTGAAGAGTCACAGAATCATAGGATCATAGAATCACAAGTTTGGAAATGACATATAAGATCATCTAGTCCAACCGTCTCCTCATCACCTTTGCTACCACAAACTAAACCATATCTTACAGCTCCTCATCCAGGCTCATCTTGAAAGCTGCCAGGGATGGCAACTCCACCACCTCCCTGGGCAGGCCATTGCAGTGCCTGACCACTCTCTGAGAGAAATAGTTTTTCCTCATGTCTAACCTAAATCTCCTCTGGTACAACTTGCGGCCATTTCCCCGGGTCCTGTTTGTTGTCTGGGAGAAGAGGCCAAACCCCTTTTAACCACAACCTCCCTTCAGGAAGTTGTAAAGTGCAGTGAGGTCTCCTCTGAGCCTCCTCTTCTCCAGACTAAATAATCCCAGCTTCTTCATCCATTCCTTAAAGGATTTGTGCTCCAGACCCCTCACCAGTTTTGTTGCCCTTCTCTGGACACACTCCAGGACCTCAACATCTTTCCTGTAGTGAGGGGCCCAAAACTGAACACAGTACTCATCAGATGCAGCCTCACCAGTGCTGAGTACATCGGGATAATTATCTCCCTGCTCTGCTGGCCACACTATTTCTAATGCAGGCCAGGATGCCACTGGCCCTCTTGGCCACCTGGGCACACTGTTGGCTCATGTTCAGCCGAGCATCAACCAACACCCCCAGGTCCTTCTCTTCTTCACAATCATCCAGCCACTCATCCCCAAGCCTATAGCGCTGCATGGGATTGTTGTGGCCAAGGTTCAGGACCTGACACTTGGCCTTGTTAAACCTCATCCCATTCACCTCAGCCCAGCCATCCAGCTTATCTAGATCCCTCTGAAGGGCCTCCTTACCTTCAGGCAGATCAACACCACCTCCCAACTTGATGTCATCTGCAAAGTTACTGAGGGTACACTCAGTCCCTTCATCTAGGTCATCAATAAAGATATTAAACAAGATGGGCCCCAGTACCGACCCCCGAGGTTCACCACTTGAAACAAGTCATAAAATGATTGTTTAAAATTTGCATAAACATTGTACATTTACCAAATTACTAAGAAATGCAATTGTAATGAGATTGTTCTATTTCCTTTTCTCCATTGTCACACTAATGTATGTATTGTATTTATCATGGATTTTTCTTTCAATACAATATAATTATATTTAGTATATAATTCTGAGAAGAGGCAGACTCCTTCAGCTGGAAGTACGTATAAACCGCACCTGGAGGGAAGTGTGCTGCCTACCTAGGGCATGGGTCAGGGACATCTCTAGAAAGCTGCCTGGGCTTATTTGCCCATCTGACTACTACCCCTTATTGGTAGTTCAGGTTGGCAGTGATGATGCTGCCAAGAGAAGCCTAAGGGCTATCAAGAATGACTTCAAGGGTCTGGGGAGGGTACTGGATGGTGCGGGAGTGCAGGTGGTCTTCTCTTCTATCCCTCCAGTGGCAGGGAAGGACACTGAGAGGATCAAAAAAACCCTCCTCATCAATAAATGGCTTAGAGGCTGGTGCAGGCACAAGAACTTCGGTTTTTTTTACCATAGGGCAATTTACTCAGCTCCTGGCATGACGGCTGCAGATGGAGCTCACCTGTCTGCAAGGGGTAAAAGGATCCTAGCCCAGGAGCTGGCGGGCCTCATTGATAGGTCTTTAAACTAGGTAAGATGGGGGAACAAGACAAAATGAGGGCTGCTGAGGCTGTGCGGGTAGTTCGAGGTTCAAAAGTGAACTTGATGGGTGATGAGGGTGGAGTTCAAAGGGATGGAGTGTGGCAGGGGAATGCTGCTTTCCTGAATTGTCTATACACTAATGCGCGCAGTATGGGAAATAAACAGGAAGAGATGGAGATCTGCGTGCAGTCACACGGCTATGATCTAATTGCGATCACAGAGACGTGGTGGGACAGCTGGCATGACTGGAATGTTGTCATGGAGGGCTATGTGCTTTTTAGGAAAGATCGGCCGGCGAGGTGGGGTGGTGGAGTTGCTCTTTATGTGAGAGAGCAGCTAGAATGTATTGAACTCCACCTGGGGGAGAGCAGTGTAGCAGTGGACAGCTTGTGGGTGAGAATCAAGGGGAGGGCTGGTATGGCTGACACTGTTGTGGGAGTGTACTACAGGCCCCCTGATCAGGAGGAGGAGGTTGATGAGGCCTTCCACAAGCAATTGGAAGCAGCGTCACTATCCCAGGCACTGGTGCTTATGGGGGACTTCAATTATCCAGATATTTGCTGGAAAAGCAATGTGGTCAGGCACTCGCAGTCTAGACGGTTCCTGCAGTGTGTTGAAGACAACATTCTGACACAGGTGGTTGAGGAATCGATGAGGAGAGTGGTAGTGCTGGACCTTATTCTCACTAATAGAGAAGGGCTTGTCAGGGAAGCAAAGGTCGGGGGCAGCTTGGGTTGTAGTGACCACGAGATGGTGGAGTTCAAGATCCTGAGTGGATGAAGTAAAGCAAAAAGTAGGATTGCTACCCTGAACTTTAGGAGAGCCAACTTTGATCTCTTCTGGGACCTACTTGGAGCTATCCCGTGGGCTAGGGTGGTGGAAGGTAAGGGGGCCTGTGAGAGGTGGTCGACATTTAAGCAGCTCTTCTTCCAACCTGAGGATCGGTGCATCCCTGTGAGGAAGAAATCAGGAAAGGGTGGCAGGAGACCAGTGTGGATGAGCAAGGAGCTCGTGCGCAAACTCAAAGGAAAGAAGAAGGCTCATGAAATGTGGAAAAAGGGTCTGACTACTTGGGAAGAATACAGGAATGTTGTCAGGGCCTGCAGGGATGTGACAAGGAAGGCTAAAGCCCGCCTGGAATTAAATCTGGCGAAGGCGATAAAGGATAATAAAAAAGGTTTTTTTAAGTACGTTAACAGTAAAAGGAAGACTAGGGAGAATGTGGCTCCCCTGCTAAGTGACAGGAGTATTATGGTAACAGGGGATGCTGGGAAGGCGGAGATACTGAATGCCTTCTTTGCTTCTGTCTTCAGTGAAAAAGCTCCCCCTCGGGAATCTGAGACCCAGGAGGTTAGTGAGAGGATCTGGGGAATGGAAGACCTCCCTTCAGTCAGGGAAGAGGTGGTCCGAGAGCGCCTAGGCAACACCAATGTTCACAGATCCATGGGACCTGATGGGATTCATCCACGGGTGCTGAAAGAGCTGGTAGAGGTGATTGCTGAACCGCTTTCTGTCATCTTTGAGAGGTCTTGGAGGACGGGGGAGGTGCCTGAAGACTGGAGGATAGCCAGTGTCACTCCAGTCTTCAAAAAGGGCAAGAAGGAAGATCCAGGCAATTATAGGCCAGTCAGCCTCACCTCTGTCCCTGGAAAGGTGATGGAACAGCTTGTGCTGGATGTCATCTCCAGACAACTGGAAGAAAAGGAGGTTATCAGGAGTAGTCAGCATGGGTTCACCAGGGGGAGGTCATGCTTGACCAACCTGGTAGCCTTCTATGATGTTGTCTCTGGCTGGGTGGATGGGGGGAGAGCAGTTGGGAGGATTGGCTGACACACCAGAAGGCTGTGCTGCCATTCAGCGAGACTTGGACAGGCTGGAGAGCTGGGCAGAAAAACACCGGATGAGGTTTAACAGAAGCAAGTGTAGAGTCTTGCATCTGGGGAGGAATAATTGCATGCACCGGTACAGGTTGGGGGATGAGCTGCTGGAGAGGAGCTCTGCGGAAAGGGACCTGGGTGTCCTGGTGGATGACAGGTTGGCCATGAGCCAGCAGTGTGCCCTTGTGGCCAAGAGGGCCAATGGCATCCTGGGATGCATTAAAAAGAGTGTGGCCAGCAGGTCGAGGGAGGTGATCTTCCCCCTCTACTCTGCCCTGGTAAGGCCCCATCTGGAGTACTGCTTCCAGTTCTGGGCTCCCCAGTACAAAAAAGACAGGGATCTCTTGGAAAGAGTCCAGCGGAGGGCCACGAAGATGGTGAAGGGCCTGGAGCATCTCTCCTATGAGGAAAGGCTGAGTGAACTGGGTCAGCCTTGAGAAAAGAAGACTGAGAGGGGACCCGATCCAGGTCTATAAATATTTAAGGTGTGGGGGGCAGAATGGCGAGGCCGGACTCTTTTCAGTTGTGAGTGGAGACAGGACAAGGGGAAACGGCTGGAAACTGCAGCATAGGAAGTTCCGCACAAACATGCGCAAGAACTTCTTTACAGTGAGGGTGACGGAGCACTGGAACAGGCTGCCCAGGGAGGTGGTGGAGTCTCCTTCTCTGGAGATGTTCAAGACCTGCCTGGATGCCTACCTGTGCGACTTGGTGTAGGGAACCTGCTTTGGCAGGGGGGTTGGACTCGATGATCTCTGGAGGTCCCTTCCAACCCCTACAATTCTGTGATTCTGTGATAAACTCTGACAACAAATATTCCCTTTTATGTAACTCACCTTTGTTTTTTGCATTGAACAAGTCATTAGAATTTCCACTTTTAATCTGTCATACATATTTTGAAATGCAAAGGAGTGACAAAATGTCTAATTAAAATTTACTTGCTTATTTTTAATAAGACAAATCAAGTAAGGATCTTTGAAATACTGTATTTCTGTAGATTGTTGATGCTAAACATCTATTTTAAAGCAGCTGATGATTTTTTTAAGCCTGATGATATTTTTAGTTTATTTAGCATTGTATATTTTATTTCTAAATAAGATTCATGCATGCTACAATCTTTATTAATATCACTGACTGCTGCATGACAATTTTGAAATTGTACTGAGCTTACTGTGTCAGTTTGTTTCATTGAGAGATGATAATTCTCAGTCTTTTTGTTTGTTTGTTTTTATTATCTGTGCCTACTTAAATATTGTGCCTGGAAATTAGGAGAGAGCCTTCTGTTTATTATTATCTTTATGCTCAAGTGCCGCCTATTTGAATTCACTCATTACAAACACTCTTCTTTTTCAGGAATCAACTGAAATTCCAGTTTTGTAAAGACTGAGGTAGCAGGAAAATGTATCTGATCATAAATAGGAAATAATTATTCAATTTTTTTAGATTTTATTTCATTATGTTGTTCATTTGTTTGTTTGTTTTGTTTTTTTAACAACTAGATAAATATTGCTAACAACTAAACATCTCTTCTAAATCTCCTGGGAAAGAGGAGCCTGGTTGGTTTCAGTGTAAACACTTTTTAAAAGTGTAAACATTTTTAGAGTAAACACTTTAAAAAGTCATTACGGCTAGAAGCATGGAAATTTCTGTATGCAACTATTATCTCTCAGTATCACTGACTCTTGCATGACCTGGAGTGATATAAAGAGTTCCCTCTTTCTTCCTTGCAGCTTCTTTTCTCTCCTGGAACTGACATAGTTGTGCTCAAAGAAGTTACATTACAAAAGTACCACCTCTTTTATCATTCTTAACCAGAAAATGCATTTTGCATAAATTTTGGCATTCAAAGAAAAGATGTTGAGTTGAGTGCATCTATGTTAGCTTTTTTTTCTCACAGAACTAAGATATGCTGGACGTAGCACATACACTGAACATTGCTAGGAACTGTAAACATAGTCAATACTCCGTGCCATGGAGATGCATCCAGATTGTTTCAGTTAAGTAAACCTCAGCTCACTGATATAAGAATAAATAAGATTCTGATTATGACTGTGGTCACAAATATGTAATTCTCAATATATTCTTCTGTGATATTTGGGATATACTTCCAGTCAGACAGCATAATCCTGGTATGTCATATTGGACAATGGGGTGAACACGATAGTTTGTTCTTTTCCCTATTTAGTAGTGTTTTCATAAAGACAAAGGGAGAAGACCATGCATAGTAATGCATTGGTCCATTTTCTGCTATATGTATTTTTGAATTATGCATTGATGTGTCTGTACTACTTCTGATGAGTGGCACTCTATTTTGTAGTCGTCTGGATTGCCAAATGAGGAACACTGGGGAGGAAGAATGGCTTCTTAAAGTACAACATTCCAGTTCTGTTTCAACTGTAACTCTGTGTTAGAAGTCTGTCAGAAATAGGAAAATGGGATCATTTTCACCTTAAGTACTTTTCTCTGCCTACATATTTTCTTTTTACATGATTCTGCATCATAAAATCAGGTGAAGAATTTTCCCCAAGCAGCTCCAGAAGTACACTATACATCTTAACGATTCATCTTAACATTATTCATCTTGAATTCAGTTCTTGCCATGTTTCTCATCTGACTGTTAAATATTTTGAGAATTATAGTTTGTAAATTGTTTGTGAAGGGTCATGAAAAACATTTGTTCCCTAGCAGAGAAAGTTCTGCTCTCACATGAAGTATGTTCTTCCTCCCATTTACAGACTTAGAATATTCTCTTTGAAAAACAACAGCTGAAGGAATTCTTTTGTCATACACAAAGTGCATGTGCCAAAACATCTAATAGTCTTCCTATCTACCTACATACACATTCAAGCAAGTGAATGTTTTGAAGAAACAACAAGATATATCATTCTCTGAATATGAAGATAAAATGGACTGTGTTTCCACCTGAGGTATTTCTGAAGTTCAAATGCCAGCATTTAAGTAAGAAATTAATGACTTCCTGACATGCAGTTAAATTCATCAGTCTGTGTCCTCACTGCAAATTATTTAGATCTTTTGGAGAAGTAATACCCTGTATTTGTGCAAAGTCATCAGACCTCATGACAAATACTATTTTTGACCTATTATATAAGTTAGTTCTTCTTGTGAAGGTTCTATCTTTACCAATATGAACTGGAAATGAACCAGCAAATCTAAATCCCTGGAGAATAATTATAACCTAATGCCAAATCTGTGGAACCATTCATCAGCTTTCTCAATTCATTTACTGTGCCTGACTGCACGTGTAAAGACCTCCATATGAATTCCAGGGGAAAAATATATAAATATACAAATATACACATATATAAATATATAAACATATACATTTATACATGTATAAATATATAAATGTATAAATGTATAAATATATAAATATATAAAAAATCAAGCAATAACTTCACTTTGTAAAAGGACAGCTTATTTGGAATCACTTTAAAACCTGCTATAAGAGTTTCCTTTTGTTGTACTGAGGTTTATGTAATCATCACATTGCAAGGAACAAATGGTCTTTTAAACCCTTTCAATTTGTCTATTTGACAATACCTATTAAACATTATTATAAAGTAGTATTCAACAATGCGAGTCAAAGACATTAATGTGAAGAAACTTAACAGCAAAGTTTTGATGCTGTTAAGCAAGATGTTCTTTATTGGTAGAACAGGGGTAGCATTGAAAAAACTCTCCAAGAATGATCCACTGGTTGATCTCTTGTGAACAGGTTATATTTTAATGTGTTACATATTCATTACATTCCCAAATTCATTATCCTATCCACTCCCAATGGTTGCCAGTGGACATAGCCTTATATGGTGATCTTCATGTCATCTAGTCTTCTAGCATCGTGCATCATGTCCAATGATTGCCTGACAGACACTGCCTTACTTGGCGATTTTCAGTGTCATCTAGTGTCCTTCTAGCACTGTCTATTGTTAGTCTTTTTTTTTGGGGGGGGGGGTTGTTTACTTCCTCAGAACATTCCTCTCATCCTAGAGATTGCTGTAGAATGGAGGGACAATTGGAAAAGTTTCTGCACACACACATAAAGAAGACACAAGAGGATGTCTTGATGCTATCTGTCACATTTTAGGCAAATTCCACCTGGCATGTGTGGATCCTGGCTTATAAGGACTCCACTAAGCAGGCACGTTTTCACTGTTGTTGTATTTTTTGCCTTGTTAAAGCAAAATAGTCTTACAACATGTCCGCCATCTACGGCACTACATAACTATTATCATCTACAACATATAAAGGCTACTATGGTGCTGCAAGCAAGCATCAACATAATATTTTGTATAATAACTCCTTCAAATCAAATGTATGTAGCATAAATAACATTTTTAAAAAATATTTTTGGACTTTCTTTCTCCCAGACAGTGGAGAGCTTGTATCAGGTAAAATAGAGTTGGGTTTTTGTTGTTGTTGCTGCTGTTTTTGTATTGGCTGGCATAACATTGTGCTTTTGATTTAGGAAAAAGCCAATGTTGTTACACTCTGATGGCTTAGTTGTTTCTCAGTAATGTTTATACAAAGTCAAGGACTTTTCATCTTCGCATGTTGCCCAACCAGCAAGGAGATGTACAAGAACATGGGATGGGACAGTCAGAGCACCTGATCCCAACTGGCCAAAGGGATATCTGATACTGTATGACATCACGCTGAACAACAAAAATGTGGGTAGATGGCTGGGGGGGCTGCTGCTGCTTGAGGACTGACTGTGCTTTTTAGGTTCTCTCACTGACTTCACTTTGCGGTGAAGAGTGAGCAAACAGCAGTGTGTTGCTTAGTTGCCTACTGAGTTAAGCTACAATACACATATTCAAAATGATTCTATGTCTAAGAACTCATTATTTGCAAATACGTTCAATTATAACTACTATTCAAGTATTGCTTCATGGAAAAGTTTTTTGTTACTGTGGGTTACTCAAATTTTCACATGATTTCCTGCTTCAGTCTCACAGAGTAATTTCCACTGCAACTAAGGATGATCAGTGGATATTCTCTCTGAATTAAATCTTGGAGAGAAATTTCTTCTCTCTATTTTATTTTTTTTCCCCTGCAACAAAATCCAAGCTTGTAAATATATTGAATATATTAACTTAGGTTAATAATTCTGCTAAAAGAAAACGGAATAAAATAAAAAGGAAAAAAAAAGTTTTTTAATCTGTGAATAGCTAAAAGATTTACAAGAAAAAAGATATAGATCTTTATATAAAGATATACTTTTTTCAGAGCAGTAGTAATGTGTGGTAAGCATGTGCAGGATTGATTTTTAAGAGAACGCTGAACATATAGCTAAACAAACAAACTTAATTTCACAGAATTGCTGGGGTTGGAAGGGATCTCAAAAGATCATGGAGTCCAACCCCCTGTTGAGGCAGATGCCCCACATCAGATCACACAGGTTGGCATCCAGACAAGTCTTGAATATCTCCATAGAAGAAGGCTATCTGAGACTGGTAAGGAGTGTCTCAATCAACATGAGACAATAAACATTACTCTGTGGACAATTTTACATTTGAAAGCATCTCCTTAATGTTGCTTGCTTTTGAAAGAGAGGGCTCAGGATTGTTTATTGGCTGAAAACTTGGCCTGGGAGTAAATGAAACTAGCTTGATACAAGACTAGGAGATGATACCATTGTATGCCATGAAGGCAAGATACAAGCCTGCTTCCTCTTATCTGCTAACTTAAATTTGCAAGGCTTAGAACAAAGGAGTTCCTGCTGAGATCCCAAAGCCTGAGCTGTCAGTTCAAAAGAGCTGACTCAGCCACTTTGGACTGTGAGTAAGAGTTTATACTGTCCTTATTAGTCCTTGTCAATCAAACAACACAACCTCAGATGATCCATCACTACTGGAGACCAGCACCTGACACCAAGACACAGCTGGATGAAGGAGTGGTGAACTGCTTTGCTTTGCTGTGTTTGTGTATCTGCCTGTCTCTCCTCCCCCCATTTTCTATTTTTTCTCTCTGTCTTCTTTTATTCTTTTACTCTTTGTAGTAGCCCTTGCCTAATATTATTTTATCTGTAACTCTTATTAATTGTATTTAGAAATCAGCCAATTTTTACCTCCAGGTAGTTGCAGCTGTTAGTTAAGAAAGCTCTCAATAAATTGATGTGCATTAGATTCCTCTGAGTCTTGGATGACTACATCAAAGTAGCAATATATTTCAGTAATGATGGTCCATAAAACAAACAAACAAACAAACAAACCAAAAAAACCCAAAATACCTGTAGCACAAAGCTGCAGTTCTACTGCCAAATGATCAGCGTGGAACCATGTAACAGGATCAGGGAAGTTACTTGAAGGTGGTAATACAGATAATACAAACATCTAATTTATCATATTATAAATGATAGAAAGGCTTTTGGGTGAACATACATCTAGAAAGTTGGATTAGAAAGATCCTTCACACCTGATTTTAGACAACTAGAAATTGTAGAGTGATTTTAAAAAAAAGCAAACAACAGAAAAAAAAAACCTACCAGCAATACAAATCAATTTTTTGAAGCTTAGTCAGGTAGCACACTTCAGCTAATTTCAGAGACAAAATGCTCGTGGAACACTAGATTCAATTTCTTCCCTGTCAACATAACTAATATTTACAGTAGACTTAGATTACCAGTACTCAAAAAGTAAACTACATTTTAAGTAAGACTATATATTATTTCCAGAATTAACTACTTTTCAGTACACTGAAAACTGAGAGTTGCATTAAATGAGTATATATCAACATACCTTCAGAATAAGGAAAATCATTGGTTTAGAAGACGTAAAATCTCCAGATTGGATCCACTCCTTGATATAGGATTCTTCTGACATTCCAAGTCAACCAGGGAAGGCTATGGACAACAATATATAATAGTGTTTGAATCAAGACCTACTCTGCTAAGAGCTGACAGTAAATTAAGATTTTCTTATCCATGAGAAATGATCACTCAATTGTGAGGGGAAAAAAAAAAACCAAAAAAACATTTCCACTGTTCACTTCAAATACATGTTGTGCTTGGGTTAAGGGAAGAAGGAAAGGACAGGGACATTTTAACTATCACTCCAAGAGAATTTAATCTTTGTGAACATAAGGTGTGGTAATATAGATTCAAGTAACATTTATAGATTCAAGTAACATTTCATAAATTTCCCTAAATTTGTGCCATAGAAGATCAGTAATGATTTCCATGACTGATTATTTATTTATGTAGTCATTTATTTATTTAATTTATTTAGTTGAAGTTCAGAATGTGTATAAATGTTGACATTTGATCTGGTGCTGATGTGATAAAAAGAAGTTATATATATATATATATATATATAATATTTCTGCATTAAAAGAGTTTGACAAAATTAAAACAAAGGAATGGGAACAATTGAAAAGATGCAGTACAACCTCTGTGTAATAGTTTGTATATGCTTAGAGGTGTCTAATATGAGCCTCCATTTCCACTTCAAAAATAGCAATAAGAATTTCATGATGTTATAAAAAACAGAAAAGGATTGATTTTATCACCCACTCTGACTTGTGGCATTCCTAACAAGCTAGCAGCTTGAAAGAGTAGCTAACAAAAGGGATTTGCTAGTTAACATTAGTAAGTGGTTAACAGATGTATAAAGGAGAAATTACAAGGGCAGTGATATTGCAGATACAAAAGGATATAAAGTCAACTGATCAAAGGCCCATAGGGAAGGAATAGAGAGAGGTGGGCTGTTCCTTTGGGATGATATAGGGATGGTTAAGTTGAAGAACTTAAGATGTTAAAAAGAGAGGAAAAGAAGAACACAAGGTAGGGTTAAATCAGGGCTGCTCAGGGTTGAGCAGAACAGTAACTATATTTTTGACCCAACAATATATCTGTCTTCAAGCCCTCCCTGCCCTGCACATCATCCCTCCCCTCCCCCGGCCTACTATCAAGCAGACTTTGGATGCTGAAATCAGTGAGAAAACATCCAGAGACAATACATAGAATCAGCATGGCTCTGGAACGTGATGTTTAACTCAATCTGGTATTCTTTATGGTAGAAAAGATAAAATGACAACAGTAATTTTAAATTATGAAAGCTGGCAAAGCTTGGAATACCAAACTGATTCTAATTATTTGAAGAACATTTTTCATCTTGTCCTTAAAGACTATTTTTCATCTACACAGGGAAAGTTCCTGACTAAATATCTAGTCTGTACTCCTGCAGGTACCAAATATCATCAAATCACATGCCTGATCTGAGACAAAGTAATATGTCATAGAAATAGAACTGATCTCCTGTAAATAAGACATTTTTTATAGATGGCATTGAGAATATGAGCTAGTAGTTTTAATATGTGCTTTTCCTTCTGAATTAAAAGCGTAATAATCTCTCTGATACCACTATTGAATTCTTGTCTTACAGACAGGTCAATCAATATAGATAAACATGATCCCACATGTTTAATCAACTTGCCATATTCACTTTCAGAACACAATCAGATCCTTATTTAAATAAAGTAAGGCAAAAGCTGTTCTACATAAAGAGAGAGAAGGATTCTAAACCAAATGAAAATATAACCAAAGGGATAGTGGTTTTAAACATGTAAGTAAGAATGAGTGTTAGACCAAGGAAAGTTGTATACAGGAAAAAATTATGACAGCTGACAAATTAATCCAATTCAGGAGCTGCTCTCTATGCTAATAATATATATATATTTTTTCTCTCTCAACTGTTTTTCAGTGCAGCAGCAAAAAAAACCAAATAAGTAAATCAAGACTTGAATGACATTCAGTGAATGTGAGGAAGCTAGATGTTCTCAGGCATTTTAGATCACATTCAGCTCTAACTGTAACTATAACAAAAGTACTAATTCTCTGTTAGGAAAACCATTTTCTCTTTAGAGAAAACTAAAACTTTTTTCTCTTTTTTTTTGATAAATATATATAGTATGCTTTTTATAGGTTCACGTATCAAATATTCACACTGCCTATACTGAAAACATTTTTTTCTCATTCCAGGGAATGTTATTCTTTGCTTTTATGGGGTAAAATTTTCTATTAACCAAAATGATTACAGCTTATGATTTTTCCTTAACATTCTTTCAGTTCTTGTCCACCTGTTAAATTATGGTTCTTCTCTGGAGAGAAGGACTGCAATTTCCTTGTTTGTCTTTTCCATTTGAAATTAAACTACCCTCTATCAGTGCATTCATGCACAAATGATAATGGTGCTACCAGAGATGACATCTCAGCTATAACTGTGTAACTAAATTTTTAAATGAAAGCAATTGAGAATAAGGGCAAATCAAAACAGTTCACACAAAGTGCTTCTAATAAACATTTAATTTAGAGAGCATCAGAAAGTACTGTGTACAGTTATACAGTGTCAAAACTAGCTACAGAAGAATTCATATGGAAGAGCCTTCAGAAGTCCATTTATAGAGTGAATAATATAGACCCTGAAATCACATATAAAATGTTCCAGAGAAATCAAGAGTATCATGCAATTGGATCAAAATTAAGCTAAAAAGTATTATGTTTTTCCAAATTCAAAACCCTTGAGTTGCCACTGTGTGATGGTATTGCAGTCTTCTTTTTAAGCAACAGTGAATATGAAAGAAAATATGTTATTGAACATATTATTTCTGCAGTGATATAAAATTTATATTTTACAGCATACTTACCTGTTCTGTGGTAACATCCCATTAGAGTAGAGAGGTGTAGAGTAGAGTAGAGTAGAGTAGAGTAGAGTAGAGTAGAACAGAACAGAACAGAACAGAATAGAACAGAATAGAATAGAATAGAGTAGAATAGAATAGAATAGAATAGAATAGAATAGAATAGAATAGAATAGAATAGAATAGAATAGAATAGAATAGAATAGAATAGTTCAGTTGCAAAGGACCTCCAGAGAACATGAAGTCCAATTACCTGAGTAATTTCAGAGCTAGCAAAAAGATAAAAAATATTAATGGGGCATTACCCAAATGCCTCTTGAACACTTACCAGGCATGGCATATCAACTATCTCTCTAGGAAGCCTGTTCCACTGTTTGACCACCCGTATGGTAAATAATTTTTTCCCTCCATCTGTTCTGAACATCTTCTGATGAAGTTTTGCACATTCCTGTATGTCTTGCTACCATGGAGATCAGCACCTCCCTCTCCATTTCCATTTGTCAGGAAGCTGTAGAGAGCAATGATGTCACCTCTCAGCTGCCTTTTCTCCAGACTGGACAAATCCAGTTCCTGCTGGCCACTCCTCTTTTAATGCAGCCCAGAACACAATTGGCCTTCCGGGCTGCAAGCGCACTCTTCTGGCTCATGTCCAGCTTCTCGTCTACCAGGACTTCCAGGTCCTTCTCAGCAGGGCTGCTCTCAAGAGGTTCTTCTTCCAGTTTGTATAAATACCTGGGATTGCCCCAGCCCAAGTGCAGCGCCTTGCACTTGGCCTTGTTGAACCTGGTCAGGTTCTTATAGGAACTCTTCTCCAGCCTGTCCACGTCCTTCTGAATGGCTTCCCTTCCCTCCAGTGTATCGCCTGCACTGCTCAGCTTGGACCTTATCATTCTTTCAAGGACGTTATCATTCTTTTTATATTATGGAGCCCAGAACTGTGCAAACTATTCAACGTGAGGCTTCATCTTACCTAAATATATTGGGAAAACTATCTTGTCCAATTGGCTAGCTGTGTTGTGTTTAATGCATCCAGTATTGCTCTGTGCCAAAAGCCAAGCACACTCTTAGTTAATTGGCTCGATTTCTGATGAGATAGTTATTTTCTTAGTAGAAGCAGGTCTAGAATCGTATTTTGGATTTAAGAGAAAAATAGCGTTGATAATACACCAAGGATTTAGTTGTAGCTGAGCAGCCCTTACACTATGTCAGGCATATCCAACCCATGACCTGCCAGCTGCATGGGGCTGGCACACAGCTCACAGTGTAGCCCTATCCTGCCCCACTCTGTCATGTCAGCTGCTCTTCTTCATTGAGCAACCCAGCTTGACTTGGGCATGCACCCATGACTCAGCAACAACCTAACACTTCTGTGCCACTAACACTGTCTGGGCTGAAACAAGGACATGGGGAAGGCACTTTGCAGTGTAAACTCAACTTACTGTCAACAGCTTTATGCATTTTGACACACTGACTAAACATGATCCCATGAATAGCAAAAAATGTGCAGACTTTCTTTCCACTCTGATTTAAAAAATAATAATAATAATATTTTTTTTAAATAAGAGCTGGTTTCAAGATTGCTGGATAAAAAGCACCAATTTTTTGGTATAATTGTGATTCTATTGTCAGTTAACATAAATAATTTACCTGCAAATTTACAATTGGAATGTATAGACTTTCAATCAGATATTCAACTCTAAGAAAAAATTGATGTCTTTGTACTAGACCATTGTAAGACTTCTCTTACATCAGAGAAAATACCCCTTGCTTCACAAGCACACCGTATCATTGTTTTCTGGAAGTACGTACATTTGTGAACAGCTATTTTCAATGATAAAATACAGGAAGAGTAAAATTCCATCAAAATCTCTGACAAATGCTTTGAGAACTCACCACAAATTGCAGCTTCTACCACTGAGCTAGGCTGATTCATTGGTTTCAAAGAAATAAGATGAAATACCCCACTTATTTTATGCTTTTGTCACTCTTTGTTTTTGTTGTTTTCATAAAAAATATTAATTATTAAAATAAATGTTGATACGTATTTACATTTATTATATATTTTATGAGGGCTGTTCCAAAAATAATGCCTCCTGTTTTATTATGTTGACCCCCGCCCTGGAGGATGTTGGTGGTATGGCAGTAGAGCTTGAAAGTTTTTGTCAATATCTGTTAGATTTTGTAGCTGTGCAACGATGGCAGCAGAGTGGTAATCTGACAAAGTGGTGTCTGACATGGAAGTATGTGTGAAGAGAAAAGGTAGAACTGAATTGTTCCATGAGGAAAAAATTGCATCCGTTGACATTCATTGACACTTGCTGAACATTTATGAAGACCAAACAGTAGATGTTATGACAGTAAGGCAGTGGGTGGTATGTTTTAGCAGTGACAACAACAACAGTGTCACCTTCACTGGCACAGATATTAACAAGCACGGCATGCAGGCTTTTTTTCACTGCTGGTGAAAATGCATAGCTAATGCTGGTGACTATGCTGAAAAATAGCATTTTGTTGCTGAGAATTCGCTCTATGAAATACTGTTATTTCATTCTTTGTATCTCTTGCAGTTTCCATGTAAATAAATAGGATGCATTAATTTTGAAGTGACCTATGTTGTATCAACCTTGTCACACTGCACGCTAATGACACAAAACACTGCTTTTGTTAATGCTAAATCCAATGTATCATAATATCCTTACCAACTCATAAAAATTATATACTTGTTACCTGTTACTTGTAACTGTTATAAAGCAACCTTTAATTAACAACTGACCATGAAGTCAGCATATTTTCTTTAATATTTTATTACTATTTATTACTATTGCTTTTCGCTTTTTACGTATCATGTCTGTTCATTATTTCCTTGGCTGCCCACTATCTTTATAATCTTCAACTTTTCACATAAAACAGAATGAATGAGGTTAGGAGGGACCTCTGGAGGCCATCTTGGCTAACCCTCACACTCAGGGAACAACACTCAGAGTAGTTTACCCAAGACCATATCCAGAAGGCTTTCCCAAGTGCTAAACCACCTGCAGAGTAAAGAAGAACATCCTTCTTTTCCTTCACTTCTGATCTCTTAAACTTGCTAATTTTCTTCTCTAATTCAAACAAATAATATTTGAAAAACAAAATTTCTTTAACTCTTTTGCTAGAACTTTAGGATTTGTCTTTAGATCTTTAGATAAATCTTCAGCTTTTTAATACAATGACAAAATTGTTTTTCTTTCCCTGTTTATTTTTGTTTTTGTTTGTTTGTTTGTTTAATTCCCACTGTAGGAGTTAAAATAGGATCCTATGCCAACATCCATTCTATGTAAAGTCTAGATGGTCTACTGTGTCAAAGACTTGTAGTTTCAACATCTTCATTCCTAATGTGAAAAGTTCAATATTCTTTTCTCAGATAGTATTCTTCACTGCTAATATCAAATATTCCTTGACTGCTTCTGGAACAAGCATTCCTCTTTTCCTTAACATCATGTCTCCTACTCTAAATAACATTCAGGCAGTGCTTCACTAAACTGGTAGATGTTCATCACGGTTTTGACACTTGACAGCTATTCCAGTAGACAGCTGTTTCTTTGGTAATGTTTTATGTATAAAGAACACATATGGTGGTGATTTTATTCCATCTGTTGCTGCTGCCAATGTTACTGTAATGTACATTTTTTAAAATTCTTTTTCAGAATTATGTTGTTACGAATTTTACTCCTTCAATAAAGTTTTAAGTTCCTTAATGATGGATGCACAATCTTTTGGCTTGCCTGGACCTCCTTGAATTGTCTTAGACTTCTTATGAAATGAACAACATAGTTAATATGAATATTTAACAAAACTTACTTTAATAGTTAATGTTTTTTAATTAAATCAAACAAACAGAAAAAGGCAATATAAACATAAAAGTGGGGGGATATTTAATCTGTGTCTGATTGTTGCTTAGTGATGAGTGCATGTCAAGGGCTAGACTAGTCTGCTCAGTTGGGAAAAGCTGCCTCTACGAAGGTGCAGGGCATGACACAAGCCACATGCAGCCTGCAGCACATGGTCTGGATGTGTCTGCCTTTAACCAAAGAGATAGTAATGATCTTTACAAGTTCCAGTCACGCACTACCAGAGTGTAATGAGTTTTTCAGAGGGTTCAGACAGTAGATGTTTGTTTGTTTGTTTGTTTGTTTGTTTGTTTAAATGAGGGTAAATAAATAGACAAATATTGGAAAAAGCTGCACAAAGAAGTTGTGGAATATCTATGAATGCATCCTTTCAAAATGCAGATGGATGGGTTATAGGATGTTTTCACCTAATTCTGATCTGAAACTAAAATTTTGGCTCTGAGGTCTCTTTTAAAGTACATTAATTTGATTCTTTCATTCTAAAATCTGAGTCATCAATCAAGCCCATACAAACTCACAAGTAGAAAAAGGTAATCGCTGTTATTAAAGTAACTCTTGTTAGCTAGACATAAATTTCAAATCTGTCATCCACTCAGCTCTTCTTGGATGTTCAACAATTCGTTATTCCCTTGAAGTCTTCCCTCTGCAACCTGTATGCATAACTTTCAGCCTATGAAGAACCTCACTGGTACAATGATAGGGTACAGATGGCTCTGTTCAGACAAAAGCAGAACACCCTAGCAACTAATAGCAACTAATAGGAACTAATAGCAACTAATGGATAGCAACTAATCCAAGTAAAAGATTCTTGCATTTAAATTGCTAACATAATCTGCCTTCTTTTCAGTCTCACAGAAATTTAAACAGGACTATTTGCTTTTTTGTTGTTGTTGTTTATTTGTTTTCAGGTTGCATTTTGTAGTAAATCTTTGTGCTTTTCATCTTTCCAGCAGATAAGCTGAAGTCATCATTCACCAAGTTCTCAAGCTAGGAATATTCAATATTTCAACCATGAAATTTTGTCCGTCTCTGTGGAAATGCAGATCTAAATATCTAATCTCATATAGACTGAGCACAAGCAAAGTTCCATGTTAATGCTTGTAGAAAGCAGAAATTTTGGCCTAAACATTAATTTAGAGCATTAATCTGCATTATTCCCTTATTGTTCTCATTAATAAGAATGGTTGATTTTGTTTTGGTTTGCTTCATTGTTCCATCTTTCTGCTGATTCCCCTCTCTTCTTACAGTTAAGATAGAGCAGGAAGAGGGGAAGAAAAAAAAAAAAAGAAATTCAAGATCAGACTAAAGCATTGCATTAAATGTTACATTGAAGGTTTTCAAATAGCTAGATGCACATGTTAACCTACTGTTGGAAATGTGTAAGAATGCCCTGTTTATTGAAGGTGCAAGACCTCATAATTCAGGACAGCAATATGTAGGTAGCATGGCTAATTAGCACAAATGGTTAAGAGATTTTCTCATTAATTTTCACATTATTAGTGATGAAGGCGTTAGAACATTTGTGGTCATAAAATACATTACTTGTAATGTGATAGATTTTGTTGGTGCTGGTAGGGGAGGTGGCAAGCAGCAGCTAAAAATGTGCATACTTCCAGCAACCTCAACAAACCGACCACCAAAACAGGAACATGACAGTGTTTGTTCTGGAATGGCATCTGGAAAACCTTGTGTGGGTGTAACCTTGGAAACAAGATTACAAGCACTGCTACTGCTAGCATGTATAGACATACACTGATCTAACAATAAATGAACCATTCCGCATGTTAACCATATTGGTGTACGGCATGATTTCTAAGTGTGCCAGGAAACTCCAGAGAAACTCTCCACACCTGTTGACTTCATACATCTTCATCATCCAAAGCTATTAACAGGACAGTTGTAGCCAGTTGGATATTGTTTGTAGTTCTGGGCGCAACAATATAAAAGAGACTATTAAAATACCTGAATGCATCCAAAGGATGACAAAAAAGCTACTAAAAGGCTTGGAAAGGAATGTCCTATGAGGACTCGTTCTGGACACTTGGTTTGTATAGTCTGTAGAAAAGGAAGCCAAGAAGTAATATGATTGCTCTCCACAGCTTCCTGAAGAGGGGAAATGCAGAAGCAGGTGCTGGTTTCTTTTCCCCAGTAACCAGTTATAGGATATGTGGGAATGGCACAAAGCTATGCTGGGACATATTCAGACAGATATAAGGAAAAATCAGAGGGCTTGAGCACCTCCGCTGTGAAGACAGGCTGAGAGAGCTGGGGCTCTTTAGCCTGGAGAATGCTCCTGCGGACTTTGTAGCAGCCTTCCAGTACCTGAAGAAGGCCTACAAGAAGGTTGGGAAGTAATTTTTCATAAGGTCATATAGTGACAGGACAAGGGGGAAATGGTTTTAAACTGGAAGAGGGTAGATTTAGAATAGATATCAGGAAGAAATTATTTACTGTGAGGATGATGAGACTCTTGAAGCCAGGCTGGATGGAGCTTTGAGCAATCTGGTCTAGAGGGATGTGTCCCTGCCGAGAGCAAGAGGGTTGGAACTAGATGATCTTAAATGTCCATGCCAATGCAAACTATTTTATGATTCTAAAATTTCTCTACAGTAGTGGTGGTTAAACACTGGAACAGGCTTCCTAGTGAGGTTTTTGATGAACCATGAATGTCAGTATTCAAGAAATTTTTTTTACGATGTCTTTAATAATATGATTTGGCTTTTGATTATCCCTGAAGTGGTCATGCAGTTGGGCTTTACAATCTTTGAAGATCTCTTGCAGCTGAGCTATTCCTTTCTGTTGTGTAATTAAACCCTTGTGAATAGCAGAGATCAGATCTAAGGTAACATTGAAAAGTGATGATGTGATGTCACGGAGTTGACTAGATCAATCTACGTTCGTGACAGGGGCAGCCCCCCCCACCCGGAAGGGCCAGATCCCATGACTTCTGTAATGTACAGGGATAGGTACCTGGAATTGGAGCATTAACACTTTAATGCCCCGTACACTACATGATGTTCTGATGTGGAATACTGAAACCCAAAAACAAAAAACACAGAATCGTGACATGTGAACAAAATAATGTCTAAGCCAAGTCCCATGACTTCGCCAGGGATTTTATCTCTTCTCTGTATGCAAAATCCTCCTGGGTATGTAGTTCTTCTTCTCTTCTGGGATACGTACCCGGAACTGGAGCATTAACTCTTTAACTCCTAGTGCAGAACATGATGCTATGATATGGAATACCAATAACCAAAAAATCATAAAAACATGATACTTTTCAGGTCAAATGTAACAAATCGTTAACATCTGCAAATAACTGCAGGAAAGACTTTGCATAAAGTTAGTTAATTCACTATTATTTGATTTAAAAATAAAGCCGGAGGAAGACTGAAGAGAAAATAAATTAAGTCTTTCCTGAAAATTTTCCAAGATCCAAGAATGTTCAAATGACCAAAGTGTAAGTTAGAAAATCTCTAGGAATTCATCAGAATTCATACAAGTAAGATTTCCACTTGCCACACTGTTACCCTAGTACAAAATTTTTCCACTCCACTTGATGTGCTAAAAGTAGATTAAAAATGCATATATATATATATATATATATATTTTCCATATCCCTTTGTTTTGTTTTGTTTATTGTTGTTTTAATCTGCCTTCTTTGATCTCCACTGTATGTTTTCCCTGACAACTTTTGATTCACAGAAAAGATGTTTAACTCACTTGGATGATCAGCCAATCTTCTCTTAGGTGATTGTGTTCCCATTGAAGAGTAATCTGAAAGTAATTTCCTTGAAAGTGTTTCATAGCAGATACAATTTTTGCTATTACAGGATCACAAGCTGTGATAACTGCTTAGTGATCAAGTGACTACTGCCTGCCCTGCTGTACCTGTAACTCTGAGACTGCTGCCTGAGGCAAGGGGCCACCTTCCAGATGAAATATAGCTTTTTCTTTCAAAGGTCATGCTGGAGGCTACTATGAAGTTAACTGGCAGGAAAAGGAAACAAACAAATAGCCCCATGTGATTCCCAAGACTTAAGAGAATGGAAAAAACAGCTCTGACATCAAATTTCTCCTAGCAACGAATTTGGTAACCTTGATAACTCACTGCTAATCCCATTCTTTATATTACAGTGTTAAATCTTAAATTATAAAAATAACTTTCTTAGCTCTACATGTAATGTGTCTTCTTTTCCTGTCAAAATGCCTTTGAGGGTAACAATAATGAAAACCTTGTTTTGTTTTTCACCAGCTTTAGTTTTTCTGGTTTTACCTCTATTTAGTCCTATGTGTCTTCCTTTCTAAATTTGAGCATAAAATCAAGATTAAATACCAGAATATAGGAATAAGCTTTATATTCACAAAGAAGTTCACAGATTGGCAAATTATGCGCTGCTAAGTATCTCACATAGAACATTTAAAAATTTGTAAAAATTTCTGAAAGTTATCAAAAGAATATTATGAGATCAATTTATAAGACTGTTCTTGTGGAAGGCTTGTCTACTGATAAGAACATCTCTTTACATTGGCCTTATGTAAATATGAAGTGCCCTCTTACAAACTGGCATATGATGATGCAATGACCAGGTTGTTTGTTTGCTTGTGTTTGTTCCCCTAATATTTGGCTCCCCAGAAATGACTAACAGAGATTTTAAATCAAAAATCACCATAGCTTATTATGAATATGAACAATGGTATTTTTTTTTTTTAATGAAGAAATATTGCACAGACCATATATGACTGTAAAAAGCATTATAAGCAATCTGCCACTTCTGACTGTGGCTTGCATCTTACTTCTTGACCTGATTTCAGCCAAGGTACTTCTTATCTGGGTGGCAGCAGACACTGACTTTTTTTTTTTTTTTTTTTTTTTTTAATTTCTGGAATTTGACTGATCAGTTTCTCATAGAAGTCTCTCTGTGTCCATGTGATCTGCAAGCTCCATGTTTTTGATGTGGATCCTCACTGTAGGCTCCAGAACAGTGGTCACTCTGGCTCAGTCTTTGTCACTGTAAAGGAATAATGCATACAAACAAGTGAAATATTTTCAATCACAGGCACTCTCTGAGACTAGCATACCTCAGCCCACTTGTACATTTGAGATAAGAATACACATCTGCAATACAGCATCATTTGCTCTTCTCTGAGGATTGTTCTAGAGATGATGTGGTATAATGCTTTCTTAATCCACTCAACTTTTCAAAAACACCTTTCTTGTTAGTGAAGGCCATGGTTAAACCCTAACTCAATTTCTAGCCATAGAAATATTCCCTCATAACCTTAGAGGGAATGTGAAAGGTTAATGTACAGGAAATTATAAATAAAACAGTAACTGACATGGTGTCTGCTTGTAGTTTCAATGCATCACTGAGATCTGTGTTTGATAAGCTCTTAAATGTTTGCCTCAATAGCATCTTTTGTGCAATGCATTGTTTCACTTGCTGCTTTCCACTTTCTGAAAAACATTTAAAAAAAGAATGGAAGAAGCAATTTAAATATATATGTATTTTATAGTATTGCCTAACATTGTTTCCCCAACTGGAACTAGCCCAGAGAAGTTTATTTTGAACTTCATGTTTCTCTTTCATGTACTTCACAGTTTTTCATTGACCGCTACATTTAGGCTACGTCTGTATTTATCTGCTGGAAAATACAAGGTTCAGGGATACTGACCCCTCATTTTTCTTACAAGGCTTCCCTTGAAGACAGTTCCAGTTTGTGACTGATGCCCAGGTTAATTCCCACAGAAACAAAGAGTTATGAGGAAGAGTCATAGGAGTTGCAGGTGTTTGTAGAGTCGCATATCTAAATGCCATGTGGAAGCTATGTGAAACCAAGCCCTGGACTGATTTACAGAATATCCAGCAAATATCTAGATGTAGTTGTTTCTTGGGAAAATAAATAATCTAATAGAATATATGTTTTTTAAAACATGACATTGTTATAAAATGAACACTTTTTTTTTTTTTTAATGTATTTCAGTAATGAATCAAGATCATGTGTATGATTAAAGTTTTAAGCAATATCTTATTTTGAAACAGCAAGATAATATTGTATCCAGATTCTGTTACCTAGGAATTTTAACCATAACTTGAAACATCCTGTAGATAATATTCTGTTGTCCTTATTTAACCACTGAAAATCACTGAGTTAGTACTGGTACTCCATGTTCATTCTTCACAGTGAAGAATAACACCACCAACTCTTGGCTGAGGGGGATATTCAAAAAGGTTACCATGATATCAGAGGAAAGGGCATTAATTACACTTCAGTTATTTACACACACAAAAAAGGGTAATTATTTCTATAAGCAAAGAGGCAGTTTAACTTGATTCTTTGGAGTATAATTGTTAACATCACTGTAAATGAATTGCGTGTAAATTCTGCATTAAAATTTCAATGGGACTAGGAGTAAAATTTTGTCTTTATATTTGTGTTGCTTTTTTTTGGCATATGTGCTACATGAAAGTGATGCGATGTACAGAGGCTGGGATACTTGGTTTATATTTAGCTGTCCATGCAGTAGAAATCTAAGACTGGGTGAGCACAATTGCTTCCCCTTGAGTTCAGTGAGATCAATGTACTCTCAACAAAGTGACATACTGTATCTTCAGATAATAAAGGGTCAACATCTGCCCTCAAAGCCCATAATACAAAAAAAATAGGGTCATTCATACTAATGCTGATTGAAGAAGAAGACTGATTCAGTCATTTTTTGAGGGAAAAACTGGAAGAGATAAAAAATATAAATGAGATATACATAAAAATTGGAAGAAAACATTCTGTAGTTATTGCAGATAGGTGAATAAGAAAGCTTGAAGAATATAATTCTATACCACTTAAAATTCCCAATGCAAGAAAATTAAATAGTATGGAACATAGATAAATGGTTTGAAGGCAGGAGAAATCTAATAAACAATTAATATATAAATGTGTAATATGATGAGTGCAAGTAATTATTTAAATAAAAGCTACATTTTGTTGAGAAATAATAATAATAATAATAATAACTTTATGGCTACAGGTGGCCAGTAAAAGTTAATGTCATGCCAATTTATATAAGGAAGAATGATACAATACATATTCATCTAAATGCAGTCCAACATGTTAATTCCCAAATATCATTACCTCCATATTTTATTTACTTATTTTTTATTAACTCTCACAGACATCCCCAAAAACTTATACTTTTTTTCAATTTTATATTCAATATCAGGTTATCACTGCAAACTAATCTAGAAAAATACATATTAGTCTCTGAAAGAATTTTGAGAACTCAGTTTTTTTCTGAAATAATTTTCTGTTCACAGACCTGTTACCACAGAAGCTAAATGCTAGTTTCACAGAAGTATTATATCTTTAAAGAAAAAATGTATTTTAAGCCTATTAATTCTTTAGGATTAGTGCATGAAAATAATTTAATACTGTCTCATTCAGTTGTTTCTGTATATTCCCATACATTTTATTGCACAAGCTTTATATTCACATTTCTGAACTTGCGTCTGCCAGAATTGTTAAAAGGCTTATCAATGTCCATATCTGTAATGCAAAAATAAGCCAAATAAAATGTTAATGTATATGGCATTCATGTGCAAGTGAATAGTCATTCCCTTACATATAGTAGGAGTAAGGAAATAAATACTAACTTCAGTGAAGATTAAATTCCATGAAGTTATGATTTCTCTAAAATGTACCATATTTAAAGATTCAGTGAACTTGAGCTAACAGTCTTGTCACTTAAATCCTATGAGGTGCAGCTTACAAGTCAGACATAGTGAGGAATTCAAATTACTGTTCATCACAGAGGTAGAAAGCTTCTAGTTCTAGAATTTCTATGGAGAGTTGGCAAGACCACAGAATGTTGACACCGTTTTGTATTAATGCAAGCACTGTATGCCCATTTAGAAATGCATGCTCCACTACCAACACAGGCACTGTCAGTTTAAAAACACATGATATTGAGCACTCTCTGCAGCACTAGGCATATCAGTATTATAAGCAGAAGCAAAAATTCTGCCTTTGATTATGTGTTGATCTCTAATTCTAAAGACACATTTTTGTTGGTAAAGATTATGCTATCCTTTAAGCTACTCCCAGTTTAATTTTTTTTTCTTGTCTGAAATTGTAATTGATTGTATTCAACTAAACTTGGTTTAATTTTAATGGCAGCTTAAAATATACACAGAACAAGTGGAATTTCAGTAGCATCATTTTAGCTCTAACAGACAATAAAGAAATTTTGATAAAGCTAAAATGAGCATGCATCTACGACAGAAAAGTGAAAGGAGAATTTTTTCATTAAAGCGTCCTTCAGTAGTCCTTGATCTGTCAAATTACTGACATAATACTCTGTTACTGCTTCACTGTATCTTTGAAGCCCTGTCATATTGATATAAAACACCAATATGAATTTCACAAGTACATCTATGCATAAAAGGAACTGGGTGAGAGGAGAGGGAAATAAGTTATTTTGGAAATCTCTGAAATATTATTTTCTCCAAATTTTCTCCAAATAAAAATAAAGCAGATGTTATGTAAAAATGAATAAATAAATAGGAATAATTGCTTTGTTTTAATCCAGAACTGCATGTGTAAATATAAGCACATATGAAAATGCACTATGTTCACAAGAGTCAGTATCCTTTAGAATTCTCCACACAGATATCACCAAAAATTGTTAATTGAAATTTGAAGAAATTAAGTACTATGTATTCATATAAATGTAACACAAGCAGCCAAAGTATATGTTTAAATTAATAGTGTCACCTAAGTGGAGAAAACAGTTCGCCTTGAGGAGGTGATGCCTACACCAAACTTATGGATATTTTAATTTGAAATATAGCTTGATTCCACAGGCTAAATATCCACTAATGCCTGGGATGCATACAGTGCTCTCTGAAACATATCTTCAAGTTTAATTTCATTCATCTATAATCCAGTTAGTGTACTTCAGTACCATTGAGGTATTATCACAGAATCACAGAATCATAGAGTATCCCAAGTTGGAAGGGACCCACAAGGATTTTCAAGCCCAACACCTGGCTCCACACAGGACCACCCAATAATCAAATCATATTTCTTAGCATATTTTCTAAATGCTTCTTTATCTCCAGCAGACTTGGTGCCACGACCACTTCCCTGGGGAATCTGATCCACTGTCCAGCCATGCTCCCTGGTAAAGATCCTTGATGCCATCACAGTTCAAATTTCATTGTGCTCACATCCACTTGTCTCCATAAATGTTCAGCAAGCAACAATGAATGTCAGTGGATGCATTTTTTTCCGTATGGAGGAATTCAATGACACGGCTTTGCTTCGTACGCATTTCCATGTCGGATGCCATTTTGTCAGACTATCCTTCTGCTGTCACCTGTCCCAAGACAACAAGCTTTAACAGAATATTGGATGGAAGATTCAACCTCTACTGACATACTATCAACATTCACCTCAGATGTCATGGGACAACATAATAAAATAGTAGACATTATTTTTGGAGGAGCCTTCCTTGATATAAACCCTTATATGAGATGGAAGCCTTCCTCTTGGTGACAGAAATCGACAGATTCCATTTTTTCCTGCTTCAGAGGTTGTCTTTACCTTAACAATGGGACTGAACACTACCCACTTCTCTGTTGCATTTGAGGTCTGAGGCTATTGAAACTATTTTATCTTAGAGACAGTCCAATTTCTCAGATGTTGCATAGTCTAAATCCTCCTCTCAACAGCACAACTTTGCCAAGTTGACATACAGCCTTCAGGACAGAGAGACAGACCTCCTGACATCAGACAAAGGCTCCAGGAACTCTCTGCAGCCTGGTACTTGTAGTGCTGCCCCTACCATCTGAAGTTCCATGTGTGATCTGTCTTGCTTGTGTTTCTCTAATGTTTCTCAGTAAAACACATAATAAGATGCACTTTTACCTTGTCTTCATTCCTAGAGACTATGATGTTTTCTAGTTGTTTAAAAGTTGTCCTGTAAAGTTTTAATGAGATGAAAACCTTAGCCATATGGAAATAATCAAGGGAAAAACAACAGCAAGAAAACAAACAGAAAGAACCATAAAGTGAATCTGACAGTGAATGTGTGAAGTTCCACTGGAAAAGATGTCTTATGTTCTCTTTGAGAATAGCCCTATCAAGAAGGACTTGGGGGTCCTGGTAGATATGAGACTTAGCATGAGCCAGCAGTGTGCACTTGCAGCCCAGAAGGCCAAGAAGTATCCTGGATTGCATCAGAAGTGGAATGGCCAGCAGCAAGAGGGAACTGATTGCTCCTCTCTATTTTTGCCCTCATGTGCTCCCCTGTGGAATTCTTCATCCAGATCTGGGGCTTCCAACACAGGAAAGTAATGGAGCTTTTGAAGAGGGTCCAGAATGACAGCCAAAACAACCAGAGGGCTGGAGAAACCCTCCTATGAAGAGAGGCTGAAGGAGCTGGGCTTTTTCAAGCTGGAGAAGAAAAGGCTCCATGGAGGTGTCATTGCAGTCTTCTAGTACTTGAAGGGAGCTTAAAGCAGGAGGGGAACTGACTTTATATCTAGGTAGACAGTGATTGGACAAGGGGGAATGTTTTTAAACTGAAGTTGAGAAGAAGTAGATTAGATGCCAGCAAGAAGTTTTTCACTGAAGGAGTGATGAAATGCTGGAATATGTCGCTCAGACAAGTTATGAATAACCTATCCACAGAGGTGTTCAAGGCCAGCTTACCTGGGACTCTGATTAGCCTGATCTAGCCTGTGGCCACCCATGTCGCAAGGGGGTTGGAAATAGATTATCTCTGTGGTCCCTTAACCATTATATGCATCTTTGATTCTATGATTCTATTGTATGATTCTATTATATCCTAGATAATACGTTCACAGAGATTTAAATGTTAACTGAACATATTTATTTTTTAACCCCAGTTATCAAAGTTAAACTACTAGAAAAGAAGATCACTAGACATTGTTAATTGAGCATAGGAAAAAAAAGTAACATTTTGTGCACTTATGAGGTGAAGACATGGCTATAGTTTTCTTCACCAATCTTAGTTTCAGACAGTGGCCAATATTTTATTTATAAGGCATGTGGAAAAATGAAGTCTTGCAGACAAAAATAAATCTTTTTTTTTTTTTTTTTTTTAATCTGAAAAAAAGGGAAAAAAGCCATAATAAATGTGTACATGTGAATGCTTTTATTGAGTCAATCAAAGCCATTGTGCTTTTTGACTCTAATCTTTTTGGGTGCAGTCTGCATATGATACACTGTAATTGCTGAAATTGATTAAAATTCTTGAGGGACAGCATGTAGAGGTAACAGGTAGATAGACTTTCATCAACGTAAGAGAAAATCTGATGGACCCAAGACAAATATATACCTTAGTATGGTCTGAGAATGGGATCAGTTAAATAATTCTATTTAAAAAATATCACATTACATAACACAACTATCACAGCACACTGCTCTGCTTCTTGATATTGCTTGTGTTACATATGTGTCATTGATCTATACTAACAGCGAACCTCCAGGGAAGATAAATTTCAGCACGACAGAGATGCTGAAAACAATGTTTACATGACGGAGATCTGAGATTCTTCAGAAAACCTATGATGGCACTGTGTCTGTACTGATTTAGGCACTGTTATTATACACATGTGAAGTTACTTAAAGCAGCATCTGTAAATCATAGAATCATAGAATCATTAAGGTTGGAAAAGACCTTCATCTAGTTCAATCATCCATTTACCACCAATATTGCCCACTAATCCACATCCCTAAGTACTGCATCTACACTTTCCTTAAACATATCCAGGGACTTCCCCACCTCTCTGGGCAGCCTGTTCCAATACTTCAACACTCTAGGAAAAAATTCTTCCTAATATCCAACCTGAACCTCTCCTCATGCAAATTGATCCCATTCCTGCTTCTCCTATTGCTGCTACCTGGAAGAAAATGCCAAATCCCATCTCCATTCACATAGTTGTAGAGTGTGACGCTCTGTATGTATTTATAACACATACACTTGAATTCAGTAAGATTTTTTTTAATTTTATTTATTTATTCAGTTTATTTCAGTTTTGTCTTTGCTATAATAGGGACTAAAATAGTAAGGTATATGTTCCTTTCTACAAGCAACCCATTGAGTAGGATGTAAGAATTCAGTAGGCTAGGAGGCCAAGATTCGTTATTTAAAATAATATACTCTTGCATTACATAGTAGAGTGTATATCCTCTACTAGACTGCTAGACTGAGACAGCTGACTATATATAACCCCCCCTATAATGTCCTGCCCTCAAAAAAAAAAAAAAAAAAAAAATAGTGTTTGTAAGCAGTTGTGGTTTAACCTGGCGGGGAGCTAGGCACCACACAGTTATTTAAGTTGTTTACTCACTGCAGAGTCAAGCCAATGAAATATAGGAGAGGATCAGAAAAAGGTGAAAACTTGTGAGTTGATATAAAGGTAGTTTTATGGGACAGAAAAAGGAGGAGTAATAATAATAATAATAATAACAACAACAAAGTTCATAACAAGTGATGTATCACATGCTGTCTGAATCCTAGCCATACTCTGAGAAGTCTCACCCCCCCCATGCCCCTGTCTAATTCTCCCAGTTTTATAGTTATGTGATATGAAATATTCCTATAGCCAGTTTGGGTCAGCTGTCCTGGTTCTGTCCCTCCCGGCTTCTCACGCTCTTTGCACTGGCAGGGCTGCATGAGAAAGTGAAAAGTCCTTGACTCTGTGTAAGAACTGCCCAGCAACAACTAAAGAATCCATCTGCTATGAAAATTATTTTCATCTTAAATCCAAAACATCGCACCATACAAGCTACCATGAAGAAAATTAACTCTATCCTAGCTAAAACCAGGACAACACTCTTCCTTTTCAGATTTCAGAGCTTCCAGATGTCACTTATGATCACCAGGATCTATTTAAATTTTTCAAGCAAAACATAAAAAATTGATATTTTAACAGCAACTCAGAATTTTTATTTATTTATTTATTTATTTTAAGACCTGTTTAGAAGTTGTTTCATGCTACTCAGATCTTTAGTATCAGCAATGTGTAGATACACATCAGTGATTTAGGGAGTGCTGTGATGGGCAGTTTTAGATGACTGTTAGATCAGGCAAATTTCAAGCTACAAAAAAAAAAATCTTTACTAAACTGACATTCATTAACATGCTTAATGCTAATGGATCATTGTATCTTTTATTATGCATTATCAATCATTATCACTACATATTCAGAATAATTACTCCTTAGTAATCGTAACCTACATTAACCATAAGAATGCAATACTAAAACTCTAGTTGCCAGTTACCATAAGAAACTGATAACAGCAAACCGGGGCCTAGGGCCATGTACAGACAACAAAAGGCACAAACAATGCCTTACAATAACAGGCCAGAGGCCTATTATTTGTAATGGTGATCCTACTTTTAGGGAGCCATTGAACTGAAAAATGCTGCCCTAGTTATATTCTATTAGTATACTTATTTATACGATTAAAAAAAAAAAAAAAAAAAAAAAAAAAGCTAATTTAACACATTTTGTGTGTTTCTATACTTGTGAAGGTGAGGTGTCTCTGCTGTAGCTATGGTCATAGTGACTAGATTGTATTTCAGTCTCTGATAAGTCATTCATATATTTCACTACATCTGTCTAAGTATTTCATGTACATTTTTTAATCCTTTCACAGTATTTGAACACTCATCAAATTTCTGATGATAGAAAGTATCCCTGCCCATATTTCATAAATGAAGGCCCAGAGGAGATAAACTAAGTTCCAGTCTATTAATATAAAATAGAATGTGCATGACTTTATATTTCATGTGTTTTTTATGGGATACATGGCTTGCTGTTTGAGTCACAGATTTAATGCAAGTCAGGTAAGAAGTACTTGGAAGAGCCAAGAATAGTATTCAAACTTCGACTCATCTGACACTTTTCTTTTCCACAAGATTATCCACCCTGATGCAGTCAATATTTTTTAATATTAGTAATAACATGTATATTAAATCTTATATTATTATCTTAGTCATCAGAAATCCCATCAGTTACCTAACATTGGACATATCATTGCTTATTACTAATTTTAATTTAGCATAGTCACTACTGCCATCTGCTTTTTATTTTTCTTATCAAGATTTTAGAATAGACCCCATACAGTCTCAATATTTGATATTTCAGATTTTTGAAAAGGAAAGAGGTTTTCTTTCCCAAAGGGAGAAAATAAATCCTCCCTACTGACCCCATAATAATTTGGAAGGTGCTTAAATTTCCCTTAAGAAGAGTAAATAAGTGTTTTTCGTCTCACTTTTGACAGATCTCCAATCTGTCACGTTAAAGTGCCCATAATGTCTATTTTAGTAGTAAGCTGATATTAAGATTGCATGAACTCTTAGAATGGAAGCTTTTCAGTTAAAATCCACAGTTTAAAAAACCATTATTTTCTTGCTTAGCTGTGTCTGCCCAATATTCTGTTTTCTATGGCCTCGTCCAGTATAATTGTCTTAGTACATTACTTACCCAAAGTATTTTAGGATCAGTTACTGAGGTTATCAGCAGTTTTTATTTTCTCTTATCTTGTCTTGCTTCAGTAAAAAATCTCTCATCAGGTTTCCTCTTCTGTAACACACCACAAAGATTGTTATATATAACAAATAAGTTGTTATCCTTCCTTCTGCCTTCAATATAAATCTTTCTTTTCCTCATACAGTATCCGTATCTAATGCTGAATGAGTATTTAGGACCCTCTACTTCTAAAGGTACTCCAACCTTCACTGATATCTGAAAGCAATAGAAGATTACTTAGATTTTTTTTCTTTTTTTTTTCTTCTTCTTTTTTTAAAGGACACATTTCTTTATTTCTCCCCCCCTTTTTTTTTTTTTTCTTTTTTTTCTTTTTCCCTGCAGCAAATTTTTAGAAAATTGAAATAGAATTTAATCTTGGAAAATGAAAAATGAAAAATTTTGTTAGAATATAAAAATACCAAACCAAAGCATGCCATTAAACAAATATGAAACTACATATCATAGTATTGTTGGTAATACCGAGAAACATTTTTCAGAACAATATTTATGTTAGTGTTTATTGATTCATTAACAGTTAAATAAATAACTGTTAACTACTTTGTGAAAGAAAACAGGATCTGTCATGATGTGAAATATGATGTAAAATTAATATACATAAAAAATAACAGACTTCACTGATTTGACTGAAAACAATGTTTCACCTAAGTAGCACACGGGCAAAAACTAGTAATGAACTCAGTTTACGGTGTGGCAAGGGATGTTAGCTTCCCTAGGGCCTCCAGATGGGTCCGGAGGCCCTATGTAGAATTAACAATATACTGGTCCCCAAAAAATGTTTGGAGAGCTATAGCATTAGTGGACACTGGATCAGAAACATCAATTAACTATGGAGATCCGATCAAATTTGATGGAGCCTTCACTTAGCCTTTCTTCATAGGGAGATGCTCCAGGCCCCTCACCATCTTTGTGGCCCTCCACTGGACTCTTTCCAAGAGATCCCTGTCTTTTTGGTACTAGGGAGCCCAGAACTGGACGCAGTACTCCAGATGAGGCCTTACCAGGGCAGAGAAGAGGGGGAGGATCGCCTCCCTCAACCTGCTGGCCACACTCTTTTTAATGCACCCCAGAATGCCATTGGCCTTTTTGGCCACAAGGGCACACTGCTGGCTCATGACCAACCTGTTGTCCACCAGCACACCCACGTCCCTCTCTGCAGAGCTCCTCTCCAGCAGGTCATCCCCCAACCTGTACAAGTGCATGCAATTATTCCTCCTTAGATGCAAGACTCTACACTTGCTTTTGTTAAACTTCATCTGGTTTCTTACTGCCCAGCTCTCCAGCCTGTCTAGATCTTGCTGAATGACAGCACAGCCTTCAAGTGTGTCAGCCAATCCTCCCAACTTCAGCAAACTTACTGAGGGTGACCACTATCCCCTCATCAAGGTCATTGATGATGTTGAATAAGACTGGACCCAGCTCCGACCCCTGAGGAACACTGCTTAGTTACAGGTCTCCAACTGGACTCTGCACCCCCAGTGACAACCCTCTGTGCTCTGCCAGTCAGCCAGTTTTCAACCCACCTCACTGGAATTAGAAAAAGTGGGCATTGTAAGACCTGCACACAGCCCATATAATTCCCCCATACGGCCAGTGCAAAAGTCGGATGGCACATGGAGAATGACAGTGGATTACAGAGAATTAAATAAGGTCACGCCACCTATTTATGCGGCCATACCCAATATTGCCTCCCTAATGGACACATTAAGTAGAGAGATAGAAACCTATCTTTCTGTCCTAGATTTAGCGAATGTGTTCTTTGGTATTCCAGTTGCTGAGGAATTGCAAGATCAGTTTGTGTTTATGTGGAGAGGCAGGCAGTGGACCTTTCAGGTCCTGCCACAGGGGTACGTGCATTCACCAATGTATTGTCACAATCTAGTGGCACGTGACCTGGCTGATAGTGTGGCCAGCAGGAGCAGGGAGGTGATCATCCCCCTGTAACTCAGCACTGGTGAGGCCACACCTTGAGTACTGTGTTCAGTTTTGGGCCCCTCACTACGGGAAAGACATTGAGGCCCTGGAACGTGTCCAGAGAAGGGTAATGAAACTGGTGAGGGGTCTGGAGCACAAGTCTGATGAGAAGCGGCTGAGGGAGCTGGGATTGTTCAGTCTGGAGAAGAGGAGGCTCAGGGGAGACTTCATTGCACTCTACAACCTCCTGAAGGGAGGCTGTGGTGAAGAGGGATTTGGCTTCTTCTCCCAGGCAGCAAGCAGGACATGGGGTAATAGCCGCAAGTTGTATCAGAGGAGGTTTAGATTAGACATAAGGAAGAACTATTTCCTTCAGAGAGTGGTCAGGCACTGGAATGGCCTGCCCAGGGTGGTGGTGGAGTCGCCATCCCTGGCAGCGTTCAACAGGCATCTGGACGATGTGCTGCATGATATGGTTTAGTGTTTGTGGTGGCAATGATGATAAGGAGATGGTTGGACCAGATGACCTTATAGGTCATTTCCAACCTTGTGATTCTATGATTCTATGATCTATGTTGTGGCTAAATTTCTAGTGACATTCTTTTTAGAATAGACATGGAAAAATAGTCAGTGATAGTCCATGGACTAGTTATCTTATTAATATAATTACTAAATAATTTTAATCATAGTATGTTTGCATAAATACACATTACCTTATTACTTTAATTCTATAGAAAAAGACATAGAAACAAGTGAAATATCAATTAAAGCTTTAAAAACATGACTTTGTCAGCTTTCTAATTAATGCTTAAAGTACTTATTTTTTGTGAAACTCATATGTTGACTGCACTGCCCACTTCAGAAAGTTTAATGTATAAAACAATCTCTGTCCGATGCCAACATCTTGGATTAAAGACATATTTTTATGATTTAGATTTAATATGGAAAAGCTAACTGACATGATTTTTGACTAGAGTAAAATATCAGTGGTAACAAACTTCCTTATGCTTTCTTATACCTGACCACGATACTGCTCATTCTTTATGGAAGTTTTCTATGTTTTACATTTGTACTACTATTTTGAAGAGGCATCAACATCAATTTATAGCGTTGACCCTGTATCAACTTGTTGAAGAACATTTTCCTGAGAATTCTTACTCAATTCCGTGGAAATATCAGTCACAACTTCAAAAATATTGATGAAAAAATTCACTTAACACAGTTCCTTTGGCTGGTAAACACATAGAAAAACTATAGTGGATCTATTAGGCAAAAAATAGAAAAACAAAACATAATTTCAAAGCTTTTGCTTTTTCTGTGTCTTAAAGTGGATTAGCTGATTTTTTTCTGCCCTTTAAACTATCAATTTCATGATGTTTGGCTGTTCATCATAATGGAGAATTAATTTTAGTATGGAAGCTGCTACAGCTGCGTCTGTGTGTACCTTGATGTGGAGAAAACAGACGTTGATAAACAGTAAGCTCTGAATAACAAAGAATAGGAATCGTCCTAAGGAAATATGTTCTTTAATGTCACATTCTTAAGGTCATAATAACAGATAAAATCCAAATAAAAAACTTGCTATTGCCCTCCAAAAATAAAGCTTGCTTGTGTTCACTTTAATTAGCCACAGAAACTATTCAAAGCTTGACCTAGTAGTCATACTTAAAGTATACTATTCTAATTCAAGCGTCAGAGATTCCATTATGCTAATTTATGAATCCTAAGGTAAATCTGACGTAGCTAGCAGCAAATCTTTAAACACTGAGGGTTTATTCAGACTGTCTGTTAGAATTCCTAAGATGGAACAGGGAGGAATTTACCTAGAGGCTTAAGAACATGATTCAGACCACCTACAAAAAAAGACTGCCAAGTTCTGGAGATACATTTAATTGGCACTTTGCTTTCATTTCATGAACACTTACTCACATACTCCCTTTCATGTTTAGAAGTTTCACAGCTCATGTTAAATACTTACAGCCTACCCTTTAATATGATTCAGAAAAAAAGTGAAAAGGTATACAAAATCTCCATAATTTACTTAGGTTTTTGACATTATAGGCATGGTCTAAAACCACTTAGTTTACTCATACATCATTAATTCAGCTCAAAATATAGCCAGAGGCACAAAAAGTAGAACTAAAACAACTTACTGTAATACTCTTGTCATTAGAAGAATATGAAATTCTTGTTAGAACATTTAAATCAGATTTGGTTTTAGATTCTCTGGACTCGATGAGATGAGCCACTCTCCAGTCCCTTGGGGAGTTAATTTTGTGAAATGTCAGAGAGTTAACAGCATACTCTAACACATCATCATCTTCTGTATCTTACTGTCTTACTGATGAGTTTTCCTTTTTGGTAAGCACTGAAGAATTTTTTTAAAACACCAAAACTTGTCATGCAAAAAATGAAGAAAGGAAAGCAATACTCTACAGATTTTTTTACAGCTCTCTTTAACTGAATACCTAGCCATGGTTCTAAGGTCCTAACCTGGTACTGTATCAGATTAGGAATATAGTTGTACCATTTCCTAGGGCAACAGCGGAGCAAAAATGTAGGAAAGTAGATCAGCCTCTGCCTATTTTGCTTTAGGGGAGATAATCCTCCAGTAACAGGGTAGCACAGCGCATTTAATTGTTGCAGAAAAGTCTTAAAGCACAGTTTTAAATAGTAAAAATCTCTTTACTAATTGCTATATCCTTTTTAATGCACTAAGGTTCCTGTAAGTGCTTTCCATAAAGAACATAGAGAATAATATTGACTGAAACTTGACTGACAGTAGAATGCGGATAGTCCAGTTTTAATAATAAAAACAGGGATATAATATATTTAGACTTTGAGAATCTACATTTATAAGATTTATATATTAACTACAAGTGTATTTATATTTTAAAATAATTATTTTGTGAAAATGCATTCTTTTGTCCAAAGAATCTATTTTCAAAAATTGAATGAAACATTATGCAAAATGAACTCCATTTTCTACATGCTTTGAAATTTCACATTACATTTCTATTTCTTATTTAGTATGTTACCTGCAGAACCATCTCACATCAAGTTGAAAACTGTCCCTTCTCGTCATAAAGCTGAGAAAGAGATTGTTAGATATGTTTGACATAAATTAAATCAGCTGGAATAGCAACAGCTCATGCATTCTGTGGATTTAAATGTAATTTAAAGCAACTATATGATACCAATAACAATCTTATTTGATAAATGAATTTATTTTTCAGGTCTTTCAAGTAGTATTTTTAATTGTCTTCTCTTTTATACATAGTGTAGTAGCCTAAAGGTGATCTTATTTTCTTCATTACAAATTTACTAGAATCCCATGTATCACTGCATGTTTTTGTATTCCTTCATAGTTTAAATATTGAAAACATATAGTATCAGATGCGTGAATTTGAGAGAAAGTAGTCACACATTTCTCTACTTCAGCTTCCTTTTTAGCTCTAGAAGTCTTTTAAATTTACAATTGCTTTGACAGTAGTCTAGATTCAAAGAAATTACAGTCAAGAGAATATTTTTTTTTCTTTAATGTCTTTCTTGTCTTTCAGTCTTTACAGAAATACTGTTGGCTGAATGTTTGTTAATATAATAGAAATTGCAACTTAATAAAATGGGAATAAAGTGTACTCAGGATTGTTTCTCTGAAATGAAGCAAAAATACTGATGTAATTAATTCTATTTTTTTATCATTTAATTTTAATTGACTTTGTATAATGCTTATAAAGCTTAGCTTTTTCTTTCACGTTTTTTGCCTCTTTTGAAAATATAGGCTGCGACAGTGCCAGAAATTCAAACAAAATTTGCTGAATTGTATCCTGATGATCCCATTACAGTAAATATCTATTTCTCTGTCAGCAACTTCCACACATTCTCTGTGCGATTGCTGTGGAAACAGGTAGCAGTAGAAAAGATAATATATATGTATATACTTATAAATTTGTATATATTTGCATATATGGATATAAATAGATACATTATAAAAATATTTATGTATTGTGGATATATATTTCTAAATCTTTTATCTATATGTTGTCTTTTCTCATGCTAACGGCTGTCATAACTATTATAGCAGTATGGGATTGATTCTATGAGCAATATAGCCATACCACCTTCTTGCAAATAAATATAAAATTAAAGTAAAACAAAACAACAAAAATACACACTATGTTTGAATTATTACTTAATTTTGAAAGTACAAAGATTCTCTGATGACTGCTTAATCTCTTGCTAATGAAGACAAAGCACATGATTGTGACAATCAGCAAGAAATACTTATTTGAAAATGTAATATTATTAAAGCTAAAGGGATTTAACTTTTATAAAATATGAAAAGTATATATTCTTTTAATAATATGATATTTCTGTTGTAAATATTGGTAATTTTTTTCATTAATGACCTTTTGTAGAGTTTTAGACACTTGGAACTCCCCCATAAACAAACAAACAAACAAAACAAAACAAAACAAAAAGTGAGTAGTTTGAATTCACTTAGACATGTAACATCTGCATATCCTTACTTGAATTTAAGATTGTTGCTGTCTTTCATAGTTAGGTCACAGTGTGCATATGATAACATTTTTTTGCTCTGTGAGTTTGAGCAGACCACAAATGTCAGAATTTATTTGTCTATGATTTTCACAATTGGGTCTACTTTAGCATGCAAAACTACTGAAGCTGGACCTCCATGACCTACTTCAAATTCTGAACGCAGTTTGTTCACGTTATTACATTACATTACGTTACATCACATCACATTAGTTTACATTACTTTTCATTACATTTATTATAATACAATATGTAATTGTAATTAAAAATATAAATATAGACTATTATGGCTTGCTAATAAGTTATTACATTTGAACAATCCTTTTTATTTAGAGAATTAATACAAAAGGAACTTTCTACTGTGTTCTAAAATTGACTTAATTTTATGGAGGGAAGTAAGCCCCTAGGTTTGCAGTGATTCAAACAACAGTTCTTCACAAGTGTTAGGAAAATAAAAAATGAAAGTAAGTACTGAAGACTATTAATAACAGTGTATTTTACCCTGGACTACTGAAAAAGTTATTATGATCCTAATATAACAAAAGAATAACTAATGAACGTTGGCTACTCATTAATTTTTGTTTGGATTCTAGGATATTTAAGCTGATTGACTTGATTTAGAATATAAACTGCATCATTCTGTGAAAGTTTGTCTTTCAATAACATAAGGCATACTTCTTTGCATATAGGAATTAATTTATTAACAAGTAACAGATAATAGAGTCATGGAATGTTACAATGTGTTATGAAACCATATGTTTAGAGAGAGAGAGAGAGAGAGAGAGAACAGCATTCTGTATACAGAGTGAGACTGAAACGTAACGGTACTATAGTTACGCTGTAGAAGATAGTGGAATAGCTGTTTTGTAGAAGCTAGTTGTAGTAGTGCCCGAAACCTAGTTTAGATGAACGTCTGAGAATCTGAAGACTGAGATAATTATTTGTGAGTAGAAGCTGAATTAATGAAGAGCTAGGCTGAGCTCATAGGGATTAGAAAACTTATTTTCATTTAACTCTGACATATGACCATTTTCCCTTACCAGATAACATTAAATTCTTATTCTGAGATATGCATTTTTCTACGCATTGTTAAGCTGTTCTTAAGATGCTTCTTATGTGTAGTATTCAAATAAAAAATTGGGTAGCCAACCTTCCATACGAAATTATTTAACTTCAAAGTTTCTGGTTTATTTATTTGAAAGTCCCAGATAGTGGGATATTCCTAAGCTGACAGCCTATAATAAACATTGTAGTAGGCAATCAGCAGAAGTCACCGTAAGGCTTTCACATCAGTAGCATTTACAGGGTAAAAAAATATATTTAATTATCTCTTGCAGAATAGTAGAAGACAAAGAACTGATCTTGTAATAGGTGTGTATGTTTGAGGGTTTTAGGGTATTGTTCTTTCTAATGTTTTCAGAACAAAATAGTAGTACAGTTTTAGTATTCTCGTGCAAGTTATACAACCAAAGCTCATTTTCAATTAGGGCACCTTGATTTAAAACTAACTGCCAAAGATTTTTTATGTTAAATATGAATTGCTGACATACAGCACTAAGAATTCTACAAAGATCTCACTATTTTTACAACATAGGTTAGTGATTACATCCAAATTCAAGTCCTAAGACTTTTTAATTTTATACAGTAAACAATCTAAAATATTGCAACAAGCACTTCAATAGCATTAAATGCTCTGCTTTTTTAGATTAAAAAAGCTTTTGAATTTCAGTGGGAGTATCTCAGCATACTGTAAGTTGACTGATTCTTTCTTTTATGTTCTTTATTATTTGATAGCATAGTAATGAGCCTTAAGAGACATCATACTATTGCTGCAATCAGGAAAAAGTAAAATTATTTGATTAATTTGTGTGATGGATTTTAATTATAGAACAACGGCAACATTCTCTCCATTCTAAGGAGGAAATAAAAAGCACATATTACAGTTTAAATTCAGAGTGCCATCTAGTGCAGAATAGGAATGTTAAAAAGTAAAATTTAAGGTGAACATATATGCATTTTAAAGCAGTGTACTTCAACAAGATCTTAAGATTCACAAAAACACAAATTAAAGATATGCATGCATAATGTAGTGCATTCTAGGAAATAGTTAATTTATATATATATATATATATTCAGTGAAAAACTCACTGCTAGTTTTGTCTAGAAAATCTTTAACATACAACTCTATTTATACTGAAGAGTATTTGACAAAACAACATACAGAATTCAGTAACTTCTTTGCCTTTATGGAGAAACCACTCACTGTGGTCTCACATTCTTTTTACCTGCCTAATTATTTATATTGGAGAGGGGCTTGGGGATTTCCTTTATTTATTTTATTTTATTTTATTTTATTTTATTTTATTTTATTTTATTTTATTTTTTTGTGGAACATAGTCACTTTTTTTTCCACTCAGTATCATTGAAAATTAATTAATCTGTAGAATTCTTTTATTGCATATATATGATAGAATTTCTTGATCAACGAGGTATATTTTGGATCACATTTCATTCACTATTTGATTGTAAAAACATATTAAAAATATCAAGTTTTTGGCACACATGAGTCAGTAAGATTTTTTATATTTTATTTTCTTGCACTGATGTTGTTGTTTATTTGATCAATAGTAAAAAAATAGAGCAGAATCTAAGATTCAGGTAAAAAAAGCACTTTTCTGGAAGGTTAGTAAAAAAAAAAAAAAAAGAAAAAATCTGTGGCCAAAATATTCATATTTCTCTTTTACTAGCTAAGTTTCAAACTAAAGAATTCATGAGTTTGAAAAATATATTCCTACTCAATCAGTGAAGTTTTGGCTACCTCTCAAGTCCTCTGGAAATATCAAATATTCTAAAAGTTAAGGAGCTCTCATTCTTTCCTGTTGATACTTCGTTTTTAATAAAACACATCAAAAAAAGCACTGAAGGGCTAGAGCTTTTATATACAAGATCCTACTTTACACAGTTGCAGTTAAATACCATGCTCATTTGATCCCTTTCTAGTCCTTACAAACAGCAATCTCATTTTACAAATCTCTCCCGTTGCCACTTCACTTCCATTCCTCACTACAATTCACAAACATGCAGTTTTTGATAAAAGTACCCCGTATTCAAATGAGATATAAAATAACTATATCCATGTTGTCAGTATATTCTATATTTAACCCAGTCACTAATTCCAAGAAAAGAAACAAACTATGCATATTTTTCAGGCACGATGAAGATTTTATGAAAAGAATATTTTAGGCAATCAACTAAGTAGGTGTCTTATGGTGTTATTCCTTATTGTATAATTATGAACAATTTGACCACTTGGAACAGCACATGGTTTACCTGGAGTCTGCTACCAAGTAAAGCTGCTTTACCAGGAATGCCTTCTTAATGTTAGAAATATACTTTTCTTCCTGATCACACTACACAAAGTGAGTAGTTAGGAAAGGTGATAAGCTAAGTACTGTAGAAATCCCAACAGCAGAATTTTAGAGACAGATGCAATGCATCACTGAATCTCTTTTACAGCCCTTCTCTATCACTTCCCCTGCTACACTTCTGAAGAATTTATCCTGTTCCAAATTCCTATCTAGAGGCAGATTCAGAGTCCTACCTAACCTCCAGAGGTTATGTATTATCTGATATTTTTTTACTTAAGTCAGAAATTATGACAAATGGCCTGTAGGTTAAAGTAGAACAATTAAAAAAAAATCTAAAATTAAGACTTTCTTCCATATGTTTGGAACTGATTGCAAGGGAATTGAAATATTCCCTTATGATTATCCTCAGCATCAGAAAGAAGTTGTACAGATGGGCTCTACAGGTAAACTAGCTGATCATTTCAGATCTTTGGCTTTGTTTCTCCTGTTGCTTGAGAAAAGTTGCTTCCTGACTAAAAGTTGTAAGGTTTAAATGATAAAAACATTCATTATTTTCATAATTTTTAAATGCAAACCACCCTTTCCCTTGAAAATACCAAATAGATATATTTGAGCAAATCACACTTTCTTTCATCACTTGTCATTCATATCAATAAATGCAGGAAGAGGAAATCCAGTCTTGCATCCACCTTATGGTATGTTTGAATATACTTATTTATTTTACCCAAAATTAACTTCTATTTTTCATGTCCCCTCCCCCCCAAAAAGTCAGATTTGCCATGAGTGGAGGTGAGATTCTTTTTCTTTCTTACAAAAACATTACATGCCAATTCTCCATTTGGAACATTCGGAATTCTGTTGGGTAATAAATATTTAGTCACATGTTCTCCAACTTACATTTTAAAATGTCAGTGCAATAGAGAATATTAATTTTCCAAAAACAATAATTAGTGAGTTTAATTTTTTCTGTAGCCTAATAGTGTAAATATCTAAGTCGTATCTTTTTCAGTCTGGAGAACTTAAAGGAGATATTCATCAAGGCTGTTTTTAATTTACTATATAGTTACATGAACTCCCAGAGCAGATGTCTATGTGGTTGTCAAGTCCCCAGCTAAAATTAAGTAAGATAACTCACAAAATATGTGTTGGGATTACTGTAAACAACAATAAAACAGTTATCATTGTGTACTGAATAACCTGCTTATAATTAATATAATACAGGTAATGCGAAACCATCTATTGAACTAAGAGTGTTCTATGAAGCTGTAGACATTAAGTCTATCTTAGTCTAGTAACTCAGCTGTATTCTTGGTTCTTCAACCCAGAACTGCTTGAGTCAACTCTTCCTCTCAGGAAGAAGAAGATTGTGTGAATACAGGAGATGCCCTATTGTATAACAAGATGTATTCAGGAAGAGATGAGCAGGCAGGTGAAAAGAACTTAAGGATTGCAAAGTTCAGAAACATTTAAAGTTGATGGCAGATCATCATGGATAATCTCCAATACTCTTCTTTATTAGGACTTCTGAAAGGGATTACTAATTCTGAAGAAAAAACAAAAAACAAGCAAACAAACAAAATTAAATACATGCAGATAACCTATTATAGAAATACATTTTCTTTTGCTAATTCTTAAAATGTTATTTTATTCCTGATTTTCTTTTTTCTTTAAGACAAAAAGAGGATAAAATTGAAGTAAGAAAATAATTTAAAAATTCCTTGGTGTTCATCAAAATTGATCCCAAAAGGCTAGACTTGGAAATCTATACAGTATGAGTTAACTGGGCTTTGCTAAACTGAAAAATGTAAAACTGCAGAGTGTCTCAAAAAATGAACATTATCTTATTCTTGGTATTGAAGAATAGATAGCAGTCTGAAACACTTATAGAAAACAGCATTATCTCTGTTATTTCTGTGTAGAAGTCTCTATTACTCTCAGATGGAATACTAAGTTCAGGACTGGGGCCCTCAGAACAAAAATTGTGTGGAGCTGTTGGTGTAGGTTCAGAGGAGGGCCACAAAGATGATCAGAGGGCTGGAACACCTTTCTTATAATGATAGGCTGTTTAGTCTTGAGAAGAACAGGCTATAGGGAGACTTTATAGTGGTCTTCTAGTATCTAAAGGAGGTCTACAACAAAGATAGAGAGTAACTATTAATAAAGTATTGTAGTGTCAGTAGAAGAAGTAATGGTTAAAAATGAAGAGAGTAGATTTAAATTAGAGAGTAGGAAGAAACACTTTTCTCAGAGGGTAGTGAGGCAGTGGAACAAACTGCCCAGAAAAGTTATAGCTACCCCATCCCTGGAAGTGCTCAAGGCCAAGATGGATGGGATCCTGTGCAGCCTGATGGGTGCACCAGCCATCCAACCTAGTGGGTGCACCAGCACTGCCCACAGCAGAGGGGTTGGAACTAAATTATGTTTAAAGTCTCTTCCAACCCAGACCATTCCATGATTCTATGATTTTCTTTAGCTTATTTTGATCTTTACATTTCCTAGTCTTGCTAAAGAACTCTAAATTCTTCTAACAGAAAGCTTTATCACCTATCATTCTCTAAGCCACATTAGCTGTGCAATTTAGTTTCTATGACATCACAATATCTACCCTGCTACTGTCATGCCTCTGTCCCCATCCTTGAACAGACACTTCATTTAGCTCTTTTCCAGGTGAAGTATATTTTCATACTTAAATGTAAACTTATTTATCTTTCATACAAAAGATGTTTTATATAATCTCATGTTTTTATACAATATTGTGGGTGAATTTTTTTTTGTTTCTTTGTTTTGTTTTTTGTTTTGTTTTCCTGTGGATTTACTTTAGAATTTAAAATGTTATAAAACTGCTTAATTTTATTCTCAATTCCTTCCTTAACTTCCTAACATCAGATAATTTTAAGCACTACTGCACTGATATTTGCAGATACATCTAACAATTATAACTTCAAGATCTCATTTAGTACGTTTAGTCATCCACTCAGAATTACTGTATGTAAAAAGTTGGAATTTTCTGCATCATGTTACAGTTATCTTCCTTTACACTTATCTACCTTTAAAAAAAAAAAAAAATTCTTGGTATTTTGAGGTTATTTGTCCATTTTTCACACTTGGCTTAATCTCTGTTATTTTAATAAGAAGTCTCATCACTTCAGTATCTACCACCTGTTGTATCACTTACAGTGAAAGACGCACACATACACAAAATCTTAATAAATAGTATAAAAACTCATCCTGCATCCCATTTCCTATTTTTTAAAAGAATCTTTAGAATTTTTTCACAATGGATCATATCTATTTCCTTTCAGAAGCTCTAGGTGATTTTTTTAAACCTGATCTTTGCTGTCTGTTCTGACTTCTCCAAAGAACTCTGCTTGGTTTACAAGGAGCAGTTAGATTCTGTTGATGTTATCTTGACTTTTTCTTGGAATCCATCCATTAATTCAGGGCTCTACTCCTATCCTTTTGAATATTTCTTGTTAATCTGGATCCCTGTCTTCCCAACTGCTTGTACCTGAACATGTCAGACCATGAGACCGCAGCCAGGCCCTGTCCTTAGAAACATACTCATCAGTTAGATCAGTCTTTCTCCTAAAAATCCCTAGATTCTAAGGTCTCTTCAGCTGTTAACTGGGACTCATCTGGTCTTTCTGGTAGCTTGCTTCTACTGTGATCTTACTATCAGAGACATATGCCTCAAGGTTTGCCAGTCAGTCTACTTTTTGAGTGGATAGTCCATCCTGATGATTGCTAGTACTACCACACTCACACACACATCTACACTTACTCCAGTTTCTAGCATTACAAAGACATGGTCCCTGTGATCCAAGGTCCCATTCCAATTACTGGTACTTAAGTCAACTAACTTCATTGGTTTTTTGTTTCTTTGTTTGTTTTTGTTTTATGTTTTTTGTTGTTGTTGTTTTGTTTTGTTTTTTGTTTTCAGTTGCTTGCACAAAGTTCAATCCTCCAGCTTGTAGTCTGACTTCAGTTGCTATTGGTCAGATACCCATTCAGACACATTTCCATCAAACTTTGAATCCCTCACCTGGGAAGAATGGTTGAAATGGAGTTCTAATAAGAAAATGAGATGGTGCTTATCAGGCAGAAGACATAGGGAGACAATCATGCCTACCAGCAATTTTTTTTTTTTGTTTAATTTTCTACCCCTTCCTACCTTGTTTAATTCCTTTTTCTCAATTTTCACACAATTGTTCCTCCTTTGTATCGTATAAATCCATGGCCTTTCCTGCTTTTTGTTCCTCAACTAATCATCCCACAGTAATCTTGTGCAAGTCTTATGCAGTTCCCAAGTACTCTTCAGCTGCATACTATATCACATGTCCTTATGCAGTGATCTCCCAGGTGCTATGGAAATGAAACATTTTGATGGCTGGTAGAATGGGAAGTCTGATATATACCTCAAGGAGATTTGATGTTGGGTGAGAATATTGAATGATCTGAATTCTACAATTTTAATTGCTGCATAATGTATAGCTGTATATAATCTCTACTATGATTTCTGTATGTCATATCAATGCTATTATACTAAGAGTCACCCAGATTAATGAGGAATAAATTTTGATTAAATTTTGTGGTGCGATGGTGATACAGAGTTGGCTTCAACATGGAACAGAAGGACTGTTGTGACAAAGTGAGTCCAGTGTTATGAACTAAAATGAATTCATTTGATATTTTAAAGGGCTTTAATGATGGTCTTAAGAAATGGCCACAGATTAAGGGAGTGATATCTCAGTGTGTATACCAAAGGACAGGAAGGGTGGTGGTGATCAATTAAGATGCATTGGAAAAAGTAAAGAAAATTGGAAAGTGTAAGACCTAAACATGATGTAGACTGTACAGAACAAGAGGTGGATGTTGTCCTGGTTCAGAAAAAAATCAGCCTGCCTCAGCTACTTTAATGAAGCTGAAGCATTATGAAGACAAAAGCTGGAAGGAGTGTAGATAGGTGGAAATCTGATGTAAAAGTTAAGGAGCTCTACAATTTGCAGCTTTATCTTACTTCCATTTTATAAACAAAACAGTGAAATATAAAATGGTTTACACCTGGTGGTGAAGACCAGACTGAAGACTTAGACTTGCCAAATAGCTAGTTAAAAGAAACTTTGTTATTGTTATAAATATATTTTAAATGTGACAAAATTATATGAACAAGAATTACTTACTGATTTCTTTTCAGCTTCTGACATCACTAAGGCAGATGATGCAATCAATTTTATATCTTTCTTCTCTAGCTCATTTCCCGCAGACCTCCATAGACATCAATATTAAAACAAGCAAACAAATAGAAAATATGAACATGAAATTAGCAAGTAAATTCTACATGTAGAAATAGTTTAAACTATTAGGATATATTCTACATATGCTTTTAAAGTATAAAAAAGAATAGCAGTGACTTTCTGTTAAACCGCTCTCAACATAGATAGCATAATGCTTTCAATTACAGATACATGTTTTTTCATTTCTATCTTCAAGAGTCACAGAAGAAAATTACTTTTAACATGCTTGCACCATAGAATTTAAAATTTAAAATCCATAACAGTGGCATAGTAGGATTGAGGCAAAGTAATTTTCTAAATACCTGCAAACTATAAAACTAGGCAGATAACATGTAAGAAACTAAGGTCAGTATCAAGGTAGGAAATTGATCTCAGGGCTAAATTTAGGCCTAGTTTTACACCTACTTTGTTCTTTACTGGTAGGTAATCAAAATAATCTATTATGATTTTATAAGGACTGTTCAAGAATATTCTTTCTTAAGTTATGTGATTTTTCAATACTATACAAAAAATGCCAAAAAATGCTTCCCCTTCACCCCCCCCCCCCCCCCAAAAAAAAAAAAGCAGAATCCAATTGCAGAAAATCTGATACCACTTTAAGTTATTTTGCCGTATTTCTTTTGGAAATATGGTTTTATAATGCCTCCCTATTTATACTACATTTGCTTTAGAGACAATTAAATGTGTTTACATTATTCTATTTATATACAGAAAAAAAAAATGACAAATTATTTTTCAGAGCCCTCTCAGTTCAGCAGCAGGATTAAGCATATCTGAAACTTGACAGTTAAAAAGGAAAAAAGTAAAAAGGGATGGGAAGGGGAACTGAGGCAAGGCAAGGTGAGGTGAAGCAAAGTAAATAAAGATAAAAGCCTTTAATTTTGTGAAGTAATAAGAGATTTAATTCTCAGTGGGATGGAAGAAGTAGTTGTCATATCTGTTGACAAAAATAAAGCAAGACAAACCAAGCAAATTAGATAAACAACTAAATGCAGTAAAAAATACAATGTATCAATCCTAAACCTAAAAACAAAATTAACATGCAATGTGTAATATAGGCTCATAAATCTTGTTGTTACCCAATTCTTTTCTTCCAGTCTATGATGTCCACAAATGTGACAGTGAAAACTTCAAGTATGATATAATTGGAGAACCTTAGTCTTCAAGATGTAAAACTAAGAAGGAGGAGTCAAATCCCCATTGTGTCATAAAATGAACATACATAGTTTCACATATGAGCAGGGTTATCTCCATGAGTTTGTTTTTTTTTAAATTTCCTAAAAATACAGGGCTACATCTTAAAATACATCTTAAAAATTTAAGATGGATTGGATGTGTTAAACCTAGCAAAATAAAGTATTCTAATTTAACAAGAGTAAGTGCCAAATTCTGTACCTGGAACAGAGCAATCCTGTATCTACATACAAACTGGAGGGTGAGAGCACTACAAAGATTGTAAAGGATCTAGAGTGCAAGACATATAAGGAGCAGCTGAAATCATTTGTTCAGCCTTTAGAAAATGAGACCTTATCATAGTCTACATCTTCCTCAGAGGAGAGCAAAGAAGCAAGTACTGATCTCTTCTCTCTGGCTACAAAGGGTCTGATTGAACCCAAGGGAATATCATTAAGATATCTGATTGCTTATTAGGAAAAACATCTTCACTGAGAAAGTGTCTGGGCACTGGAACATGCTCCTCAGGGCATCAAAACTGTCAAAATCATGTAAGAGAGTGATAAGATGATAAAATCATAGTATGACTTGAGTTGAAAAGGACCTCAAAAATCACCAAATTCCAATCCCACTCTGCAACTGGCAGGGTTGCCAATGGTTAGATCAAATACTAGATCAGATTGCTCCTTGTCCCATCCAGACTGGCCATAAAAACCTCCAGGGATGGGGCATCTATACCCTCTCTAATCAACATGTTCTAGCACCTCACTACCTTGCTGGTGAAATCTTCCCCCTGACATCTCATCTAAATCTTCTCTCATTTATTTTAAAACCATTCTCTCTTGTCCTATCACTGTCAACCCTTGTTAATTCCCCTCATGTTTATAATTTCAAGCCTAGCTCCTTCAGCCTGTCTTGATAGGAGAGGTGCTCCAGACCTTGGACCATCTTCACGGCATTCCTCTGGACCTTCTCCAAAGGCTCCACAACCTTCCTGTGTTGAGGGCCCCAGACCAGGACACAGTACTTCAGATAGGGCCTCAAAAGGGCAAAGTCGAGAGAGGCAATCACCTTTTTCGCCCTGCTGGCCACTCCTCTTCTGATGCAGCCCAGGATACCATTGGCCTTCTGGGCTGAAAGTGCATGCTGCTGGCTCATATTCAGTTTTTGATCAACTAGGAGCCCTAAATCCTTCTCAGCAGGGCTGCTCCCAAATAGTTCTTCTCCCAATTTGTATGTATACCTGGGATTACAGGTGCTGAGATTTATTCAGAAGTGTGAGAGAAATATTAATGCCTTATACTGTGCAATGGCATAGGCAGGCAGATATTTCTGTCTTGGGCCCAGACAGGGAAGGAAGGTAAGGAGGCTTCCCCCTTGACAGAGGGTAAACGTGCAGGATGAAGGAGACTGGACCTTTGTCTCTGCTCAAGGCAAAAGGATAAGACTCCTCCTTGCTCCTGAAGTCCCACTAACCAATAGATTTCACACTCTAGAATGGGAAAGAGAAGAACCAGAAGAGGGTGATCACGTAAAAAGTCCGATTTAGGACTCACAACCAGTGATGTTAAAAAAAGGCAAAGTGTCTTAATAATTGTAGACTCTTTGCTGAGGGGCACTGAGGTGCACATCTGTTGTCCAGATAACTTCTCTAGAGAGATTTTCTTCCTGCCAGAGACCTACAATTAGGACATCAAGAAGAGAATATCAGATATGACAAAGCCAGATGGCGTTATCCTCTTCTGGTCTTTCAATCTGAGTTGCATGAGACTGCAACAAGGAAATTAAAAAATATCAAGACTTTGTTTCTCTTGGGAAGATGTTGAAAAATGCTGGGAAAACAACACAGTGAGTCACAAGGGATCCAGGAGACCCCATCTACTTTATTGGCAATCGGTTTTTTTTAGTTCAGATATTGGACAGACCAACCAGAGGTGAAGTGCAGTTGGACCTGGTGCTCATCAATGCAGAGGAGATCATTAAGGAAGTTGGAATTGGAGGCAGCCGGGGCTGCAGCAAATATGCCCTTGCTGAGTGTATGGTCTTAAGGAACGTGGCCCTGGCAAAGAATGGAATCAGGATCCTGAATTTTGAGAAAGTGAACATCAGGCTGTTTAAGGAATCATTAGATAAGGTCTTCTGTCCTTAGAGACAGAGGAATGGAACAAAGATGGCTACTCTTTAAGGATGCCTTTCTGAGAGTGCAAGTACTGTTCATCTCTCAGAATAATAAAGTAGATAGAGGCAGAAAACCAGAGTTTGCAAAGTTTTTGGAAAACACTTTCATAAATATAGACTGAATTTAGTCTTGTATGGAGTCAGGATTTCGACTTGATCTTTGTGATACCTTCAATTTGATATTCTGAAATTATGAAGTGGATACTGGAGGCTGTCAATAAAGTTAAGTAAAATCAGAAAGAAAGTAGCATAGGTTCCTGGAAGGTGATGTATCTTCTTTCTCACTGAACAGTCATTTAAATTCAACAGGAAAACTACTGTGTTAGACTACATTTTAGACCATAGGTTCACTTATTCTTTTGGGATATGAGTCCAAAAACATCAAAGATTTAGGGATGTCCATTATGCAGATACTCTAAATATAGATAACTAAGAATTGCCATGAAACACTTTTTGTTGAACTGTATCAGGATAACCTAATTCTGTGAATATTTCCTGAGTCTAAAATCAAGCCAAATTTAACTACTCAGTTAAGTAAACAAAGTTGTCTGCTTTGAAAATTCAACACATATACATTAGGTCTCTAATATATTTCAATCTTCTCATCATACCAGGTAGGTTTTCCTGAATTTCTTAACTGGATAGGAATATTCATATTTTCAAGTACTGAATCTGTTTCAAATAATTATGCCTAGCCTTTTAAAAAATTTGACGCAGACAACAAAGTCTTATCTAAAAAAGTATTAAGAGATCATTAATCCTTAGTAGATATATAAAATAATAAAACATAGAATACATTTTGTGAGAAAGACATATCATATCTCTCCACAAAACTGAGCAAAGAGAGAAAACCTGATATTATCATATAAGATTTCATAATGAAAGGAGTATAGAAAGGGGAAGTTTTTTATCGGTGGACAAAGAATTGATAGAGTTCAGACAACCATGGGACTTTTCTGTATTTACTTATTGGGTTTATCAATACTTCTAGTAAAGCTTCCTAATTAATACGTAATCCTAACTATTGTTAACATATTGTTGTATACATAGGTGGTATCTGTACAACGGCAAAGGAAAAATAGCTGAAAAAAATGAAAGAAGAGGAATGAAGAAAAACCAGATCAGCTAACTCAGTAAATATAACACAAATAGCTACTGTGGATCAGACTCATCCTTGTTGACATTAGACAAGTGCCAAGTTTCTCTATGTAATCAATAAAGAAAGAGAAGCATCTCCATAAAGCATAGTAGGTATGCAGTCTATAGAACTTACAGATCTTACTCAAAGACATCATTCCCTGTTTCAGAAAATGTGGTCATTTGAGTTACAATAACACCCATTTCACTCTACAGTCTTTTCCATGTTTTCACCTCACATACTAATACACTGATTATTCATGTCTTGTCCTCAAGAGGAATATCTTTAGTCTACATCTATTCAGAAGTTCCCTAACTGTTCTGCTATGAAAATAAAATATTACCATTATTATTATATTCATTAACTTTGTTTTCAGTGCTAAAAACTACACAAGCCACTCTTTTTTCTCATCCAGATCTCCTCCTTGCCCTTGCTTTTTGCAACATGTATTGTTCCCTCATGTATGGTTCGCAGTGAATAAATCTCACATTTACGCTATCATACCACTGAGCAATTATAATTCTTTTTTTTTTTTTTTTTACAGAAGATAATGATAACAACAAAAAGGACTTGTTAAACCATGCCTCTTATAAGAAGTGATACAGTTCCTCAAAGGAATATATGCCTGAATTTCAGCAGATTTCAGTATTATTTATTTCAGTGTTTTTCTAGAATAAAGCTGTGAACCAAAACAATGTGTGAGTCAGACACTGGATATCTGTATGAACTCATTTTGTTGGCTTTTATCTTCTGAGTAAAAAGGATCTTAGAGATGTAATAATAGGGGGAAAAATACAGTGAAAATAGTTGCATATATAGTATATATCTTGACTGATATGTGTGTGTAAGGTGAACTCCTGATCATCAAACAATTAAATTCTCTCCCACTATTACCACCCCCCTCCTCCCACTATTTTGATTGCACATCTGAAGACAGTGGGGACTGCTATTACTTCCGAAGATTGAATTTGGAAGAAACATTTTAATTTACTAAAATGTTCATGCATTTAAATTTTCAGGTATAACAATTTATTTCAAATAAAAATAAATGTCTATTTTGGCACTTTATTTAATAATAGAATAACTTTTGATTTTTTTTTTTTAATTCAAGACACAACACCACAATAAAAATAATAAATTCTGACTAGAGAGATCATCTCAAAATAAAAACTAATTACTGGTAGATTTGAAACTTGTTATACAATTTTGCAAATTTATGATGTCAATTTATCTTTTTCAAATGAGATATCAGGTAGATATTATTTGCAGGTAGGTTCATTTTCAGGTACACAGTGACAAGAATAATCCTTTCCTTCACTGTGTAAAAAATCCATTCAATGTATCTGTCAATAGCATTGCTAGATTTATTATTATTCTATAATATTATCAGCAATTAACACTTTTGATTGACAGTTGTAGTGGATTTGACTTGTCATACTTTTACTCTATTTATAGACATTTTCTCAGTACTTATCTTTGTTTAAACATGCTCCACTGTTCAGAAGAGCAATTACTCTGGCTTTACTGATGATAGGATAAGACATACTATTTTGTATGTAACCAGTAACAAAATAACTGGTTTCAGTTTAAAATGAACCAAACATTATACAAATATTTCACTAATCCAGGATCATTCTTTCTTAAGGCAATGCAAATAACAATTGTTAGTTGCAAAATATTACACAGGTTTTCTTACCTGGTTTGTGATATTACTCCTTAGGCATAATTTAAATATAGCTTTCTTTGAGAAAACATATTTGGGATGTTATACCAATCATCACACTTTAACTTCATATAATTTTCTCTCTAACATGGAACGAAGTAACTTTTTAAATAGTTTGCTCTGTTATCTTGTATTAAATATGATTTGATTTTTTCCTACATTTGCATAGTGTTTACAGAATCAAATAGACATAAATAAAGTGAACACCTAGAAAAATAAGCTACAAACATGCATTCATGTATGCTCACACATTATAACTTCATTCAAGTTCATGTTTCCAGAGTCCAAGGGAATGAAAAAAAATAATAATAATTTTGCAATTCTGCTGTAACACTGGGAGCACAGATCACATCAGTAACTTTAAATATGCTTAAAGTATGCAGTGGTATAGAATCATAGAATCACAGAACGGGGGGGGCAGGGGGGAGGGGAGAGAAGAGGGGGGAGTGAGTGAGTAAATGGCTGTGTGGTGCATAGCTGTTCCTGGGTTAAACCACAACAAAGCTAGGAGAAACTTCAGTGATGATCTGGAACACTTGCATCTGAGTGCTGCTTTACATTCACATAAAATCATAGAATCATACAATTGCTCGTGGTGGAAAAGACCTAAAGATCATCAAGTCGAACCACAACCTAACCATACTACATTAACTCTAACAACCCTCTGCTAAATCATGTCCCTGAGCACCACATCCTAATGGTTTTTAAATATATCCAGGGATGGTGACTCAACCAACTCCTTCGGGAGCCTATTCCTGTGCTTAGCAACCCTTTCAGTAAAGAAATTTTTCCTGATATCCAACCTAAACTTACTCTGGAGCAATTTCAGGCCACCGCTAGTCCTGTCACCAGTGAGAAGAGACCACTGGTGCCAGGTGATGAGGGGAAATTTCTGCAGGAGTGTTGCTGTATGGCTGGGCTTACCTGTGACATTCTGTGCCATGTTGTGATATGCCTCTGCCCTGCTGTGCCACACCTTTTTGTTTATGTGTCACAATTGTGCGTTACTTGTGCCATGCTTATGTCAGGTGCTACCAAATCAGTACTGTGCCTGTGCCTTAGTGGGCCATATTGCTGCTTGTGTTGTGTCTGTGCAATGAGAACTAAGGTGGTGAAAAAGGTCACTACTCTAATATGATAACTAGAGCATGGAGGAGGGTGCCTTGCAAAGGAGAGGCAACAATTTTTGGGCTGACCTCTTCACCTTGTAAGATTATGTAGAACTGTTGACCAGTAACAGGCAAACTTTCTGGGGGAGAGAGAGAGATCTTGCAAAGTATGCCTGCACACTAAGGAAGGTCAACTAGTGGTCACTTCGGAAAGGGGACAGCAAGACCACCTGAAGCCTCTCTAACACAGACCCATTTCCAGACCTGAAGCCTCCTCCCACAGATCCATTTCCAGAGAATTCTTAAAATTGAATTGTGCAGTGGTAGGGTCATACTTCAATCATAATGTTAAAGGGAGGTCTGAATACCACCTAGACTCCTGATTAATTTCTGGGACGTTCTGAAGAAGGACTGTGTGTTCTCATCAGTATTGCACAACTAGTGATGGTGCTCCTTCTTGGGAAAAGTGGGGCACAAGCACATAAAAGGCAAAAAACTGCTAGTTTGGGTACATGTCCACTACCAGAGAAACAACTTTGTCTAATGTGGCATTGAGGGATTTTTTTGATAAATATGCAGTAATATATATATATTATGCAAACATATAGTGTCAAATAATACCTTCAATACTAAATACTACATACTAAAATACTAAAAATATTTCTTTATTTGAATAAAATACTAAAAAATACTAAAAAAAAAATAGTATTTTGAAATCAAACAACAATTCCTCCTTGATATATATAAAATTGTTAACTGTTCGGTGTCACTTCACCTTAACTTACCCCAAAAGGATCTTGAACCTTACAGTATTATCCATGGTAGTGTTGTGTTCAGTCACAAAATACACCCATGTGCCATGATTTGCTCGTTATTGTACCTTGCCAATCCACAGTGAGACCCACATATGTGCATTCTTATTCTGTCATTGGCCCTGAATCATGATCACTGGGAATATTCAGGAAATAAATTCCCCAGCCATTGAAAATGCCTAATATTTTGAGAGAAGTTTATCTGGCCTACTTTGTCCAGCACTAGTATATCTGTTGCAAATTTGGTAGTATCCGTACTAGTAATACTGAAGAAATATCTGTCTCGTAGTCCAAAACAATTTACAGCTTGTTAAAATCACTCAGTTGTGATGTAGACACTGAGAAACCTTGACAGGCTGGAGAAACTGGCTGACAGAATCATTAAGTTCAACTAAGGGTAGTACTTGAATTAGTTTAGTCTAATTAGTTTTGTCACATTAGTCTGTGCTGTGTGAGACACCCAGCTAGAAAGTAACTTGACAGAAAAGGACCTGAGTGTCTTGGTGGACAAGAAGCTGAATGTAAAACAACTATACATCCTTGCTGCAAAGAAGGATAATTGTATCCTAGGTTGCATCAGGCAATGGCGTCAGAAGACTGAGGAAAGTTATTATTTCACTCTTCTCAACATTGATAAAACCAAACATGGTCTACAGTATTTAGTCCTGGTCTTTCCAGTATAACTGAGACATTGTGCTACGGGAGAGAATCCAGTGAAGTGCCACAAACATGATTAAGGGAGCCTTTCCTCATAGGAAAATGTGAGAAGACGGACTGCTCAGCTCAGCTCAGAGAAGGGAATCTTACCAGTATGAATAGACGTGAAGGGAAGTTGAAGAGAAGATGCATTCTGGGTGTTTTAGTGGTGCCCAGTGACAGGAGTGATAGGTATAAAGTGAGCAAAAGAGGTTACCTCTGGATATCAGGGAATACTTCCTTAATGTGCAGGTGGCTGAGCACTGACACAGATTCCTCACAGAGGCTGTGGAGTATCCTTCCTTATGGTCCTGCTTAAACAGTGGATTTAAACCAAATGACCTCCAGAAGTGCCTTCAAATAAACTATTTTGTGTTTCTGTGAAGACTTTGAATTTCTGTAAAGAATTGAAAGCAAATATAAAGAAAAGAACTGCTCAAAAGAAAAGAACAGCTCAGCTAGAATTGATTCAAGATAGACAGCCATGCTGTATTACTGCTCTGAGGAAGAAAATAAAAAATAAAAAATTCTAATAGTAAGTTCTATCTAGGAAATTATAAATTATTCTTAAAAAATTTTAAAAGTCAAAGAAATACAGTAATTCATCTGAACTTTATCTTGATGATTATTTTTAATTAGAAAGCCTGTAAGATGCTGAAATACTTTTTCTGCTTTTTCTGACTCTTCTGCAAAAGCATCACTTGAAAAACAGTCTGATTCAATTTTTCTGCTAAAATGTAGAGGTGAAGAAGGATGGGGTGCCAGCCTTTATATTCCTATTATCTCCATTGAGTGATTTTACTATTAAGAATCTTGTCTTCCCTGTGTAACATTGCTGTTACATCCTGAGATTAAATAGCTGATGCATGCTTCATCACAGCTGATGTTTCTGAATGTCTTTCAAATGTCAACTCTGCAACTGTCTCACTTAGATTTACAAGAGCTGTAACAAAATGGTGGCTTGTAAAGCACAAGCAGCTCATCGTCACTTAAAATCAGAGTGCTTGCTTAATGCCATGCATTTTCTATCTTCTCCCTGCTACACATCTGACATCTGGTGATGTTACAAGTAAAGAATCTAATAAATCATGAATCTAGAATGCTAGAATGAACATTTCCAAGTGACAGAACTTTCAATTAAAATGAAAAAAAGGTAGTATAGTGTGATCATTTTCACTTTGTTTTTGCTTTGCCTAGTGAACAGTCTTTACCTCAACCTGTGAGTAAATTCTTTCACCCTTCTGATTCACTTCTCAATCCCACCTGGAAAGAGTGAGAAAGCAGTTGCATGGTACTAAGCATCCTGCTGGGGTTGAACTGCCACGTACAGGCATAGATTCAGAAGTTCTATCATTCTGTTGAATTTCACAGCAACAAATGTTGAGAAAACAAATAGACAGCTACCTAGACAATAAATAAGTCAAATTAATTTTCAATGTAAAGAGAAATAAAAACAATAGTCAGACAAGACAGACTTAAAACAAAGCAAAATAAACAAGCAAACAAAAAAGTTAGAGAAAATATCTGCAATCACTTATATGATGCTAAACATTATGAGAATTTTGTGCCACTAGGTAGGATGCTGTTTTGTTTTGCTTTGTTTTCCATGAACACACTACAAAATAGAGTATATGGATTAAATTTTTGAGGAATCAGTCACAAGTTCCTGGATCAGAGCCAACGTTTTAGACATTTAGGCTATAGTTTATTCTCCTAATTTTTCAGTGTAGACTGTGGAAAATTGAAACATACATTTTCAGACATTTCATTTTACATTAGCAGGTACACAAAGACTGAGACAAATGCATTTTAACTGAAATATAGAAATCTAAAAGGTAAGTATATTAATAACATCATGAATAATCTTGTAAATTTATTCAGACATACTAAATGGTCCCTATTCTTTGTAAGTCTACATTTACACATTCAAAAATTAAAAAAAAAATGTTTACAAGATTTAAATTTGACACTATTAATTATATGACTTTTATACTACATTAGTAAAGGAATGCTTTTTCCTTTCATCTTTTTAGTTTTCTTTCCCCCACTATAGTGATTAGGAGCATAATGGTATGGCATGCATTTATTCATTAATAATGGTTAGATAACCATCAACTTGTGAATAGCCATTTTACAATTACAAATATGTTTTATGCTTTTAATATGCACCTGCCAAAACTAAGCCAAATACAGTACATTGGCCACTTCCATACTTCATGTACGTTATGAATTAAAAGTAAATTCAGAGTGCATTTAAGCCTAGACAACAGATGGCATTCAGTAGTACAAGCTTATTGCGCCATATGTCTACAAAACACATTCAAAAAGTACTTGGCATTTCTCAACGTTATAAAATGGAGTTAAATTATAAAATTTTATTTTTAACAGCATTTTAATATTAACATTGATTAGTGTTTAATAAAATATTGGAACACATTTTTCTACTTATTTACATTATCTACATTATTCTACTGATATATAGTCTCTCATTTTAGTGATGAAGATGAAATTATAAAAAGAGGTTTATAAAGATCGCTTAGAAGAGATCCTTAATTTCCTTAATTTCTGTTTAAAAAAAACCTTAACTTTTCTTGGAAGCTCATGAAGAAAGCTACCTCCTACAAATGCTAGCTAATCTTATAATTGTTTTATTTAGCTGTTATATGTCTGCCCTAATTTACTTAGAGCTAATTCTGCTTATATTTAGATTGCTTTCTTGTCCATGTCCTACGCAGTTCACCATAGTAATTAGGAGCATAATGGCAAGCATAGGTTTCCAAGCCTTATTCATTTATTTATTTTTAAGTGTCTAAGGGTTTATGTCAAGTCCCATATATACAGCCTAAATCACTCTCTTTTGCCATAAAAGGAATGTGAACCAACACTATTAATAAAAATGTAGAAGTTATGTTACAGTATGTAAGTCCAAATGTAAGGGAGAGTTGAGGGTCACAAAAGTAGTGAGAAAGATTTATGATCAGAAGATCAAATGGAACTAAGCTTATGTTATAAAAGATGAATTTGAATAACAGTGAAAATGAAATTTGAAAGGACCTTATAGTGGCCTTCCAGTACCTGAAGGGGCCCTATGGGAAAGCTAGGTATGGCTTTTTATGCAGTTGTGTAGCAACAAGACAAGGGGAAATGAAACAGCATTGAACTGGAAGCGAGTAAATTTATGCTAGATATGAGATATGAGGAAGAAATTAGGTATGGGCTGGAAGGAACCTTGAAGATAATCTAGTACCAACCCCCTCTTCTATAGTAAGGGACACTTCTCTCTAGACCAGGTTGCTCAAAGTCCCATTCAGCCTGGCCACTTCCCCTCATCCTGTCACTACACGCCCCTATAAAAAGTCCCTCCTGGCCCTTCAGGCATTCTGCTATAACCAGAAACCTTCAATTCTCCATGCTGAAGAGCCCCAACTCTCCCAGCCTGTCTGTTAGGGGAAGTGCTCCAGCCCTCTGATCTTATTCATGTTCTTCCTCTGAACCTGCTCCAACAGGTCTTGATGTTCTTCTTGTGTTGGGGACTCCAGAACAGGACATAGTACTTTAGATGGGGTCTTACAAGAACAGAGTAGAGGAGCAAAATCATTTCCCTTGACCTGCTGGTTGTGATTCTCTTGATGCACCCCAGGGTATAGTTGGCCATCTGGGCTGCAGGTACACACTGCCAGCTCATGCTGAATCTTTCATGAACTGTCACCCCCAAATCCTTCTCCTCAGGGCTATTCTCAAATAATTATCTGCCCAACCTGTATCTGTACTTGGGATTTCCCTGACCCAGGTTCAGGACCTTGTCCTCATTGAACTTCATGACATTGACATGGACATACCTCTCAAGCCTGTCCAGGTCCCTCTTGATGGCATCCCTTCCCTCTGACATATCAAATGCACCACTTAGCTTGGTATCATCTGCAAACTTGTCAAGGGTACCCTTGATCCTGCTGTCCATGTTGCCTATAAAGATGTTAAATAACACTGGTCCCAGCACCAAACCCTGAGGATCTTGTCACTGGTCTCCACTTGGACACAGAGCCATCGACTGCAACTCTCTGAGAACAACCATCCAGACAATTCCTTATCCAGTGAGAGGTCCATCCATCAAATTCATTTTTCTCCATTTTGGAGACCAGGATATCATGCAGGACACTGTCAAATGGTTTGCAGAAGTCCAGGTAAATGACATCAGTCGTTCTTTCTATATCGACTGATGCTGTAACTCCATTGTAAAAGGCCACCAAGTTTGTCAGATGTGACTTGCCCTTGGTGAAGCCATACTGGTTACCACCAATCACCTCATTTTTATTTTCCATTTGCCTTAGTAGGACCTTCAGAAGGATCTGCTCCATGATGTTGCCAGGCACGCAGATAAGATTGACTGGCCTGTAATTACCTGGAGGTTTTGTTGTGATTTTTTTTTTCCCTTCAATCTTATCACTGAAGTCACCTTTGTATCACTGATGAAATAGACATAAACAAAATCAGTGGGTAAGATAATAAAGCATTTATAGTCCATATAAATGTTACATAGAAAAAATATAAATTTGTAATAAATTACTATGATTTATTTAAGCTTTATTGTCTAGATAAATGCAGATTCTAGACATTGGACATTCTGTATATTTTCAGTGCAGCAGAGGAGGTCATTAGTGCTAGTAATGTTCATTTATTGATAGATTTATATCACTTTTTAAATGATTTAGACGAAGAGGAATTTATTCTACCTGGCACATTTTTTGAACTGCTCGCGGCAGACTGATTTGCATGTTCAGTTCTCAGAAGATGTGACAGGTTGTGAATGCTTAAACTGACAGCAGACTGTGAGTAGTAGCTATCTTTCCTCCTTTCACATTGTGCGTATAGGAAAGTAAAACAGTACTCAAAAGATGGCATTTGTACAAATTGTCTTGTAGGACACGTACTTTTTTTTTTTTTTTTCTTTAAATCAGAAATAATAAGTGCCTGGAATAAATGTAAATGGTTAGTATAGCTCTCAGTTATGTCGTTTCCAAAACTTCACTGAAGAGAACGACTTTTCAAAGTTACAGGATGTCCGTTGGTTTTCTCTGGTTGGTTCCAGCCTACATAAATGGGAAGCTGCATTCTTCTAAAATATTTCAGATATGCTAAATAGTGAGTAGTTTGTATGGTATGTGCCGGATATTTATGGCATCCTATAGGTGTCTTCCTCTCAAAAGAAACACCCTGTTATTGCTGAATTGTTCTACATTCTAGGATTTTCATAGTAAAAACAACAGCTATAATACACAAAGTAGTGAAACTTTACATCTTCCAATTAAATATAAATGAAAGTGAATATATGCAGGTTTGTCTCTTTTCTTCAGTTGTTCAACTAGCATGATCTTACTCTCCAGGAAATTGAATACAATTCTTAACCCCCTTTCAAAGATGAAACTGTTGTCCTTATTATGTCTTTGCTCTCAATCATTTTCTAATACTGTCCCAAAAGACCTTGAACTCTGAATTATAAAGCCCAGAATCCCAGTCCAACTGCGTATCTTATGACCCAGTCTGACTGCATAAAAATGTCATTATCTAATGAAATCCTGAATTAATTTGTTCTTGAAGTTCATTAGCCAAACATAAATTATAATGTATCTTAACATAAATCAAAACATCAAATCTCAAAGTAACCTGTTCTAGCAGTAGTGAGTTAAGTCTAATTACTGGTTTAATGTTCTAGTGTTACTTGGGGCCATTTATTCTAAAACAAAGTGGGTAAAATAAAGCAGACTTTAACTCAACTTTGTCTAATTTCAGTTTTGAGGTAATAAATGTATTACACCACTACTTTCCATAGGAGAGTTGTGCAGTTATTTTTCCATCATGCATATCTTCATTATTTTCTAAAACAATTCAATTTTTATTTTTATGTTAATAGTCTTCCTTTACTATGGACATTTGAGGCCTGACATCATCCTTTTGGAGTGGTCCTTGTGACATAGAAGTTCATATCACTTTGAATCAAGAGTCAGAGAAAGGAAATGTTTCCTATGGCATTTCAAATAGCAGTGTTTGTCTATGATTAATTTGTCTATGATTACGTGACTGAATTATACTAACTGATTAAATTGAAGTGATACACTGTTCAGCATTAACTTTTTTTTTTTTTTCTGTTAAATAGTGTTCTCGTTTTTTCATTGGCTGTATTGACAAAATGTAAGACTTGCTTAAAGCTAAGCATTTTAGAACACTCAGGACCCTGTGTTTTATTTGCTTTGCCTTCTAAATTACTTTGGAGGGAGATGTATCTCTTGTGTATACAGTGTAATGTACTGTGTACAGCCTTGAACAGTTCCACTGTTAAAACCTAGAGCATCTCAGGTGACACTGCACACCTATGTTTCCATTATACCCACATTTCTTTTGTCTTGAAGCTTAGACTTTGAGTTTGGTTGGGAATGCCTACGGTGAATATGAAATTAATTTTGGAACTGAAAATATGTATTTAAAAATAATATTTTAAATAATTTAAGCTGTACTTAAGCAAGGTTTTTCTTTTAAACCACTTAACAGGTAATCTGCCTTTATAACTATCTGTAGTTTCATGAAATTTATTGACTAGTTTTTGAATCTGAACTTGCTTCTTTAAGAAATTCAATTTGCAATTTAGATTCCCAGATATCAAAGATATTGTCACTTATGGGATGTATCTTAGTTAAGATTATTCACAGAAATATTTTAAAGGAGTGTCAGATATTATTTTAAAAATGTTTCCTTTGTTTCATATTTTAAAGACAATTAAGTGTTAGAATAAAGAAAGAAGAAGAAAGAAGAAAGTAGAAAACAGATTTTTTTCCAAATCAGTCACAGAAATCTTTGAAAGACTGATGTTAGTGTTGTCTTAACAAATAGCATTAGGGTAATATTCACTCTACAGTCATTACCAATTTATTTTATTTTGTTTTGTTCTCCTGCCCTCTGCTTTCTGTTCAACTCATAAAGTATCTTCTACCTATGCAGTGATGTTAGTATTTTACTTTGTGTGGTTTTTATGCTTCCAGGAGTCATTTCCAAAACACTTCTATCGCTTTTGGCGTAATTTTTCCTTTTTGACCCCTACAAATCCTGCCAAACTGCAAATTTTAATGTTAATAAATGTTAAGCTATCACTGTTCTCCCTAATTTCTGAATTTCTAAAAGCTATGTAGCTTTCCTGACATAATTTACAGTAGACAATGTGGCTGCTAATCAAACTAGATTGTGACAATATATAGGATGCATTCTATTGGCTGATTAATATAAAGTATCCTCTCAACAAGTGTATCAGAGAAAGGAAAGAAAAAGGGGGTAATAAACTTTCTACCATCTGTTGCTGGGCAAACCCCCAAAAATCTGTTTACAGCACTTCCTAGTTGTACATTACAGTACCCAAAGAGAGTAGGAATAGATCCACTGGCTGGTTTGCAAATTGAGTATTAATCTATATTTGGAGATGTATCTTAAAATATGTTTTTTATAAATACATTTTAAGAATACATAACCATGACAACTCTCCCCAGCACAGTTATCTCTCTGCTGCATTTGAAGTAGCACAGGGAATCTTTGATCTTCTTTCAGCTAGCCCATCTGTTTGATCTTCTTTCCTCAGTTATTTTGTCTGCTTTGTTCCTCAAACATTTACAATTTTTGTTCTTCCAACAGATCCTTTTCAAAGCTCTTAAGATTTTAATTACTTCAAATCCAGTTAGTCTATATGCTCAGTTACATTTTTAATAATATTTAGGGTTTATAGGTTATCATTTGTACTAATGTATGTGTTAAGTTCTCTAGGAGTTTATTCATTTTCCTGAAGCACTCTTGCCACTTATCAACTTCCCTTAAGTGCTTTGGGTCTTCTATACTTTCACCTTCACTCTGCCACTTTACAGAATTGATATACCTGATCTACTTAAAATTAGAAGGTTGTGCAGGAAGTCTTAGTAAACAATGCTGCTTGTGAGAGAGGATTTAAATCTTCTATTACTTGTTCTTCTAAAATTTTAAGAAACAACGAAAATCATGTTTGAATTAGAAATGTTGTTAAGAGAAATACATAATGGAAATTGTAGAATGCAGGTCGATACACAGAGTTTGGCACTAAATTAGGAAATACCATAACACTATTTTAAATTCAATTTTGTTCTCAGGTAGAATGTGGACAAAGATATTAAAAAATGCTGATCCATTTTTAAACATCACTCACCTTTCCAAGAATCATATTTGGCACTGGGTTTAATTCTGTATTTTCTTACACTGTGCTTTTCTATAATATATGCAACTATAGAAAGAAACAGATTAATTGAGGCAGATTCAGCTAGAGATTTTCTATCCCTGAGTAATCTCCAACCTAATTTACTAATATTAAAAAAAAATGAAATAAAATAAAAAATTCTAAATCTAAACATTTTAGCATTTAAGACTGCGTGTGGGTTAAATTTTGCTCTAAGTAGAAGTTGACCTAACTAATAGACATAGCAATTTTCTACAGATAATTACTGTTGGTTAATCTACTGGTACTATTAAAATGAGGTATTTACAGCTCCACTTTACATTTTTGAATTTCCAGCTTACAATAAAATACATCTTGTTGCATTTTGTCTGGTAAATGAAAAGTGATTCCCAATTTTTACAATTTATTTAAAAAGTGACTTCATCTTTTTAATTAATTCAGACATGAACACTGCAATCTATACATGGTTAGACAATTCATGTCTTTCCTGTATAGTAATGTGCATTTTAATTTAAATTCACATTTGATGTTGAATTAAATGGAGGAAAAAAAAAAAAAAAAAAAAAAAACACTTTTTTTTTTTTTCCCTTCTTATCCCTAAAAATCTCCAATGAGAGAATTCAATTAAGCAAACTTTCATCAGAATTCTGAAATTTTCTACTAATTTAACTCAGGAATGGCACTTATCTAACAAGTGAATATTTCAGTTTTGATTATCACATATAGAATCATACAATAGAATAACCTGAGTTGAAAAGGACCACAATGATCATCTAGTTTAAACACCCTTGCTATGTGCAGAGTTGCCAACTACCAGACCAGGCTGCCCAGGGCCACATTCACCCTGGCCTTGGGTGCCTCCAGAGATGCATCATCTGCAATCTCCTTGGGTAACCTGTTCCAGTGTGTCACCACCCTCTGTGTGAAAAACTTCCTCCTATTATCTAACCTAAATTTCCACTGTCTCAGTTTAAAACCATTCTTTCTTGTACTATCACTATGTACCCTAGTAAACAGCCATTCCCCCTCCTGTTTATATGATCGCTTCAAGTACTGGAAGGCCTGGGTGCAGTACTCCAGATGCAGCCTCTGTGACAAAACTATGTAACTGCATATACTTCATACACAAAATATACTAACTGTATACTCACATAAAGCTACATATATTTTTGTCCTTCTATTTGTTGTTGTTGATGATGATCTGCTATGAATATTTTGGCCTGACATAGCACTACTTCATTTAGCTTTGTGAGATTCTTCTTGCTTCATCACTTTGTAGCTGACTATATATGTTGTTTGGAAATCAGAAAATACAAACTCTCTAAGAGTGCAAATGCAGTCCAAAAACAGAATTAGAAACTGTTTCATGCTCTTTGCAAAGCATTGCCAAAAAAGGAGCGCTCCTCTGTGAGAAGTGACAGTGACATTCTGTGAGTCACAAGAGAGCTTACTGTAAGTCTATGGAAAGCAGTTATTTACTCAGGAGGGACAGTTTTTAATACTCCGGATAAATCAGACTAATTGGAAAGTGAGAGATAATTGAGAGGGGAGAAAAAATAGAAGAAAATTATGTTTATGAAGTTGAACTCTTACTCTAGGGAAAAAAAAAGAAAAAAAAATGTTGTGTAACTGGGTAGTATTGTGATATATACATATATTTCATTATTGGTGGTATGAAATTGTTAAGTAGAATCATACATCTTTCTTCAAAACCTATAAATCACCCTTGGCTGAGTACAGAAGGAAAAGTTCAGTGGAGAGTCTTTGCACAGATCTCCAGACAAATATCTGTCTGAAATCAAGATCAAATTTATTAGTACCACATCAATTTCCCAGCACGTAAATCATGTGCCGTCTGAAACAGCTGTGTGTAAATGTGGTGATTATGAATATTTGGAGGAGATGTACCAATGCAATCAATGCTGCAGTTGAGGATGGTTGTAGAGTTGAAAGCATTATGACCATTATACCTTGTGCTCTGCTAAACACATTGTCATGGTTTTATATTAATATCACGGTTTTATGGTTTTTTTGTTTTTCAGTATTCTGCATCATAACATCAAGTAGTGCACTGGGAGTTAAAGTGTTAATGCTCCAATTCCAGGTACCTATCTCTATACATTACAGAAGTCATGGCATCTGGCCCTTCTGGGTGGGGCGCTCTCTTACTGCCTGGCAGTGGGTGCTGGAGGGTGCTTTCATAGCCGTTCCAAGCTTTTCAGGTTTGACTTGGTCTCCGGAACTCTCTTTCCTATCTTGTTGGATTTATTAGTCTCAATTTCAATTGGATTGCATTATATTGTGTTATCTTGCATTCCGATATCATAGTTAGTAAAATAAGTTTTTCCTCCATAGATTTTTGCCACTGTTTTTTTTCCTTTTCCCTTCCCATTTTGTGGGGCTGGGGAAGGGGGGGAAGGGGCAGGGGCCTAATTTCTCCCTGTCATTACGGGCATTAATTAATCCAGTTAACTTCATGACCCACATCAATTCAACAGAAATTTAAGAAGTATTTCAAATTTATGAAAAAAAAAAAGATAGTAGTAGTAGTAATAATAATAATAATAATAATAATAATAATAAAGATTGTTTAATTCACTCAGACATTTGTTAAAATGTGGAAAAAAGTAAAATCCCCACAAGCACTTGACTAACTCAACAGGAATCTAACTTTACACCACTTCTATCTATCTAAAACAATGTAGAACTGAAAAAATAAAAACAAGAATGGCAAAACAGAACAAAACATATCTAGGTTTCTTTCCGCCCATACTGTAATGGCACTAATCTGAGATTCACTTCAGATCTGACATTTTTCTGAAGTGCAATGAAGCACACTAAAAGTTTGTTTCTCATTATGCAGTTTGAAATGAGACAATGAAACACTTTGTTCTTACTTTGAAGAAAACAGTGAGTACATAAAACTGTCAGAATGTGGCTTATCATACCATTTGCTTAATTTTTGTTAAACTACACAATCATAAAAAGCTAGAAATAAAATGAGTCCTCAACTATTTTACGTTACAATCCCATTTGCTTATTCCTAGATTTAAATTATAGAAAGCAGTAGAACAATGTGTTAACACAGCATTTTCTTAATAGCTGAAAGATGCACTTTAGCACTTAGATGGCTTTATCCTTGATATAATGGTGGTACATATTCAAAATGGTGTATGGGTGTCTGATAAGATAGCTGAAGTACCAAATATGAAGAAGAGTATAGAAATCTGGCCTTATAAGGAAAATAAGCAAATAAAAAGTAGTGTTCCTATGCATCCTCGTCAAAAGATTGTGTATGCTTTTCAAGAAGTATTTCTCATATGTGTGTATATACATGGACATGTATTTATTTCTGAAAGTGTTGCAGAAGTGTCATCAGATAGAGTGATCTACGTGGTAATAAATATTGTTGAGTTTTTCGTGATACAGAAATAGAGTTAAATAGGGTATTGACAAAAGTATCAGCAAGGTTGTCTCCTAAATATGCAGCTGAATCTTAAAAATGTTTAGAGTAATATCAAGACTTGTAGTGTAGGTAGCATAGGTAACAATAGAAGTTGGAGTTAGATGACTTAAATGTAACGTAATATAATATGTCTAGACTATGAAGAACTTCACAAAAATGCTACAGTATCACTATAGCAATTTTACAGAAAATGAGGTACAGAGAGGTGAAGTGCCTTAGGAACAAGAGACAGAACAAGCAATAACACACAAGTCTCTTGATTTCTAATTCAGTGCAAAACTTCTTTGTGTCTTTATCACAACTGAGCTATTCACTCAGTTCCTGCTGTAACTTTAAAAATTGATTACAACTGGTCTTAAGAATTTTACAAATTTAATCTTTTTCCTCTAGCATTGCTTACACATTTTAAAAGAGAATTACAGCGACAAAGTATGGAGTTGTAAAACATGTTTTTAAATAGTTAATCAAAATTAATTAATCACAACCAAATTAAACAACATTGTTGATTTAATTTCCCTTCCATAGAATCACAAAGTCATGGAATCATTAAGGTTGGAAAAGACCTCTAAGATCATCCAGTCTAACCACTAGTCTAGTGGTCACATGCCTCGTAACCATGTCCCTCAGTGCCACATCCACATGGTTCCTGAACACCTCCAGGGACAGTGATGCCACCAACTCAATGGGCAGCCTGTTCCAATTCCTCCATACAGAAGGTCAGACTAACAGCCATAACCTACTTTACTTTAAAAAATTCAAAAACCACTGAATATGTAGCTGTAATTGTCTCATTGTTTTCTTCCTAATGTAAGACACTAACTGATTTTACTACATAATATCCTGAGTTGGTATTGGACCATTTGGGAATATTATTATGTATGAAGAACCCTGCCAAATATCCATTGCTAAAAATAACTTTTAAGGAGCTTTGGCTCCACAGCTGTAATCTAAATAAAAGTTTCTGCTACATGCTGCAGAAAAACATTGCTTATCTTTCTGTTATAACATGGAGGCACTGGGCCTCCAGAGTGTTGATTCCAGAGAGAACTACAGTGATTCTGAGTGTCTGCTCCTGTTAAAACATCCTGCCATCAAGAATCTAAGCAGCTCTTATGATATAATATGAAACTGAACATCTGACCTCAAACAGAAATTTCTAATATTTTAGTATACATCAAGATTCAAGCAGTGAATCACTATGATGCAGAACTAACTTTTCCAATTTTCTCTCCACAGATCCTAGCATATGTAATTATACCACTAAATCTATGAAACAATGGATGAACAATCTATGAACAAAGATGACTGATCTTTGTTTTTAGAAGTATTTCGTATTTATAGTATATTAGTGTTTTTAGTATATTAGATCTTTGAAGTATGACAAACACATGCTGCTTCTCACAATATTTACATATTTCCAGGCTAAGAATGGTATTTTACCAGAAAGACCTACCTGAGCTGCATTCTAATGGGATTTATAGACAGAATATACTTAGGAACAAGTTTTTTTTTAGGCAGATGTTATTAAGTAAACAGTTTTGTTTGAATTTCAGTAAGATTTTTGACCATCTTTAATTTTTATTATGAGGCATAAGTTTAGTTCTTCTACTATAGTATTCTTCTCAGTTTCTTACATTTCACATTCAGTCTCTGGGATTTTAGGTCTTCTTAAGTAATATATTACCCTGTATTTAAATTCAGTACAGTTTCTTCATTCAACCTCAGCATTGCTAAGGCCTTACCTGGAGTACTTGGTACAGCTCTGGACCCCTTTATGCCACTGCTAATAAAAGAGAGAAGTGGAAATACTGAAAAGATTCTAACAGAGGGCCACCAAGATGATCAAAGGACTGGATCACCCCTCTAAGAAAATACTTTACATGTCTTTCCCTTCCCCACCCCCCAACAGATAATTCTGCTTAAGGATAAATGAAAATAAAACATGCAGTACAAATTTATTGTATGTCCTGCCATTTCTTTCCTAAATGTATTAAAATTTGTAATCACTTGTGACATGACTTTTTATGCCCAAGTTTATCTTTCTGTCTCACAGATCCCACTTGTGTTCAGCAAATTACAGATGTAATGTTCTTCCAGACACAAAATGTATCAATACACAAACTCACTATATCTTTGTTATTTCTTTTCTAATGGCCTCCTTCTTTGAAATCTTTGAAATCTGCAGACACTGACATAATTATGTGTATCATCTAGGGAAGGCAATAAGACAAAATCATATTATTAGAAAGAACCATAATTTATGTTTCGAGATTCTATCATCATAATAAGAAGTCCACATTACCTAGAAACATATTAATTATTCAAATTTTTAACCTTAAGGTTAAAAATATCTATGTCATTTTGACCTGTGTAGAAACTGATTCGCTGTATTTTTCTAATTTTCATTTTCTTCTATCTCGCCAACAACCAGAACTCGTGGAAGAATTTCAAAGATGCTGAATATCTATACTTTCTACTGATAACAAAATACAGATCACTGGGACTTTTTCTTATCATATCATCCCTTTAAGTCTAATTTTTGCAAGTCTTATGTAACCAGTTTAGCGGTTAAGACAAAAGATAGCATAAAAGGTGATGAGCAGTATTTCACAGAATTCAAAATGTATAATATACACGAAAAACAGTGCAGGTTGAAGTCTTCAAAAGTTCAAAAGAAAGTTCATATGGTACAAAAGTAATTTCCTGCACGTTATCCTTGCTCCTTGAGGAAACAGTGAGAAGTATAATCTTTTTAGTTATCTCAATTCATCTCCCTAGAAATTGATATAACGTCAAACTTATCAGGAAAACTACTTTCTGTAGTCTGCTCTTTTATAAATCAATAGACATTGATTTTTTTTTTCTGCTTTTCCCATTTTTCTACACCTCAATGTTTGTTCCCTACCAGCTCTCACAATGTCTTACCCTTTCAAAGTTTTGTACTTAGTCTTTCTAGAAATCTGTCTCACAAATAAAATTTTTAATCACAATCCTTTTCCTTCATCAATAAACAGAGTTCCCATTAAAAGTTCTGTGTTAAAAAATCTCCCCTATTTTCCTGATTTTAAAAGGTGTATGTAAATTATTATCAAGTGAAAACTTAAAAGTTCAGCAAGCACAATGAAACACAGCTATGCTTTTATTTGGCTCTTCACTTATTTTGGATAAAGGTGTCAACTTTTGGTAGCTAAAACTTGAGGATAGTAAGAATTTAGAAAGAAAATGAACAGCAACAACTGCAGAAAAGTCTTTAATATCACTCATCTTATAGAGATATTAAGTCAAGTACAGATAAAATGTTGTCATATGAAACTCGACAATTCTTAAAGCACCAGAAAGAAGGCCTCCAAGAATTAACTTACATCAGTGATTTATTCTTTTGCTTGTCACGGAGTTAACTAGATCAATCTATGCCTGTGACAGGGGTGCAGTAGGCCCCTGCCCTCACCTCTCCCTCCCGTGCCCCACAAAATGGGAAGAGAAAAGGAAAAGGGATAGGGAGATGGGAGCTGGGCTCAAGGAAGGAAATAAAAAACAGCGGCAACAATCTGTAGAGGAAAACATATTTTACAAACTGATATCGAAATGCAAGATAATACAATATAATACAATCCAATTGAAACTGGGACTAATAAATCAAATAAGATAGGAAAGAGAGAGTTCCGGAGACCGAGTCAAACCTGAAAAGCTTGGAACAGCTAGGAAAGAACCCTTCAGCACCCACTGCCAGGCAGTAAGAGAGCGCCCAACCCGGAAGGGCCAGATTTCATGACTTTCATAATATATAGGGATAGGTACCTGGAATTGGAGCATTAACACTTTAACTCCCAGTGCACTACATGATATTATGATGCAGAATACTGAAAACCAAAAAACATAAAACCATGACATTGCTCCTCAGTGTTGGAAGATTAGTATAGATCATATCATATGAAAAGTTCATCAATAGAATAGCAGTGTTAAGGGTTTGAACAATGCAAATGAAGAGTTCTGCAAACTCTAGTATTCTGAAGTCTGCTTTCAGTGAGCTCAATAAGAAATTCTATACATACTCAGTAAGACAATTTCTCCAAAGTAAAACATGACATCTATGTCATCGCTGAATATCAGAAGTCAATAGATTGCTACTAAATAATTTTTTTCAATGTTTCTATTTTTTTGTAAGCCTGATCAGTCTCTTTTATCTTGATTCTGTAATTTAATTGCTGAAATTACAATTTTCATGTTCTAGTCTGTGAAAAGTGAAGATTACAGGCTGTTAGGAAACCACAGCCAAATATTTTGAAGTGTTACAGTGCATTTTCATTGAGACTTGAATACTAAAGACTTGAAAGAATTATGTCAGTCTGCTGTGAATTTGGGAGTTATATCCAGCAGCAAAAAGCTGTATTAGTTAATGTTTTACGATAAATAAGGTTCCAGAATGTTACAGCACAATAGAACAAGCTCTCATAAATCTTGTTCTTTCTCTTGGACATGTACTTTAATAGTACTTACATATTGTTATAGCTATATTTAACATTAGGTGCCAAAAATAGTTCTATCTACCACTGTGTGCCATCTGGTTGATCTAACTCTTGGACTGCTACTAAGCATAATATTTTAGTGATAATTTTCATATTGCCTGTAAAGTTGTTATTCTAAATTGAGTCCTACAGGTGATCCCCCATTCATTTCAGTGTTATTGAAGGAGAAATTTGTAAATTAGTTTTCAATGTCGTTATCTTCAGTGCTGTACTTAAAGAAGACAAACTGACAAATTCCATTAACTTCATTGATTTTAACTGACCTCAATCCATTTGAATTGAAGACTAAATTAAAATGGCAAAAGTTTATCAGTTTAATACAGCTGTGCAAAGATGTCTTTTCCAACCTTAATAAATCTATGATTCTATATTCAGGTCTCAGGTATATTGCTTCATTCCACTTGTTTCTAGTTTCGTCTAAAAAAATGTTATCTAGAGTACTAGTATGCAGTGTGATAGACAAATGCATCTCTAGGTTAGCTTAGAAGAAAGAGAACAATAGTTAGGGTTGTTTGCTTGCTTGCTTTTTCATAATGTCTAACTGATTTTTGCTCTTTTAGGACTTCTTTAAAGTTTATAAATACTGTAGGCAAAAGTCACTGACTGAGCAAACAAATAAATGCATAATTTTCTTGTACAGCAACATTCTGACATTCAGATGACGTTGGTGAAAGTGGAGGATCAACATGTTTTTTGTTGTTTTTTTTTTTTTGCCTGCATGAATATCAGAGTTACATTTTTTGCAGAATATCTCTTTCCAACAGCTCCTAAAGACATGAATATTGTTTTTTGTTCTTCTGTTCCTTAAACGAACTGCTGTTTGTCTGAAAGACGAAAAGCAAAACAAAACAACAAACAAATCAACAAATACACCACTAATAACAAAAAAACAACAAAGCTCTTACCTTTGTTTAATGAAATTTAGTGTTTGAATCTTGGTCACAAAGAATGACTGCCAGAAGACTGCAAGGAACAGAACGTGCAAAGCAGGTGGCTGACGTCACATCAAATATCATTGATCAACTCTAAAGTAATGCTGAAGTCAACAGTCTGTCACAGCTGTGATTAATTATGGCTTGCTATTGCCCAGTGTAAATATTTATGAAAATAAGAAACAAAATATTGCTAAAATGGAATGAGGCACAAAAACAGGGAGAGGAAAAAAAAAAAAAAAAAAAAAAAAAAAGAGAGAGAGAAAAAAACCTAAAGTCACTTTTCTTAAAAATGAACAACCAAACAAGCAAACAACAAATATGATATTTTTCTAGATTTCTAGTTCTAGTTTTTCCTGAAGCCCATGCAAAGCTTTTCTCTATTTTCTCTAATTTGAAAATTAGTATTGTAATAACAAAAAATAGTTCACTCATGAGACAGTTGAGAGTTATTGTCTTTTTAGTATTAAAAATTATTCAAACAGATGGAATTTTGTTTATTGAGATGCTTCTCTGCTATTTTAGTTTTGAATCTAATAATTTTAGAGTAGAAGCTCCACTGACTTAACTGGCACAAATAGGACTCTCTTTAACTTGGTGCTGAGTTTATTGTAGAAGTATAAGGTGAAGTTAATTAATTCACAGATGTTTTCCCTGATGAAAGCATGCTATTCTGGCAAGACTCTTCTGTTCTGTTATTGTCTATTAGCTTTTGTTTTCAATGTTCCCAGAAACTTCAATTTTTGGACCGGTTTTCAGGTGCTTATTATTTATTCAGATTTTTCCCACTTAGGTTAAGAATTACCTCAAGCTGAAATTTTGACAATGTTGAGTATACTTTTAACTTCTAGCAAGAAAAACTTCAGCTACTGCATGACGCTATGGAAAAAATGCATTATATTTGAATGTTAATAGAATTCTGGCAATAGAAATTTGAAATTCGGCATTGAACTGACTTCTGCATAATGGATTTCCTTTTTGCAATTCCTGTTAAAATCTGTCCTTGTTTAACCTAGTTATAAGCTTTAGAAAGAGTGGTATGCATGTTCTTAGTAGAGATTTCTTAGAGATTCTAATTTCTGAAAGATTGACTAAGTATTCTAAAGCCTCCCACACCTATTAGAAATGTCTAAACAGCCACTTGCTATCTAGCCAATTATTACACATGTAAATCCATTATCTTCCCTCTTGAGATCCTTCTGGGTGAGAGAAAATAAGAGAAAAATCAAAGGCTCATCCTTTCTGTGCTTTCAGTTTTTTTTCTATTGTCAAAGTAGCACAAAGAGAGACAATTCTTACTCTTAACTTACCAATGCCTAAACGAACATTTCCAATTCTACAAGTCTACTATCAGCTGCTACTCGACTTTGGAAAGATCAAACTAGTGTTTAGCATTTCTGAGACTTATGGGATTTATTCAGTTTAAGTTCAGTTTCCACTTATTTTTGAAACATCTGTGACATCAAAATGACTGCTCAATGAAAGCAGAACAAAAACAACCAAGGGAATCGTAGCTTTAGAGCTAGGCGTGGGAAGCTAGACTTTTTAAAAGCTGTGTAACTATACTTTAGGAATGACATTGACTTGTTACTGTTACATTGTACATTATACATACTGTTACATTGACTTGTTCAAGAAACTCTCCAAACATGTAGATCTAAGGCGTTCTATTCCTTGCTTAACAACTTTCCTAAACCGGAGTCTGTCTATCTAAATTGGTAGAGATTATGTCAATCAGATAGGCCTTCTTGGAGAAAACTTTATAAAGAGAAGAAAAAGTTACTGATATAATGTTTGTGATGTGATATTTTTATTATTGTTATTTGTTGTTGTTTTATAAAGAGACAAACTGTGTCAGGAAGCATTTTATTTAAAGCACTTGGCGAAATAATGGATTCCCTAAAATTTAATCTTCCTGTGCAGTTGGATGCCTTTTGGCCCTTCCACTTCCTTGGAATACCTGCTACTTCATATCTTAGCTTTTATGTATGTATTCATCTACACAAGAAGCATGAACTAACTGTGATACTGATATTTCCTAGTCAAGGATTTTTTTCCTTGAGCAGAAATACTGTTTGTAATGTTATTTATATAATTCAATCAAAAGTAATTTAACAAAGTAATTTACCTTGAAGAACAGCAAAGAAAAGTGCTAATAACAAACATTTGCCTTTTTGTGATGTTTTAGGTAATAAAATTGAAATATTTATCCCTTCTATGTAATTATTCTGGTTGAAATCAACCGAGATGTTAGCAAACAATTTTGAAGTTCATCAGTAATAACAACATTCATAAACAAATATTGCTTTGTGTACATTTATATTTAACATTATTAAATAGTAAGCATATGTTAGGGATATTCTGATTTTGATATGAGAATGATGTGGTTCAGAAGACTAGATTTATTCTGTCCTACTCTCCTCTTTAATGAAGGAAAAAAAAAAAAAAAAAAAAAAAAAAAAAAACTTAGAAGCTAAATAAAACCTCAGAAATCATGCAAGATCATATTTCGATCTTCAGCTTACTCACCCGAAACTAAAATAGCATTCAACTCCAGACTGTAAAAGCCTACATTTAGTTGTCTACAATCTGGAGTTGAACTTCATCGTTATATATAGATTTGTGTGACCTGGAATCCCACCCCATGTTACAAAAAGTAAAAATTCAGACTGATAATTAACAGAATTATTGAGATGCTAGAAGGAAGGATTGATGAGCTAAGGTCATAGCTCCCAGCTTGCATAATTCAGTAAGTTAATGATCAAGATGACTCTAAACCAAACACATTTAGAGGGTTTAATTGAATGTTAGAGTAAAATTTCTTCAACACATACATTTCTATATAATTAGAAACTATAGAACCTACACTAAAGCTATCCACAAGGAAAAAGTCATATCATGTTAATATGGGGAAGAAACTTAGCAAAGGCAGACTTGAAAATAAGGATGATGAAAAAAACATTGGAAAAAATAATATGGGGGAAAAAAATCAACTTATGAATGTATTCATCTCATACAGCTTTTCATTTGATCCTGTTGTTTGCTTTACCACCATAAAGTGACTGATATCTTTAAGTTCATGATGTATAGCAACTTCAGTGTGTAAAAATATACATTCTTTTAATATTTTTCAAATTGATTTTATATTTTTCAAAGTATTTTTTACATTTTTTTTTTTTTTTAATTCTCAAAATATCAAAACCAAGAAAGATTTACTTAATCTTCTAAAAAGTTTAAATGTAGTTAGGTATCCACGTGGATTTTAGCATAAGGTAGATGCCTCCTTCCCCTGTTTCAAGCTAATGCATCTTTGTGCACATTCTCAAATCTGGAACTACTTTGTCAAATGCAAAATGTGAACTGAATATATAAAATGAACAAATAGAAATCTTCAGTATTCACCAACTTTTACTAGAAATAACCACATCATATCATCTAATTAATAACATGACAGCATGATTTTATATAACAGCAAGGAAAGCATAAAGAGGATAAATAGGGAAGTTCAATAATCTTGTCTGGCACCATGTTGTGTATGTCCCATTTTAACAAATTATATGTAAGCAATTTTAACTGAGACAAAATGACTGAGCAATATTTCATTCAGAGAACTATTTCAACTTCCACCTGTATGTCCAACATTGAGCAAACACTCTAAGAATTTTCTCAGGCTAGCAATCTTTCAAATTCACTATCTTTTAAAGGTTAGGAGAATAAGTATGATAATGGACTGGATGATTTTGATAACATAGGTCAATAAATTTGAATTTCACTGTTACTAATAAAAGGCTACAGATTTTTCATTAACTTCTGAAAATAATAATGATAATAATAATAACAACATCAGGAGTTACTGGCATTTTTCTTGACCTGAGATGATTGACCTCTTTTAGTCATAATAGGCTAACAGTTAAATCAATATAACTTCATTTTGTTTCAGTTTAACCCTGGTTTATGGCAATATTGAGTATAGAGGAAATTGCCTGTGCTTTTTCTTGCTGTTGAAAGGATGCAGACATAAGTAAACAACAGGAGTCACAGACTGCAAAGAGAATTCACAGTGGTTTTAACACATAGCAAGATCCTTAATGTAAAATAAAACATAGAACTATACCTTACATGCTGACCCAAAATGTATAAAGAGAAGTTATTTAGAAATGAGGATAGGTAACTGTTCTTACAGAATACATATATGTCTGTATTTCAGAGAATTAGAGATTCAATTGACAGCAGTGATTGGAAGTGATAAATCAGCAATAAATCAAAGTGATAAATTAACCAAATATGTGATAAAACACATACTTGACAGCTTTTACTTGGTCATTACTTTTGCTTATTTAAAATCATCAGTGCTTAATCATTTCCCACATTAAGACAGAATATATAGTGTTCACAACTGATGCCATATTTATGTTTGTGGGCTTATTCATCGATGTACATGGTCAGGCTAAAGAGCTCTTCAAGGAGAGAAGATAATGTGTACCTTCTTTCTTACACTTTAACTTGAGATCTTGTATTTTCATTAAACAGCTGAGTTTCCAGGCAAATTCCAGCCTGTAGCACCATAGTTGATATGGTGAGGTAGAAATTGTTATCCCATTTTTAGCAGGTGCCCTATTCTCTTCTTGGCTTGGTTATGATTTTTATTTGTTGTGGTGGGGCAGATGGTGCAGACTTCTGGGATGAAATTGCAGTGTTTGCCCTAAGAGAAGGGCCCACCATTCTGCCTCGAAAGTCAGGTAGGTGCCAGTGCAAACTCAGTGAATGGTCCCATTTGCTGAGTTATATGCACTTCTACTCTCCCACTTCGACAATGGAGAGGTGCCCTCCACACAAACTGCTGTGCAATTCACTGACTGATGTATGTCACCCAACTCACCCACCCTGGCCTCAGAACTCCCTTAGAGCTGCCTCTGTATATGTGGGAAATGGCCACCTTCCTGGCCCTGCCCATGTCTTGTCTACGGCTCTTATGGGAGCTGCCAGCTCCTAGCAAACCAGGTAAACCCCTGCTTCAACGTAAAATATGCCTGCCCTGGAGCTCATTGCCTAAGTCGAGAATTAGACATAGCAAGAGCATTCTCTCAAATGCTGAGCAGAGCAGGAGGATCACCTCTCTTGACCTTCTGGTGATATTTTGTCTAATATAGCCAAGAATACTGTTAGCCTTCTTGCAAGGGAGGGCACATATGGGTGAGTTATGGGGAAATAGTGCACACTGAATTTATGCACAGTTCAGCTGCCTTCAGTGAAACCTATTTAAGCAAATGCATTTTTATTTGGAGTGGCAACATTACTATTATCATTATATACCTGTCAGATAAGCTATATCCCATTAAGCCATTCTATCAATCTCATATTTAACTGTTTTCAAACTTTTAAATCAGACTTACTTGACATAATAAAACCATTATTAGGACATGGTTAAAAAAACTGTGCCTATGTTATATACAAAACAGGTACCAGTTCACCTTTATCATTCAAATTTGTTACCAAATGATCGAAGGGATAGTCAGAGTCTGATAAATATCAGATCAGTTGCTATCAATCTGCGTTAACATGATTTTATACCAGGTCAGGATTGATGTTTTCTCACACTGTTGATATAAAGTATAAACTGTAGAAAACTGTCGGAAACTCTGTATTATTTTCTATGGTTTCTTTTGCAGAAATGTGATTGTATTTTTAAATATGATTCATGTTAACATTATACTGACTGGCGATCTATTCCTATATATATACTACATAAATTACTATGGAAATATATTATGAATTTATTTTCTACTTTTATTTTTAAAGTTTTTCCCTACTAACACATTATTCTGTGAAACTTACTGGCCTTCCCTGGAGAGCTTTCTCTCTAAAAATTGTGGAAGTGTATTTTCAACACTTTTTGTATGTTATTTGTTCTTTCAGTAGGCAAATATATACGCTGCTTTACTGTTTCTTATGATTTTGTTGGTTTTTTTTTTATAAAATCTTAATAGAAAATTCACTTCTCAACCACTTGAAAGCAGTAAATAAAAATGCTGAATGTTAATATGCTTTTAAAATTATTATTTATTTACTTTCTGTCTTACTATTCTTATCTTGAGTTTAAATAAATTTAAGTCTGAGGAAGTTGGATTTATTCAACACAGAGGAGTCTCTGGGAAGACCTCATATAGGTCTATCAGTACTTAGTGAATGGGAGCCTGCATAAGAGATGGACAAAAGACGCTTTATCAGAAAGTGTAGTGACAGGACAAGGTTTTACAGTTTGAGACCAAAAAAGGGTAGGTTCACATTAGTTATAGAGAAAATATTCTTCACAATGGTGTTAGTGGGGCACTGGAACCAAAGAAGCTGTTGCTGCCTCATCCCTGAAAATGTTCAAGGCCAGATTGGATGGAACTTTGAGAAACCAGATTTTATGGAAGGTGTTCCTACTCATAGCAAAGGTGTTAGAACTAGATGATTTTAAGGTTCCTTCCAACTAAAACTATTCTGAGATTCTACGATTCTATAAAATTTATGTGAAATAAAGAAGGAAGGCATTTGATCTCCAAATAAAAATCTAAATTGAAATTTGCATAGGATAAAATATTTTCAGATTTTCCTTATTTCTCATTCCTGTATATTCAGTGATTAGGTAAAAGAAACAAAAATTCTGGTGTTAATATGTATTCTAGAGTGAAATTTGATAATTGAAAATTTCACATTTGTTTTATAAATAAAACAATAGAAAGTGTTTGTGGGCATGTAATGATACTTTTATTTAAGTTTGCTCCATTGTGGATTTTATTTATTGTAACATAGATTAGCACATAATTCATTTTTAAAAATAATTGAAAAAGGCTACAGTGCAAATTTTTTTTCCATTAAAAAAAAAAAAAAAGTAAATGCTAACATTCTAAAACCAAAAGCTAAAGAACTAGTTATCAAATTAAAATCCTTTTTTTTTTTTTTTTTTTTTTTTTTTTTTTCCAGGAGCAATTCTTAATGCATTCAAATATGTTTTTTTGCTGTTGTTGTTTTGTTGTTAATTTTTTTTTTTTTTTTTTTTTTTTGTGTGTGTGTGTGTGTGTGTGTGTGTGTGTGTGTTTTGTTGCAGTTGTTTTAAGGAAAGAATATTATTTCCTTGCACAGTTAAACTTTATCTTTCTTCTTGGGTCAGATGAATCATTCTGATATTTCTGCCTGTCTTCAGCTTTTGAAAGTCTCTGAAGCTGGATTTATTAAGGATTGATTTTTTGTTGCTATTGTATTTGTTTGGTTGATTAGCTTTTAGTTTTGTTTGATTTTGTTTTGTTGTTTAGGACACTGCTGTAAAGAAAGGTGAAGATAGAAAGAAAGAGTTTGAGATTTGCTTCACAAGTATCCTAAAAAACTGTTTTACGCGTCTTATTTCTTTATCTTACATTAACCACAAGAAATACTAGAAAAACAGTAGAACAATTAGAATACAGTCATCCATCATAATCTCTGAGGTTACAGATGAGAAAGCAAAATAATGCCATCATCGATGAAAATTCAAAACTGCTCCATTATTTCTTCAATACAAAGAAAGCAACACATTTCCTACTGAAGATGGTTATATTGTTCAAGAATCTTCAGGCATGTTTAAAATGCTTAAGAAGCTGAATTTTTGGGGTAAGGAACTGGCTAGAGGGCCATGCCCAACAGGTAGTGGTTAATGGTGGTAAGCCCAGCTGGTGACCCATTTCATGTCCCCCAGGGGTTGGTACTGAGGCCCATCTAGTTTAATATCTTTATTGATGACCTAGATGAAGGGATTGAGTGTACCCTCAGTAAATTTTACAGATGGCACCAAGTTGGGAGGTGGTGTTGATCTGCCTGAGGGTAGGGAAGCCATTCAGAGGGATTTAGATAAGCTGGATCGCTGGGCTGAGGTGAATGGGATGAGGTTCCATCAAGGCCAAGTGTCGGGTCCTGAACCTTGGCCACAACAATATCCCCCTGAAGCACTATAGGTTTGGGAATGAGTGGTTGGATAACTGTGAAGAGGAAGGGGACCTGTGGGGTGTTGGTTGATACTCAGCTGAACATGAGCCAACAGTGTGCTCAGGTGGCCAAGTGGGCCAACGGCATCCTGGCCTGCACTAGAAATAGTGTGGCCAGCAGGAGCAGAAAGGTAGTCATCCCTCTGTACCCAGCACTGGTGAGGCTGCACCTCGAGTACTGTGTTCAGTTTTGGGCCCCTGACTACAAGAAAGACATTGAGGCCCTGGAACGTGTCCAGAGAAGGGCAACGAAACTGGTGAGGGGTCTGGAGCACAAGTCTTATGAAGAGAGGCTGAGGGAGCTGGGATTGTTCAGTCTGGAAAAGAGGAGGCTCAGGGGAGACCTTACTGCACTCTACAACTTTCTGAAGGGAGGTTGTGGTGAGGAGGAGTTTGGCCTCTTTCCCAGGCAACAAACAGAACCCAAGGAAATGGCTGCAAGTTGTACCGGAGGAGGTTTAGATTATACATAAGGAAGAACTTTTCCTCTCAGAGAGTGGTTAGACATTGGAATGGCCTGCCCAGGGGGGTGGTGGAGTCACTGTCCTGGGCAGTGTTTGAGAGGTGTCTGGGTGAGGAACTACGAGATATGGATTAGTAGCTTGTGGTAGCAGTGATAATGGGAGGACAGTTGGACTAGATGATCTTGCAGGTTGTTTCCAACCTTGTGATTCTATAGTTCTATAGTTCTATGATTCTATGAATTTGAACAAGCCTTTTTTTTTTTTTTTTTTTTTTTTTGTGCATGTAATGTTTTATACATTCTAAATTCTTTTATACTTCAAAATTACACATTTACCACTGTTTATTTCTCCATATTCTTTAATTACAGTTGTAAATTTGTGTTTTGAGGTTGTGGCAAAAGTAGGATAAGTATATATAGAGCAAACAAAGACAATAACAGAGCCTTTATTTGAGAAACAGCTGCAATAGGAAAAAATATCCCTTGATCGCCAAGGTTCACTGCTTCTGTTTTACATTAAAAAAATAAAATTATATAATAAATTTTATTATATCAAGTCTGCTCAGACTCCCAGAGATAGGAGACCTCAACCTGAAACACACTGAAGAGGGGATTATTTATTTATTTATTTATTTATTTTTCATAAAACCATGAATTATTTTCAGTGACCTTTATGCAAGTTATGATTTATAGCACGCTTCAGTATATTTTTTAATCAATGTTAAGGTATGAAAGAATATAGATAGGCAGTATAAAAGAAACTTTAAAAAATGTAAAATTTATTCCTCCAATTCAGGCATATTTCAGAATGCTGTAAAATATTTATGCCTTACATTTTGCAATTACTAAAGAATATGTTTCCTTTTATATTTTTGTCTTTCCTTTTATATTTTGTCTCTATATTAATAAGGGAAGAAGGAAAATAAAACATCTTCCTGACTTATATGGTCCAATAAGAATGAATGACTTAAAGAAAACCTTCCTCACTGCTTGAATTATTGCTCAGTTAATTTTAGAGATGTATTTGCCTGGGTCAATCACAAAGAAGTATTTTCTCAGTGCAGCTAACAATTTCAGAATTTAGCTGTAGAATTCTAAAATGAGTCTGGATATGTAAGATAGATTTTTCTAGTCCTTATATTTTGATGTTATTAACTGAGCAATAAAACTCTTGCAAAGAATATCAGGATGACCATCCTGGGTTACTGAAAAGAAAGACATACATATCAAGAAATCAAAATGTTTGATTTTCAAAAGATTCCTGTGTGTGTTTGTGTGAGCATGCATGCAATCTAGCAATCTATTACGCTTGCATTCTTGCAATCTACTGCACTTTCTGCATGTTACATTCTGAAACAAGTGTTTAAGTGAGACTTCCTTAAATATTTGTCACCAAGAGATAGCACACATAGACTGTTTCATTCCAAATGCTTGACGCCTGACAGAATTTTAAACAGTGCAAAATACAGTCATAAAAGTGATTCCAGGAAACTCAAAAGCCAGACATTTCTATCTACTTCACCTATGATTAACAAGAGTAATAACTAATTTGGAAAGAAATTTTGTGCTGGCAGGAAGATTTGCTTTATTCATCACTAGAATTTGTGCCAAAATAGTCCTATAAAACTGATGGAGAAAAAAAGCTCATTTGAAGTCCTTGTTTCTCTTTTCTATGTCTTTTAAAATATTCAGTTCTGATTTTGTGAAGCACAAATTTCACCTCACGTATTTTTTATCTAATTATTCATTTTCAACAATTTCATGTTTATGGAATTTTAATTATAAATCATAATGTGCACAACTATTTCTGAACTTAAAGTGTCAGTTAAAAAGGCAAAGAAGGTCCAGAAACTCCTCTTCAGATAGGTGAGACTACACAGCACTGGTGGTTTTCTCACCAGAATCAGTGCCCAGCTTTTGCTGGAGAAAGCATCTTGGGCCATAGTCTATGCAATAGTTCAGAAGGAGACTGTTGCCTCTGAAGTTCCATGTCTGAATGCTTTTCCTGGGGATGGGTGAGATGCCCCATCTGTGACAGGAGGAAAGTAGACTAGTGTATTGTAGAATCAGAGAGGATGAATGGGAGGTTTGGGTGATCTTCACAGAGATTGTGAAGGAAAGAGGCTGAGCTACACAGTACAAGGAAGGATGGACAAGAAAAGGCTACACTTAAATGAATGTGGATTAACATTAACATAAGAAAGGTAATTTGTGATTTCTGACAGCAAAACAGGGGCTCCTGGAACTTCAGATCTGAATTTACATATTTACATATACATACAGCACTGAAATAGTTGAGAGAAGGAACCAGCAAAAAATAGTGTTTCAAGACTTTGTTTTGCAGGAGATGGAGGTCCACACCTTCTAACCAGACCTACTACCACAGGAGGTTTGTTGTTTACTGGCCTTAGATCTAGGATGTTGCACAGAGGCTTTAAACTTGACGCACCAGCAGATGGTGATAAAAGCTTGCAGTTAGGTGAGGGAATTAACATGGACATACATGGGACAGGGTGTTGGAAGCAAGTGAGGTCTTCTGAAAGATAAAATAGACTTGAAGATCGTCTACCTCAAGCTTAAGTACACAAATGCACACAGCTTGGAAAATAATCAGGAGCAGCTGACTTCCATGAATGGATACAGAACTGTGTCATCGCTGTCCTTGGAGATTTTCAAGACCCAGCTGGATAAAGCTTTCATCAATCTGGTCTGAATTTGGTGCTGAAATTTCCTTGAGTGGAAGGTAGGCTGGATAATAATTTAATTCTCTTATGCCATGAATCTGCTGTAGACTAACTACCAAAATAGAAAACCCTGTGCTTGCTGAACTGAATACTCAGTACAATGCCTTTGATTTCTTCAGCTCAATGCAATGAAAACGTAACATAACACTGCTAAAGCATGCAAGCTATCTGCAGAGAACCAAACATGTTTTTCACTGCCTTCTTGATGAAAAAAAAAATTAAAAAATAAACAACAACAACAAAAAAGCAAACTTCTAGTCCAAGTAATAAGGATCTTAAGTCAAAACCACAGCATAGGTGGATGGATAAACTTCTGCATCAGAACTCTTTATAAAACTCTATTATTTAGAACTGCATACAAGTAATTTATAAAAGTAATGTTTTCCTTAAACAAAATATCAGATTATTTACAATTCTAATAGAAGTTATTTTTGTGTGAGCTTTGCAACTACAGCCGAAGTGGCTGCCCCCCTCCCCCTCCTGGGGTATTATCATTTGCAAATACAGTGTAAGATGCTGCTTTATAGTTTATCTCAATTCAGGTTTCAAGATCAATTGAAAACCCAATGGCCAGTGTTATTTCTTTGTGACATAATGTTTAATAACACTAATCATCAGTTCAGTTTAAAATCTCATGTCTATTACAGACACTTGGCTTTCTGAGACATACGTGAATTTGTTAGTGAACATCAGTGATGATTGTCTACTATTTTAAATAATACAAAGTTCTGTCAGTGGTTTAGGGCAAGTTCAATGAATTCAGTTCAATGAGAATATTTTGATCAAGATTAGTCATGCTCACTATTACCAAATTTGAAACATGTTACAAGTCAAGGTAAAATTGACCTTAACAAATTCACTTTTTCTTATTATAATCAAAATTAAGACATAGTTTCTGGTTACATGATATACTTAAAAATATCTAATATGCATATGAACTGTTTCAGATGCTACAGTAAGAATATTCATATCATGACAGCAAAGTATGTTTTTGTTCTTTTGGAGTACAGCAATAAACTAGTATAAGTGTTGTATATCTGCTTCTGAAATGAAAGTTTGTTTGAATGTACTGTAGATAACTTCCTTCCCCAAATAATAGAGGTGCCACACTGTACCTTATTCTCACCAAAAAGGAGGTGTGTCAGCCACACCTCTCAGTTCTGTGTCATCAGCAAACTTACTGAGAGTGCATTCTATCTCTTCAGATCACTGATGAAGATAAACAAGATTAGACTCAGTACCACTCCCAGGGAACACCACTGGCTACAGACCACTAACTACACTCTGCACCACTATCTTGATCACAACCTTCTGAGCTCTGCCAATCAAACAGTCTGCTTCTCTGTCCACTCATCTATCCCACACTTTCTGAGCTGATACCATCTGAATCAGTTGTAGTGCAAATGCTTCTCCTTGAGTTCACTTGACTAACATGGGGGCGTGAATACGTGACTCAGTCTAACACTGAATATAGAAAGTAAACACACAGCAAAAGCATTTTTAAGTGTGTGCTAGGCTTAAGTTGGCTTCAATCCACCTATGCTTTCCCAGTAACTGAGGCTGCTCAATATCATGACAGTGAGCATATTATAGATACCAGTAATAGGAATCATAGTGGTATTGTGATCAAACTTTATTGCAGTCACTGCATTTTGCCAAGAGTAAATTACATCTCTTTTGTGATTTAAAATATATCATGTCACTCTGCTAAATCAGAAATTGTATGTAACATCAAATATCTTCAAATAAGTTCATTTGTTATTAAACGTTCCACACTCCACACACAAATATTTTAACATATATAAGTATATATATAAGTTGCACCAGGAGAGGTTTCATACTGATATAAGGAAGATATTTTACAATAAGAGTGATCAATCACAGGAAAAAAATTTCCCAGGGATGTGGTACCCCATCACTGGATTTTTTCAAGATGTGATTGGATAGGGTTTTAGATAATCTCACCTGGACTCCTTTTTCTAACGAAATGTGAGAACTGGGTGGTTGAAAGAAACGTGATCAGCAAGTCAAAGGAGGTGATCTTTTACCCTATGCTTATAAGGCCTCACCTGGACTAGTGCATCCAGATGTGGAGTCCTCAGTCCAGAAGACTGAGGAGTTGGAGTATATCTAGATGAGGGTCACAAGAATGATCCAAAGGATGGAACATCTCTCCTAAAAGGATGAGCTAAGAGAGCTGGGACTGCTTAAGAGAGAGAAAAGTAAGATCTGGGAAGACCTGGTAGTGGCTTTTCAGTATATAAAGGGAGCCTGTGAGGAAGAAGTGGACAGACTCTGTAGCAGAGTCTGTTGTGACAGTACAAGAGGTTTCAAACTAAAAGAGGTAAGATTTAGATTGGATATCAAAGTTTCTTATAATAAGGGTTGTGAAGCTCTGGAATGAGTTGCCCAGAGAAGTGATGGATGTCCCATTCACAGATACATTCAAGTTTAGTTTGGACAGGGCTCTCGGCAACTTGATCTAGCTATAGACATCCCTATTGATTGCAGGGGAGTTGGACCAGGTGATTTCTAAAGATCCTTTCCAATTCAGATGATTCTATGATTCTACGATTCTGTAATCATTCAGGGTCTCTTCCAATCTGGGCTGTTCTATCTTAATAAGATTTTGATTCTGTGATTCTCGGATCAGGCAGCCTTTAAAAATAAAAAATAAAATAAAATAAAGATTGACTCAAAAACAAGGTCTGAGACCTAAAACAAGTGACAGAATAGGTGGGATGATAAATTTTGTGATATTAATTTAATAATTACTGATGACATTACATGTAATTTTATTTTCAAGATGGAACATACACTATGGTAATAAGTCTATAAAAATACATTTAGATACAATTTGTATTTCTCTAAGAAAAAAAGTGAGAAACTGCCATAAATTTTTTCTACCTTCCCTTGTTATTTATAAAACTCTTAAACATTCCTTGCTTGTGGTTGTAAGTAAGCTTCCATTGTTATTAAAGAATTGGTCTCTAGTTTCTTAGCAACCTCTATTTTGTGACTAAAGCATCACTGAGGGCTTTGCAAAATGGCAAGAAGTGTAGTATCAGTCATTTACACATGCAGACAGTTACACTGGTACTTTTACCCAGGCTAAAAATCTGTCTTTCTTTCACATCATTTTTATCCTGTATATTAAGTCATAAGTTGTTGTGTTTTGTTTTTTGTTTGTTGTTTTTTTTTTTAATATAAAATTCAATCTCATATGCACATCTCCTGTCTTGCAGGAGTTTTCCTGAAACTTAGGGTGAGATTTCACCATCGTATACTGCAAACTAATCAGACACAGTACATTTATTACAGTGCATAGCAGTGGGGAGCGAGAGAAAAGACTTTTGTATACAACTTGTATACAAGTTGTTACAAGTAAAACATGCATGCATGTTCTTCTGTTTTATTTTTTTTAGTAAAATTCGTGCTCTCTATATAAAAACATTAGAGTTTATATATATGTATAACTTGTTAAGATTACAATAACTCTCTTCCCTTATGAAAGGGTTCTCCTTTCACAGTTCATGTGAATTAGACAGTATTTATTGAGATGGCTTTTCAGAATGTTTCTAAGTCTGTTTAATTTGCTGATATTAAAGTTCTCCTATGAGATACTCAGTCTTAAATACATTGAGTAAAACATGTTGCTGTTTACAGCTTTTTCATATCTTTCTCTAAAGATTAAATATACCTAGAAGGCAAATATTTCATTACCTTGGAGATATTCAGATGATCTCACTTTCCAAAATACTTTAAGTTTCCATAGTGATCCTGATCAGGAAGTCACTATACAAGAAGGATCCGAAGTACATTTAATCTGAATAGGCAGATGCTTGTGCCCTTTCCCTTTCCCTTCATCTCCCCTTTTTCTTTTCCCATTCCCCTCCTCTTCCCATTTCCCTTCCTGTTCCTCTTTCCCTTTCCTTTCTTCTTCCCCTTCCTCTCTCCCTCTCAGCTCATCTGCCCTCTAGTGCAGAGAAGCACTAAAATTTTCAGATATAATTTATCTTTATTTTCAGGAAAACTACATTATAGCCTAGTGCAGTTTCTGAAGAGAAGAAAGAAGGTGTTCAAACTGATTTGGAAAAGAGGTCCAATAACATTTTCAGAACATAACTGAAAATTATTTTTGACAATTTCTTCATGATGGAGGACAAGAACAGTCTTGCCTTGCCTATGCATGTATGTTTTCCTGTTGTTTTGTGTTTTTTTTTTAAGTAAAATTCATGCTCTCGATATATAGAAATTAAAGTTTTTTTATATATAAACTTCCCCCCTTTTCCTTTCTGTTTTAATGAAGAAAAACAAAAAACCAAACTAAACCAAACCAAAACAAAAAAACAGTTTCAAACAGCAATTTGGACACCTGCACCACTAGATTGGTGAATGATTCTTAACTTCTCTGCTGGATTTGTAGGTATCCAATTTGGACTGATAATGAGTGTTGCTTTCAAGTGTTTATAAAGCTCTGCATCTCCATATTTTCAAAATCTAGAAATCAAAACATTCAAAAATGGAAAGCAAAACAAAAAATGTTCTTCATAACATTGTACATTCATTTGACTATATAAGTGAGACCTCAATCTGCATCATGCTCTCTGTTTTAGCCTACACAGACAGATATCCCGCATTTTTCTCTTAGGTTCACTGAGTGGGATTTCTCTAACTTCCTCTAAATTTCTGTGTATTTATTGTAGTTAGGACTCACCAAATGCATACAATGGTGAAAACATACAGAATTATTTTTATTTAATTTATTTCACAGTGTGAAGTAGTCCTAAAAAGGGTTTCAGGTTAAGAAAATCTCATACAAATGTAATGGTATACTGTATCAGCTGAGTGTAAATGAAAATCAAGTCACATATTTTTAATCCACTATATATTCTCACTCAAGGAATATCAATTAAAGATATTGTTTGCAATTATAATGCATAAATGTATGGGAACTGTTGAGTCATGGTGTGAACCACGGATTGATCACCTGAGGAAGGGACTGGGTCAGCTGGGGGAGAACAGGTGAAGGCAGTTCACCTGTGTGACCGGAAGACCCCATTTAAGGGCTGACTGCCACGTGGGATGGATCTCTTCCTGGAGATGCTGGAGATGTCCTTTGTGGAGTTTTTTGGTTTGGTTTGGTTTGGTTTGGTTTGGTTTGGTTTGGTTTGGTTTGGTTTGGTTTGGTTTGCTTGTTTTTTCCCCTCCCCCCCTCCCTTGTGAGCCTAGATGTTTGGATATGGGTGAGCATCCTGAAGGGACGTTGTGGTGAAGAGGGGTTTGGCCTCTTCTCCCAGGCAACAAGCAGGACATGGGGTAATGGCTGCAAGTTGCATCAGAAGAGGTTTAGATTAGACATAAGGAAGAACTATTTCTCTCAGAGAGTGGTCAGGCACTGGAAAGCCCTGCTCAGGGAGGTGGTGGAGTTGCTGTCCCTGGCAGTGTTCAAGAGGCATCTGGACGACGTGCTGCATGATATGGTTTAGTGCTTGTGGTGGCAATGGTGATGAGGAGACGGTTAGACTAGATGATCTTGTAGGTTGTTTCCACTCTTGTGATTCTATGATTCTCTCTCTGATTGTCTCTTTATTCATTCCCCTATGTTAATCTTTCTGACTGACACAATAATGCATACAGAAAAATCTATTAATCGTGTTAAAGCTTGTTATCTTTCTCAAAGCTTAGTTGACTTAATAGGAGCAATGATAAACACTGTAAAGGTTGCAACATCTAGCATGCAAGGACATCTTCTTGAGTTAGTGTGTTACATATACTTAGACTGTTTTTTCTTTGTTTTGTTTTGAGGCCGTTATCAGGATCCTTAAGGGTTTTCTCACAGTTAAAAATTAAGGGTTCAGCTTTGCCTCAATAAGTGTCTGTTGCTATTTAAAATGTCCTAGGGAATCTAAAATGTCCCTAAGAGTAGTAGGCATTATAATCTTTGCTTCTTTGAACAGTATCTAAAGGTTCAGTGGTTTACATACAGACCTCTTAGCTGGTGTAGTTACCATGCTACTCTCAATGAATTAACATCACACATGTTTTTAAAAAGAGTGAAAAGGAGGGCCTCAAGGTCTACTGACTCTGTCTCATCTCTCTGCTGGGGAAGATCCAGGAGAAGATCCTCCTGGAAGCTATGCGAAGGCATATGAAAGGCAGGTAGGTAATGCTGGAGAACAAGTATGGCTTCACCAATGGCAGATCCTGCTTAACTAACCTAGTTGTCTTCTATGATGGTGTCAATGCATCAATGGACAAGGGAAGAGCCACTAATGTCATCTATCTGGACTTCAGTAAGGCCTATGATACAGGCCCCACAACATCCTTCTCTCCAAATTAGAAAGACTTGGATTTGATGGATGGACTGTTCAATGAAAGAACTGTCTGGAGAGTGGTGGTCAATGGCTCAGTGTCTGGATGGAGATTGGTGGTGAGTGGTGTCCCTTAGGGTTGGTGCTGGGACTGATACTCTTTAAGATCTTTATCAGTGACATTTACAGTGGGATTGAGAACACCCTCAGCAAGTTTGCTGATGATATCAAGCTGTTGTGTGCGGTTGACATACCAGAGGATGCCATCCAGAGGAACCTAGACAGGCTTGAGCAGTGGGCCCAGGTGATCCTCGTGAAGTTCAAAATCCAAGTGCAAGATCTTACACCTGGATCAAGGCAATCTTCACCACCAATACAAGCTGGGAGTTGAAAGGATTGAGTGCAGACCTGGTGTAAAAGACCTCAGGGTACTAGTGGATGGTAAACAGGACATAAGTCAGCAGTGTACACAGCCCAGAAAGCCAACCATATTCTGGGCTGAATCAAAAGAAGCATGGCTGAGGGAGGTGATCCTGCCCCTCCACACTGTGCTGGTGAGGCCTCAACTGGAGTACTGTGTCCAGATGTAGAGTACACAATACAGTAGATACATTAACTTGTTGGAGAATGTCCAGAGAAAGGCCACAAAAGTGATCCGTGGAGTGGGACACCTCTCCTTTGAGAACAGACTGGGAGAGCTGGATCTGTTCAGCCTGGGGAAGAGAAGGTTCTGGGGTGACCTGATAGCTGCCTCTCGGTATCCAAAGGGAAGCTACAGGAATGAAGGGGACAGACTTTTTAACAGGATCTGTGGTGATAGAACAAGAGGAAATGGCTGCAAGCTTAAAAAGGGTAGGCTTAGGTTGGATGTAATGAAAAGGTCTTACAGTGGAAGTGGTGAGGCACTGGAACATGTTCCCCAGTGATGGGGCATCAACCACATCCCTGGGGACTGTCAAAGTGAGGCTGGATTAAGCCCTGCACAACCTGATCTTGCTGTGAATATCCCAGTTCTTTGTAGGAGAGTTGGGCTAGATAGTCCCTTCCAACTCTAAGGATACCCTGATTCTATTATTCTATGATTATTTTAATGCTGTAAACAGTTATTCTCAGGCGAATGAATCGAGCCCTAAACAAAACTAGCAGGAAAGACTATTTACCACATGCTTACTGATTGTCACAGTAACTGGGATCAAATTTGTCAAATAATCACCCACATCTACACTTTTCTATATAGATATGTATGCAAGCCACTTTAATTTTCTATTGCGTCCTGTACTAATTTATCCATAGATATTAAACCAATTAAATGAAATATCTTCAGATATTTCCTGTAAGGCAAGGGTTCTATGCTGGTCTCATCTGCTAGCCATAGGTATCCACCTGAGATTTTCCGTATCTCAAGATTGTACAAAGTGCCTATGCATATCCACCTACATCAAATTGAACAGTACCATCATTGTAATCTTCACCCTAAATTAGGCATCTTCATTTGGTCAGTTGAATGCTTCTTAAGCTCCAACTCCATAAAGACACAGGGCTTTATTGTCCATATTTTTAAGTTTAGTGTCATCTAGGATGTGTTCACATCTGCCTGATATGATATAGGACTGCAGGAGGTCTGTGTCTTTGAAAAGGAAATGTAATAACATACTTGCAATACTCTCAAGGGGAAAAAGATGAGACTGGATGCATACATTTATGCAACTGATCTAAACTCACATGTACAGACAGGCATACTACAGTTAAACAACCTGTTCTATAATAGAATAGTTTCTATTGTTTATCTTTGCTAGAGCACATGACTTCCTGGTATCACTATTCCCACAACTGATATTTTTCTTGTTTGTCTTCATTTCTTGTTTTTTTGTTTTGTTTTGTTTTTTGTTGGTTTTTTTTTTGTTGTTGTTGTTTTGTTTGTATGTTTTTTTAATTGTGGATATTAGCAATACGGAGGGAGGATAGATTCTTTTTTAAAAAGTATATCTCTGCCTTAGATATGGAGAGAGAAAACAAGTAGTAATATTCAGAGTGATTTTCTCAGCTTAACCTCAACCAAAAGTCGTTAGGATAATGGTTATCAACATATGACCATGACTACACGTGATTTATTTCACTTATTTTGTCTTGCCAAGGACAGTTGTGCAAAGATGAACACAAAAGGGATCTGTTTTTTTTTTTTTTAACTATTGCTTCACACAAATGGCCTCAAAGTTGAATATTTTAACCAAATTCTGCAGCAGAATGTGCATAGGGAATAAAATAAATCTGAATAATAGCTGTTTTTTAAACTCAAGAAGCATTAAGAGTTGGAAAAGTGTGATAAATCTCCTGAAAGCTTTCATTTTTATTTAGTAACAGTCACAATGTACAGTACTTCAAGCAGATGCTAAGAGGCTCTATGTGGTTCTAAAGTATTCTAAATCATAGTATAAATAAGTGATATGAGGTTATTTTCAAGACTTGTTGTACAGTTGTTTTGTTATATTTAGTACACAACTCCAAATTCCTTAGTTTTTTTCCCATTAAGTTATTCATGCTTTTCAGCCACCTGTGCAAATGCGCCATTACTGAAGCATGAGAATTTCCTTTCTAATGTATTCGTTCATACAATACAAGTAAAATATTACCTCAAGTCTGTTAGTCAGTAATTACACTGGAGTAATGTGAAGGTCTTAAGCCTTATAATGACAGTAGAACAGAATATTTGAAAGCCTCTGAATGCCGAAGAGCCCCCTTGGCTCAAGATTTGTTCTTATGTGGTGCTCAGGGTGAATCAGTGAAACTGGATTGCTCATATTTTTTTGAAAATTAGAGCCTTTGAATATTTTTCAATTGCAGTAGGGAGGGAAATCAAACCCAATATCATATGTTAGTATTGTTTTGCAGATGTATTCACTTTGAAAACTTTTTTAAAGATTGAGTTAAATTCTACTCAACTTTGATGTTAATGTTAACAATTTCATTATTAGCAGATGTTCTTCAAACATCCAATGTACACCCACCCATAGAATGTGAAACAAAAAGTAATAAAAACGGTTATTTCTGATCTCTGAGGTACTTGCAATTACTAGTCATATAATTCAGCTTAATCTTGTTTCTTGTTGGAGAATCCCACACAGGCAGATAAATAGCATTATGTTATAATAGGAAAGTTTAGACACCACCAAAATTGCTTGTTTGCCTGACATACACCTGTGCTTTCTGAAATAGAAATTCTTCCAACAAACAAAACGCTGTCAATACATAATCAGCTCAGTATGACCTTATATCAAAACATGTTTTGTCTGTAAACATTTGGATGTTTCTATAATTATTTCCTCTAAATTTAGTTTAGTTATTTGTCTAACTACTTTAGAATTAAATGATCAGAATATAAGCAGTGTTACAGGAGAGTCAGGGGTTTAACAGTTCCCTTGTGCATTCCAAGTAGAATTACTGAGGTTCAGAGGAAGCTCTTTTTTGCATATATTTTGAAATACTCCTTGGAAATTGATCGTTCAGAGAAAACACAATTGTGTGAAGGTAAGAAACAAGCTTTCCCACATCATGCAAATTTCTACCCAAGTCAATACTATATAATATCTGGGGTTGAGAAGTTTGAACTTCACAGTGTTCAGCTCAGCTCTTTATCCTTTTCTTTCCTTTTTGGAACTTATCCTTAACTGTGATGTTGTAACATGGTGAGAACGTGCACGTGAAATCTGTCTTCATTTAGCCTTTCTTTGTATTTTCTCTTTGTATTCCTCTTGCTGATGAGTAGGCTATGACAGTTGCATGTTCTTATGTGTTGGGTTTAACTCAATCATTTCTAGAGGCTAAGGAATCATTTGAAGTGCAGGCTATGATAAATAATTCTTGTGGCTGAGACAAGCTCTTCTAAATACGGTTTCTGTTCAGTATAATTCTAATTGTGGAGAAGATACACATCTTTAAAGTAAGAAAAAAATTGTTCACTGCCAGTAAGACTAGTACTTACAATTCCTGATACGTAGGTACTTCACATAAAAATCTTTTATTATCTTCTAAAATTAATGAAATTGGAGGAGATAAAAAATCTAGCTTTAACAACAAAATGCAAAAATATTTCAGCAAGATAACATGCTTCACAAAATTTACATGGAAATGCCTGATTGTCATAGAACAGCTTTCCTTCTCTTGCTTCAGTTGTTTAAAAACAAACAAACAAAAAAATGGGGCTGAGCTTAACAAATGATGTTCCATTAAAACAAGTATTTTTTTATGCACTGCTCAGACTAACTTGTTATGAAACCTTATTAAGGTGTTTTGTTACTCTGGATCTTTACAGTTATTATTGTTATTTTTATTATTATTTCCTCCACTGGGAAAAAAAAAAAAAAAAGAGACTGGGATCTTCTTGGTGAGGAAGAAAAAAAAAAAAAAAAAAAAAAAATTCAAATGGACACTTCTGCTGTTCCTGTTGTGAATAAAAGATAGGAGTGTCGATTACTGCTACTAAAAATACTGTACACACCTTACTCTCACTGGCAGCCCCACTGATTTTGTAGGGTGCTGAAACAAGTGAAGAAGTCTGTTACAGCTTTTGCTTATTATAGATATTCTGATAAGTGCTAGTCTGAATTCTTCTGTGAAATTATAAATTCAGTAAAATCAGTGGGAGACAGAATTCAATGCATACTCTGAAAGGCTTATCTTTGAGGTGAAAAGAAAGCAATAACAAAACCAGACAGGTGTAAAGTTACTCTTTGTCTGACAGTGATACCTTGGAGTGGAACTGCCTCTGTTGTGCAATGGGATGCAATAAAAAATAAAATGGAAGAAAAATGATTACTTGCTTATTTCCCCTATGCCAATTAGCCATGCTGAACATGCAGAGCTGGAGGAAACTAGACTATGCTAAACACTTCATGATAATTCACTAGGATGCTTTACTTGCCCTCTTTCACAACAAAGTTTTTGGGAACATGATTATGGGAATAAAAGATGGATTGATAGAGCCAAAAGTAGGCTTAAAAGCTATGGCAAAGCATGTAATAACCTATCCAGTCTTGAAAGGTAACTATTAACAACGTAGAAAGTACAATATATATGATTATAACAGATCTGAAGAACCTCCTACAAATTTCCACATTTCAGAAAAATACCTAATTCTGCTGAAGTAAATGCCGTGAAAGTTTTCTTCTCCAATGAAGCATTTGATCCATTCATTATTTAACAATTTAAATTTCTCCCACATTATAGAAATTAAATAAAAATTGCTGAATTTACAATGTATACATACAAATTTAGCAATCCTGAAAACATATAAGATTATTTATTGAGGTAAGGTTGAATGTTATTGGTAATTTTTTTAAGTAGAAGATTAATTTCTTTTATAGGTGACCTGCATGGCAAGCCAGATAAATGGATAAAATTACAGGGAAAAAAAAAAATCTTTATTCGTGAGACAAGAAGGAGAATTTGCAAGAATAAATTACAGACTATAACATCTTCCTCAATTCCATCAACAGTGGAATTGAGAGCATACGCAGCAAATTTGCAGGTGACACCAAGCTGTGCTGTGTTGTCAACACTCCTGAGGGCTAGGATGCTGCCTAAATGGGCCCAAGCAGTAGGCCCAGGTGAACGCCAAGAGGTTCAACAAATACAAGGGCAAGGTCTGGCACTTGGGTCGTGGCGAACTTCGTTATTAATTAAAGCTAGTGGATGAAAGGATAAGGTACAGCCCTGATTTAAAAAAAAAAAAAAAAAAAAAAAAGAGACTTGGGGATGCTGTTGGATAGCAAGTTGGAAATGTCAGCAATGTGCCCTTGCAGTCCAGAAAGCCAACTGTATCCTTGCTGCATCAAATGAAACACAGCCAGCAGATTGAGGGAGATGATTCTGCCCCTCTGTTCTATGCTGCTGAGACTTCACTTGGAATACTGTGTCTAGATGTAAAGTCCTCAGTGTGGAATAGACATGGAGCATGTCAATAGGAGGGCCACAAAAATTATCCTGGGGATGAAACAGCTCCCATAAGATGACAGACTGGGTGAACTGGGCCTGATGAAGACAAGGCTTCTGGTAAGATCTTTCAGTATCTAAATGGGGGGAGGAGAGAGAGGTATAAGAATGATGGGGACAGACTCTTTAGCAGGGTCTGCTCTGATAGGATAAGGGGAAATTTTTCAAACTAAAAGAGGAGAGATTTAGATAGGATATAAGAAATAAGTCTTCTACAATAAAAGTGGTGAGACAGTGAAACTGACTGCCCTGAGATGTGGTGAATGCCTCATTGCTGAAGGCATTCAAGGTCATGCTGGACCAGGTTCTGAGCAAGTTGATCTAGTCGTAGATGTCCCTGTTAGTTGCAGGGGGACTGGACTAGATGACATTGTAAAACCCTTTCTAACTCAAATGATTTTATGATGATTCTATAAAATAAAAAACAAGGAGTCTAGCAAATAAGAGTCTATGGAAAAAATTTTACTAACCTTTACAAAAAGTTTTATTAGTTTGAACTGTTTATGATAGTATATAATTACGGTATTTTATGTAATAGCTCAAAGTGCTTCAGCGTGTGATTCAAGAGACTCTTATTAAACAGGCTCTTTCAGATTTCAGGGTAAAGACTTAAGTCATTTATTTTGTGAAATATAAAATATAAAGGAGTAGTTTGTTATCATGACTTGTGGGCATCTACAATAACAGTTTCATCCCCTTGAATATATTAAGAAAAATGTTGTTTTGATAGCTGGTTGGGTGACCTTACTGGATTATTATTTTGAAGCAGGCAAGAGGAAATCTCATAGCTGCCACTGCCAATTAAGTATTTAAGGTAGATATACTACTGTTATTTCTTTGGTGAAAAGGAGAGGTGTGAATTTAAGAGAAAGCAATGTTCAAATCCCTTCAAACAAAATCAAAGCCTTCAACATTTCAGATGCAGCCAAAGTTTGATTTGAAGCACAGCTATAACTAATCCCATGAAAGCACAGGAATACTCACGGAATCCATAACAATCTTTCAGACCACTACTTTTGTGAAGTGACAGCACTGGAGATAATAGCTGTCGATATATACTGATGCAGCAAATGTGGTACAAATATGAAAGAAGAAGACCGAGTCTGGAGAATTTGAAATGATCATACAATATTGTTCTAATTTGCTGAATGGTACCATTGCATTTGTACTGGATTAATAAGAAAAAATAGTGGAAAATTAAAGATATTAATTGTAGCCCTCAATGTTATCTGTATTAAGAATGAACTTATGTTTGAATGCTGTATCTTTCATATTGAGTATATAATGTTTGGATCATTAACTACTACAGAAATCACAACTACTTCATTTCCCGAAATATACACAATAGCATGATAAATGTAGATTCAGACAGTATATTCAGTTTGTATACATGCATGATATGAATGCTACAGACACAGATGCCAACCAGGTGAAATGTTTCACTGAGTATGAAAGAATTGCTGAAAAGATACCTCAGAAAACAAACAAACAAAAAAAACCCAACAACAACAAAAAAACACTGAAGGACAAGACACAAAGCAAAACAAATCAAAACAGAAGTAGAAGAAGAGGAGCAGCAACCTTGTGATATAAGGCTGATAGCACTGAGATGTCACCCAAAAGTAAATACTGAAATTATAGAATTTGTTTAAGTTTTAAAGGACTTCACAGTCATGAATGAAATGCTAGACATTTTAATCTGGTCTAAAGTTGATATACTTAAACCAGCTGGGATCTCCTTGAAGTTTACAGCATGACAACAAACAAATACAAGTGATCAGAAGAATTTCTATTTTGTTTCTGAATAAAACCACATTCTGTCTTTCTTCTTTGTTCCTTTATGCATTTTGCATCAATAATTGTTAAAAACATCTGTGATATTAACTCCCAAAAATAATTCATCATCCAGGCTTTTCTGTTTTGTTCCCTGCACAAGCAATGACAGTAAATATGGCTGGTACAATATAATTTCATGTGGCTATTGTACCAGCAAGACAAATTAAGCTGAACAGAGTTTTATTTCATATTGGCTAGTTCTCATCTAGCAAAATATCTTTGATATTTTTGTAAGCCATTTATTATAACCAGTATATTAGAATCAAATAATGATGTGGTTGGGAGGGATATTAAGGACAGTCTTGTTTCAACCTTCTGCCATTTGAAGGGTTACCTTTCACAAGAACAGCTTGCCAACTTGCCCTTGAATGCTTCCAGGGTTAGGACATTAACAACTTATTTGGACAACCTGTTCCAGTGCTTCACTATCCTCATATTGAAGAATTTCTTCCTCAGAAGAGATATCTAGTCTACACCTACCCTTTTTTAGTTTAAAATCATTATCTCTTGTCATTCTGTCACACTCTCTGATAGTGCCTTTCCAGATCTTCCCTGTAGCCTTCTTTTAATTACACAATGGACACTATAAAATTTTTCCAGAGCCTTCTCTATTAAATAACTCCAAACTTCTAAGCATATTTTCATAGGAGAAGTGCTTCAGTCCTCTTGTATCTTTCATGGCCTTTCTCTGTACCCGCTCTGTCATGGTTTTATGATTTTTGGTTATCGGTATTCCACATCATAGCATCATGTAGTGCACTGGGAGTTAAAGTATTAATGCTCCAGTTCTGGGTACCTGTCCCCGAAGAGAAGAACTACATTCCCCAAAAGACTGTTTGCTGTGTTATTATCATTTCTGCTCAGGAGGAACAGATGTAAGGCCTTGGTAGGTCATCTGACAGCCTTCCTTCATCAGGCTCTCCTCCCTGCTGCTCAACTGCACTGTGCATCTCACCTCAGTGTTATGGTGAGGCCTATCCACCTTTTGGACACTCTCGCTCATTATATTTGATTTACTAGCTTCAATTCTGATTATATTGTATTATAGTGTGTTATCTTGCATTCCAACACTATATTTAGTAAATCAGTTCTGTTTCTCCTCAGATCATTGCTGCTGTTTTTAATTATTCGGGGTCCCCTGTTTTCCTTTTCTGGAGGTGTGGATTTGTGAAAATCCCTCCACCCCATGAGTCACGGAACCGGGTTGAACCAGCCTGTAAATTGTTGATGCACTCTAACAGCTTCATGTTTCTCATGCTGGCGGTCCTAGAGCTGAATATAGTACTCCAAGTACCCACATAAGCAAAGTAGATATGCCTTAAAAAGATACCTGATTCAATTACTTTTACAGTTTTAAAATAAATTAAAAGATCATCTTAGGAAGAAATAAACCCAAAACCTTGTCATGGTTTTATGATTTTTGGTTATCAGTATTCCACACCGTAACATCATGTAATGCACTCGGGGGTTTGACTTCCGATGCTTGAGTTCCGAATGTTCGTCCGACGGAGAAGAACTACATTTTTCCAGGAGGCTTTGCGGTCAGTGAGGAGATATAACTGTGCAAGGTCACCTGATTCTGCTTCTTCACCTGCTCTTCTCCGTCTGCGCTTCTCTGTCTGCGCTTCACCGTCTGTGCTTCGCCGTCCACTTTTCTCCAGTCACTCAACTGGACTGCACTTCTCACCTCAGCATTGTGGTGAGGTCTATCTACCATCCAGACAGACTCTCTCTCTCTCTCATTGTATTTTGCTAATACTATATTTAGTAAATCATTTGTTCCACCTCAGATTATTGCTGTTGTTTTCAAGTATTTTGGGGTCCCCTGTTTCCCTTTTCCGGAGGCACAGATCTGCGGATCCCTCCGCCCCACTGATCACGGAACTGGGCAGAACCAGCCCAGAAACCATTGACATTCTTTGGTGGAAAATGTGGACAACAGTTGCTTTCTAGCTGTTTAGAATGAATCTCCCTCTCTGCTCTCAGAGAGCTTCATTGGGAAAGTTTATCTGTTTCACCGCTTCTCCTATACACCTTTCCTTTATGACAGCAATAGTTTTAATCAAGAAATGCTTATCTTTCTTATAATGCCAAACACTTTGCTTGAATTTTCATTACTTATTTCTGCCCTCATCATATTATCCAAGCAACACCTGGAACACAGTTTGTTCTTTACGTAATACTCAAAATATTTTAACTTCTTTCTCTCTCTTTTTGATATGATGATTTCATAAAATTGGAAGATAAAAGTGAGAAAAAAAACACTCTTTTTCATAAATGCAACCTATATAGAAAGTATATAGAAAGTATATAGAAAGTATAACTTTCATGGAGAAAGTTAAGAAAGTTAAAGTCCAGACAGAACTGAATCTGGCCAAGGATGTAAAGTGCAAAAATAAGTGCTTCTTCGAGTACCCTGGTAATTAAAGGAAGATTATGAATAATTTGAGCCATTTCAAGAGACCTGGGAATATGAAAAGGCTGAGGTACTTTGTGCTTTCTTTGTCTTTTTTACCAGCAAGACCAGCCTTCAGGAATCTCAGATCCCATAGGGTAGGAAAAATAGCTGAAGCAAAAAAAAAATGAACCTTTGATGGAAGATCATCAGGTCAGGGAATACTTGAGCAAACTGATTCTTCACAAATCCATGAACCCTGATGGGATGCTCTCATGAGTGCTGAGAGAGCTAGCAGATGTGATTTTGAGGCCATTATCTATAACCTTTACCCAATCCTGGCAACTGGGAGAAATACCAGAAGGTGAGAGGAAACCAAATGTCACTCTTGTTTTCAAGAAGATCAGGAAGGACAACCTGGGGAGCTACAGGCCAGTCAGACACATATAAATCCCTAGAAATATAGTGAGACATCTAATTCTGGAAATCACTTTCAGGCATGTGAAGGATAACAAAATCAGCAAGGTAGACAGCATATGGATTCACCAAGGAAAATATTTGGGCAACCTGATAAGCATCTATAATGAAATCATCAGCCAGGAGGATAAGAGGAGAGCAGTGGTTAGTGTCTTCCTGATTTTTCTTCAGGCCTTTGACACTATTTCTATGAGATCCTCATAGGAAAGCTGAAGCATGGGCTGGATGAGCAGATGGTGAGATAGATCTAAAACTTGCTAAATGGTTGAACCTGAAGGACAGTGGTGAGTGGTGCAGAGCCTAGTAACTCAGATGTCAGTAATGGGTCCAGACCTGTTTAATATCTTCAGTAATGATCTGGACAATTAGATAAGATTGTATTCTCAGTACATTCTTGAGTGACATGAAACTGGGGGGAGTGGCTGACTCTCCAGAGGGCTACGATGTCACTCGGAGGTTACACTTACAGGCTGGAGAGTTGAACTCACAGGATTCAAATAATTTCACCAAGAAAAAGTGGAGAGCCCTGCACCAGGGCAGATACCAGTACATACTGATAGATACCTAGCTGGAAATCACCTTAGCAGAAAAGGACCTAGGAGTCCTGGTGGACATGAAGTTGGAAATGAGTGGGCCCTTGCTGATAAGAAGTCTAATGGTATTCTTGTTTGCATTAAGCAAAGTATCACCAGCAGGTCAAGAAGATGGAGCTTTGCTGTTTTCAGTAATTCCTGGTGTCATGAAAAGAGGCAGAAGGCATAAACTGGAACACAAAAGGTTCTGTCTAAACTTCTTCACTGTGTGGAGTGATACAGCACCAGAACAGTTTTCTCAGAGAAGTTGTGGATTCTCCCTCTTTGGAGATATTCAAAAACCATCTGAACATGCTCTTAGCTGATCTATTCTGGGCATTCTTCCTTCAGAATGAAGTTTAGACCAGATGACCTCCAGAGGTCTCTCCCAACCTTAATCATTCAGTGTTTCTGTGATTTGGTGCAGCAAGCTGGGCATGCAGTTCAAGGAGAGTATAAGTGGGAGTGCTTGAGCTCAAATGCAGTTCCTGAGCAGAAACTGAAAAGTCACTCTTACCACTCTTTCCATCCTACTCTTTCACAGGAACCTGATCCCAGATAACCCAGCCATGCAGCATCAGCTTGGGCATCAGTAGCTGAATCCCTGGTCACAAGAAGAGAATGTACTAAGAGCCATAACACATTGCTCAGAAATTGCTCAGGACTGGGCAAGTTGACTTGTGTCAGAAAGGTCCCAAGGACCACTCTAATAAGTGAACAGCAGAGATAGCCATGCTTTGGTGTCAGATTTATCCTTTGTTATCATTCAGTACATCATTAGAGTGCAATGAGGGGAGACCTCATTGCACTCTACAACTTCCTGAAGGGAGGTTGTGGTGCAAAAGGGTCTGGCCTCTTCTCCCAGGCAAATAGTAGGACCCGAGGAAATGGCAAGAAGTTATACCAGAGGAGGTTTAGATTGGATATTAGGAGAAACTTTTTCTCTCAGAGGGTGGTCAGGCACTGGAATGGCCTGCCAAGGGAGGTGGTGGAATCGCCATCCCTGGCAGTGTTCAAGAGGCGCCTGGATGAGGAGCTACGAGAGATGGTTTAGTAGCTTGTGGCACTGATAGGAATGGGAGGGTGGTTGGACTAGATGATCTTGCAGGTCGTTTCCAACCTTGTGATTCTGTGATTCTGTGATTACAAACATGCCTTAATTTTATGGATCAGCTCATCTCAAACTGTATTACAGGAGAAAGACTTAGATTTCCCCACAGGAACATTATTGGATTGCATAGATTCTATGGGGATATAGATCCAAGTATATCCTATAGGACCATAACTGAGCTGGACAGTCATTCTCAGAGATGAGAATCTTGAATAGACAGGTTGGAAGGAGCAATCCTTGAGAGTAGGCCTGTAAAGAAGGACCTGGGAGTCGTTATAGATGAAAAACTTCACATGAAACAGCAGTGTGCTCTTGCCGCTTGGAAAGCAAATGGTATCCTGGGCTCCATCAGAAGAGGGGTGGCCAGCGGGGACAGGGAGGTGATTGTCCCCCTCTACTCTGCTCTTGTGAGACCCTATCTGGAGTACTGTGTCCAGGTCTGGAGCCCCCGATACAAGAAAGACAGAGAGCTGTTGGAGAGGGTCCAGAGGAGGGGCACAAAGATGATCAGGGGGCTCCCACACCTCTCCTATAAAGACAGGCTGAGGGAGCTGGGCTTGTTCAGCCTGGAGAAAAGAAGGCTGTGGGGTATCTTTCATTGCAGTTAAAAGCTAGGGAGTTCAATGTGATGCTAAAGACCATGCATTATTACATTAACCCATATGCAAAAGAATAAAACTTAGAATAAGTTTCTCTTGGGAAATTAAAAAAAAATTATAATAAATAATTATTTTTTTTTTTAAAAAAAGGACAAAACAAAGGGCAGACAAAAAAAAACTTAATAAGAGAAAGCATTTCTTAAAAGTTTTGCACACTCAAATCAAACAGCAAAGCAATTGCAGAGAAACAGAACTGTTGGACTGGAAAAAAGTTGAGGAAAAAAAGAATAGCAATGAGACACGATTAAATTACTTTGTGTGTGTGTGTGTGGATTTGGGGAAAAGGATGCAATGATTTTTTATTTTATTTTATTTTTTTAGGAAATATTTAGAAAAAAAATAACTGCAACAAAAAGGATTTACTTACATAAACGTGATTGATTTTGGTTTTAACAAGAAATAGACTAGATGATCTTAAAGTCCTTTCCAATTCTGTTTTTAACAATTCTATCACAGGCAGGGTATTTTGTTTGCTTGATTTAAGAGCATGTCTGAAAAATGCTCTTGGGTTTAATTTTATTATTGTGATTTTTTTTTTCTTTATAGCTGTTTCTTGTTCTAGTTTAGATGAAATATTCTCTCCCCATCTCAATATCAGATCCTTGACTCAGTTGATCTAAGCATTATGTCTTTCATTTGTTTCTGTAAGACTGCTTGAACAGCAGTTTGAGTCATAAAATGTTTGATGGTGCTGTGCATTTACTTTCTTGGAGGGCTTGTGTAAGGGATTAGAATGCTCAAAATCTTATCAGTGTTTATAGTTTTCACTACATAAAATGGTTTTATCTCTACAAACCGCCTTTAAGCCAACATCTGTGTCAATCTCCTGTCACAACCCTTGCACATCTAAGCGTGAAAATAAATGGGAAAATAAGTTCTACTGTGTATGGTTTAATAAGGGCTCAGCTAAGGACAAAGTAAGTGCTTCTTGTTCCTTTAGTCAGTTAGTTGGAAAAAAAGATGGAGTGTGTCGATATTATTTTTACATTTTTTCATTTTACTACTGTGGAAAAAAAGACCTAATTCTGTAGCTAGGCACAGAAACGTACTTTTTTTTGACTGTGTAATTCAAATAACATATACATTTTTAAAATGTAGCTAATTTCCTTCTGAAGAAAGACTCTTCATGGAGTTGCTGCTCTGTATTGTTCAATAGCACCATATTTATAAATAACAGTAATTCGCTGTATGCTTGGAATTCATTCCTGACAGAGGGTGAAATGAATATTGTTATTCCAATGGGCAATGCTGAACTGTAACATTCTAATCACTAGTTTTTTATCCAGTTCTGTAGTTACATTAACTTGAGTGTGAATTTCCAAAGTGTAAATCCAAGGATTTAACCTCAGTGGAAGCTAATTTCAAAAGTATGTTCTTCACTGTATCTTCTTTACTACATACAGTTTCATTTTCCCTAATAGATAGAGCATTATATCAGTTCTGACTCCATTCCAATGTGGCAGCTCTTATATTTCTATATAAAAAATTATAAACTAATGAAAATAAAAAGTTCTGTTCCATGCAGAGAGCATCTTTTTAAAACTGAATAAGTAGGAGGAGACAATCCTAAAGGTAGATTTTTTTTTTCATTTTGAATTACTGAATAAATAGAAGAATTCTAATGTAAGTGCTCAAGACAGTGTCACCAGTGCAATCATGTGATGTACAGAAATGGCACTGGCTAAGGATTATTATTTACAGTTATCACATGAAATTTCACCTCAAATCTCTCTGTGCACTAATTTAAAATCATACAGGAGATCATATAGTTCACAGAGCTTTTTTTTTAAAACAAAAAAACTTGCACTGCAGCTGGAATCTGCGTTTAAAAGTTTATTTATTTATTTATTTATTTTTGTAGCACAGTCATCATTATTCCACTTCACTGAATTAATTCTGTATGCTCCCAACAAGAGAAATAACCTTCTCACTGCAAATCTACATAATCTTATAAAATATTAAATTGTACTCTTCAAAGCTGTGTTCAAACCTGAGTCTTACTACACACTATATTTCTTGTTCAAAACAAATTTGTCTAACTTTCTGAATCTTAAAGTGTTTTCTTGCATGCACTTGTAAATCTTTGCCGGAGGCAATCCACTTCATAACTTGTCTGTATCTGGAAAAATAAAAAAAATAATAACAAAAAAAAAATCCAATGATAAAAATACCAAAAATAAGTCTTCCTTTTTCTCCCTGCTATGGTACTGTTGTATATGGAACTGATTTAGAAGGTAGTGATATTAAGAGTCCAGTCTAAAAAATGTCTCTAGGACAGTGTGGTTAGAAGTACATCTATGATCACATATTGAAAGTTTTGAAATAAATCACTAGAGACTACTTAGCAGGACTTACAAACATCTTTAGTATTGAACAGATAAGGCTATTGAAACCCTCTACTGTCCTGAGACCCTGAGAAATTTTGATTAGATTCAGAATATTTTAGCTTTTATGTTGAGAAACTGATGCTAACAAAAATGTAAAAATGAAGCTCTGTTTTGACAAAGTTGGCAGCAAAAGTATTTTTCATAGCAAAGAAAGCATTACTTCCTTACTATAACTAAAATAACAAGGAATAAATAGTGCATAGGGAAATTTGTAGCTGCTAAACTTCTTAAAGAAAATTAAAATGATAGTCTGTTCATTTTCACTTGTTCTCAGCAAAACTTTTTACATTAGTAAGACTTTCTGAGGTTTATTATTTAGTTTGTATCAATCTTGAATGAAAACATGAATGCACCTCTCCTAGGACAGAAAACATCATAAGGAGATTGACTTAAGACTGGTAAACTTTTTTTTATTTCATATTATTTAAGGTCTGCTACCACATCTATTTTTTTTGTTTGTTTGTTTGCTTGTTTCTCTGTTGTCTTTTTTTGTTTTGTTTTTCCCTCTCCCTAAATCAATAACTTTTCTCCCAAAGAACACTAACCAGTGGATAGAATATTGGCTCTGGTACATTATTTAGTTCTCTCCCCTCCATACTTGATATTCCAGTATCCAAATAATTGCCTAAATTTGATGAAGAGAACTTTTTAAGCTCACAAGCCAAATCTAATTTAGATATGTTATTTTAATCATACGTGGAAAGAAAAAAACAATACTTTTTTTTCCTCCAGTTGCAGCCTGCATCATCATAGAAGAATTTGGCTACTGTTTTATAAAACTGGTGAAAATGTTTTTCATCAGTTTTTTCTAAATGTGTATTTCTGTGAACAGTATGTCTCAGGAATCTATTCTATGACGAGGCCGTGAAGACATCTGAGGATCTAGTGAACATGCAAAACATCTGCCTTCATATCTGCCTTTGATCTTAAGATAAAATTTTCAAAAAATGTATCCATGTCATGAATTCAGGAACAGTTAATATAGTGACAGAGAATTTCTAGTTTCTTCCAAGGAGGCAAATTTACAAAAAGCATCTTATAGCTGTGGGTCTATTTACAGAAATCATATTTCAAGTAACATTATTTAAAATACATCTCTACCATCTGTTTGAGTCCTAGAATTCAAATTGGAAATATTCTGAATTACTGACTTAATGATGAAATGAGTCTGCAATAAAATCGTTCTCGTCTATACAAGTTAAAAAATGAATTATTTTTAGTCATGCACCTTAAGTTTGCATCATAGAAGGTTTTAAAACATTTTACATAGATATAAAAAACAAAAACAAAAAACAAACAAACAAAAATAAAAACAGAAAACAAACAAACAAGTAAATAAAATTCCCAAAGTAGCCTGTCTATTCCAGAAATTGATTTGAACATGTTATTTTTTTCTCAGAAATCTTCAATTTGTGTCACTAATTGTCTGCGTGTTCTGGGTTAGACATGCAATATCCGCTCCTATAATGGCATTATGAGCTGCAAAATTTGCTGATTTCCTTAAAGCCTCAATGCTTACATCCACAGAAATACTTTTTTCAAGAAACACATTTCTTGTCCCATCTTGTAAGAGAAAAAGAAAGAGAGAGAGGAAAAGGAAAAGGAAAAGGAAAAGGAAAAGGAAAAGGAAAAGGAAAAGGAAAAGGAAAAGGAAAAGAGAGAAAGAGAAAGAGAAAGAGAAAGAGAAAGAGAAAGAGAAAGAGAAAGAGAAAGAGAAAGAGAAAGAGAAAGAGAAAGAGAAAGAGAAAGAGAGAAAACAATGCTGGACCAGTCTAAATTAATAATCTTGCAAAAGAAGAGCATATATAAGTCACTCAAAATCATATATTTTTGCCTTTTTAAGGGAATGAAATAGGCTATAAACTCTCTTCCTAAATCTTAACATTATTTATTCTCAAAAATTTATCCCTTTTTAATTTATTCTATAATTTTAAATGGTATTAGGCTTATTTTTTTCATGCAGCAATAGCTTAGTAGAAACAGTTTATTTGTCTGTAACCAAATGAAGGTTTTATAAAATAATGGTATTCATTACTATAATATCTATATGTGCAGTGTTCCCATCCCCCTTATTTGTCCTTTGTGTGAGATCTCAAACTACTATTTCATTATCCCCCTAAAAAGGCTTCAATTATGTTTTTAAAAGAAATTACTGTGACTGCATTTCATTGAGACTTTGATCTTACTACATTTTAAATATACTGACCCTGAGAACATCTGTAATTTTTAAAATTAAATAGCAAAACATGCACCACTAATTACTCAAAAGGTAATTCCCATTACACTTGGTGACTGTTCTTAATATACAAGTACTTGGAAACTTTGAGTTAAGTGCATGAAATCACAGAATAGACAAACCTAATAGTGCTGCAGCACCTTTACTGTTTTTCTTTTCCATTCTGGAATTCTTCACATGACCTGGCATATTCAACTAGGAAAGAGTCAATTGTTTTCCACAGTATATACTCTTCCTAAGAATTCAGTTGCAAACAAAAAAAACCACTAAAAACAAACAAACAAGCAAAAACCAAAAACAAACAAACAACAACAAAACCTACGTTATTTTAGTGAGCTTTGCAGGGACATGTAGTAAAATTCATTTGAACATTACTCCCTCTAGTGACTGCCTTTAAGGACTCCAAAATATGTTTTGCAGGATTAATGGCAAAAAGTCTGCAGGCGTGTTTTGTGTTTGTGAGCTTCACAGCACTTGTATACAGGAAACCTTTATATTTCATGCTGCAGATATAAAATACACAAAGTAACAAAGTGTTCTGAAAATTCTTCTAATTTTCAGTATAAGGATCTTTGTTTCAAACTGGTGACTTTTTTATTTTATTTTATTTTTCCCTGTATTGCATGCTGTTTTATCCCAGCCTTTTATTTTTCTAAGCCAAAATTTTAATTCTGTCTTTATAGAATTCCTGCCAGTTCACAGCAAGTTCTAAAGAGCCTTGAAATAGTGTCTAAAGAGTGCGTTGGCAGGAGAGTTAATAGTTGTTACATAGTGGTTACAATCTAGCTAAAAATAATTAATTATTTAAGAACTATAAAATATGTCAAAAGTATACAAACAAACAAAGAGCTGTCTCAGGAAAGTCAGAAGTTAATAGAACTCTTCCGGAAGGAGTCGTTAGCTAATGCAATGTTCTCCACCATCCATACAAACAAAAGGGGAAAAAGAGTATTCAGAAATCTGGAGTGAATATTACCATTCATTTCATGCTTAAAACATCACGTGTATTTTAGCAATATTCACTTAGAGAGTGGTTTGTCTCATTTATAGATACCTTCACTACTACTTTTCCAGAAAGCACTCACACACTTTGTTGAGTGACATGGTTTAATGAGAACTATTGGTGATATATGGATGGTTGGACTGAATGATCTGTCAGGTCTTTTCCAACCTTGGTGATTCCCCATTCCTTGAGTAATTTGTCTGAATTTTCTCTACAATTGGGCCACTTGAAGCATTAGCCTTTGTACTTAAGATGGTTCCAAGTATTCTGCAGTTCTGTCCATTCCAGGCAATCCTTACACAAGTGTCTCTGCACAGAAATCTTAATATATGTCAGATCCTTTTACAAGAAAGACACAGAAAACATAACAAAACTTGGCAAAGATAAACTCTACCACAGTAACTCAGGCAATATCCAAGAGTGTATTTTCATACAAGATTCAATCTTCATAGTAATAGCTAGATAAATCCTTACCCAAATATGCAATGATCCTTCCAAGAGAATGAGATTTTCTGTAAGTTTAAGTAATGATGAATTTGGTTCACTTTAGTCTGACAAAGAACTCTTATGTAAAATATAGCCTACATGCATTAACAAGTATCTAGGAGCAAAAAATTAATCTTTTTCTCAAATTAAAATCTGCAAAGTATTAAAAAAGAAAATCTCACACACCTGCTGTGTGTTCTAATATTACTGTGGGACCAGATTTCCTTACATACAATGTATGCTATACTGTGACATGCAATTACTTTGTAGATTCAGAAGTTACTAATAAGCAGATTAATTCAGAATTAAAAACTAGGAAAATACAACCATGCTTATCTGAAATACATACCTAAACCGAAGGAAAAATTAATCTGATACGAGCTCAGTCCACAACTGACACAGAATAATCAAACTTTGTTTTCCAAAAATGTTCTTCACAATTAAATAAAATATCAAATTGTGCAGGCTTGGATCTGATAAAGATGTTAAGATCTGAAATGATGTAGTCATATGCAGAGGAGGCTTAGCACTACATTTGGCAATATGGATTCAGATTTTCTTAACAGATGTTACTCAATTCTTTCCTACTTTAAATCTTAGAGAAAAGAAAGAAAACTTGAATTCATCTTACAACTGAAACTGTAATTACACATTCACACGTACCCAAAATAGTATGATCGTAAATGCCTTTATAAGAAGGAACACTGAAAATATAGGAAAATATTCAATAAAGGAGAATGATAAGAGAATAATCTCAAAAAAAAAAAAAATCAAAAAAGTTTAAAAGTACAAAAATGTACAAAAGTACAAAAAAGTAAAAAACTTCTCAGCCTCAGGACTGCCAATTAAGTTAACACTATTTGCTGTTTTCTTTTTGTCATTTGGTGGATACACTACAAGACCAAATATACTTCAGAATAAAGTTAAGTATAAGACCAATTCTAAAATAACAGTACTCAAATTCTGAAGTTATGTTAGGTAACTGCATAATTGCATGTCATGGTTTTATGATTTTTGGTTATCAGTATTCCATACCATAACATCATGTAATGCACTGGGGGTCTGACTGCTGATGCTCAAGTTCTGGGTGCCTGTCCGGAGAAGAACTACATTTCCCCAGGAGACTTTGTGGTCAGCGAGGAGATATAACTCCTGGTAAGGTCACCTGATGCTCTCTTCTTCGCCTTCTCTTTGCCTGCACTTCTCCATCTGCTCTTCGCTGTCTGCTTTTCTTCATCGGCTCAACTGGACTGCACTTCTCACCTCAGCATTGTGGTGAGGCCTATCCACCTTTCAGACACACTCTCCCTCTCTCATTATATTTTGCTGATACTGTGTTTAGTAAATTAGTTTGTTCCACCTTAGATCGTTGCTGCTGTTTTCAATTAATTTGCGGTCCCCTGTTTCCCTATTCCGGAGGCGCGGATCCGTGGATCCCTCTGCCCCTCTGGTCACGGAACCGGGCCGAACCAACCTGTAAACCACTGACATTGAAAATGAAAATAAATATTTCTTCAGAAACCACATATTCATAGAATCATAGAATCATAGAATCATAGAATCATAGAATCATAGAATCATAGAATCATAGAATCATAGAATCATAGAATCATAGAATCATAGAATCATAGAATCATAGAATCATAGAATGGCCTGGGTTGAAAAGGACCTCAAATATCATCTAGTTTCAATCTCCCTGTTATTAGCAGGGTCTCCAACCACTAGACCAGGCTGCCCACAGCCACATCCAGCCTTGCCTTCAATGCCTTCAGGGATGGGGCATCCGCAACCTCTCTGGGCAACTTGCTCCAATGCCTATAATGTAGGTTGCTATTTGCTTTCACTATTAAAAGAAGTCTTGAGTGACTAGCTGAGATGATATCTGCATTGTAGATAATTAGAGAGAGGTGAAAATAATATTTAAAAAAATGGTTTTAACTCATTATTACAAAATGTGTATGAGCTTGTAGACCAGCCCTGTTTCTATCCCATGTAAGTGAAAGCTGATGTTTCTCAAAATTTGCTAGGCAAACATTTAATATAAATACTGCTGATAGAAGAGCAGTCTTTTTATAGCCAATATTTCTTCATGTCAGATGTACCTTAAAATTATATTTTAAAAAGCCGAAAAATAAAAGTAATTCGTTTAGATTTTAGAAGTTAACATTACATTCCAGTTTACTATAAACATTTACAAAGAACAACAAACAGCTGGAATATTTGTAGTTAAATTGTCACTGTAAGAATAGTATTTTATCAAACTTTTATTCAGTCCTGTGTTTTGCTTCTTTGCATTGTCCTACAAAACTTTTACAAATTGAAAAAAAAAAAAAAAAAAAAAGTAAAGAAAGGAATGAGTCACCTTTCTTCATGAAGTGTCTTTTCTGATGCTATCACTCACTGTACTGTGTTGAGCAAGCTGATTTTACGAGTTGGAAGAAACCCATGGCTCATAAACTCCACAGAGGTGAGTGAGTTATGACAGTCTTTCAAATACATTAATGAAATACCTAAAACATCAGTATGGTACATTAGTCTTCCTAACACTTAGCTTTTAAAAGCACACAGATTGATGATAAGCTGTCTCATATACCAATTGTTTAGCTTCCTTAAAATGGCATCAGATTTTAAAGTTATTTTCTCCCTTTTTGTTGGTATACATCGAATTAACCTACAATTTTAAGAAATTGTAAAGGTAGATACATCTACTCAGTACTGCTAAACCTACCATTATCTCCACATATTATTTATATAGAGATCTTAATTTTCCTTAGATCTACGAGCTAAAGTGTTCCAGCATATATTTTGAAGCTGTGTGAATGTACTTTTTATTTCTACACTTGTAAAAGTCAAATGTACTACCACAATAAACACTAATACACTTATATAATCAAAAGGCAAAACAGGTTTTCAGTAATAGAAGAAAGACAATTTTTCTGGCAAGAAATCTGCTACATTTTAAATTAAAATAAATGGCAATTCTAATCTGAAAATATTGTAGTAAAATTCCGTGCTTTAAAAATAATATTTATCATGGGAACACATTTCTGTGGAATAAATATTGGTCATATCAGTAAAGACCAATTAAGAAATGGTTTAACACTTTTCATTTGAATTTTGGGGAATTGATTGAAAAAAAAATTGAAAAATTGAATTGAAAAAAAAAATTGCCTTTCAAATCAGAGAATCAGATACTTGATAATGACTAAAATGCTCTCTATAATGAATGGAAAATAGATCATGCTGTTCTGCAGCTTGCAACAGAAAAGTATTTCTCAGTTTGATTTGCATTTCTTCTTTGGTTTGTTCTTCTTCATGGCTATTTACTCTGAGTAGAACAAAGACAGTGACATCAACAACAAAAAGTAGATTCCTTGAACAAAGAGAGAAACATACTATTTCTTGCAGGTATGATGGAAGGGTATATGCAAATCTTCCACTTTTCTATCTAAATCCTCTGATTTACACTTTTGTCAGTTGTTTTAAAATGATAAGCCTGAAAAATGACAATAAAATTCTGGATATGTACATTAGTAGATTTTAAAAATGACCATATGACAGATTTTAAACAGTAGCTATCAATGGAAGATCATCGTTTGATACATCCTTGTGGGATGTTAAGTTTAGGAGGTGTGTGATAGATGAGTCGACAGTGACTCATCTATCAGAGAACTGTTTGACTTGCAGATCTCAAAGTGTTGTGATCAATGGTGCAGAGTCCAATTGGAGGCCTGTATTCAGCAATGTTCTACAGGAGTTGGTATTCTCGTTCGAAATCCTCATCAGTGATCTGGATGAAAGGCTAGAATAAAATGTACCTTTAATAAGTTTGTCGTTGATACAAAGTCAGGGGAAGTGGTTGACAAACAAGAAGGCTGTGTCCAGTTCTGGGCTCCCCACTTCAAGAAAGACAGGAAACTACTGGAGAGAGTCCAGTGGAGGGCCACAAGTGTGGCTAGGGCCTCGAGCATGTAATTTATGAGGAAAGGTTGAGACACTTTTCAACTGTTCATGAACTGCTCAACCTGGAGAAGACTGAGAGGGGATCTTACCAATGCATGTAAATATCTAATGGTCTGTAGTAAAGAGGGTGGGTCCAGGCTCCTTTTCGTGGTTCCCAGTAAAAGAACAAGTGTCAATGGGCAGAAACTGGAACACAGGAATGTCCATAAGAATATGAGGAAAAAATTGTTTGCCTTGAAGGTGGCAGAGCAACAGAACAAGCTACCCAGAGAGGTTGTGGAGTCTCCTCTGGAGCTACTCAAAATCTGCCTGAATACTTTACTGAATAGCTTACTTAAGGAAATGTGGTTTTGCTGAAGGATTGTACTAGATGATCTCCAGAGGTCCCTTCCAAATCCTATGAATCAGTGATTCTGTGATTTTACCTGTATGTAACACACTGATCCCAAAATTAATGTTCATGCCTTTAAAAGATAAAAAGAAATGACAAAGGTACAGAAAAGAGATATACATTCAAAAATTGCAAAAAATAGCTTATAGTAGAAGCTTGACTGATCAAAAAAAATTAGGTGATGACTTGATTACAATCACATGTGCTTAAAAAGAGGCAAAGTGCCAATTGCTAAGGGGCTTCAATCTGGCAGATGCCTCATCAAAACCTATGCTTGGAAACTGAAGCCAGATAAATTCTAATTAGAATTTAGGCACATCTATTTAACAGCAAGAGCAATTAATCATTTAAACAAGCTTCTAAGGGATGAGGTAGATTTCTCTTCCTTTGGAACCATGAAATAAAGAATGGTTGCCTTTCTGTAAGGTACACTTCAGCCAAACACAAGTTATTGTCTGCTCAAATAGTTTAACTTACTGAGCTCAGAAGAGGTATAACAGACAAGATTTAGCTTTTTTTTTAAAAAAAATAAAAATAAAAAGGTTGGAATTCATATTTAAAAGGTGCTCTTTGGCCTTAGTATTACAAACCTGATTATGTTAACCTATATCATTATATTGATGATCTCCTGCTGACATCCATCTCACTGGAGGCAGTAGGGCAGGCAGCAGATTAATTAACCGCCTGTTTACAACAGAGGGGATGGGCTGTAAATCCTCAAAAGGTGCAAGATTTGGGCCTGTCCGTAAAATTCCTGGGGGTGGTTTGGACAGGAAAGACCAAAGTACTACCCAGTGCTGTCATAGATAAGGTTCAGGCATTCCCAGTCCCTACAACATCAAAGCAGCTGCAAGAGTTTCTAGGTATATTGGGTTATTGGCGTTCCTTTATACCTCATCTAGCGCAGCTGCTAAGGCCACTATACAGACTCACAAAAAAGGGGCAGCTATGGGACTGGGAGAAAACCGAACAGGATGCTTTCCAACAAGCAAAACTGGCAGTTAAACAAGCTCAGGCATTGGGTATATTCGATCCTACCCTCCCAGCCGAGTTGGATGTTCATGTTACTCAAGACAGCTTTGGTTCGGGCCTGTGGCAATGCCAGAGTTCTGTTCGGACCCCCATTGGCTTCTGGTCTCAGGTTTGGCATGGAGCAGAATAAAGATACAGTACGATTGAAAAACAGTTATTGGCTGCCTATTCTGCATTACAGGCAGCAGAGCCAATAACTCAAACAGCTGAAGTTATATTTAAGACCACTCTGCCAATTGAAGGGTGGGTGAAAGATCTGACCCATCTTCCTAAGACAGGGGTGGCCCAAGCACAAACGGTGGCATGATGAGGTCACCTACTTCAGCCAAAGGAGTAGACTGTCTTCATCTCCCTTGAAAGAAGAACTGCAGAAGATCCTAGACCCAGTGACGTATCATAGTGATGCACCAAAAGAAATACTGGTCTTTCCACCATAGAAGAGTCTCCTTCAGGAGGGAAAATATCCTATCCCTGAAGGTGCCTGGTACACAGATGGGTCCAGCAAGGGCAACCCGAAGAAGTGGAGAGCAATAGCATACAATTCTTCTACTGAGACAATCTGGTTTGACGAGGGGGATGGTCAGAGCAGCCAATGGGCAGAACTGCGAGCTATGTGGATGGTTATAACCAAGGAACCTGGTGATGGTATCCTGAACATCTGCACAGATAGTTGGGCTGTGTACCAGGGGCTCACTCTTTGGATTGCACAGTGGGCCACCCAGGAATGGACTATCCATGCCTGACTAATCTGGGGCAAGGACATGTGGTTAGACATATGGAATACAGTCAAACACAGGACTGTATGTGTCTACCATGTTTCTGGTCATCAGCTCCTACAGTCACTGGGAAACAATGAAGCCGACACACTCGCCCAAGTTCGATGGATTGAGAATTCACCATCTGAAAACATCGCCCGCTGGTTACATCAGAAGCTATGGTATGAGGGACAAAAGACAATGTGAGCAGCTGCTAAAGCATGGGGACTGCCCATACAGCTACCTGACATTGTCCAAGCATGCCAGGATTGCGAGTCTTACTCTAAGATGAGACCAAGACCATTGCCTGAAACAACAGCCCATCTTGCTAGAGGACACAATCCTCTCCAACGATGGCAGGTTGACTACATTGGGCCCCTTCCCTGGTCCGAGGGGGCGAGATACGCCCTGACCTGCGTCAACACTGCAAGTGGGCTACTGCAGGCCTATCCAGTACCGAAAGGCAACAAACCAGGCATATACCATCAAGGCACTCACTAAACTGATGTCTGCCTACGGGACACCTCAAGTCATTGAGAGTGACCAAGGGACTCATTTTACTGGTGCAACAATACAGCGCTGGGCAGAAGAAAATAACATTGAATGGCAATTCCACCTGCCATATAATCCAACGGGGGCAGGCTTCATTAAACGTTATCATGGTATTCTTAAGGCTGCCCTGAACAGACTCCCAGTCCCTGCAAGGGGTGGATGAAAAGACTGTATGAAACCTTGCGGGACCTGAATGAATGACCCCGAGAGAATGAGACGGCAGACCCAGTGCCCCCTGAGAATGTTGTAGACAACATGGGCCGCTTCGCTTAGGATCCAAATTACCTGATAATCAGGTAAGACCCCAGATTGGTAATGAAAATAATCTCCCTGCCCCTAAGAATTTAGATCCAGGCACCCATAGAATAAAATGGAAAGTGCAGGTAGGACCAAAGTGGTCTGGCATACTTGCACCTTGGGGGAGATTATTGGAGGTGGGAGGCCCAGTAGTCCCTCCGGTAATAGGTACATGGCCTACTGATACTGTGGTCAACACTCCAATTTTCATTGCTAAAGGGACACCAATCATGACATTAACATTCATTAATTATACATTCATTGATTATACAATGATGGTGATGATGATAGTGATTATTATTATTTGCTAAAGAAAGAAACTTCATGTATTTTCAGCCTTTACAGTGCTTTTCTTTAATTCTTGTGAGTTTTTTTTTTTTTTTTTTTGTTTTGTTTTGTTTTGTTTTGTTTTGTTTTATTCTTTAGTATTCTTTTTTTTTAATATGGCTAAATTTTATTTTCTGGTCTCCAAAGCATAATCCAGAACTCAAACCTATGTATAAATTCCTTATTACAGAACAAACAAGAAACAACACAGCTCAGAAAAGATGCCCAAGAGTTAAGAAGACAAGGCTAGGGCAGTTTCAGCATAAGAAAGCAACAACATAGGTTCTCAGCCTGGCAGATAGATTTCTTCTTTCTCACAACAAAATTAAGAAATTGAAATTTGGGAGTCTTTCACATGTAAGGGCCAAACTTGCAATAAAAAAGCTTTCTAAAATCCATGAAGTTTTCTTCTGTGGTGAACATGACAGGGAGTATTTTTCTAGCAACATTCAGTGGTACAGACAAGTCAGAGGTTATACAAGAGACAAAATCATTATTAAGGGGGAGGGAGAAAAATAGATGCACCATTCTTCTTTACAGAAATCCCAGGACTGCTTTAAAAACAAGGAATTTACTGCCTTTCTTTCATACACCATTTGGTAGATGTCACTGATTTGGTTTAAGAAAATAAATGTTTCATCACAAATTCTGAAGTTGTCTATAAAAAGCAGATCTGAATCTTTTTGTTCAATTGTAATTTCTTATGGAAAGCAACCTCAAATATATGGAAGTGGGTTTGGTGTTTATACACATTTCCTAAATATTAGGTATTATTTTCATGTGCCATTCTTGGTTTTAAAGGGAGAATGTTTGGGGAAAATTGAGAACAAATTTGTTGTATTTCTGAAGCAATAAAACTCTTACCATGGCTGAAAGAAAGTATAAATTAGCTGTTACTTTCTGATCTGAAATACTATTTTTAAATGACTGAGAAATATTTAAGAAATATTCATATGCTTATTCTCAGGAGCAATATAGGATATGTAGTCATAGAATATTTGATTCAAATGAAAATGAGTGCAAGAGGACTAAGTTTTCATCCAAAAATGCCCAGATTGAGAAAAATAAAGTGAACTGTATGTTGCCGTTCGAACCCGTCTCGAATTTCCCGGGAGACCGCAGCTTGGCCAATTACCGAGGCGACACCAATATGATGAGCAGCAAATGGAGTTTATTACCCGTATACACTACCTTATATAGCCTAATTACTTCGTCTACGCCCCCAAGGGGGCACATCACACATCAATCATTAGAGCAGGGAGGGAGCTTAACACATCAGACCCCGCGGGGGGGTCTCGCAGTTTCGCAGTTGCTGACAACATCTCCCCCTCTCCATGCTCAAGAAAGCATACTACAACTCGAGAGGACCCTAACCGCGTACAGCCCGAAATCCCCGCATTTGCGCCTATACATGCTATTGTCCTCTCGGTTAAGCCTTGCCCCGTTACAACCCGATTCGCAAAATACCCTATCCTAATAATCCTATAACTTATATAACTTATATAACTCTATAACTTATATAACCTTATAACTTATAACCTTATAACTTATATACTTATATACTTATATAACCTTATAACCTTATAACTTATAACTTAATGACTTATAACTTAACTTACTTATTAACTTAACTTATTAACTTAACTTAACTTATTAACTTATAACTTAATGACAATCTATTATCTTAACAATCCTAAAATCTTAATATCTTATATAAGTTCTACCTTAACGTTACAACCGTCTATCAGCCTTAAGATAAGTCTTACAAAAAACGATGCAGTGTATCCCTATTTAATGCGAAATCAAGCTGGGACACTTGCTTTAGCAAGCGCCATGTCCTTATATATAATATAACTATAAGAACCAAGCATAATACTATCAGACCTAATATAACAACTACCGGATGTAGTACAGAGTTAAGAATTCCCGTAGCTGTGGGAGACCAACCGAAAAGAACCTCCCACCAATGATGTTCTCCAGCTTTCATTACTCTTTCCAAGATGCGATGTATCTTTTTCACGTCATGATGAACAGTAATCAAGGTCTTTTGTCCGTTGTCTTTGATGCGTTCTAGTAGTCGATGCAGATCGTCATGTTGTAGAAGCTCCTTTACCAAAGCGAGATTCATTCCAATCAGCGCTGGACGCAAATCTTTGATCAGGGTGTAATTGAACTTCAAAAGCTGATATGAAGTAACAGGAACTGTATAGTTAAAATCACATCCTAAAATATTGATAAAATTGCAAACACAAAGATTTGAGTGATTGGCAGTATCAACAATCATATCCCCTACTTGTATGGAGTCGCAATGAGTTCTGATGCAAACACATCCTTTTCCAATATAGACAAGCATTGATTTGAACATTCTACCAGGCTGGACCTCAAAGTGGCAGATATTTTGTTCAGTGTCAAAACAGATATCTTGGGTCTCAAATGTATTACTTTCACAAATAAATCCTTGTTGTTCTCGCATGGCACATGAACTAACGTCCACAGTTTGCCATTTCTCATTCTTTTGAAGAGCCCATATCCGATGTTCAATTGGATACAGAGTAGTCTCACCATGATTTAATCCTAGAGCCACGATTGGATAGATCGTGTATACTGAAGCATTACTTATCATCAAAACAAAAGCCATGGCATAATTGGTGACAGGGTCATAAGTGAAGTTAACTAAATGCCACCATGATTGAAATCTTCTTTCAAACCTATTTGCATTGTCCCAAATCACTTTTCTAATTTCAGTGGGTATAGTGCCATCCTCACCTTCTCTCACGATTGTCGCTGCTATAAACTGCATCCACATCTGGGCCTGAATGCAACTGAGGGCTAAAGAAGTATTACCTTGGACTGCTGAAAGCGCATCCATAATCAGCTGATGATCTTTTCTATCTATCTTTTCCCATTGCGGTAACACATCTGATAAAAGCCATTGGCTTGTTCCTAAACCTGATAGAGACGACTGTAGAGGATGTTGCAATTCACGCATATTACTTGTAATGGCATTCAATTTACTCATGAGTATTTCAGTGTCTATACTGTTTAAGACTCCTAAACCTGTTCCCAGAATACCAGAAACATCTCTTTTTGCTCTTCTAGGTGTATCAAGTGCCTGTCGATGTAGCCATGCCGACCATCCGGCATATGACATGCCTGTGTTCTTTATGGCGTACGGCCTGATTTGCAGCTATCATTTCTTGCACGGCGGCTGCTAATCCCTCATTAGTTAATGGTGCGACTTTCTGATGATCTAACACATATTTAATAAGCTCCCCTGGGGTAGTTAGGTTACCCGGTGCTGCTCTGATGATTTGCTGGATGTCTGGCAACGATTTCTGTTTAAGACATTCTATTATGACTGCGAATTGGACCTCCCTTGGGAGATCAGATCCCTCCACTGCACGAATTAGGCGATTCGCAAAATCAGAAAATGACTCAGAGTGGCTCTGCTTTATGTCTGCCCACGGATGCACAGGTTCCGCAACCTTAGCCACTTCTCGCAGGGCTTGGAGGGCTGCCGTTGTAACAGCTGCCAGCTCTCCTGGTCTGAGCATTGCTGCTTGGCCCTCCGGGGATCCCACCATTCCATCTGCCCGGCCTTGAAGACGTACAAGAGTAGTTCTCTCGCCTCTGCGCTGGCCATTGGCTGGATGGTGGGGGTCCCGGTTGGCAGCAGCCACCACAGCTTGAAGTAGTCTATCCCATTCATCATGCCATAGGGTGTATTGTACGGGCTCAAGAATAACATGCATAAGGTTCACCGCATCATATGGCAAAAGATTAGAAGCCATAAGAGCTTCCACCGCTGCCATAGTAACAGGGGAACGCAGGCCTTTGCTCTTAACTAATTCCGAAAGACGAGTAACCGCTTTGGAATCCAGAGGAACCCAAGCTGGACCCTCTGGTCTTACCACCACCGGCAGAGCGCGAGCGACACCTGCTGGATCTGCGGACTGTATGTCCTCCCTCACTCGAGCCCAATCAGTGAGGGTAGGCGGGCCCCATGAAGCTGTCGATATGGGACCACGCCCCTCCTGGGCGGACTCCGGGGCCATCCCCGTCGGAACGCTCCCCCCACAGCAAGGCCGGGGACAATCCACGCCCCTCGGGGGGTGGCCACCGTTGCAGGCAGAATCGGGCAGTGGGTGAGTCCCGCCCCCACTGTCGCATTCCACAAGTTGTATCCCAGCCCCTCCAGACATCTCTCCCTTCTCAAGGACCCTCTTATCAACTGTGCTAGAAGTTATACTACATTCCTCCACCGACCCCCCTTCCCCGTTATCTTTATAGGGCTTAAGCGAAGGATATATACTGCGAGCCGGGTATGGAGGTGGGTCCTCCCTTTTATGGTATGATTGCTCCTGCTTCACTTCGTTCTTCTTTATCTCCAGGGTCGTTGTTTCTGGTGGGGCCGAAGGAGTCAGCGCCATCTTGCCCTCTGGCGAATCTGTAGGGGAGACAAGACCCCCCCCTGGCCCGAGCCCCAGCAGCTCCCTAGCACGGTCACCTGCAACCTTCTCCTCTTTTGCTTTCTTAAGAGCTGTTAAAATCAATCCCCATACCAAAAACTCTGCTGGTTTCTGAGTAATCATTGCCCTCTGTGAGAGCGCGGCAGTAAACGAATCCCAATTATTAGGATCATATAAATCAGAAGGGGATGATAGTAATCCCTCCTTCTCCAGCAACATAAGTGTCGCTGATATCTCCTTCTTAGAAGGAACATTTTTCCCGCAATAATTTTTGCATGCATGAAAAATCACCTTTATGACGGCTTCCATAACGCCTCCGGCCGAACATACACCTGGCCTCTTCTGGCGTTTCCCCCCTAGCGTCCTAGGGGAATTTTGGCTCCTATTCCCGAGCCTCCCGCCTGACGAGGAGTAATGCGCACTCCTCCCCGTCCCCGGGTTTCCACCACTCCGCGGATTTGAATTTACCGCTACCGCAGTGGAATCCTGCTTCCGGCAGGCAGCTGATTCACTCCCAGGAATCACGTCGGGGTCACCACATGTTGCCGTTCGAACCCGTCTCGAATTTCCCGGGAGACCGCAGCTTGGCCAATTACCGAGGCGACACCAATATGATGAGCAGCAAATGGAGTTTATTACCCGTATACACTACCTTATATAGCCTAATTACTTCGTCTACGCCCCCAAGGGGGCACATCACACATCAATCATTAGAGCAGGGAGGGAGCTTAACACATCAGACCCCGCGAGGGGGTCTCGCAGTTTCGCAGTTGCTGACAACAACTGTAATGGTCAGTTAAATGAGCGTTTTTCCCCACGTTAACTGCCAGTTTGTAAGGCTGTAGCCGGAGGTATTATGATGAATCATAGTACTATAGAATGGGTTAGGCTGGAGGGGAACTTCTAGATCACCTAATTCCAACCCCCACTGTCCCTGTGGTAGGATTGCCAATAGCTAAATCAGGCTGCCCAGGGACCCATCCAACCTGGCTTTGAACACCTCCAGGGATAGGACAACCACAAACCTCTCCGAATAACTTGTTCCAGCACCCTACTACCCTCTGAGTAAAATGTAAAATTTAAACCAAATCTCCTAAATTTATATCTAGAGCTTATTAAGAGCTTATTATTTATATCTTAAAACAGACAGAAAACTATATAGCCTTTCCATAGATATTTGTAAATTTTAATCTAGTGCCTTAGGAATTAAATGAAAAAAGTGTTCAGTTGTATTATAAAAATAAACAGTCAAATAAGTAAATAATTATCTTACAACTTAGAAATATTAAAGCAAGTTTTGAGAAACCTTGAAAATTTCAATCTGATATCAAATATCAGTAATTTAATCTTGCTGAAGTAAATCTGTTATGTGATGTCAAAATGTTTTTCAGTATATTATATTATTCAAAAGCAGAAAAAGAAAGACTTGCAAATAGTTTAAAATTATTTCTTTTTGTCCAGTGATTTGTCCATTTCCACTGACAAAATCTGGAATGTCGTCTTTTGCAGTTGATAAATATATACTGAATATATGTTCGTGTTTTGTATGACTGATGATTGAACTGAAAACAGTCATTAATCATTTTGACATGCTCTTGGTTCGTAGTTCCAAAGATTTTTAGTGGCAAATGTCATCCTGTTACTTGAGCATGTCAGTACTGTGTACATTTAAATAACTATTATTTTGATCTGATATAGACTATTTATTTTGAAATACTACAAAAGCTTTTGCTGTTAGCGATAAATTTCTGTGAAAGGCTAGATCATATAACTGGAAGTAGAGTTATGCTACCCCAAGAGCTGGTTATTTTCTGATCTGCAAGATGAGGCAAGGGCAGCAAAGATCAATGAGGCCAAATTTTTTGTTATGTGTGCTTTGCTGTATGTACTTTTCCTCAGCATGTGCTGAGCGTATTCCTTGTCTGCAAGATAAAATTATCCATAAACACAGAGAAGCAAGCAGTCAACTCCTACCTGGTACTGGAAATCCACCACCTATCCACCTATCTTTACACCATCCACCTATCACCAATAGTTCTCATTAAACCATGTCCCTCAACACTATGTCCAAACATTCCTAGAACACATCCAGGTTTGGTGAATCCACCACCTCCCTGGGCAGCCCATTCCAGTGCCTTACCACTCTTTCAGAAAAGTACTAATTCCTAACATCTAGCCTAAATCACCCCTGGTGCAGTTTGAAGCCATTGCCTCTAGTCCTGTCACTGGTTACACGAGAGAAGAAGCTGACCCCCCAGCTCACTACAGTCTCCCTTCAGGTAGTTACAAAGAGCAATAAGGTCTCCCCTGAGACTCCTCTTCTCCAGACTGAACAATCCCAGATCCTTCAGCTACTCCTTGGCTCCTTATAAGACTTGTGCTCCAGATCCCTCACCAGTCCTGTTGCTCTTCTTTGAACACATTCCAGGCCCTCAATGTCTTTCTTGCAGTGATGGGCCCAAAACTGGACACAGTACTCAAGGTGCGGCCTCACCAGAGCTGAGTACGGGGGACAATCACTTCCCTGTTCCTGCTGACAGCACCGTTCCTGATGCAAACCAAGAGGCCACCTGGGCACACTGCTGGCTCATGTTCAGCTGAGCATCAACCAACATCCCCAGGTCCATTTCCTCTATGCAGTCTTCCAGCCACTCCACCCCAAGCCTGTAGCGTTGCCCGGGATTGTTGTGGCCAAAGTGCAGGACCCAGCATTTGGTCTTGTTGAACCTCATCCCATTGGCTTCAGCCCAGCTATCCAGCCTGTCCTGGATCCCCCTGTAGGGCCTCACTACTCCCAGGCAGATCGACACTTCCAGCCAACTTGGTATCGTCTGCAAACTTACTGAGGGTGCATTCAATGCCCTCATCCAGGTCATCGATAAAGATATTGAAGAGGTCAGGCCCCAGCACTGACCCCTGGGCAATATCATTCGTGACCAGTCACCAGCTGATAACACATACTCTTTTCCGCTGTAAAAGAAATTACAAAGGTCTGCAAATTATTTTTTCAATACGTACAATTTTCTGTCTATATAAAATGATATTCTTTATGAAAAGAGATTAAATAATTTTCTTTATATTTGTTAAGAATTTTGGCATCTTTTTCTGTCTCTGCTGTTCTTACCATCTTAAAATCATAGAATGGACTGGATTGAAAAGCTTCCACAGGCAAGCATTACACTTCTGGATAAGAAGTTCTGTTGAATTAAGGAGCAAAGATGATTGCTCTTGATGTCTCTTGAGAGACATTGATATTTTAGACACTGTTTGATCTGTTAATTGAACATAGAATGTTATATAGAAAGTATGTATGGGCTACTCTACTGAGAAGTGCATTGTAAAGTTTTAAAATACCTAATGACTTTACTATAAAATGCATTTAATGAATTTTGTCTATACTGCAAGAAACAAATGAAAATACAACCAAAAACATGACATTGGCCTCCCAAATATTCTCAGTGAACTCAGTGTCACTAGAGAAAATATTTGAGAGTACACTGTGAAAAGTGAATGTGATCTTTTCTGATATCTGTACTTTTCCATGTCTCTGCTACAGATCTTTTTAAGATAAATGAGTGAAGAAAGTAGCAGGTGGCATAGTAATAAGTGAAATGAAGTATAAAATTGTTTTGTATGCTGATTATGAAGGCTTTAATACTAATCTCATTGTTTCTCTTTTTTTTTTTTTTAATTTGAGATTTATGTAGCTCGTTATCTATTAGCTAAAATTGAAGATATTAGTTACACTAGCACAAATACTGGGCTTTCTCAGGGTTTTTTTGTCTATCCAATGGACTGAAAATTTAAGTTGATGATTAGATAACTTCAATTTTAATTGCTGAACTAATCTTTAGGAGAAGATATTTATGCCCTGATTGTTCCTCAGCCAAAAAAAAAAAAAAAAAAAAAAAAAAGTAAACTTATTATCCTTTAATTCTGTTTTTACAGGATATGTGACTGAATAGAAGTAAAACATAAATAAATTTATTTATTGTCTTCTGAAACTGCATATTTTTCAAACCTCTGTGAAAGTCTTTATGACTCATATTTAGAATGAAACAAAAGCTGAAATGAGGCCTTAACCAATCAAGAAATCTGATCTTAGAAATATTACTGCACTTTTTAAAATTGTACTTTCTGAGACTAAGTGGCAGAGATTGCTGATAAGAACAGAGCTTTAAACTAGATTTTAAGGGGAAAAAGGTAAAACCAATCATAAGCTATACAGCATGCCAAAATGTGAGGGATCCTTCAATCTGTTCTACACTACGGATGCAGTGTGTACAATGAAACACATTTAAAATGTTTCTACGCCAAATGTGCAGTGTGAGGAATAAGCTAGAAGTGCTAGAAGTCTTGACTCAGAACTACACCACCTTTGGAATAAGCAAAAGCTGGTGGGAAGAGTTCTGTGACTTGTATGTCATGGTAGATGGTTCTGGAACATGCTCCCCAGTGCACAATCCTAAGCCTGATGGAGTTCAAGAAGTGTTTGGACAACCCTCAGAAATATTTCTTGAATTTTGGGTAATTCTCTGTGGAAGTAGAAGTTGGAGTTGATGATTCTTGCACAGATTATCCAAAGCAGAATATTTTATAATTCTGTCATTAAGAATCAAGAATACCACAGAAAATCTGACTTTACTGAGTAATAATTTGAAAATTATTGAAGAGAGAGTGCTAATATTCAGTACATAACAGATAATTCCACCTGAAAACAGAAGATGGAGACCTTTCAGTTACAACATGAATTCATAGAGTAAGAAGCTCACTCAAATTTTACTGTAAACCAGGAATATTTTCATTATTTTATCTGTAATAGGAGTTAAAAATATGAGCCATCAAAAAATTAAATGAGAACAAATTAGAGAAATGCTAAAGTTCATTTGTGTTAAAAAAATAACTTTCAATTTTTAATTGTAACATAGAATTTACAGTTGCAACTGTAAATTACAATATTTAATAATTAAAATCTTTTAGAAATATTCCTTATTTCTATTGTATGTTTCCCTGTGACATGGAGTTTAAGACTTGATAGACAAAACCAATGTGGCATTTTGTATTGAAAAACCTTCAGTCTTTGCTGCGTTGCTCATTAAGGAATCAAATCTAGGGATATCTACCTTGAACCCAAGGCAGACTTATGGTCCTGTCTAAACTGTATTCAAATTATTAGATATGATTAATCTGTACTTTCACACAACGGTACAAAGGAAAAAAAATGCAGAATACAGATAAGTATTATTAATTGCATTTACAAATAGAGCCAAGTGCATGATAATTTTTTAGTAATCATAACATTTCTGAATAATACATGCTATTGTATGTTTTATATATATATATATATATATATGGACAGCTTATTTAATGTGTATCTAATGTAATTATTAAAGAAGAAAATGCTGCCTTCAAATAATAATTAGATTAGCTTTGAGGAATCACTTAAATTTTTTTCCAGTATAACTAACTTTTAAAGAGTTCATAAGAAATAGTAAAAAGATAAAAACAGTGTTTTCTTATTGCTATTATTTCTAAGTCACTTAAATTGCTGCTTAAGTAGTGTGAACGATACAAGCACTGACCCTGAATATTTTGAAATTATTTTTCATGTAGTACTAAAATTGGGACACTAAAATTAATAGGACAGCTGTTCCTATCCATAAACTGTATATGCAGACTTGGTATTTGGTTTATTTGCAGTTCATAAAAGTTGATAAACTTTTGAATTGCTTTCCTCAAAACAGTTATTAAAATTGGATCGTAAAGTGTGCATATACACATAAATGTGTATATACTGATATCTTTTCCGTCAGCTGTTTTGTTCTGAGTATCTGAGAATGTTATGCCAAGTCAATCCTAGTCAGGAATTAGGCACCCACCAGCTGGTTACTCAGACACTTCCCTCAGTAGGATAGGGTAGAGAAATGGAAGAACAAAAGGCGAAAAAAAACCTCATAGGATGAGGTAAAATTTGTTTAGAAAATAAAGTGGAGGAAGGAGGAAGGGAAAACAACAACAACAAAAAACAACAAATAATACAAAGGCACCTTGGGCACTCAGCAGCTATCCATGGTCATCTCCCCACAGACTACTCTTAATAATAACAAGCTATAAATCTTTTCTTACTTCAAGAACAGAAAAAAGTTACTCGTATTTTTTGTAAAGATGCAAACGTAGCAAATTACAGTTTTTGTTCTGCTTGAATAAAGCATTTTTCATTAGAAACTGTCAGGTCAACAAGACTTTTGCACAGTATTGTCTCCTCTTTCTGTTGAGGAGTGAGTGGCCGTATGATGTTAAACCTGAATAGTTCACCTCAAGCCTACTCACTGGGTGAGTAGAGTGAGAAGTGGAGAAAACCTTGACACTATGCAAACAGTGTCCCATAGTCATGAAAACACTGATATGTTATCAGCACTGTTTTAGTCATAAAACTATACGCTGATCGATAGAGGCATCTGTGAAGAAAATGAACTCTTTCTCAGCAGGATCCAATGCAAACATTAATCTTAAATGTTCTGGTGGGACCAGATTAAAATCATATAAGAGTGGAACACTAGGGAAATTTGTTGATTAAAAGCAGTTAATAGAAGATGTCAAAGGACGGAAGATCACATAGCTTCAAAATCAAAGCTAATTACCTCACAGTAATTTTAAAAAGAAATGAAGTTTTCCCAAGGACGGTTCATCTCATCTTAGACACACATTTCAGGTTACATCAAATGCACCTGACCTGGGAGACAAAGAAATTTGCTCTTTGTTCATGACAAATGAAATCTTGCTGGAAGAACTCAGATGACTCTACGCTGTTATTTCTTTGGTGCTTACACAGATTACAGCCCATCCTACTTCATATACAAACTGATATATTAATTAAAATATCAATGCAAAAATTAATCATCAATAATTTAATTATATTATATACTTGCGATTTGTAAATCGGCACAGATTTGTTGCTTCCAAAGGAAGCTAGTTGAGTTCAAATTCAAACATCTGAATACTGGACATTCAGAGTTGTGTGAGATGACTTAGATCACACATCTAGAAGAATTAATGTCATATTTTGGGGGCTTCTTTTAACAGCAGTTACAGATAATTTCAGAAGAATGTGAATCAGAAATAAATGATTGCAGAAAAAAAAAAAGTTAAAGTTTAAAAAATTAAAAAATTAAAGTGTATTCTGTGTAATTTTTTTTTGCTTATTCATGTAGCAGTTAATTTCCTACTGAAGACTGACAGCTATGGAAGCTGAGAAAAAATATCCTTTACTTGTCCATTAGAGATGATGCTGCCAAAAAATTGTTCACACTGAAAAATGCAAAGTAGTGCTGTGAAAAAAAATGAGTCTTTCCTTCAACTCTGTAGCTATATGCTATATTTTTATCAGTTACATTCACAAGTTCTTAGGGACCTTTCAAATAGATTTGATGTTTGGGACCAGTAAATGAAAACGCATTTCCTGCGATTTTCTCAAGAAGTTGAATGGGCTTTACTTCAACAGAATGTCATTAAACTAAAATAAAACAAAACAAACAAACAAACATACAAACAAACAAACAAAAACCATAGTGATCATAAAAATGGAGACCATGTTGAGGTTGAGCATTCTGATTTCACAAGAGTTAAGAGATCTTACAAGGATTACCGTGGGAGAAGATGTAACTGTGGGCGAATCACCAAAGAGCTTATCAGACTCTTTGATATACCCTATCACTGTGACACCTTGGGAGACTGAAGTGTAAGACAGAGAGCAAACCGTGTCTGTTTGCCTCTGAGGGTAAACAGGAGGTTCTTTTTGGATGCATTGTTAATCTTGTCACAACTGAGAAACCTTTCATCTTTTATCACTGTTGTTTGGGAGAAGCTAAGGCCAATTAACTGATTGGAGGATCTGTTAGAGGAACAGGAACTTCTTGTTTGTAAGTGAATGGTATGTAAGATGTATGTTGAACACAATAAAGGAGAACTATTCTGATGCTACAAGAAACTGAGAGCTCTCCAACTGGACTCAGTGATTACTGGTTTTAGCAAGTTTTTAACTGACTTACCTGAATTATTTAACTATGAATTGAAACTTTGTCCTTAATTTTTTTTCTGTCTTATCAGCACTCAGAAATTAAGGCAAAAAAAAAAAAAGGCTTCATGCAAATTACAAAAGAATGAATAAGTTTAAAGGTAATTTCAGTACACAATATCTATTTTTTTACATAATTTTTTTAATCATCATATACTATTATTACTTTGTATTCATATATAGAATCTGTTTTATTATTTTCAAGTTAAATAAACATGTCTAGACACTTTCTGTTTAAGATACAAAGGTTTAAGTATACATTAATTAATGGTGACTTCCTTGGAAGCATTTATGTGCATTTGTAATACATGACTGTTCAACTGAAGAATTTTCTATCACAAAGTTCTTTCCTTGGATAGAATCATAGAATCATAGAATTATCCGGTTGGAAAAGACCTTAAAGATCATCAAGTCCAACAGCAACCTAACCATACTATCCTAACTCTAACAACCCTCCGCTAAATCATGTCCCTGAGAAACAGTGACCACGGTACAGTACTATTGGTTTTTGATGTATGATGATTCAGAATTTAGACAGCTCAGAGTACAACTGTTTTAGAAACTTTACATCAAATGAACTCAAAAGTGAATCTTTTGGTAACAAATCCCAGGCATTTTCTACTCTCTAGTGAAATTATATTTTTTTATATTTGTTTCATTTCTTCTTGTCCCAAATAAAAGAAATACAAAAGAAGAAAAAGGAATAATATTAAAACTGCTATATGTAATGTAAAACCCTCTTTCCAAAAGATGTTTGTCAAAAGTAATGCTAGGACAGGTACAGTCTTCTTTTCCAGATTTCAAGTAAGTTTAATAATATGCCAATAGAAAATACAGCCTCAAGCTTGAATACTTTGGTATATAGCTCAGTTTTTAGTAACAGCTGTCATCTTCAGGTAGATGCAAACATTTACAGGATTTCAGCATAAAATATAATTTTCCTTCAATATTTTTGTGTGTGTCACAGGCAAAATTAGTATTTGAAATTGAAAGTGTTTTATTCAAAAACATGCTTATATATAAAGGAAGTGAACTGAAAATTTACTGTAAAACTTTCTAATTAAGAGAAGTTAGTTTCACACCAGATGAATAAATTTTATGTAAGCTGTCACTTAAACTTAGCAGAAGTGGCACTGAATGAGGCACAGCTGCCTTTCCCATGATTATACTCCTTGCTTTGAGTTATAACAGAAGTGGAACAAGACTAATGCAGGAGTTTGCACCTGCAGTTATATAGAGGCACTACAATTGCTGTATCAGTATGTCTCTTGCTTTAGGAGATCATCTACCAGATTTACTGTCTTGGCAAGCAGGCTGGAAATATATGGGACAGAAGTACCTCAAGAAATTAGAGAAGCTATAAAAATAGGTTTAGTGGAGCTGCATACATTAAGTCAATAAAAATAAATTAAGGTTGAAGAAGACTGAAAGTTCTTTAAAGTTCTCTTCTGGTCTCAAATCCCTCTTCCAAATCATGCAAAGCAGAGACAGAGGTCAGTGTCAATGCTAGCTGAGTGCTTTAAGCCTTGTGCGATTAAGAGTCTCCATGACAGTGTTTTTCATTTTGTTTTCTTTATTCTGATGTACTGCAAAACCGAAACTTTTACCTTAATCATTTTCTTTATGAAAAATGAATTTTTCTTTATGAAAAAGGAATTTTTATTTCCAGCCATTCCTTGATAAAAATAGTCATACAGACATTAAGATGAAGTTAAAGCAAAATATTTAATACTTAAGCTTTGGAATGCTTATCCTTATTTTTCACAAACTGCTCAATATCAAGACTATTAAATCCTTTGGTTGTATTTTTCAGTAACATTTGCTGTGACTGGGTCACACAACTATAATTAGCCTGAAACAGATAGGAAAATACATAAAGCTGATGCATCTCTATAAGACTACAGGGCAAACAGCTGAGGTCCATAAAACTTCAATTCAGAAAGGTCAGAGAGACAGACAGAGCAATTCAAAGTGACACAAATCACCAGCTCTTCCCATAATGCTCCATATCCTAGTAGCAAGCAATTAATACAAATCTCAGCCTTCCTTTTACAGTGATAAACAACAATATACTATTTGCTTCCTTTTATTAATATCATAGTAGGGCCAAATTTTATCCCAAGGGAAACTATTGAAAGGTGAGAAGGGCCCCATAAGTGAAAGTAAAAAGGCAAGAAAGCTTCACAGTAACTAATAAGGGGATGCAGGGGAATAGTTAGAGATAGTTTATAGAAGCAAAAATGTAGAGCTTGTTAGAAATAAGGGATAGCAGACACTGGGTCTGGGATAGTGAGAGGGATGAAGGCCATACCGATAAGGTTTGAGAACAACCCGAGGGCATTTGGCAGGGAGGTGATTAGATGTCCACAGGGCAAGAAGAAACTGGTTTGGGGGGATGTCCTCCCGAAAGGCTAGAAGTTGACAGCGAGAAAGGTCAGAAGCCTTCACAAGGAAGACAACAAATCTTCATCCCATGACCCACTACACACACGCAAGAGGGGAGGGTCTGCATGCTAATGAACTCTCTTGGGTGTAATGAATATGTGTCTGAATTCTGGGAAAACTATTGATTATGTATTAGTTTGGCCTATATCTATAGCACGATTTCTCAGACAGTGTGCAAGTTAGGAGGAAAAATTGCCCTTGCACCTGGTGTCTGTGCAGAACTGATTAAAACACAGCTGCTTTTATAACTACTTTACAGTTATAGAGTTTGATTCCACATGTCACTATAAGAGTGCAGTGAGGACTGATGATGAACCTGCCCTGTGCCATTGCAACAGCACTCAGAAAGGATAGATGTAGGTCTGAATGCAAAATGGAACTGAAAAGAAAGTATGAGATTACAGGAATGAAACATATTCTTTGGAAAGCAGACACAAATTCTTGCTGTCTAGTGAAGTTTTGTTGCACAATTTGGAAAGTTTAAGAACGATTTATTCTCCCTACCTTGTAAGTAATGCTGAGATGAACTTTTTCTTGTGTGTCATTACCATCTGTGTCAGAATATTTCTATCAGTCATCACAGATATCAAGAACAAAGACTGAGCAAACATCTCATTGAAATTTTGAACTCAAAATATTAGTGTAACGTGTTTATTAATGTGAAGTTGTCTTCAGGTTATAAGAAACTGATAAAATCTAATGTACTAGGACTGCTTTGAAAGCAAAACTTCCTATTTTATTACACTGACCCACAATATCAGGAGCAGATGGTGGTGGTGTGGTAGCAGAGGTTGAATGTTCCTGTCGTTTTATTACATATGGTTGCTGCTTGACAGTTGACAGCAGAGCAGTAGTCTGACAAAATGGTGTCTGATATGGAAGAATATATCAAGCAAAGGTGTGTCATTAAATTTCTCCATGCAGAAAACACTGCACCCATTGACATTCATTGATGCTTGCTGAACATTTATGGAGACTGAACAGCAGATGTGAGAACAACACTACCCATACAGTGGGTAGTATGCTTTAGCAGTGGTAATGCCATCAGTGGATCACCTCCACCAGGGCAGATTTTTACAGGCACAGCATGAGTGCTCTTGTTCATCACAGGTGAAAACGCATAACTAAAGCTGTTGACTGTGTTGAAAAATAGTGCTTTGCAGATGAGAAGTTTCTCTATCAAACAGTTTTATTGTGCTCTTTGTATCTGTTGTGGTTCCCATGTATATAAATAGCAGGCATTACTTTTGGAGCAACTTACATATTTTTATCAGCTATGTTCTTTAAATTCCATGCAAATTTTATTTATTTATTTTTGGTTTTGTTTTGTTATCTTGAAGGAGGAAGACATTTTTAAAAAAATAAAAGAGAGCAATTCGTAAAGCAGCAGATAATTCTTGCCAATTCTATTGAGATTATATCAGCATGTTCAGTTTATAGTAGTTTTCTTCTGCGGATACATTTGCCCCCAGCGTATACATTCTCAGAAGAGGAGGCTCACTCAATTATTTAATATCTGATGGTGAGCCATCTGAACATAATGATTTTTCGCTTGAGCAGTACCTCAGCAGTGAGAATTTATTTTTGCTGCTAAAGCCCTGGTAACTTCAAGGCACTCATGTCAATGAATGCTTTGAAATTGTTATTTTCTTGCTCAATTCAGGCTTCATTTTTATTCACAAAAATAAGTTCAAATGGACTAAGAATTGGGGAGGGTATTGAAATAGTGATGTACTCTTATCTTTATTTTTCTGTCTTTATCTTGGAGCAGACATTTCTGCTATTCCTTTGCATTTTCTCTTGCCAAACATTCCAGCAGGGTCTTGCATCCTCACTTTTTGTTACCAAGGAAATGATTATGTGTTAGCTTTGGACAACATAAAGAATACTATCTAAATACAACTAGTGCGACACCAGAAGAAAGAAGGGAACACAGTGTTGATCAAATCTGCAAAATGCATTGATCAAAGAACATATTATTACTGATTTTGCCTTGTTTCAAACGTACTATTTTACTTCAAAATTCCTGTTCTATCCTACTTACAAGTGCAGCACTGAAGTATCTTTCAGCATTCAGTCCTTAATGGATTTTTTTTTTTTTTTTTCTGAGAAAGACTAAATTTCTCTACTGTGCAACATCATCCTAAAAAAAGAGTAAATAGTGATGGGCAGTAGGGATTTATCAATTTTGCATTTAATCTGTAACTGAAGATTAATGACAAAGCATTCATTCATCTCAAAAAATAAACTAACAATATTAAATTCAGATAAAGAACCAGTGCATATGGGAACTTCTCTCAATCCACTGTGGATCTGATTACACTTCACTGCACAGTTAAGTGAATAAATTGAGGTGGATACAGGAGAGGGAAAATGAGCTCTAGTCTCTTCACTTCAGAGACTTTGCTTTTATCTGTTTTTCAATCCTTTGGTTCCTAACCTAAAGGTTTTATCTTTACCTACTCATTTCAGTCTTTCCCTTCATAGTCCATTATACAACATTTCCTGACATCTGATCACTGAAGGAACTCATTAAAGATATTGAAATCTCCATTGTCACTTTGAATACTGTCTATTGCCCTGACTCTAAAACTTTCAGACTAAAGTAAAATGAGATTTCATTAACCCTTATTTATGCTATCAGTAAGAGAGTAATAACCAAACCAAAAGAAATATTTTTTTTCCAAGAGAGGTAAAATGTTGAAAATCATATTAATAATCTTTCATTTTATGTTGAGGGGTTTATATATATTAATTACGCAAGCATTACTTACTTGCTATTTATAAGGTAGCAAAATGTAAGGTACCAGAACTGAGAACTATAAAAAGGTGTGCACACATAGATATTCGAGTTTTATAGCTTTTGCTTTTCATGTACACGAATGTAATATTTGAACTCAAGTTATCTTTTTCTTCAGTATCTGTCAAAGTTTTCAAAGCTATTATTCCAGATTCACATTCAGAATTAAGTTCATTTATTCTAGCTAGTAAAAGTGTCTACATTCCTTAAAGGATACTTTCTCACAAGTTTGACTTCTATTAATGAAAAATATAAAAATGTTTGCACAAATACAGAGCAGTAAGCACATTTCATCTCTACTTGAACAAAATGGAGACACACTAACAATCCTGCAGATGCCCAAGACGCAGTTCATTGTTGCACTGTACCCCTTTTCAAAAAAGGAACTAGTTTAACTGAGCTATATACTGGTATATGAAGTTAGCATTTAGGACGTTAGCCAAGGTGAAAATCAAGGATCAGAAAATGTGTTTTCAGCCCCTCCAGCAGCTCCAGTTGAATAACCAGCTTAGGTGATAAATTCAAAATGGCAGACTTCATATAGCAAAGCTTTATGTCATTTATGATCCAGATTACTCAGATTTAAAGTGACAATACAAGATTTGGGATATAATAAAACTGACAAAATGCATTACTGAAACACACAAAAAGCATCAACTTTAGTGACTTACTTCTCTTCTACAAAATCAATGGGTAAACTCCCACTGAATTTAAAAGCAGAAAGAACCCTTAATGGTTTAAATTAAATGTTACTTAGGATGGAAAAACAGAGGGATAAAGTGCCTTTCACAATTCTCTTTCCTGCAGAACCAAATTCTGTATCATTCCATTCCTCATGCTATAAAAAAATAATAATAACTTACATAAATGAATATTTTGATCAGAGCTAATTAAATTCATATTTCCATCAAAGAATAGCTATTCATAGAATTGATATTTATTATGTTTCCAAGAAAATAAAAAAATTAAATACCCCCTCCTTTACTTCATCATATTTAAGCTTTCTTTCTGTTTCACAACTAAGTTCTTGTGCTGAGTTATGGAGAAAACAAATTCTATGGAAATGGTTCAAACTTACACAGTATTTTTCCCAGCGGTTATGGTTTTCTATTTCAAATAAAAAGAAAGCAAGCTGGATGGTGGTAGAGCTGGGGAAGGGCAGGGCAGAAATATGACAGTTGATTTTGAATCTATTTGCTTATTCTCATAAGGAAAAAATCAGGAGGATAATAATACTGAATATAATCATTTCTACTCATGAAGGTTTGTTAAATATATTTGATATTCAAGTTCAGAAACTGGCATTTGTTATGCAGTTTGAAGTAAGGACATGAACCTCTACTGACTTAGTCTTAATCTTTACATATCACTGACATTTGCAGACATTTTTTCTTAAAGTTCAGGGACAATTTTGTCACATTTACATGCACTAAATTCTTCCTGGGTTATCATTCTAGAGATATTTATTTACCTTACCAATGAAAAGTAAATGAAATAAACATTGTTAGAAAAATGAAAATGAGAAAATGTTACCGCATAAAGAGTTGGGTAAGTATATATTAATGGGCCTGGATATGTTTGTCAACTTGGAATTAACAAAATATTTACGAACAGAACTTGTTTGATTTTTCTGTGCAAAAGAACAATCAGGTTGTCATGAAATAAAAGATTACCAGTGCTTAACCAGTCTCTGAGGAAAAAATTTCTTCCTAACATCCAAACAATTTCCCCTCCTTTAAGTTTAAAACAATTTCCACTTCTTCTATCCATATCTGCTCACATAAAAAGACCTCCTCTATCATTTTCATGAGGCCTGTTTAACTACTGAAAGAACACTGTGAGGTCTCCTTGCAAACCTTCTCTTCTCCAGGCTGGAAGAGCCCAGATGCCTCAGTCTTTCTTCACAGGAGAGGTGCTCCAGAGCTCTGAACATATTCACACCTTTCCTTTGGACCTGATACACAATGTTCCACACCATTCACATGCTTCATGCTCAGCACTGAACACAGAACTCCAAGAATTTATCCACAGGACTGTTCTCAGTGAGTTCTTCTTGCAGTCTGTACACATGCATGGGACTGCTCCAACCCAAGTGCAGCATCTTGTACATAGAGCTGCTGAACCTCATGGATCATGTGGGCCCAATGCTCAAGCTTGTCCAGGTCCCTCTCGATGGCATAACTTCCTTCTGTTGTGTCAGCTGCGCCACTCAGCTTGGTGTCACCTGTGTCATGGTTTAATGATTTTTGGTTATCAGTATTCCACAACATAATATTGTGTAATGCATGGGGGATTGACTGCTGATGCTCAAATTCCATGTGCCTGTCCAGAGGAGAACTACGTTTCCCCAGGGGGCTTTGTGGTCAGCGAGGAGATATAACTCCTGACAAGGTCACCTGATGCTCTTCTTCGCCTGCACTTCTCCGTCTTCTCTTCTCCATCTGCTTTTCTTCGTCTGCTCAACTGGACCGCACTTCTCACCTCAGCTTTGTGGTGAGGCCTATCCACCTTTCAGACTGTCATGGTTTTATGACTTTTGTCTATCAGTATTCCACACCATAACACCATGTAATGCACTGGGGGGGAGGGGGGGGGGGTTGACTTCTGCCGAATGTTCGTCCGACGGAGAAGAACTACATTTCCCCAGGAGGCTTTGCAGTCAGCAAGGAGATATAACTCTGTGCAAGGTCACCTGATCTTTCTTCTTCGCCTGCTCTTTGCTGTCTGCGCTTCGCAATCTGCACTTTGCCATCTGCTTTTCTTCAGTTACTCAACTGGACTGCACTTCTCACCTCATCATTGTGGTGAGGTCTATCTACCATCCAGACAAACTCTCTCTCTCTCTCATTGTATTTTGCTAATACTATATTTAGTAAATCATTTGTTCCACCTCAGATTATTGCTGTTGTTTTCAAGTATTTTGGGGTCCCCTGTTTCCCCTTTTCCGGAGGCGCGGATCCGCAGATCCCTCCGCCCTGCTAGTCACGGAACTGGGCCGAACCAGCCTGTAAACCGTTGACACAGACACACTCTCTCTCTCTCATTATATTTTGCTGATACTATGTTTAGTAAATTAATTTGTTTCACCTCAGATCGTTTCCGCTGTTTTCATTTTGGGGTCCCCTGTTTCCCTTTTCCAGAGGCGCAGATCCGCAGATCCCTCCGCCCTGCTGGTCATGGAACTGGGCTGAACCAGCCCATAAACCGTTGACAGCCATTGGAAGCGTACAAATGTGCAGATATATGTGTGTTTGTACTTTATAACTGGTAGTTGATTGTCTTACCTTAGAAGCAATATCTAAATCTCCAGAGAAAAATAAATTTTAATTATAAAAGTTTTGATGTAAAAACTAGGAAAGGCTTTGACTGGTTTCTTAAAATGAATTTTCAAAATTTAAGAAAAATGAAATCAAATTTAGAAATCAACCTATTTAATCCTTTCTAATTATAGAAGGACTAGTACTATTTTAGGTGAAAGTTAAATTTCTCACAGGTACACAAAAAATCTGAGATTCTTACAGAAAATCTTGCAGTAAATCTTCTGAAAACAAGCAATGATTAATGTTGACAACATATATTTTGTGTTGTGTGTCACTGCAACAAAACAAAGTGTTTGGAGACACTTGAGCCATGTTAAACTTTTGGAGAACACTTAAACTAGTTTACCTGGTGATCCTTGCTGCCATATCCACCAACAGTACTTATGGTGACAAACTAACTGATTAGAAGAGATTTTTTGAGGCTTCTGTGTTATAGACACAAGCACAGCATTGTTATTTGGAGAAACTTTAAAGAGCGACTCCTTGTTCTGTGTTGTACAGTTGAGCTGACTGAGTACGTAATCAGGAAGCACTTAAACTTCACTTGCAAGTATAAATGCCCATTGTGTTTTCAGTTTGATTGCTTCTTTAGGCGAGGTACTACTGACACCAGTAACAGTTGTCTTCAGAACGTTTCTGAAAGGGCAGAGTAGGCAGAGAGAGTTGTTCTTACAATGGTCTATTATTCCAAACTCTTTGAACTGCTGTCCATGCAAGAGAAGTCTAAATTCCTGTTAAGTTTTTATGTCTGTATTGAAATCTAGACCAAAACACATGGCCATTCCAGTACCTGTCTTGAGCAGTTTCCAAGTGAGCACAAGGGAGATAATTAATTCATTTTTCTTTTTCTGGACCTTGGAAGATCACTGTTAAATTTTTATTCACTGTAAAATATGTCTAAACTGCAAAATCAAGATCTGAGGTTAAAATGTGACCACAATATGTAACAACTGACTTGTTCCCTAAAAAAAAATGTCTAACCACCTTTTCCTTTCACCATGATTGCTTTGTTGATTATATCACTGGCAGAAAGAGGTGACATTTATAGCATGGGACAAGTAAGAGGGAAATGAAAGAAAGTGGCCATGGGGCACACAATTATGCCTTGTTTGTGGAGTCCAAGAAGAGCTCACACTCCTTCTCCACACAAGTGTACCTTAGTTCAAAACAGATGACCTTAGAGAAAAAGATATTCAATTCTGCTTCTGTGAGCTCTACAGACATAGGTAAACCTTAGATAAACAGAAACAAGACAAGGAACATGCCCAGTTACGTGGAGAGAAAAATGATAAAAACCATGGGGCATTCCTCTGGAACAGTTGAAGCAAACAGGACTCTGGGACTTGTAAACACATGTTCCATAAATGTGGGGTTACAAAATCTACTTAATTCAAGTGACCATAACAGAAATCTTTCTCAAAATATTTTCACCTGTCATATCTGAATTTGATTTCCAATTATTATTAATATAATTTAGACAAAAACAAACAAAAAAAAACAACAAAAACCTCAAGTCATTTTTCCTCATGTGATCGACGTCACTTTTGCAATGTTGAAATCAATTATTATTGCCACATAGAGCATGTAAATTCAAGTTCCCCAAGGGTACATTCTATTTCCCCCAAATGTGACAACTACTATGGAAACAGGAGAAGTTATTAGATGTGTGAGCATGGCTTTTTAATGAACTTGAGCTTTGCTTTACTTAATTACAAAGCTTTCAAGCCACAAAATTTTCTTTGTCATATCCTTAGTTTTGTTTTGTTTTTCCTCTCTAGTTCTGTCACTGTTTTTTTTTTTTTTTTTTTTCTTTTTCTCTCTAGGGGACATTTACTCTTATCAGAGCATCATTAATTACAGTTTGTTGGTGGCATCTGCTGTCACTCATAATGAGGTTCTAAGCTTTTGACAAAAGCCTTTTTTTTTATTAACCTTCACAGTTTTTGTTTTAAATCCTTAATGTGCCATCCATCCCTTGTTTCTAAGGAAATAAGAGTTATAAAAAGAAGGCTATTCTTTTCTCCTAATTTGTGGGGGTTTTTTTCTTTTTTTTCCTTTTTTTCTTTCTTTTTTTTTTTTTAAATACTGAATATGTTGCCACTCCCTCCTTACATAATGAAGCCTATTGTTGCCAAAGTAATCTTTCTTAGGGAAGTAGATATAGATAGTTCTGCTGAAGAAGAAATGTGTGATTTTACTGTTACCAAGTAGGGGTGAGTATCAGGTGTGCTCGTAACAAAAGGATCAACATAAATACACTAAAAAGAGTTGTATGTATCTTTCCCTAAGGTGAGGTAGATTTTGGATAAGCTGAAAACCCTCCTCTTACAGATAAAATGTATGCATTATTTTCTAGTTAAATATTTTTAATTTTATTTCTCTGTGTCTCAAATAGACCCAACTTGTCTTAGGAATATAAGTATATATTAAAACAGTCCTATTTTAGATCATACCTAACTTGTCTCTTAAGAACTGCAAGAGAAATTATTACAATATATGCAAATCTGATCAGATGTGGAAAAAATTACACATTTTATGGCCTGAATTACAATGTTCCTATTTTGATTACTCTTCATCCTCTAATACATTTTCTGTAGGCTGGGTGTCACTTAAGAAATAACTTGTGGAAATATGAGTTTAAATACATTTGAAAACATTAATAATTGTATTTTTTATTATTAATATTATTATTTTTGATCCAACTTCTTATGTCAATTAATAGATGTAATGAACTCAAACTGTGACATTGGAATGAACTGTAAGTCTAAAGTGAGCCTAAAATGAAGATCAAACTTGAAAAATACCTTTTCCAAAATATGATAAGCAACATGTTGCCACAGAACATCAGAGTTTGAAACAGAGAAGGGTAGGGCACAGCTGCCAGCCTGGAGTATTTCCTAATGAGCTGAAACTGGAATGTATTTTACCACCTGATCTTTTGGCCACACTGACATGTCTTTATCTTGTAAATGTGGTTATATCATAGATCACTCCTCTTTCACAGTTTTGCTATGATGTGAAATTGCATTTCAAGAGAATAATGCACCAAAGAGGATCAGCTGCTGCACACAATATTATGACTACTATGAAGGAAAGCACATCTAACATTGACATTTGTTCCTATATCAGATAAGAAATACTGTATTAATTATTTCTAGCCAGTGCAAATAAATTATTCATGACTACCCTCAGCATCCCATGCAGTATAAGTTTTCTTCTGTTTTACTTAATGTGATACAATAAAAGCATAAAATGATGCAAAGTAATCTTTAATTATTTAACAAAATTTTGCTTTTTTAATGTAATTTACTCCTTAAAAACTTCTTACATCTCTTGGCCCTTTTATTTATTTAATAGTGCATGAAAATATTTCATGGAACTTATGGGAAATAAAAATAGGAAAAAAAATTAAGAAGTTTTAGACTTGACAAACACCAGGTTTGAGGACTTTGCAACTGCTAAAGCCAGAAGAATTTTTTTATAAGATTATTATAAAATGCCTTTATATAGTGTATAAATTCTTTTACAGAGACAAGAGAAAGGAAAAAGTATTTTAAACTTGCAGAGTGATCTGGATCTCATGTCTCTTCTTATGTATTCCTTGCACTATTAGTTTGGGAAATACAGAGGCTAGATGAATAGATTTTCTTTTTGTTTCAAACATTGAGACAGGCTTCCAAAACTGATAATTAATATCATACAAAATGTAGTGCATAAATTCCCAGAATCAAAGAAACATGACTGGCATTTTATGTGGTCAGATAGTGCTAAGACAAAGAGGAATGGTTTAAACTTAAGAAGGGAAAATTTTGATTGGATACTAGGAAGAGATTTCTTTACTTGGAGGATGGTGAGTCACTGGAACAGACTGTCCAGAGAGGTTGTGGATGCCCCATCCCTGGAGGTGTTCAAGGGCCAGGCTGGATGGGATTGTGGACAGCCCGCTGGGAAACCTGCCCAGAACAGGGTGATTGCAATTAAATATTCTTGAAGGTCCCTTCCAACCTAAGATATTCTATGAATCTATGATTCTATGAAAAATAGCAATAAACAATTTTTCATAACCTCTTTTTCTTTAATACTATTAATCATAAATTTTCTCCTATTTATAATTTATTTTGTATTTAATCTCATCAAGAACTGGAATTTAAATCTTCCCAGAAGAAGAGTAAATCTATCTAAAGGAGATAAGCAAGCAAGTCAGTGACTCACTAGTTTCTTCCTCTCTTTATTACATAGTTTTTTTGGTTGATTAAATTGTTTTCCTCATTAAAAAAGCATAGCTCTAAACATGTAAATGAACTAGCAATAAACTAGCATAAAAGTGCATACTTATGTTTCACAACAATTTGCACTGTAGCTAAGAAGCCTAATATGATGAAAGACTGCATTTCTGTTGAACTCTTCATTTCAATAGGCAGCTTCAGGCCTATCATTCAACTTGTGGCTTGTCAGAAAAATTTAAAATGACTTCCTTCCTTCTAAGGAACGAATGATGACTTAGCCCTTTCCTCCTTCACCCACAGACAGATATGTACTCACATCCTCCCATCTTCAGCGGTTTATTGTAGCTGCAGAAGCAGCAGATTTCATTAAACTCATTAGAAGCAGCTCAGATCTCTGGAAGAGATCTCTGGAACACAGATTCTTTAATTTGTCAGACAGATCTTCATAATCTGATGTGGAGGCCAGAACTTGAACACTGCTCACAATCAGACAGATTGCTCCTCAGGCAGATCCTTCAAACAAAATAGACATACCACTTCATACATTTAAGCCAACTGTGTGTGTATTATGGTTTTTTGAGTTGAATTGTTTCCTACACATTTTTACAGTATATTTAACCACAGTCCTACTGATTTATTCTGACTGGTCCCATGCAATAATCTGCCTAGGCATCCAGATGTATTTTTCAGCCTTGGTCCAATAGAATGCTTTCCTTATAGGTATTGTTAATGGTGTCCTCTCTTCCCAATGCAGCACTGTCACCTTGCACTGGTCTCTTCTCTGTATCTGTGGGAAAAGTGCAGTGTAGCACTGCCACCCATGGGAAAGGAGACAGGAGAGCAGCATCAGTCAGTGTGTGCTTGTGTTTAACTGTAGGCAAAGCTTAGAAACAGAAAACACATTAATCTTTCCTGAGGTGGCAGGGAATTGATTGAGTGTCAGCTTCCTTAAATTATTTAGGAGCTGCCTAAAAATATGACCATATCAGTTGAAAGATACAGGTATAAGAAAATTCAGATAAAATGTATAATTTGGGTAAATGGTTCTAAAATCATGTTTTCTCTGACAATTATTGCCTAAAATGTAGCAGGATTTTTTTTTTTTTTTAAATTATTCTTCATGTTTGTTTGCTTGTTTTTTGTTTTTTTTTTTGGTGTTTTTTTTTTTTTTTTTTTTTTAAGAATGGACATTCATAACTAGGATCTAGTTCTAGTCTTTTCAGAACTATTTTAGAAACTTTCTACCTCTTTTCATTTCATTTAGATATCTCTGATATAACTGTCTCTTTTTTCAGCTCCCAAAGCCTCTGTTCATAATAGTAAAAATGCAATTATATGTACAGATAAAATCTTTTATTAGATCTTTTATTAGTCATAGCAGGGAAAACTATTTCAAAACATAAAAACCTTCTTCAACACTTTTTCTTCTATTCATGATTAACTAGCCAAACTCTTCTGTACTATCATTACAAAATAACTGAATAAGGTGACAACTTCTAGGCTTTCCAAACTGCTTGTTACATCCATTCTGCTTTGTATCTGGCCCAACACAATGGCAGAGCGGGAAAAATTGTGAAGCAGAGTGGATTTCTCTGGGTGGATTTGATTTGTGATGTACCATGTGGCTGTATTCAGAGGAAAATTGTACTATGTTACAGAGTTGTTTGAACACTAATGCTTTATTCATTTATTTTTTTTTTTAAAACAAAATGCCAAGTAGGCTGGAACAGGAGCATCTAACAACACAGGACACATTCAATCTCAATAAAAAAAGGAAATGGGAAGACTAAAAAAGGGAAAGTAGATGAAGCTAAAGATTTGCCATCACAGGTAGCATCTTTTTGTTTAATATTTAATAATTTAATAATATTTAAATAATAATAATAAATTAATTAATTAAATTATTATTAATAAATTTAATAAATATTAAATAATATCTAAGAATATTTTTATTTAATATTTTTCTCATGTGATTGAGATAAAGTATGCTTTCAAATATTTTGTTTGCATTTGAAAAAAGAGGTTAAGTGGTGCAGAAAGAGAAACAGTCAAATTATTTTACTGTGACTTAGGAAAAAGAAAAGATGAAAAATGCAAACAAAGAACTGTGAAATATCGGCTATCCATATTTACTTATTTATTTAATAATTTATAACTGATTCTTCTAGATCATGCAGAGAGGAAAGAGAGTCTGGGAACAGGGAGACTTCCCCTTTGTCATGGAGTATCTGATCAGAGATCACCTTGGAAAACTCAATGCACATACATTCATGGGTTACAATCGGATACACCCATGAGTGCTGAGGGAGCAATAGTGATTGGCAAGCTTCTTTCTATCATCTTTAAAGGCTCATGGAGAATGGGAGAGGATCTTGGAGACTGAGGAAAGCCAATGTCATTCCAGTCTCAAAAAGGGCAAGGAGGATTGTAGATGCTCAAGGAGGTTGTGGATACCCCATCCCAGGATGAATTCAAGGCCTCTGAATTCAAGGCTGGATGTGGCTCTGAGCATCCTGGTCTAGTGGTTGGTGACCCTGCATGTAGCCAGGGGTTTAAACTAGGTGATCTTTCAAGTCCTTTCAAACCAGGCCATTCTGTGATTCTGTGATTACTCTAGATGATCTCCAGAGGTCCCTTCCAACCCCTAAGGTCCTATGATTTTGTGGTTCTGTGTTGCAGTGACTGTGTCCAAGAATTACATACATTTAAAAGTACTGAATGTGTTACCTTTGTAATTTTAGTGAGTGTTGTTTCATAAATTTTCTATGCCATGAAGTGAATAACTATGCAGTCTATACACATTTTATGATTTCATACACATATTTCATCTTACTGATTTTTATATAATGTAAAATGCAATATAATAAAAACTGGTGAAATTTATCTGTGTTCTAATTACTATAATTCCCTCTAAACTTGCTGAAACTCTGCAGTGTGTATATTCTGTTACAGAACAACTGGCACTAACTAGAAGTTGACAGAAGATGGTTAACATTTAATGTGAAAATATTAATGAAAAAGTGTATTGGTTATTCTTTAAACATCTTCATGCCTGATTTTCTATTAAACCAAACATACAGAATCACAGAATTGTAGGGGTTGGAAGGGACCTCCAGAGATCATCGAGTCCAACCCCCCTGCCAAAGAAGGTTCCCTAAACCAGGTCGCACAGGTAGGCATCCAGGCAGGTCTTGAACATCTCCAGAGAAGGAGACCCCACAACCTCCCTGGGCAGCCTGTTCCAGTGCTCCGTCACCCTCACTGTAAAGAAGTTCTTGTGCACATTTGTGCAGAACTTCCTATGCTGCAGTTTCCAGCCGTTTCCCCTTGTCCTGTCTCCACTCACAACTGAAAAGAGTCCGGCCTCGCCATTCTGCCCCCCACACCTTAGATATTTATAGACCTGGATCAGGTCTCCTCTCAGCCTTCTTTTCTCAAGGCTAAACAGACCCAGTTCACTTAGCCTTTCCTCATAGGGGAGATGCTCCAGGCTCTTCACCATTTTTCTGGCCCTCTGCTGGACTCTTTCCAAGAGGTCCCTGTCTTTTTTGTACTGGGGAGCCCAGAACTGGACGCAGTACTCCAGATGAAGCCTCACCAGGGCAGAGTAGAGGGGGAGGATCACCTCCCTCTACCTGCTGGCCACGCTCTTTTTAATGCATCCCAGAATGCCATTGGCCCTCTTGGCCACAAGGGCACACTGCTGGCTCATGGCCAACCTGTTGTCCACCAGGACACCCAGGTCCCTCTCCGCAGAGCTCCTCTCCAGCAGGTCATCCCCCAACCTGTACTGGTGCATGCAATTATCCCTCCCTAGATGCAAGACTCTACACTTGCTTTTGTTGAATTTCATCCAGTTTCTTACTGCCCAGCTCTCCAGCCTGTCCAGGTCTCGCTGAATGGCGAGACTAAAACATTAGCAGATCATTATTTCCTTTTGAAATAACTTGGGTTTGTAAGTGAAGATAATCCTGCTGTTTTATTCAATTGTCATTTTTCTAATTTATACATAGGCCTCAATGACCTCTTATTCCTCATCTGACATCTATGATTTAATCTATTGTTTTACCTTTTAATTCTCCAGTGTAATAGCTGTTCAGAGGAGAGGGTTTATCTTTGCTAACATCTCCTTTGGTATTTTCAGAATGATATGGTTCTCAGACAAATATTTTGAAAACTACATTGTAGCTGGAGGCTACTTTGGAGCATTTAAGCTTTGTCATGGTTCTGGGTCACAATTTTCCGTAAAAGATCTTCAAAAGAAAAAAAAAAAAATTTGTACTGACCTTTTGGATTTCTCATATGAGTTGAGTTAATCAGGCTGCAGTTCACACATGATTAAGCCTCATTTACAAGAGGTTATTTGGTACTTACAGGTCTTGGAGTGTGTTATGTGTTATGGTATCGTGAGAAGTTCTGGTCTTAAGTTGGAGGAATTTTTTGAAAGATCTGAGTTGGAACTATCTACGTTGATTTCAGTAAATTCAATAGTGCAACAGTACTTTTCTGGGTACAAATAATTTATCAGTTCTTCACTTAAAAAGATTCACAATTCCTGGAATTGCTTCAGGGAAATTTGTACTTTTCCAAAGGCAAGCTGAGTTCAAGTAAGGAGTGAGCATGGACAAAACACTGTTTCCAAAAAAGAGATGACCACTTTCTATTCAGACTCAGGGCTAGAAGAATCATCACAGGCACGCTTAATCACAGAATCACAGAAACACAGAATTGTAGCAGTTGAAAGGGACCTCCAGAGATCATCAAATCCAATTCCCTGCAAAGCAGCCTCCCTACAGCAGTCTGCACACATAGGTCCAGGCAGGTCTTGAATATCTCCAGAGAGAGAATCCACAGCCTCCCTGGGCATCCTGTTCCAGTGCTCCATCACCCTCACCAATAAGAAGTTCTTTTGCATATTGGTGTGAAACTTCCTGTGCTCCAGTTTATGGCCATTTTCCCTTGTTCTGTCCCACAGACCATTGAAAAGAGGTTGGCCATGTCCCTTCAACTCCCACACTTAATCTGTTAGTCTAGATGGAGATGCAGACTCCTGAAATTAAATTTTGGGTTAAGCATAATGAATTCTGTATTTTACTTTTGTATTTCATGCAAAGCATTCTAATTTTGTACTGTGTAAGAAGTTTATTATAATATAGAACTCTTGGCCTATTTTTTAAGTATTTTAATCATCATACTAAAGTGTTCTGTACAGATAATGGCTAATCGATAGTGTTTTCTTTCCTTCACAAATACATTGCTTATTCTGTGAAATTATAAGTCAAGTTTTACCTGTTCACAAATGCATATTATACATACAATGAATAAATATATTCGAAACACCAGAAGAAGTACAAATAATTCATTGAGTTTTTTAGAATTTATGATCCCTTTTAACCTCAGAAATGCAAATTTACAGAGATCTTCCTGTAAGTAAGATAGTGAATCAAGCAGTATGGACTTGAGTATGTGTTCACTTCATTTACAAAGTATTCAGAACTGGAGATCACATCTCTGGAGAATGAAAGGAGTCATGTTACTGAAAGTGAGATGATGCTGTTTTTCCTAACTATAAATATAAGCTAATATAGAATCATAGAAGCAGAATTGCTTAGGTTGGAAGGGACCTTAAAGATACTTTAGTTCCAGTGTCCCTGCCATGATCAGTGTTGCTATCCACTAGATAAGGCTGCACATTGCACCACAACTTAGTGTTGAATGCCTCCAGAAATGGGCATCCACAACAATATTCACCTCTCGTTGAGATTTTCATTCATCAAAATTAGATTAAGGCAGGATTTTCTTAAAATAAAATTAGTCAAAGATACTGTAGAAATAGCCAGTAGCACTCAGGCCATAGACTAATTATTACTACTGAGAAAGCTGCTCTGAAAGCATAGCAGCTGTGAAAGTTGTTCACCTCTGCTGCTGCAGATTTTTATGAGCACAGAGTGAACACTCTTGTTCCGCAAGTGAAAATGCATTGCTAATGGTGGTGACTGTGTTGAAAAACAGTGTTTTGTAGTTAAGAATTTGCAGTATCAAACAGCAAATCGATATGAATTTTTTTTTTTGTACAGAGTAGCAAATTATATCAAATTTTATGCTCTCTTTATCTAATATAGTTTCCATGCAAATAAATAGGAGGCATTACTTTTGGAACTACCTATATCTTCAAATACCACAAGAATGAGTGTGAAAAAAAGAAAAAAAGAAAAAAAAAGTAAATTAAAAAAATTGAAAAACTGACTAACGCTTTTTGTCCAGTGTCTCTGTTGGATGTTAGCTTGTGTGACTTTTGTGAGTTCCAAATGGCTGCTGTGAATATTTATGATGAAGTAAAAGGAGTTAGTAGACAGCAAAACTAGTGGATCAAAAGAAAAAGAAAATATGCACTGCTGATTTTCCAGTGGCATCATGTTCTTTGTAGCATTACAAGTTTGCATTTCTTACACGACATTTTATTTGAACAAGCAAATATTGCTTTACTATTTAAGGATAATAAATCTTGGGATCTGAAAATATTAGCAAATATAATTTTCAATAGCTGCAATATTACAGAATTACAGAATTGTAGGGGTTGGAAGGGACCTCCAGAGATCATCGAGTCCAACCCCCCTGCCAAAGAAGGTTCCCTAAACCAGGTCGCACAGGTAGGCATCCAGGCAGGTCTTGAACATCTCCAGAGAAGGAGACTCCACAACCTCCCTGGGCAGCCTGTTCCAGTGCTCCGTCACCCTCACTGTAAAGAAGTTCTTGTGCACATTTGTGCAGAACTTCCTATGCTGCAGTTTCCAGCCGTTTCCCCTTGTCCTGTCTCCACTCACAACTGAAAAGAGTCCGGCCTCGCCATTCTGCCCCCCACACCTTAGATATTTATAGACCTGGATCAGGTCTCCTCTCAGCCTTCTTTTCTCAAGGCTAAACAGACCCAGTTCACTTAGCCTTTCCTCATAGGGGAGATGCTCCAGGCTCTTCACCATTTTTCTGGCCCTCTGCTGGACTCTTTCCAAGAGATCCCTGTCTTTTTTGTACTGGGGAGCCCAGAACTGGACGCAGTACTCCAGATGAAGCCTCACCAGGGCAGAGTAGAGGGGGAGGATCACCTCCCTCTACCTGCTGGCCACGCTCCTTTTAATGCATCCCTGGATGCCATTGGCCCTCTTGGCCACAAGGGCACACTGCTGGCTCATGGCCAACCTGTTGTCCACCAGGACACCCAGGTCCCTCTCCGCAGAGCTCCTCTCCAGCAGGTCATCCCCCAACCTGTACTGGTGCATGCAATTATTCCTCCCCAGATGCAAGACTCTACACTTGCTTTTGTTAAACCTCATCCGGTGTTTTTCTGCCCAGTTCTCCAGCCTGTCCTGGTCTCGTGGAATGGCAGCACAGCCTTCAGGTGTGTCAGCCAATCCTCCCAACTTTGTATCATCAGCAAACTTGCTGAGGTGGCCACTATCCCCTCATCAAGGTCATTGATGAAGATGAACAAGACCGGACCCAGCACCAACCGCTGAGGAACACCGCTAGTTACAGGCCTCCAACCAGACTCTGCACCGCCAACGACGACCCTCTGTGCTCTGCCAGTCAGCCAGTTCTCAACCCACCTCACTGTCCACTCATCTATCCCACACTTCCTCACCTTTGTTATAAGGATACTGGGGGGGACAGTATCGTGGGGAACAGTATCAAAAGCCTTGCTGAAATCAAGGTAGACAACATCCACTGCTCTCCCCCCATCCACCCAGCCAGAGACAACATCATAGAAGGCTACCAGGTTGGTCAAGCACAACCTCCCCCTACTGAACCCATGCTGACTACTCCTGATAACCTCCTTTTCTTCCAGTTGTCTGGAGATGGCATCCAGCACAAGCTGTTCCATCACCTTTCCAGGGACAGAGGTGAGGCTGACTGGCCTATAATTGCCTGGGTCTTCCTTCTTGCCCTTTTTGAAGACTGGAGTGACACTGGCTATCCTCCAGTCTTCAGGCACCTTCCCCGTCCTCCAAGACCTCTCAAAGATGACAGAAAGCGGTTCAGCAATCACCTCTGCCAGCTCCCTCAGCTCCCGTGGATGCATCCCATCAGGTCCCATGGATTTGTGAACATTGGTGTTGCCTAGCTGCTCCCGGACCACCTCTTCCCTGACTGAAGGGAGGTCTTCCATTCCCCAAATCGTCTCACTAACCTCCAGGGTCTCGGATTCCCGAGGGGGAGCTTTTTCACTGAAGACAGAAGCAAAGAAGGCGTTCAGTATCTCCACCTTCTCAGCATACCCCGTTGCCAGAACACTCCTGTCACTTAGCAGGGGAGACACATTCTCCCTAGTCTTCCTTTTACTGTTAACGTACTTAAAAAAAACCTTTTTTATTATCCTTTATCCCTTTCACCAGATTTAATTCCAGGCGGGCTTTAGCCTTCCTTGTCACATCCCTGCAGACCCTGACAACATTCCTGTATTCTTCCCAAGTAGTCAGACCCTTTTTCCACATTTCATGGGCCTTCTTCTTTCCTTTGAGTTTGCGCGCGAACTCCTTGCTCATCCACACTGGTCTCCTGCCACCCTTCCCCGATTTCTTCCTCACAGGGATGCACCGATCCTGAGCTTGGAAGAAGAGCTGTTTAAATGCTGACCAGCTCTCACAGGCCCCCTTACCTTCCACCACCCTAGCCCATGAGATAGCTCCAAGTAGGTCCTGGAAGAGATCAAAGTTGGCTCTCCTAAAGTCCAGGGTAGCAATCCTACTTTTTGCTTTACTTCTTCCACCCAGGATCTTGAACTCCACCATCTCGTGGCCACTACAACCCAAGCTGCCCCCGACCTTTGCTTCCCTGACAAGCCCTTCTCTATTAGTGAGAATAAGGTCCAGCAATACTCCTCCCCTCGTTGATTCCTCAACCACCTGCATCAGAATGTTGTTTTCAACACACTGCAGGAACCGTCTGGACGCACGTGCCTGGCCACATTGCTTTTCCAGCAAATATCTGGATAATTGAAGTCCCCCATAAGCACCAGCGCCTGGGATCATGATGCTACTTCCAGTTACTTGTGGAAGGCCTCATCAACCTCCTCCTCCTGATCAGGGGGCCTGTAGCACACACCCACAACGGTGTCAGCCATACCAGCCCGCCCCTTGATTCTTACCCACAAGCTCTCCACTGCTACACTGCTCTCCCCCAGGTGGATTTCAATACATTCTAGCTGCTCCCTTACATAAAGAGCAACTCCACCACCCCACCTCGCCGGCCGATCTTTCCTAAAAAGCACATAGCCCTCCATGTCAACATTCCAGTCATGCCAGCTGTCCCACCACGTCTCCATGATCGCAATGAGATCATAGCCATGTGACTGCACGCAGATCTCCATCTCTTGCTGTTTATTTCCCATACTGCGTGCATTAGTGTATAGACACTTCAGGGAAGCAGCATTCCCCTGCCACACTCCATCCCTTTGAACTCCACCCTCCTCACCCATCAAGTTCTCTTTTGAACTTCGAACTACCTGCACAACCTCAGCAGCCCTCATTTTGTCCCCTTCCCCCTTCTTACCTAGTTTAAAGACCTTAATCGATGTACTGTGCAACCAACTCGTCCAGAATAAATGAAGTTTTGCAGATGAACTAAACATATAGTAATTACTCGTTCTCCATTTCTCTTTCTTTTCCTTTCCCATTGTTACTTCTTTTTCACACTCTCCTTCCGCCACCCAAACTTGAATTTCAGTAAAGAGCCAGAAATAATTCTCCTTATTATTGTGAAGATTCTCTCTGTGTACCTAATCTTCTGATCTAAATTTGCCAAGCACAAATAATAATACTTTGTTATATAATCTAAAATAATTAAGAAATATAATTGAAGTTCTATCAGTTATCAAGACATCGTATTTTCATCCCACAAAAGTGCTATTGTTAGTTGTAAACAACAGATAAAGATTATTTTCCTAAATCATTTTAAAATAATTTCTTTATATTATAAAATTGACTGTGAATGTATTAGTAACTCCTTCTGATGGTGAAATTTTAATCGTAGTGTTACATGTCGTCGAATTAACCACCAGGTGGCGGTGTAATCCAACAAAAGACATAATTTTATACATATAATAATACAATAATTTTAACTCACAGTTACAGTCAACTGCTGTAGAAATGTCTAATTGCAGGCCATGGCAGAACATTGCTTCTTCAAATTAACATGGAATTAAACTGCAATAGACTGAAAATTTTACTTCAGAGCAACTATAGCTAGTGAAAATGATGCTCTATGTTCATGAATTCACACTACAAATAAAGGAATCTGATTTATAAATTTTACTTTGTTTAAAATAAATAAGTCCTTACTAATACACATTTAAATGCCCTGATTAGAATTTTTGTGTTGTTTTGTTTGTTTGTTTCCATAAAGTTTCAATTTACTGATCTTTCACTTACCTATATTCTGTTTCATTGAGGCACGTTTTAGTATGAGACTTGGGAAACCTTCAAACCTCCAGGTTAATTTTTGCATCTGGGTCAACTTCTAAACGTGACATTATTTTCTACCTCTTTTTCTTTCATATTGCTAACATAAGTACTCCCTTTCTCCACAAACAATCCTAAAGTCATGTCAGTCAAAAAGCTGTGGTGCTTGAGGTCTCCCAGTGTGGACAGTGGACAGTGTGGAAAGATTAGAGGACAGATGAACCTATTCTGAAGGATGAAGATGACCTCTGATGGCTTACTCTACTTTAGTAACATAAATGTGAATCTCAGGTAGAATTAAGGGTAGGATGTGAAAATTCAAATAGATTTCCAGAAATTAAAGAACATATGAACCAATTTGCATCAAGGAGATGACAGAAATCTTAGCAGATAATCCAGTAACATAGCACCCCAGACTGTGCTGCACATCATCACTCCAAGTAATACTCCTTAAAGCCCTTCTTTTTACACAAATAGTAGTGTAATTATGCATTTTTTTGAGGTGAAGATTAACAGTATGAGTTCTAAAGGCCTCAATAAGAATACTAAAATCACTCAATTCTATGTGTGAAAATATACTGTGTGTTGTAGTCAACAGTTATGGAATAATAGTGCATGTGCTGTAGAAGAATAGACAGAAGTTTGCTATGACAGAGGTTCTCATCTACTCTCCTTTCTTTGTTATTGAGTTTCAAGGTGATTTTCAAAGTTTTGTCTGCCTCTGGAGGTGCAGCAGCTTAATGGTTCCACTCCTCTTAATTCTCTTTCTGCACAATATTGCTTCCATGACCTCTTAATAGCCCTTTCAAATAGATTTTGTTTGTCATTGACTTAGAATGAAAGGAGTACACATTCCAAATTAACCTAGGGGAAGAAAAGATTGATTTAAAAAAATATGCAATTTTTTCACATTAAACATTAAGCACTACTTTTTTTTTTTTTTAAAAAAAAAAAAAGCTATTACATTTAAGCAAAGATAACATTTTCAGTTGTTAATGAATCACAGGAAAAATAACCTTGCAGGATTTTATTTTATTTTTTTTTCCTTTGCAGCCTTTGTTCCATTGAGGATCTTTTCTCATTGTCTAAAGTTAAAAATGGTGTTAATTCTTTAAATACTTTTTTTTTTTTTTTTTTTTTTTTTTTTTTCCCTTGCAAGGTTTTGTCTTGCTGTCTTTTAGTTCTTTTGTTTGTTTGTTTGTTTGGTTTGGTTTGGTTTCTTTGTAGCTATGGTCAAGTACCAGTGCTTCCCTTATTCATACTACTTCCACTTGAAATGAGATTTGTTCTAGGCTTTCCAGAATATATTAAGAGCAAGAGCAGTTCTAATAACTGCAGCAGAGAATAGGAAGAGAAAAGGAAAATCTTATTTTAAAGTTTCACCAACAGTGAAAATGGTATGCTACTGAGATTTCATAAGTCATGCATTATTCACATTCAGCCTTATTGTTTTACCTCTCAACCAAATCAACTCATGCTTTCTTTGAAAATTTTAACAAGAATTTCAATTTGTTTTGGTGTTGTCAAAATGTAGTAGGAAGCTACATCAAAATGCTTCTTCATTAAACAGTTTAAAATTTTGTTTCTAGTCTTAAATACTGAAAATTATTCCTTACTATCATAGTAAATATGGCTCCGAGAAAGGACATGCTCTATAAACTTACTGTGAGACACAATAAATTTCACTATTCTGGCTTTGTCTACCTGACCTACAAGCTTCCAAGTAAAGATGAAGGTCATTCCTAAATTATGTGGGGTTCTGTATGCCATGGAGCTGGTACTGTGTTCACAAACTGTGAACACCTTAATATGCTTGAAGGCATGACCTAGCATGCTCTCTTCAGGCTGCTCACAAGACCTCTGATATTTATGGATATAACAGTGGCATAGTAATTTTGTCTTCTTTTTTGCAAGGTCATGTGTTGCAATAAAAGCTTTTGTCTGCTGCCTCTACTCTCTATTTCTCTTTATTACATACCATGTATTCGTACCTGGACTTGAGTTAACCTCATATTGGTGCTTACTGTTTGCTCAGTCTTTCTCAGTGGTGATACCTTGATCACAGCCTGGAAAACAGACTTAAAAAAGTGCCTGGATTCTTGTGTAGAATTTGTGATATACTGTGGCACTGATAGGATAAATGAATAAGGAAGTTAAATACCATCTGAAGCACTGCACCTCTACATTCCTTCACATATAAACTAAGAAACTAAAAAAAAAACAAAAACCAACCAAAACAACAACAAAAAAGACCTTTAGCTCCTCTTTAACGCTAATCTCCTCCTATGACTGACAAACAATATAGCAGACCAAGCTGACTACAAGAAAAAAAATATTTCAGCAGTAGAAGAAAATATATTCTTAAGGAAAAAGTGATTAATCAAAATGTAATTTTCCTCTCTGGCAAATTGAAAGTACTCTTTGTATTTACTTAATTTGATTATGTTTTATGTCACAACTAATCCCATTCCTTCAGAGATTTATTTGGTCAGTCTTGCTATGTTTCATGCAGACTGTTATAGATAATTCATAGTTATTACAAATATGTGAAGAAGTTATTGTAGTCATACACCTGTGTTCATAAACTATATTGGAGCAAAAAAAACCAACCAGTTTGTCTTGTTCTTGCTTTTGCAGCTTGTACTTTTTATGAAATGAAAAACAAAATGAAAAACAAGGAAAGGAAAGGAAAGGAAAGGAAAGGAAAGGGAAGGGAAGGGAAGGGAAGGGAAGGGAAGGGAAGGGAAGGGAAGGGAAGGGAAGGGAAGGGAAGGGAAGGGAAGGGAAGGGAAGGGAAGGGAAGGGAAGGGAAGGGAAGGGAAGGGAAGGGAAGGGAAGGGAAGGGAAGGGAAGGGAAGGGAAGGGAAGGGAAGGGAAGGGAAGGGAAGGGAAGGGAAGGGAAGGGAAGGGAAGGGAAGGGAAGGGAAGGGAAGGGAAGGGAAGGGAAGGGAAGGGAAGGGAAGGGAAGGGAAGGGAAGGGAAGGGAAGGAAAGGAAAGGAAAGGAAAGGAAAGGAAAGGAAAGGAAAGGAAAGGAAAGGAAAGGAAAGGAAAGGAAAGGAAAGGAAAGGAAAGGAAAGGAAAGGAAAGGAAAGGAAAGGAAAGGAAAGGAAAGGAAAGGAAAGGAAAGGAAAGGAAAGGAAAGGAAAAAAGAGAAGAGAAGAGAAGAAAACTACTTACTAGAGAATGCTTTTTCTTTTTTTTTTTTCTTTGCTTTTTTCTTTTTTTTTTTTTTTTTTCTTTTTTTTTTTTCTTTTTTTCTTTTTCTATTCATTTCCTCATTTACCTATTCTCTTCCACCCTTCCAGCTTGCATACAGTCCTTGGATGCCTCATATTTCCACTTCAGATGTTTAAACAGTTTCATGATTAAAACAATCTTGCTACAGAGACTGCTTTGTTAGAGGTCACAAAGGCACAGTGATTTCTGCTGACGTGTTGGTTGATTTGCTTCTTGGTCCTTTGTAGTTTTTGTATATTTGATCCCACTGATCAGAGATGTCTTTGATTAGCTAAGACAATTTGAAAGTGCACTGAATAGCTGTTGTCATATAAGAGAAAGGCAGTTGGGAATATCATAAGAAAAAAACTTATTTTTCTGTACTCTGTGCTTCTGTGTTATGGGAATTTGATTTTTGAATACTGTTACCCATAGAATCCAGATCTACTTGTATCTCTGTATTCTGTAAATTTGGCAGGGTAACTTATGCTAGATTACTTTTCATAGTAAAATATGAAATTTTACTTCAGTATGCCTTAATCCAGATTTAGATTTTAATAGATCAGACTTTGTGTTTAGGGGAAATTAACATGAAGTAAGTACATTCCATGTGTTTAAATGAATGCTTTAAAAAATAATAAAAATAATTAAATAAGCTTCTGATTTTTTTTCTGAATTTTAATGAGATTTCAATGTTTACATAGCTTTGATGAGGATGAAAAGGGATATATTTTATGTGTTCTGATGTAGTGTCCTGAAGTGGAACAATAGATAAAAATCACTACATTTCACTATAAGAACTGACATTCTTACTACAAGAAAGATACTGACTTTCCTGAGCATGTGAAGAGGAGAGTAAAAAAGCTGATGAGGTTTCCACATACTTATGCTTCTGTGAGGGAGTACAGAATATAGCAAACTGATTGTTTCTGTGCAATAGGTTGGAGAGTTAATAGAAGGTAGTCAGAACTTGTTGTGACTCATTAAGTATACATAAATTAAAAAATAGAGATGCCTCTCTGAAGGAAACATGGCAATGAAAATTAAAAATGTTTGAGTTGTTTCCAGAGACAACAGCATGATGATTTTGAATGGAATTCATTTGCTGGGATTTAATCAGATATATGTTTTACCACCTAGATGGATTCACATTACTCAACTAAAAATATATATATATATATTTTTTTTTTTTCTTCTTTTTTACTAAGAGCAGGTACAAATCAATTACATTGACAATCAAAGGTCTACATAAATTCAAATAAACTGAGGACCAAATTAATTTACTTCTGTTTGGTTTACTTTGTTAAAAGAATTATACAGCATTATGGGATCAGTTTGGAGGTTTCCTTTGTAAATTATGCAACATGTATATATTAAACAAGCCTGAAACTTCTCAGAGCACTGTGAGATCATTTAGAGTCAAATTTTCTGTTTCAAATCTTGAATTTAGTTTTTTCAAAACTTCTGCTTTTCATTCAGAAATGGTCTTTTTTTTTTCCCTCTCCTGATTTCCTTCATTTTGCCTTTCTAGATGCAAAGTTCTCTGCATTGCATACTGTGTTCTGAATTAAAAAGACTGTTAGCCTGAATCACGAGTTCTCATCGGGAGCAAAAATACCTCCCCACAATCATATCTGTTCACAGCCTCCTCAGTTCTCTTAAAAGAGAGATTTGTATCTACAGTCCTAAAATTATCTCCCTAGTAAGGCAGAAGAACTTGTTCCCACTGTTCAGTGTAGATCTTTCCAGATAAAAATATCCAAACCACTTAACAGTTGGTTCTAGACCATCTCTGGATTCTATGTTATATCTCCTTAGACCTAAGAGATTGCATTGTGTATGCTCAGTTGTGTGGAACACAGGACTGAATCAGGGAACTGAGTTGTTATCAACAACAAATTGCATCACTTCCAGAAAATGTTATAAACTCTGCTAACTCCAGGAAATGTGTTTTATTTACCAATAGGCATTCTTTTAGTCACTGAATCTCATATTGTTTTGCAGTGTAATTTGAAGTAACTTATCAGAATGAATAAGTAATGTCAGATTAGTTATACGAATAATAATCTCTCGTGAAGCACTCGGGAGTACACTTGAAATACACAGAAGTTTTTTAAGGGATAGAGCAGTTTGATACAAATAAAAAATAGCACACACACATTTACACACAGATTTTGAAACTGGTTATTGTATGAAAGAGAAACCTAATCATGAAAGGCATACAATAAGCTATTGTTCTATAAGCTTTCAAATCATAAAAGTCTTTACAAACATTCTCTCTTTTGTGCTGAATAATTAATTGGTGACTCATGAATTATTTGTTATTATTGCTATCTTGTTTATATTTAAAGAACCAAAAAGACAAGAAAGAAAAAGCCTTATTTTCATTTTTGTCTTTTAATCAACTGTTAAGTCATGCTTTAGCACATTAAAAGAGCTGAGTGCACAGTGAGATCATGCTTTAGTATTAACCACGTTAAAGTTAGTACTAACCACAAAAACAATGTTACTGTTTTCTCCCCAGAAAAACCTTTATCTTCCTCTCTCTGGTTACCTGAAAAACTGTTTTTGCTGCACTAAATCCAGTTAGTCTGCTAAGATGCTAACAAAGCTCATCAATTCCTGAGATTGTCTGACAGAAAGACTTTTTCTGCAATTATTTCTGATTTTGTTTTTGAAAGCTCCCTGTAACTCTGATTTGTGGTGCACTGTTTATAGCTGACATTGGGGAATTAGATTTCCTCTTGCTGATCAGAAAGTTTGACTGTAACACCATCACTCTAATCAAGTGCTTGCCCTCACAGACATCTGGTTTGCAGGCAGAAGATGAACGTGGTTAGGTCTCCTGTGATAGGAATATACTTTGAAGTAATTATATCACTATTAAGATATGACACACGGAAATGTATTTTTAGGTTAGACTGTGAATGAGGTTGGCATAATGAATGCAGAAAAACTACTACTAGAACGGTAGAATATTTAGAATAGAAAAGAAACGGAGAGGAGGAGGAAGGGAGATGAAATGGAAAGGACCTTCAAAGATTACTTAGTACATCTTCCTGACTTCTTCAGGGCTAACTAAACTTTAAAGCATATTACTGAAGGCATTGTTCAAGCATTTCTTGAACACAGTCAGTCACAGGTCATCAATCACTTCTCTAGAAACCTACCATATTATGACCACTCCCATAATAAAGAAATTTTTCCTTAAAAGTTTTTCCTGGACTGCATAGAATCATCTTGTTAGACAAATCCATGCTTTGGTATTCTGCTTTACTCAGTGAAAATCAATTAAAAGAAAAATACTAATTAAATGTTACCACAAAATCAAAACAAAATTGAAAAAAAAAATAATATCTCAGATACTGATGATACTGTCATGATTTTATGATTTTTGGTTATCGGTATTCCGCATAATAACATCATGTAGTGCACTGGGAGTGAAAGTGTTAATGGTCCAGTTCTGGGTACGTGTGTGGAAGAGAAGAAGAACTACATAAGCATTTCTGTAAGCTTTATTCCACAAAGTGTGAGATATACAGACAAGATTTCCTGGATTGTTTATTTCAATAATTGCCTAGTGAAATAACAGCCACTGTACACCAAATGAGAAAGATTTTCTCTTTTTTTTTTCCCCATAAATTAATAAATTAATAAAATAATAAATAAGTATTAAGATATTGTATTTTTCACGACTCCCTTTTCCAGGAGGGGCTCTTCAGTAGACAACATGCCAGATGAGTCACAGAAGTTTGCTTATTAGCCATTACTGGTGAGAAATTATTGTTAATGAAAAGTTTAAATTGGAATAGATACTTAAACTAGTTTAAATTGGAATAGATACTTAAATTATTTTGAAAAGGAAATCTAGAAATACATGCTTCCAAAAAAGGATACTTTTCTGACTGACAAAAAAAAATAAAAAATCATTTAAAGTGGTCATGGAAAATCACAGTGATAAACAAACAAACCAGCAAGCAAACAAAACAAAGCAAAACAAACAATCAAACAACAACAATAAAAGACTTACATAAATAGCCACTTTGCTTGCTAAACTTTTTACAGAGCCAAAGGAACAAAAAAATAAAAATACAGTTTGAACATATAAGTGAAAGCTATGTGAAAACTACATCTCATTTTCAAAACAATGAAATGTGAAAAGTATGCAAGAAGAAAGAACATTAGAATGTATAAACAGTGAACTTAACATACATAGCTTAGAGATTGTAGGCAGATAAACTTAGCTGCACATATGTTCAGGACTTGTCATTATTAATATCTTCAGTTTAAAAAAATTCCTTAACAGATAGAAAGACAATAATGTTTGTGGTTGGTGGTTGTGTTTTTGTGTTTTTGTGTTTTTGTGGGTTGTTTTTTTTTTTTTAATATATATATATAATCTGATCAGACTTGATCCTGGAATTCCAAACTGTGTACAAAAGCTTAGCTGTTAAATTTGATTTAAGATTCTTTGCAATTAATTTTTTTCCCATTTAATAGCAATTCTCAAAGCTTTAATTGTTGTAAGAAATAAATATATATATGTAATGTATACATACGTACATATATATAAAATACCCATCAGGATAAATTTATTTTTAGATTGCCATAGATAAATGAGCATACTATACAGAGAAAAGTATTCAGTGTGTGCAGTGAGAGTCTGTGATAATACTGAAACACCATATTGAGCAATTATGTATATAAGCAGAATAACACTCCGATTATAAAGTAAGTTGTTAAATGAAATTTTAGTTGATCTCTTTTTCATTTAGTATTAGCTCTGTCTCCAGAATTTTGTTGGAAGAATGAGTATAGAGTCTTCCAGGTCGTTCTGAAGACCAATTAAGCAATTACAAATGTATATGACACCAAATCACTTTATACATGCAAATGAAAATTTTGGTTTATATTATATTAGTTAAAACAGACTGAAATATTTTATGGGCAAGGCAAAACTTGATTCAGTGAAAACTGTCTACTGAAAAAAATAATTTTCATTAAAGGTAGAAATATCTAGACACATCACTTACTTCCAAAAGTGGATTTGAAAGCTCTCAGAAAAGATGGAATTTGACTGTGATTTTTTTCTGAATACCACATAAACATTTGAAAAACAAAAACTAAAATTAAAATAAATAAAATAAAAATAAAAATAAAAATAAATAAAAATAAAAATAAAGTAGCAACTGGGAAGAAATAACAATAATTTACAAAGGAAATATTTGCTTTGGTCTTTTATTCAAAATAAAATTGGATTTGAAAGTGATATAATGTACTTACTTTCACAGAATGATGCAAACACATATGGGACAAAAAATTCATCGTGTTCATGTTTAAAATTTTAATATTGAACATATTGATTTAAACCATTTAGGAATGTTGTGAAATAAAATACAGCTGTCACTCCACAATTTAATTAAATATTTGATAATCTTCACACTGTAATTGTCAGATAGATATAAAGCTGAACATAGAGAGCGATTAAAAGAATCATGTGGGAAAGCTGGATTAAATATTAAAGGGACACATCCTCAGCCTATGTAAATTCTGCTACTTCACTACATTTAATGTATCTATCTTGCACTACGCCTACTGAAGATTTAATTCTAGAGATTTCTGAGTTCATAAATTCAAAGGAGGACTTTGCTACACATCTCCATGCATGATAACTCTGGAATTTAAGTAGAACTGGAACTTTTCCTGAAAAGACATTATGTATGTATTACATATGTACCTCCATATCTTTACATACACAGAAAAAAAAGAAAGAAACAAACAAATGAAAAACTTTAAAAAGCCAAAACAGGTGACAACTGTATTCACAACAGCAGGTCTATTATATACTGAAATTTGTATTATAGAGTGGAACATATTAAATATCTATGAACACAGTGTTAGAAGTTATCAGTGATGTTGGGATATTTGGCTGTTTTTGTAAAACTGGTTCAGTCTGATTTGAAGGAAGTCTTTGGAATTAGTGATTTATCTTCAAAAGTTTCAGTAAAATAATATAAACATGAAAAATTACCTAAAAAGATAGGTATCTATTTTTTATTTCTAATCCCCAGATTTTTCATAAAACTGGCTCTAGTTCTGAGTTGAAAGTTAACTCTTCTGTAAACACATTCCACATGGTAGTTTGAAATGCTGTACAAATATCATGATGAATGTAAAAATAATGTGTTGAAAATTCTGTCTGAGAAAAATAGCTACTCAATGAAGACAGTTTTGTAATTGCACATATGTTTGAATTGTTGTCTCTTTTTCTTTCCAGGGTCTTAGTTTCCAGTCTTCCAGTTGACATTGATCCTTTTTCATATCTTTGTCTTTATTTCCCTCCCTGGAATGGAACAACTATCTCTAGACAAAAGTAATTAATATTTTGGCCCAAGTATCACTGTAAGCGTAACACTGTGCTAAAATCAATCACTCCATAACATTCATATGTCTGGTGTAACCACTTTATAACATCCAGCGCAAGACTGTGCTAAGCTCTCATTCATCAATCTATTATAAGTAAAACAAATAAAAACATACACCAAACTGCAGTGTCAAAAATTAATGCCAAAATCCTTATTTAGGGTGTCTCAGGCCTACCTAAGGGCTGAATGTGCCACCTTTGAATTGATTGGCCCATGAAGCCAGGATCAATCCCATAGTACATACTGGCATGGTATATATAGGCGCAGGACAGATTTATCACATTCTTTAATACTTACTTACTTTACATAATTATCTGAAATACTACAAACATATGCTTTTAAATGTTTCCGATGCTCATATTAAATATATGCATATATGTATTAAAACAAAACAATATTGTAGGCTGAAGATAGATTAGAATTTGGCAACCAAGCTACTAGCTTCATATTAGCTCTTCCCTCTGAGTAGACCATAGAGTGAGAAATTAACAGAAATAAGTGAAATTGGATTCATTCCATTTAATGCATTTCTACATTTATGACCTATTAGTGTTGTGATCAAGGGAAGAACATTGGTGAGTGATAAGAAGTCTCCTACAGAATTTATGTGAAGCGCAATGTCTGGAAATTACAGAATTATAATAATATAGTATGTGTGTATATATATATGTACAATATAATACTACAATAACATATGTATATAAGTACATTGATTCTATTTTTGAAACACTCACCTTATATATGATTGCAAAGGCTATTCCTTCTTAACAGAGGTTAAGGTCTGACTATTCAACATTCCCACCAATCACAGAAAGAATGGATGAAGGAATACAATGCAATGAATGCATCAAAGTAATTTTCCTTCAATTCCTAGGAATTTAGTCCAGAAAGACAAAAATTATTTTTGATGCATATTACACCACCATACAGCTTTACAGTTAGGTTTAAATTTTTGAATGAGTCCCAAGTAATAAAGATGAAATAGCCCAGACTTTGACAATGTCACATTTCAGAGATGGAAATATTTTTTTTTTATTATTCTTCCTAAGTCCTTTTCTGAAGGCTACTATATTATACATGTCACGGAGTTGACCAGATCAATCTATGTCCGTGACAGGGGCGACAGGCCTCTGCCCTCCCCCCCCACCCCAGTCCCACAAAAATGGGAAGGAAGGAAGGGAGGAAAAGAGCAGCGGCAACAATCTATGGAGGAAAACTTATTTTACTATAATATCGGAATACAAGATAACAAAACATAATACAATTTAATTGAAATTGAGATTAATAAATCAGACAAGATGAGAGTTCCTGGGACCGAGTCAAACCTGAAAAGCTTGGAACGGCTAGGAAAGCACCCTCCAGCACCCACTGCAAGGCAGCAAGAGAGCGCCCCCCCCCACCCGGAAGGGCCAGATCCCGTGACTGCTGTAATGTACAGGGATAGGTACCTGGAACTGGGGCAGTGACACTTTAATACCCTGTACACTACGTGATGTTCTGATGTGGAATACTGAAACCCAAAAATAAAAAAAAAAAAACATAGAACCATGACAATACAGTAAATAATACTTATGCTTTTGAGTGGAATAAATATGCTGTTGTCAACCCTTGTTACCACACTACCGTATTCCTTACTGACTGACGAGTACTAATGAGTAAATTAGTACAAGATAATTTGAATCTACCTATGTACCAAAAAATAAAAGCAAGAAATATCTGTTCTTCGTCAGCACTTGGCATTTGGAATGACTGTGTCAGATGTTTGGAGGATCAAATTTCTTACACAAGAAGATTTTTCTTCTTTTTTCTCCCTTTGCATTTCCATTTCCATTTCCCTTTCCCTTTCCTTCTCCTTTTACTTTCCACTCCCTCCCCCTTCCCTTCTACATTCCTCTTTTAAATATAAAATTATCAAAGGATTTAAGAATATGTTTTGTTTCACAGACCTCTCTGAAGTCGTACCACTACAGTTGCTGCAACAGCAGGATGAAAAATCACGAGATGTAAAGTTGAAAGAGGCTATAATGATCATACAATGAAGTCGGTAAGCCTGTGAAAAGCAATTCTCCATTCAGTTACTAATCCTTTAGTCAAGTTTTCTTTAGAAAACAAAAACAAACAAACAAACAAACAAACAAAAACAACCATCAAGTTGCCAATTCCATTTTTGTGTAGGTGTAATGATATTTCATGCCAACTTTGGCAATACTTTTGAGATACAAAATAAAAATGTGGGGTGAGAGATGTACCGTATGAATCTTATGTATAAAATATATTGCAAAATATTTGCAGCTTGTTGAATTGACTTTCCACCTTTTGGCAGAGACAGAATAAACTGCATCAGGAAATATCCTGGGAATGTTAACTTTCAATGTTTCCTAACATTTCTGTTGCTCTTTATTTAGTTTTATGGCATCTGAGTCCTAAATTTGACCTTTTTAAACATAAATGCCTACTCCTCTTTTCTTTCCTCTCGGGTAAGGCTTAACAGGACTTTGTTTTAGCTGAGCAAGTCAGTAATTAACTAAATAAACTAAAAGCATAACCCCTAAGGTTTGACCTGAGAGCGGAAATTGCTCTGACCGCTCAGTGACACAGAATGTGATTACTGAAGGATTAACAAAGGGAAAGACAGCTAAAGAAACCACCCAAATAGACAGTCACAAGATACATTTCCACTCTTTTAGACCAAAAAGCCATCCAGCCAAATCTCAACAGATGGTCTCAGTCTCCTGTAAAATATTACAGGACTCCATATTTGTATCATTGGCTTTCTGCAAGAGAAAGAAATAGCTTCAATTTATAATGCTTTTACTGCTGACAGAAACAGTCCATTGAAATGGATGTGAAAGCACAGAGAGACACTGAGATTATTGTCTCTCTGGCTAGGTGCCCACACAGGCTAAGTCGTCACTGCTATTGTAATGCAGATAACGTGAAGCAAGGCACACACTGCAGCTGAATTAATTGATAGAAAAGAGATGCGCACCCAAAAAGAATTCCAGCTTTAAAAATAAATCTTGGCATCTCAGGCTCCTGAGATATCAACACACAATTTAATAATTAAACTTTGCTGAGCAGAAGTGCAGCATGTCAAAAAAATCAGAAAGATTCTTATTTAATAGTCAGAGTCTAATAAGTCTTACATCCTCACACTCTTTGTCATTGTTTTTTAATGAGAGAGGAGAGAGGGAGGGAAATATGAAAGGAATTAGAAGATATAAATATCTTTTTTTCTCAATTCTTCTTCTGAACAGTATATGGTTTAGGACTTCTCAAAGTTAAACAACAACAACAACAACAAACCTTTTCAAAGTAAAACAAAAACAAAAACCTTCAAAGTTAAAAAAAATTATTTTTGTTGTTGTTGCTGCCGACATCTGTCATGCAGCAACAAAATGTAACAAAATAATGATGGGAAGGTCTTTCCTAGTAGAGAAGCGATTGATCATCCTTCTGTACTCAGCCCTGGTGAGGCCATACTTTGAGTACATTGTTCAGTTTTGGGCCCGCACTACAAGAAAGTCATTGAGGCCCTGGAGCATGTACAGAGAAGGGCAACAAAACTGGTGAGAGATCTGGAGCACAGGTCTTGTGAGGCGAGTGTGAGGGAAGTGGAAAGTGGGATTATTCAATCTGGAGAAGAGGAGGCTCAAGGGTAACCTTATCACTCTCTACAGCTACATGAAGGGAGGTTGTGGTGACGTGGGGGGTTAGCCTCTTCTCCCATTTAAGTAGTAATAGGACTAGAAGGAAAGGCCTCAAGTAGTACTGGGGGTGGTTCAGGTTGGACATTAGGAAATACTTCTCCAAGAGAGTGGTCAGGTGCTGGAGTGCCCTGCCCAGGAAGGTAATGGAGTCAGTGATGCTGGAGGCATTCAAGAAATGTTTAGATGTTGTATTGAGGGACATGATTTAATGGGAAATATTGGCAATATGTGGATGGTTGGACTGGATGATCTTGGATGTTGTTTCCAACCTCGGTGCTTCTATGATTCTATAATTCTTTGTCCATAACACCAACATCTGCCTCTGATGTAAGTCAACAAAATAAAGTAGGAGCATTACTTTTGGATCAGCCCTTGTAAAATCTCACGATGTTGCAAAAGAGGTATTAATTTCAATAGATAAATATATGATATGATAGAAGCTGAGTAGCATTAACCAAAAAAAAATAAAATAAGGTGTAGCCTTCTGCTTTAGTTGAAAGGAATCCAGTGCACTACATTTAAAGTTTGCTCTCCTAGAATTTGCATTACAGTTGTTCAATCACATTTGCTTTAAAGAAAAGATTTGAAAGATAAGGCTTTTTTAACTGCGGTTGAAGAGATATTCGTATGTGAATGGAGAATAGTTAAATCTTTATCAGTTTATCTATTCAGCCATCAGTAGCTGTCTAGTTAAAGGAGGTCACTGTCTGGACACCCTCATTTCTTTCTGAAATTCTACCACCTGATTAAAGTAGTGTCAATAGTATCCTATAAAATTATCTTTCATTTTATAAGATACAAAATCTGTATTTTAATAGTAATAACTTCTTATCGGGTATCAGAGTTTGTGGGAGAGCTAATCACATGAATCAGAAATAGGATTTGAACATATTAGTTGAGATCAGTTCCCTGAAGCCAAGAAGTATCAATAATAATAATAATAATAAAAATCAATAGCCTTTGCCCACAGTGATCATGAGACTGATCTTTTCCAATGAAAAACTGTGAAGAAGTTATATTAAAATTTGTTATCTGGATTGTAAGAATTCAAAGTTCAAATTTCAGTGTTCAGAAGTTGTTATAGGAAACTGTCACCTTCAATTTATTAATTTTTTATTTCAAATGTTAATTTTAAAAAAATGTTAAAAACAATCAAATGAAGATCTGTAAGAATCTATTGAATCATTACTTTAAAAAATTACCCCTTCAAAACAAAATCCATATTGAGTGCATATTATTTTTCCCAGAAGTTTATTCTAGCTCATAGCTGTAGCCATTTGAATCTCTTAGATAAAATTTATTTAGTCACAATAAGCAAGTTTTCTTCGAGAAGGGGAAGTTTTTTTTGTTTGTTTGTTTGTTTGTTTTTGCAGATGGCAGCAAATATTCACAGAACAGCAAACTTCTTCCAAGGGGACTCATAAAACTGTATGTACTACATCATGCTTTTGTGAAATTAAATTAAATGCCATATTTTTTTGTTAAGATAACATTAATAATGCTTAGATAATGTTTCAAAACACACAATCAAAATCATTTTTATGTTACTTAATCTGTGTAAATGATTAAACGAGAAAAAAATATATAAACCTTTTCCTTATTAGAAACTATATGTAGATATGTAGTTTTTGTAGGAGTAAAACAGGTAGGAGGTTACTGGGAGAAAGAAATTTATGATATAGTATTAAAATTATCTTATATCTATTACTTATATTATTCCCATATTATAAAATCACCCTTAGTAATCAACCCATTCTAATAGTTACCAAGTGAAAATAACAAAACATCCTACCATTCAGGCTAATTCAGGGAACAAATATATTTTTGAGTGTGCTGGCACACTTATGTTCTTAATAAAGATATTTCCAAAGATGGAGATTGGATTTTATTGTGTGCTCCAATGATATAATTTTTAAGGAAAATTCTGAAAAGCCTACGGATACACAGAACTCCAGAGAGAAATAATGTTTACTTGTCAGATAACGAGTAAGCTAATTTCTATGCATTGATATATTTTTTTAACATAATCATTCTAAGTGTCATGGTTTTATGATTTTTTTGTTATTAGTATTCCACATCATAATATCATGTAGTGCACTGGGACTTAACAAATTAATGCTCCACTTCCAGGTACCTGTCTCAGAAGTACTACATCTCCCAAGGTCTGTGTGTTGCTCTTTAACCATTTCCACTCAGAGCAAAAGATAAAAAGCTGCTGATAGGTCACTTGACCTTACCCCCTTTCAATCATGTAGCTCATTTCTGTTGTGGGTGCCATCTTGTCACAGCACTAGAGTAACACCAACGATTTCTGGACATTCTCATTTTATTTCACTTATAAGCTTCAAATCTAATTACTGTATTATATTGTATTATAGTGTGTTATCTTGCATTCCAATATCTTATTTAGTAAATTGGTTTGTTCTTCCTCAGATCATTGCTGCTATGTTATTCTTAGGCTCATCTCTCTACACTTTCCTTTTTTTTCTCTTTTTCCTTTCTGGGGCTTATGACGGTTTATGCCTGCCCTGTTAGCCACAGAATTGATAACAAAAAATAAATCCTGATCATATTATCTGTTTTTTTTTTTTTTTTTTTTTAATTTAATTTAGCTATTTATTTGAAATAATTTGCCAGTCTTTTGATTATTGTATATTGTGGACCTAACTTGCAATTGCTGGTTGCATCACAGTAGTAATCATACAAAATTTCATACAAGATTATTTGTTGTCTGCCACTGATTCTGATTTAAGTCTTCATTTTCTTTCAACAAGTCATGATATCTGCTGTGGTACTGTAAGTCAAATAATGTAATCAAATAAATAGGTACATTTACAAATAGTTTAGGTTTTATTTATTTATTTATTTGACCTTTATACTAAACAGTTTTCAATATGACTGTCTTAGAGTGAGAATGGTGAAACTGAGTATAGACAATTAGAACATCAGGGCATGAACACCTGTGCATACTAATACTGCAGTTCTAAGGGAACAAAAGTATTCCCTTTGGTAGCTGCCAGCTAATCATGAAAATACTTCCTATATCCTTTTTGAATTAAAATATTCTTAGTTGTTATGACAATTCCACCTCTGACCATGTTTGGATTTGCCTGAGCTTGAGAATCTTGACATCTCTCAACTATTTATAATATGAATCAAGCAGAAGTATTTCTCTGCTTAGACACTCTGACTGAAGTTGTATAGAATAAAGCTGTTTTCAAGTAAGCATTTTCTGGAATGTTTAGACTTAACAATAGAAACTGCTTATTAAACAATTTCTTTTAGATTGTTATGTGATACTTCTAAGCAAGAGTATGTGTGTGAGCAAGTGGAAAATGAGGGTGTTAAGAATGATTTGCCTGCATTAAGAATGATTGCCTGCATTAGAAATAGTGTGGCCAGCAGGAGCAGGGAGGTGATCATCCCCCTCTACTCAGCACTGGTGAGGCTGCACCTCGAGTACTGTGTTCAGTTTTGGGCTCCTCACTACAGGAAAGATGTTGAGGTCCTGGAGCGTGTCCAGAGAAGGGCAACAAAACTGGTGAGGGGTCTGGAGCACAAGTCTTATGAGGAGCGGCTGAGGGAGCTGGGATTGTTCAGTCTGGAGAAGAGGAGGCTCAGGGGAGACCTCATTGCACTTTACAACTTCCTGAAGGGAGGTTGTAGTGAGGAAGCATTTGGCCTCTTCTCCCAGGCAACAAGCAGGACACGGGGCAATGGCTGCAAGTTGTATCAGAGGAGGCTTAGGTTGGACATAAGGAAGAACTTTTTCTCTCAGAGAGTGGTCAGGCACTGGAATGGCTGCCCAGAGAGGTGGTGGAGTCACCATCCCTGGCAGTGTTCAAGGGGCGTCTGGATGACTTGCTGCATGATATGGTTTAGTGCTTGTGGTGGCAATGGTGATGAGGAGACGGTTGGACTGGATGATCTTATAGGTCGTTTCCAACCTTGTGATTCTATGATTCTATGATTTCCTTGGGAGGCTAATCTCTGACTACATACTGATGTTTATAATAAGACAGGTCTAGAAACTGGTCAGGATGATAAATTACTTAATATGAATGATCCAAAGAGGGAGTCTATCATTTATAGAAAGGGGTTAACTTGCTCAGTTGGTTTCTGTGTTATCTGGCCTTATATTTTTTCATAATAGTTAGTAAAAGCATTTGAGGATTAATAGCCTAAACTGAAGGATTCTAATTCTCTTATTGGCCTGGCCTTAGAGCAATTAGGATTCCTTGAGAGGCAGTATGTTGGAGTATGCTAGGTGTCTAACTTTAAAATTATTTAGCTACCTTAATAATAAATATAAAGAAATGCAGTAAAGCAAAACCACAAACATGTACTTGCATATGTGTGAGTCTATACACCATTAAAATTACTCTCTTAAGCATGCTAATTTTATGTCCTGAATAACAAGAACACTGTAAAGAACATACTACCTTTCTTTTAAGTATTTATTATTATTCAGTATACTTATTATTCAGTTTTGTAGTTCTAATTGGAATGTGAAAAGCAAATGAACCTTTATTCTTGGCAACTAATAAAATAGCAGAAACCATTATAGTGAATGCATTTATTCATTTGCCTAGGTTTTGTTTTTTTTTTTCACTTGGAGAATTTTCTTTTAAATTTGACTACGTTTGCTGCTGCACATATATCTAATGAGAAGGCAAGAAGGCAAGACTATTAGGAAATGAAACAAAACTATTCTGCATAGGAACTTCTTGATGTAATGAAGTGATAACTGAAGCCTGTATTTCATGCAGGTATTGTGAATGGTAGATTTCCCAGAATACAGGAAACAAAAATGAAAACATTCAGTTTTCCAGAACAAATATAAGAACTTTTTGACAAGTTTTCATATTCATCAGAGCAAATCAGTACTGACAATTTATTCATACAATAGAAATGACTGTTTCATGTTGCTATGGTTTTTTTTTTGTTTGTTTGTTTTTCTTTCTACATTTCAATATATATTTTATTACATGATATTTTATGTACAGGTGAGTGTTGGCAATAAATAAATGTGCTACGATTATTCTGAACTTCTATAAACAGTAAAACTAACAATGATACAAAGAATGTGTATATGATGAGTTGAAAACTGTGTAGTATACTTTAAAGTTAGTGAAATAAGTAATATTAGGTGGAAAAAGTAGCAATACAATAAGGGGCCAAAAATTAATTTTTCAAGGGTGATTGTAATGTTTTGTAGCATAACATGAAGCAATGGAAGTTGCCTTTGTTTGTTTGTTTGTTTGTTTGTTTTCTATTTCCATCAATGATTATATTAAACAGCAAAACCTTCAATATTTCATTTACTCTATTTGTTAAATATGTATCCTTATATATATAGATAAGATATATATATGTATATATCTTTGTTTAATATATATGCCTCAGCTGTGGTTTAATCCAGTATACAGCTAATCACCACATAGCCATTTGCTCACTCCCCTTCTTGGGAATGGGGGTAAAAATTGGACAGAGGTACAACTCATGGATTGCAATAAAGGCAGTTTAATAGAACAGAAAAGGAAGACAAAATAATAGTGACAATAGTAATAGTAGTAGCAATAATAATAACAAAAGCATATAGAAAACAAATGATGCACAATTAAATTGCTCTCCACCCGCTGACTGATGCTCATTCAGTCATTCAGTCCTGGGACAGTGGCAGTTTCTATCCCAACCAACTTTCTCAGTTTTATCATTGAGCATGACACCTTATGGTATAGAATATCTTTTTGGACAGCTTAGATCAGCTATCCTGGTTGTGTCAGCTCCTAGTGCTTGGGCATCCCCAGTTCCTTGCTGGCTGGGCAGTGTGGAAAGTTGAAACGTGCTTGATTTACTGTAAGTGTTGCTCAGCAACAACTAAGACATTTGTGTATTATCAACATTATTCTCATCCTAAATCCCAAATTTGGCACCCTACCAGGTAGTAGTAAGAAAATTAATTCTAACCTAGTCAAAACTGAGATATAGTCATACAATTTTAATATTTTATATCATATAATGAATTAATAGGAGTAAATGCTTTTTTTTCTTTTTCTTTTTAATTATTATTTCCATCAGTGATCGTATTTCATAATGAAATTGCATCCATGCTATTTGCTAAAGGACTCAAAACTGTCTTTGTGTCTTTCTCCATCTGTATCTATCATTATTATTATTATTATTATTCAGTCCTACATTTGCAGGCATTTATCAATCTAGAGATTTCACTATTTCAGTTTAATATAATACACATTTAGTTACAAATTTTTTTTCATTTTACTGAGATCCTCATTTTAAAAATTATTCTACGAAAAAAAAAAAAAAAGCCAACAAATTCAAGTCTATACCAAGCAAGATTATCTGCATTCCCTATTCTGCCACAAAATATCTGTGACTGTAGCACTATCTATGTTCTCTAAGGTTTTCCTGTCATTTCTCATTACAGATTTCTGAACCGTGTGAAATAGCAGTATATGGATATAATTCCACTGTTAGGGCTATAACTTTGCCCTGGGACCAGGACAGAGCAAAAGTGAAATTCTGAATGCTATCATTATGTCCTTGACTCTTCCCTTGCATCATAAAATAGCAACAAAGCAGTGAATGACTATAGGAGAGATCATTTCTTGCCCTGGATACACAGGATACTACATGCTTTCCTATTTGTCTCTGCAGTACATGATGCTTTCATAGCCATGCATATTTTCTGCACATGACATTAAGGCTGCTTTTTTTCTTACAGATACTTCCCCTTTACAGTCTGCTTATTTTTTTGGCAATAATCAATCAATTCTTTAACAGTACGTAAAAAGTATGGAGAAATATAAAGCCTAACAGTAAGAGGAACAGCAAAAATTTCTACAGCAATGCGTATAATTAATGTTTTGGTTCCTCATTTTCTCTGAGCAACAGAGTGCTTTTAAAGTTATTTATTTATACAATGAATAATGTGAATATCTTAGAATTTGCCTGGTTTTAAACAAAACACCCAGAATAAATATTATAAAATACTCTCTAAATTCATACTAATTGAAGTATTGAAGTCTTTTTTTTTTTTTTTTTTTTTTTTCTTTCCCCCCCTTCAGGAAATGTGTATTATGTAATCAACTTGGGGTGGGTTAAAATGTAATGACAGTAAATGTTTTACTGTGTTTTCACCATGTTTAGCAAAAAACTGAAATGTGTAGTAGACAAATTTAATATACACTAATTATTTAACATTAACATCAGTTTCACTTGATTTCCATGATATCAGAAAATATTCTATAATAGCACTTTAGATTGGGAAATAAAATCTAGATATATTTTAGTACTTGTCTTTTGCATAGAATCACCAAGGTTGAAAAAGACCTCTAAGATCATCTATTTTAACTGTCCACCTACTACCAATATTTCCCCATTAAACCATGTCCCTTAGTATAACATCTAAATGTTTATTGAAAACTCCATGGACAGTGATTCAACCACCTCCCTGGGAAGCCCATTCCAGTGACTGACTACTTTTTTCTGAGAATAACTTTTTCTTAATATCCAATCTGAAATCATTTGCCTTTTCATTTTCTTTCTCTTTTCTTCTACTTCTTTACTTACTACACAGTTTTTAACTTGAGCACAAGTATTCTTTCTTTTCCTCTCAATTTCCTCTTCCTGTGCCCCACTGGGGCAGTGTTGAGAGTGAACAAATTTCTGTATGGTGTCAGAATTAACTCACAACACTATGGAAATAGGGCTGAGCATCTGCGAAACTGTCACAGACTGACAAATGGTAAACATCTAATGAAAACTGTGGATAAGTTTAATGATCCAGTATTAAATAAAATACAGTAAGAGACTGATAGATATACTTGAAGAAAAGTTATGGGCCAGCTAATGTACCAGTTAGGGTTAAACTCTACTAATGCAGGTCAGTCATGTCAGTATTACTAAGTACTTGTAGTTAACTGAATGGGCTGGGGGAGTTGCCAGGGTCTACAGGGGCCCCTTGGCCCCTGGGAAACCATGGCAACAAATGACCTGAAGATAAGAGAGAAGAATAGGTTAGACCAAATAAGGAGGAAACAAGACATGCCACATGTCCATTGGTCAGAGATAATGGTAGTAGCCCTAAGGCATGGGGAAAGTTTTAAGAAGGGTGTGCTCCTTGCAATTAACGCCATTTTGCCGCTCACCATATTGGTGTCATGAGAAGCGTGCGAAACTGACCGGGGCTGTCGGAACACTTTCACAAGGGGACTTCAATCAGGGTCGCCGAAACAAAGGCGACAGGTACTCAGCCTTTGGTTCCTTCAGAAGCTCATGTAATGCCATTCTGGTTTTATGGTGAAGTTTGGTTTTCCTGTTCAGATGATCCCAAATAATGGAGATCAGTGTTTGTCTGAGTACGATATTTATATCAGGAAACTGATGATATGTTGCATGTCTTATAGTGTGGCAAGACGGCATATGAATTATTGGATTCTCAGGGATTTCCAAGGGGTTATTAAACCAGAAATAAGTGAAATAATAAATTAAATAGTTCTAGAAAATTATTATTATTTTCACTATTCATTTGCCATTTGCAAAATGGATTACATGTTTAGCTTTCCTGTAACTGTGCACACACTTATGACTTTATTGTATGCCTACACATTAGATATTGCATGTATAAAGTTGCATACCAGTAAATTCACATATGCATAAGGATAAGATTTCTGGTCTCCTATTCTTCAGAAGACAGTAGGTAATACTATAAAGACATTTGTACTCCTACTGATTTACTTGCTCTAATGCCAGATGCTTAAGAAGATCACTGTATTCACTGGATCTGAACAACAAAGTGATGACAGACAAGCAATCACATACAATCCAAATATTCTCTTTTTGAAATTTCTTGTGCTGTAGTCAGATAAACACAAATACAGATAGAAGGAAAAAAGATGACAATCAGACTAAAATTTAAGTATATAAAGAGGAAGTTGTTCTCCGATTTTTATTCTATTTTAGTTTTACTTAGAAAGTCTACAGTTTTTTACAACTCTGTAGAGAAGAATAACATAGTCTCTTAGCTGAGATTATGTATAATATCTTAACCTGCTTGCAAAGAAGTAATTAAGAGGAAAGGATGTACATTTTATATGTCTCTGGTTTAATTCAAGTTCATCATAGGTGTTCATCATACCATGTAGGACTGAGTTCAGATAATCTGTATAAAACTATATTTGCACTAGAAGCTGAACTAAAATAAATAGAATAATTTGTCCATGTAGACCAGAAAAAATATTGTTAAATAAATGTCTGCCTCATATATCTCGAAAGTAAATGCCTCAAAATTCCTCCAAAAGCCATTTTTAAAGACTACACATTACTAGTTATTAGTCATAAACAAATATTTGAGATCAGAAGTTCCGTATTCAAAGACTTTGTTCATACTTCTCTGGCTGATTATTTTTCCATAACTGTACAGGAACATTTGAACATTTCAAGGTTAACATAGCACCAGAGAACAATAGAGCCTCAGAAAGAAAAGCAAGGATGAAAGAACTCTACAATCACATATAAACAATTACATCAAGAAATATGGTAGATGCATACAACAGAAGACTTTCACATTAATCTAAGACAATCTCAAATGCACAACCATAGTTTTGTACGTGAGCTTGCAGAACACATATTTATACTGCCTCATAAAAATGTATGAAGGAATGAGCTCAATGTTCCCCTGATAATCCACACTGCTTAAGTAAGCACACTACATTACTTATTGAATTGCTATCACGAGCTCTGTCCAAGTCTGTTATAGAGGGATCTTCCCCTAAGCAAAGAGAAAAACTAACAAAAAACAAAGGTTCTTGTCAGCCCTGGGGCAAGAAAGTATTTGCTGTGTAACAGTGTAGATGGCAGCCTAGATGATGCTTGCAGGACATGTTAGATCTGTTGCAGACATAATACTTAGATTTTGGAACATATGCAGTAAATCAGTGTGTTCTGGGCAGCTTGGACCTGTGAGTGCAATGACAATGCTCTGCAGAATATATGGATGTTAGGAAGACTAATTACAGTAGTCTCAGAAGACTAAGTTGCTTATGGCATCCAAAAAGCTTTCACAAACATTCTGACTAAATACTTTTTAAAGTGGTGCTAACACTTCTCGTCTAAAAATCTGCACATACTTCTCATTCAGTCATTTATTCTCTCTGAATAACTAGGAGATTGCCATTTTTGCCTTCCAATGGATCCTTCCATCTCAATTTAACTTGCATCATCTACTAACTTAAAATAAATAAATAAATAAAAGAATACCCAACAAACAACAACATAAAAAGACATCTCAAAAGCACTGGTAACAACATTGCAATCAGAAAGCACGTCAAAGTTAATTGAGTACAAATTAATTAAGATGCTGAAAGGAAAAACAAAAGCTAAAACAAAAGAGTATAAATGGAAAAGCTAGTGCATTGAGTGCATTTTTTTATTTTTACGTTAATGGAATATGAAAGTATACAAAGCTACAGAAAACCAGAAAAAGGCAAAGGCTGGAAAGTTTTGTTTTTTTTTTTTTTTTAAGTAGCTAAAAATAGAACATTTTATAATAGAACATTTTATAATAGAATTTAATAGAACATGAAGAAAAACATCATTCTTTTATGACAAACTTAGCAGTTGAAAGGCTCAGAATAAATAAATCATATTAAATGATATGTAAAGAATATTCATTATGTCCTACTCAGCAACAGTAGTGAGTCTTTTTGGTAGAACTTAAACACTAATTTTTCTGAAAAATATATGCCGTCAAAATGAAATCCTGTATACATGCTTAAAATCCTTCAGTATATACCAAACTTTTCAACATGTAAGCTAATAAATAGTTGAATATCAAGTCAGAGAGAACCCAGTAAGTTTTTATCTCTTAATCTGAAGTTTACATAATTGAAATCCACATTTGATCAAGTTTGAGGGTCCTTTGTGCAAAAGGAAGCTCACACCATTACAAAGCTACTGAAAATGAACATTAAAGCATAATTTTACATTTATTGTAAGAAAAGATTTAATGAGTTTCCAGCGGTGATTTTCTGTGATAGCATATATCATTTAAGAATGGAACTATATGCTTTATTTTCATTAATTTACCCTCTTTAAAAATAACAAAATTTGATTCTCTTCAGTAAAGAACAAATGCTTATTTTAACGTTTTAATTGTGAACACTCAGGGGAAGCTAATCATACTTTTTAAAAAAAAGCATAGCATGTTTAATCATTCATTTTTAAAATTTACTTTCTGGCTAATAAGACTTTTTTTTTTTTTTTTTTTTTTTTTTTTAAGAAAAAGAATTTCACTGCAGATCTGAAGGAACATGAGATGTATAGCAGGTACCAAAAATGAATTTTAAATATAGATAAATCAAAGATCTATAATCGGGATTGTAAGCTGCCATATTTTATATATTAACATGTTCATTTTTGGGGGATGGAACATTGCCAAATAATAAAGATTCTTGCACTCATAAAGGTGTTTTTTATTCAGTTTTGTCTTGTGCTATAAGTTAACATCTTCATTAAACTTATAGATATGTTTAGTGACACTAGGTCAAAGACAAAATATACGGCAAATAAGATTCATTACATATCCGTAATGGTGTGGCACTGTAATATCATATATCTTTTACTCGTAAAAAGCTTTGTACTGAACTTTCAAGTTTGCAGGATTGCATTTTGCAAGGCCTCCTCTGTCAGAATAATTTTTTATCTGCTTTCAACTTTGTTTGATCTGGTTTAACTGTGGCAGCAATTTCTCTGATGGACCAGGTGACAAAAGGAAATCTGCTCTACTTCTTGGTATCTTTATTTTGCTTAACTGTAGTTTAATATATGTAGCAGTAACAAGCAGTTACCCTCAGCAGGATGAGATATTTACTTGTGTAACACTCTGAAGTAGTGTAGAGAAATGCAAACAGTATTTTATCAGTGATATTGTGCAGAGGATGACCATATGTAGAGATAACACCCTGTAAAATACAGATTTCTTATGCTAATATTCAATAAACTTATTTGCTAACTTTTCAGTACAAAGTTATTCCAGTCCTTACTTACATGTAATTGTAGGAGACAATATGTATATTACAAAAAATAATAATAATCAGTCACAAAACAACAGCAACAACAAAATAGAAATAAAATAATAATAATAAAAAAGTTTTTTTTTCATTTATATGTTTTTGGTTACATGGTTTTAGCAACAACACTATGCATATGTACATGTATCTAAACATGCATACATCTATATACATACATGTGTATATAGTTCTATTTCTATATAGAAATATACAGTGAAGATACTATAATTTTTTATTAATCTCTAATATCTTTCTTGTGTTTAATTACTTTGCCCTATGAAACACCTGGTTTGAAGAACTGTAGAACCTTGCAGAGAGACATAATTCCTGAAAACATCATGAATTCAAGCTAAAAGTTAAAAATTTCATGTTCTTCATCTATTCTTTCTAATAATGAATACAGTGTTCACAGAGTTAAGTAGTATTTGTGATAATAATTAAACTATAGATGTAAAAAATTGAATTTCATAAAGTTCTGCCTCAGAAAATTTATAGCCCCCTCAGTAGTAACTAATTAGTATGTTTCTTAATGGTGCATTGACTATAACAAGCATAAATATTCTGTAATTTTTTTTTGTTATCATGTAGGTTATGATAAATAAGTATTTGCTATTAAGATCAGAAATCTTAGGACTTTTAGATACTCTGAAATTCACAGTCTTTGTTTTCCACTTACTATTTAGCCAATAGAAAAGAAAAAAAAAAAAAAAACAGGCAAAAGAAAAATGCATGTGCTGTCAGTATTCCTCCTCCCTCCTCGTCCTTATTTCCTTGTTATATATAATTATATATATATATATATATATAAGTATACTTACTTCACACCTAATGCAAACCTCCATAATTTCTCTCCAAGATGATTTCTGCAGAGATTATTTCTTAGGCACTTGTAACCTTTCTGGAAAACAGCAATACTCAGTAGCAGCTGTATCATCTCAGAGGTCTAAATATAAAGGACAGAGATTGCAAACACTGAGAGTTGATTAAGCTGTGTGCTGTTAACACTCACTCTTTTTTAAAAAAGTATGTTTATTATTATTGTTCCTGTTATTAACATTGTCATTGCTATTATTATGTATGCATTCTCACTACAAGTTCTTAACAATGCAGCAGACATTGAAACACACATTGTTTGAAATTTAAGTTTCCATTTTCCAGTGTTTCAAAATTTTGACCTTTTATCAAACCTTGTCAGTATCGTTTTTTCCAAATATCTTTATGCTGTTTAAGAAACATCCTTAATAGAGAAAATACTACTTAATTTAATCTTCAAAACTTACTCTTATATTTAAAAAAGACAAACACAAGAGGTTTTGAAGAAAAGAGACTTACTTTCTCTTCAGAAGAAATATGTTACAAACAGTTACAACCTAGAGGAATTAAGATGCTTTCTTGACCTACAAGACTTACATGAAGGTAACTTTTTTTCTGCTGCATATGGTCTAATCTCCAGAAATGATTTTAAGTCTTTGTAGACTCCCTGTGGGGCTTTCAGAACAAAACATTTGTGACCCTTTATTGCAAATGTTTAATTAGGAAGTCATTCTCTTCCTAAAGACCCAGAAATTTCTCTGTTAGCTTGCCTCAGTTCAAAAAATCTCCCAAAGAATATAGCTTATCTCAAGCACTAGAAGGGCTTAAAACAGTTTCAGACAAAAGTAACATCATAAAGCTAAAGCAGTATAATTTATAAAGTCATTATGCTGTGATATTCCCATAGCTAGAAATTTTCTCAAATAGTCTTTGCAAACTACATTCAGAAAACTGCCTAGGGAAACAGTGATGGTAGTGGTGCTGAAAGGATTTTTTATTATTTATTTCCAGTCTTTAGATAGCTTAGGATTTGTGGGTTGTGGATGTTATTTGTTGTTGTTGACTTTTTCTGTTTCCTTGTGGTTTTTTTTTTTTTCTTTTCTTTTTTTTTTTTTTTTCCTAAAAGAAACTAAGGATACACTAGGAATGTCTTCCATACCCCAGTATTGGTGCTCTGCCTTTATGTAGTGTCCGCTGTTGTCAGTAAGCCAACACTGGAAATAGGAATCTAATAATGCAGACTCTATACCTTCTACATAAAATGAAATTGAAAAATGTTAGATGTCAGAATCAACTGAGTTGCACAAATGCATACAGATTTTTCACCAAAACATTTCTCATCAAGCAATTAGGAAAAATGCATATTTTACAATGGATAAGACATTACTTTGCACACTGTGTTTCAATCTCACTTTCTGTTATGGATTGGGACTTGCTTATCCTGAATAAATAACAAAGAAAAAGAAGAGGAAGGGAATGAGAGAGAAGGGGAGGAAGGACAAGGCAAGACAGGGGGAAAGGAAAAAGTTTAATTCCTTTTTGGAGATATGCGGCCAACAGAAAATAAATAATAAATAAATAAATAATAAGAAAGTAAAAAAAAAAGTACTCACAGATATTCTCAGCAACTACAATCTAACGTGAAAAACCAGGGAGTCGAGACAGAACAAACTCATATCAATAATGTGGTGATCATGCCATGTATATAATGCCAGGGTTCTGGAGTTTAAAATAAAATGCTTAGGGTACTCAAGGTCTCTTGCAGTCTACATAAACCACATGAAAAGGCAGGAGATCAGAATTAGACACAGTGAACAATAATTCTAAAATAACTTCAAAACTTTTATTTCCTATATAAATAAATGAAAAAATTCAGCTTTTTAATATTTTTTTAAAAGTTTATTATGAAACTCTTGTTGCAGAGGGTGGATTATTTCATTTATTTTTTTCTTCTATGATTCTACTTTTTCAAGCCTATAGCTACTGAAGAAAATGGCTCAGTGGCTCAGTTGAACGACTAGCAGACTACATTGTGCTAAACAGACAATTTTAGCCTCTAAGAATATCCAGATGTATTAATAATTCTTACTCAAACAACATATATTCAAAGAGAAACTACACATTTTCACTTTGCATTCATTTTAAATATATTCTTAGCTGGTAATATATGCTGCCAACATATTTGCATGGACATAGAATTCCTAATTATTTTCTGAACATGTCTATTAGATCAAGTTGTACTTAACGATTAGGTTGAGGAATGCTTCATCTTTTTAGATGATTCTGAGACATATTTGGGAGATAGGTGCTAAGATCTTCCAAACTTGAAATGCTTCTCTAGAGAGACTTTTTCAGGGATTGTGGAACTCAGGAGATTAGGTGTTACCTGAGTAAGCTTGTTTGAAACAAAATTCCCCATTATCCCTGTGTTAGGCAGACATGAGTACGTGTAAACTGAAGAAATACAGTAGTGGTTTTATTTAGTTTTAAAAAACTAAATGGGACATCACACTTAATCCATGTATTGTAGCACTTTATCTTACTCTACTTCTACCCAAGTGTGGGAGCCTTCTTTTAAATTCTCTATTCTCATTGAATAAATTTAAACTCCCATCACCCATTTCCCAAGTTTAATGTATTTTATAAGAGAACATAACTACAAGGAGTATGGAAGACCATATGTGCAAATGTACTATATGCCCTAAATTCCAAGGAAGGAAACAGTGCAACAGACTAGTAAAAATCATATATTTTTCAAGAGAGTGTGAACCATCAAAGGAGTCTATAAAATATCCCAACAGCTTGCTTTACCAGAGACCAGCTATAATGCATTATTTTCCCCAATGTTTTATTTTTGCTGTGGATATATTTACAATACTTTGTTACCTGGATTTTACAGTGTCTCACTCCAATTTATAGGAGGGAGAGGAGGTTCTTTTATTATCTATATGCCCGGTGTGAGATTAAGAAACAACGGTTCAAATGTTGGTCTGACCAGTTTATTACAAATCTTAATTAGGGAAATGGGAAAGGGGAGGACAGACACTATTATGAATTAGGGTAATGGGGAAGGGAAGGAGGGCAATAGAAAAGATAGAAAAGAAGAAGCAAGGATTCTTTATAGGAAGCAAGAGGGAGATAGTCACCACCATGGATCCAGCGTGGTTCGTAGTTCAGTCTTTGATCTTCAGTAGTGGTGGGTCGTCAGGCAGAGTCATTCTGTTGACCACGATGATGACCATGGCGATGATGGCCCCTTTTCAATGCTTTCAAAGTGGTCGAGTCAGCTGTCTTTGGAGTGACAGCTCAAATCCAAAGTGGTTGAGTCAGCTCTCCTTGGAGTGGCAGCTTCTGGCTCTGGGATCTCAGCAGGAACTCCTTTTTCCCATCTTCCGGGCCTTGCCAGCAGATAAGAGGGAGCAGGGATGCCCACCTGCATCCTGTTTTTCACAGAACACGATGGTATCATTCCCCAATTTTCCCATACCTAGCTGGAGCTGTTTAGTCACAGGCCAGATCTTCTGCCAGTAAACACTCCTGATCACCCTCTTCCGCTCTTCTATAGAGCAAGGAGCTCTGGAGGAAGGGGCTTTCAAATGTTCCCAAAGCAAAATCGATTGTCACATGGTTAGCATCCATTATTTGCCTCCTTGACAAATCACTTAGAGTCTTACCACAACAAAAACCTCAGGAAGCAAGCTTTGAGCCAAAAAAACAAAGAAGGATTCTCACATACAGTTAGTATAAAAGTGACATAAACAAACAAAAATACCACATATGAATTAATAGAGGATTATAGAGTATTATTTCCAATCTTTTTAAATATAAATATTGCTACAGCAATTTCAGACTCTTTGTTCTTGTGAATAGAATCCCCAGTTACCATCATGGGTAGAACAGATTTTACATGGGGAAAATAAACTTCTATTTTTCTTACTTAAAATAGATTCTGACAATGAGAGACAAAGAGAAAATTAGTAAAACAACACCTTCCCTCCTACGGGAATTTTTCCTAAGGTCAAATTCACCCCATAATTCCCAAATCTTCTACTATCACCTCCACATCAAGAAGTGCAGGGGGATGAGGAATAATGGTTGTGGTCCCTCTGTAACTGCTCCTCTCACTGCTCCTTCCTCTTCACGCCTTTTACGTGCTGCACTTTTGATGTTTCCATGGTTCCTGCTCAGGTCCTGAAAGGACAGTCTAGGCAGTTCCTGTCAGGAAATATCCACCTGCTTCAGCATGAGATCCTTCTTGGGCTTGGCAGCTGATCTGACAAAGTCCTTCCTGTGAGCTGCAGTGTGAAAGTCCATACCACCATAGTCCTCTCTAAGGGCTATAGACTACAAGAGAGTGTCTTTTCTGGTGCCTGGCTGTTCATGGGACTGTTTTTCACACTTCTTCTCCTCACTTCTTAATATCTGTAGTGCTTTGAATTTTCTTAATCCATATTCCTAAAGACAAAGCCAGGAATGTGGCTGATGGGCCCGTCTGTGCCCCCTGCTTGGGCTGCTGGAGCAGATTGGAATAGACTGGAACTGGCTGGGGTCTGTATCTGGCATGGGGCAGACCCAGCTTGCCTCAGGGAGGTCATCCATGCGTCCCTCCTGCCAGCACCACAGCAACTACACCCAGTACCAGCACCAGTATAAAGCAATCATCACTCTCCTGCGTTTACTTTATAGTATTCTGTACCTCAGTTCCATACAGTTATTTTCCAACACAGAGAGCACCACTTTCTGTTTTTAATTCAAGACAAGAAACCTCACTAGAAAGGGTACTGACATTTACTCCAAACATTGAGATCAAACTTGTGAATAAGAAACATTAGCATGTGCTGAGAATACACTGAAGTAAGGTTTCAACAGAAACAAAAAAGTATTTTATGATGTACAAACAAGAAGTCCATATAGAAACATAGAACAACTCAGATACTGGAATAAAACACATATTTTTGTGTTTGTATAAGATTTTGTGGTAAGGCTTTATTGGGGAGGAAGGGAAAGATAGAGACATGTCTTCTCTGAGAAAAGTACAGAAGCTGCCTCTGGCCAGTGCTGCGCCAATGAACAATGACTGAGTGAAGCTCCCATCCCCCTCCCCCTGTGCTACTCAAGGGGAAGACATAGAAGAGGATAGATAGAGGGAAAGGTATCTATATTTGGCTTTTATTTCTCACTTCTCTAGTTTTATCAGTGAGTAATAAATTAGAAATTTATTTCCCAAACAAAAATTGTTTTCCCTGTGGTGATAACTGCTGAGTGATCTCCTTGTCCTTATCTCAATCTCTGTGGTTCTTTTCATTACATATTCTCCCTCTGTCTATTTGAGGAGAAATGAAAGAGTAGTGTTACATCACTACAGTGTTCTGGAAAGAGATATCTAAGAAAAAGTTCACTTTATGGAAACAATTATAAAAACAGACTCAGACAAAACCGGTAGAAATTGAAAAATGAAACTAGTTCCAAAAATAGCAGCAGTATTGTTAAGATTTTTTTTTTTTTTTTTTTTTTTTTTTTTGCATATTAGATGAGAATACATTTCCTAAAAGCCCAGAAACTCCTGTTTTGTTTGGTGTGCAAATATAACAATAATATCAACCTACAGAAGAAATGTGATTTATTGAACTTACACATTTCCAATAATTAGTATAGCACATGCTGATGTAGTATAACTGGATGAAGGAATGTTGGAATTGGGCTTAAGTTAACTCACAGTAGTATATGCTGGAAAGCACACATTTCATCTTATACTGTATGGCTGTCTCTCTTTTCAGCATCACTGCTGTGGTATTGTTTTTTTGTTGTTTTTTTTTTCTTATCCTGAAATCCACAGTGCTTCTTCAGCTATTTGTACTGACATATTACTTAAAAACAGCATGCTATGTGTAAATAAGGGTTTTTCTTCTACTGAGCACCTTAACTCACACTTTTGTCAGTTACTTAGATATTCCATAAGAAAAGGTTAAGTAAATTTGATCATCTTCATGTGCATGTACAGTTGTAAGTTAATAGCCTCCATTTTTTTCCATCTACTATTTCTGTATCCATTAACCATCAAGGAGATCCATATAAATTACTGACAAAATCAGGATTCACCACAAAAAATAACATAACATCTGCAGAAAATCTGCACCCCTATGTAGATGAAACTAGATACAGGGAGGCCAGAAAAAAAAAAAAAGAAAAAAAAAGCTACTACAATTTGTTGTGATTTCAACAGAAAAACAAACAAACAAAACCAAACAAAAACTCTTCCATATCTGTTCCATATCTGTTGTGATCTGAAGTACCACTGTGATGTCTTGTTAATCAATTTAACACATTTTACAGCATTTTTGTAACTCTCCCTTCTCTCTTGGATAGCAGGCTCAATATTCCCATTGCAGAAGTGGTAATTCCAGAAAGTTCAGCATCATATCAGTGTGTTTCTACACTATGATCAATAACCATTCCCTTAGCAGAGAAAATCCCAGTGATTTTCAAAACAAGATTTCAGCATATCATCAAGATATAATTCTTGTGCACTAATAGCACCAGAGCTCCATTCTTAAATGAGAATTGTAAGTAATACACTTCTGCATTTCATTGTGAGGAAACGGATTAATTAGATGAACTCAAAGGTGCTTTCCAAACCTATTTTCCATTATTCATTGCCTTTTCTCACCTCAGTTCCCCCAGGAAACAGCTTGCCACTCCTCAGGATACATTAATTAAATGCACTGGACTCCCACAGCAAAAACAGGTCAGGTGCAACACATGCAATATAATCACATTCAGGAAGCTGACACTTCAGGAAAACCTTTTGAGTTGCAAACAGTATTCAAAAGCATAAAAACCTGGCTGTAAGTGACAGGACATCCAAGGTTAGAGCTCAAAAGAAACTGTGTTTTCTAGAGTAGGTGACTTTGCCTTTTTAATGAATGTGCTCCTTCCCTAGGAGCACATTCTGTTAGAGATCATGGTTATCATTTGATACTACCAATGACTTGTATCTTAAGCAAAACGCTAGGATTAAAACGTGTAAATATGCATAACAATTCCCTTTATACTCTCTGGTCAGCAAAGCTGTATGTATTAACAAATTCTACCTATGGGAGAAATGCTTTATTATTTTTTTCAAATTTATTCTTCCCTCATTAAATTATATCCTTAAAATGCTGAATCAGGAAAAGAAAATCTATGGCTCTCATAACTGGGCAAAAATCATATAGATTTACCGTGATCCTTATCCCTTCATTTCATTCTTCCTGACTAAAAGCCTTTCTGTTGTGGCCACTAGCCACAGTATTTCTAACTAAAATATATGTATTCACACACAAATAAATCTCTTACTCAATGAGAGAAGTATGGGGGAAGAGGGGCCAGGGGCAGGAGCAGGGGCAGGGACAGGGGCATTAACAAACACATGAGTATCTTTTCCCCATCACTTGGAAAATCTCAGTAGGAGGAAGAAAAAGTCCCAGCCCCACAATCAGTTCCAGTATTCCATGCTCTGTCCTAAAGCACCAGAATAAGAAAAAGCCTCTTCAGCTACTAACTCTCTCATGCTGTACAAATCTATTGAAAGCTGTAATAATAACAATAATAATAATAGTAATAATAATAATAATAAAAGGAATTTCTGGATCTCTTATTTCAAAGAAAATAAAGCCACGAAACAAAATTATAGTTAACAGTTTGTTCTGGCTTGGGATAGAGTTATTTTTCTTTCTCGTAGTAGGCATGGTGCTGTGCATTAGATATAGGATAAGAATAATGCTCATAACACACTTAGTTGTTGCTGAGAGGTGCTTACACCAGATCAAGGACTTTTTGGATTCTCGTGCTGCCCTGGAAGCAAGTAGACTGGGGATGTACAAGAAACTGGGAGGCAGCATAATCAGGACATCTGACCCAAACTGGCCGAGGGATTCCATACCATTACACTGAACAATAGAACTGGGGAATTTGGTTGAGGTGGGGGCTTTCACTGCTTGGAGACTTGCTGGGTATCACTCAGTGGGTAGTGAGTAATTGCACTGTGCATCACTTGTTTTGTATAATCCTTTATCCTTATTGTTATTTTGCCTTCATTTTCTGTACTATTAAACTGTCTCAACCCACAGGTTTTACCTTTTTTTCCAGTTTTCTCCTCCATCACCCTGGGTGGGGATGATCAAATGACTGTGTGGTGCTTAGCTGCTTGCTCAGTTAAACCACAATACTGCTCAGAAAAGAAAAGCAATTGTATACTCCTAAAGTTGCCATGTCCTAAAAAGCTAGAAAATCAGATTTGTGATGTCTTGAGCAATTTTAGTGCTTTCCATATGTGTTTAGATAAAATGTAAATTATTCATCTACAGAATCCAGCAAACATGACCCTATGACTCATATAAATGATATAAAAAATCCATTGGAGAAAGGTATTTTACAATTGGAGAATGATTATATTAATAATTGTTTAATAATGTTAAAGATACCGATAAGAAAAATAAGGGAGAGGGAGAGTATTTTTTATTGTTATTTGGAATTTCTGAAAAGAAAGTCAAGATATTCTTAAGCAGTCTCAAAATTATAACATTTTATACATCGCTACTCACCTAAGTCTTTAGGGGAAAGAAGTAAAGGAACATTCTATGCTAATTAAAATGATATAATTCTAAAATGCAAATATTCTCTCAGTTTATAGTAGCTTGAGTTCCTAAATCTGATTGCCTGTAGCAGAAGAGCATACCCATAAATTTTAATTTTAAAGACTACAATTTAAATAGATGAACACTACGTTTGTGTTATTTCGTCATGAAAGTTTCACTAGGTGGAGCTCTAGGTCAAAGATCTAGTAGTTACAGTGGACACTTCATTGTGTTAATCTTATTTTACCACATCTGTAGCTATAAAATCAGTTGTAGGAAAATGCATTGTCTTTTTTTTTTTTTTTTTTTTTCCCCACTTTATATTCACTGTTTATGTAAAGACATAATTGCCACAAATGATGAGAGGAATAAATAGAAAATTGAAGATGCTTTCGACCTAAAGGTATTATTGTTGTGAATGGCATATGCAGACACATCAGATTTTTCATGGTTCAGTTTTTTCTTAGCTGCGCTATAATACTTTTGCTGTGATTAATTATTAAACAGTAATTCATAAATATAATAAAAAGTCAGTTTCTCAATAGATATTCAAATTATTAATCTGCCTTAATTGTGCATAACAGATAACTTGATAAGCTAAAAAGAATAGGTTCCAAATATCAAAGAAATTTCTAAGCTAACATATGCCTACAAGAATATGATATAACAGTTCTTCAGGAAAGATAGAAAAGAAAAAAGAAAAAAAGGAAATATTTAAAAATGTATAAAACCCCCAAATGCTAGTCATAAATCAAGCAATAAAAGCAAGTGATACATCTCTATGGTGCTGTGTTTTTATTTGTTTGTTTGATTCATAGAGAATCCTTATACCATAAAAATAAAAAAAAAGAAAAAATTAGATGTTATCATTCTATATTATTCTTAAATTATTTTACAAAACAATGAAGTGTGTTCTTCATTCCAAATTCTGCTAAACATTGCATTACTGGAAAATCTACGTAGAAACAAAGCAAGGGAAAATAATATTGTTAGTGATATCCAACAACTTTGAAACAAAAATCAGTCAAAAGGAAAAAAAGTGAAAAGCACAAAATAGCACTGTTCACAGTGAAATGCCCACAACTACCAGCTGCTATTCCCCTCCCTAATTTCTATCCTTTCATTAAATGCTTCATGAACTTTGACTTCTTAAAACAATCTCCCTCCCTAACTGTTTGGTCAGGTAAATATTAAAATATACTTGCTGCATCTTTCACTTTTTCTGAAAGATGAAAGAAAACAGGAAATAATAATTTATAAATGACAAAATTCGAGTGTTTTTGTACATTGGATCAGATTAAACAATAAATACCAAGTACATGCCATTCGTTAGCCAGCCATATCAACACACATGCTCAGAGATGAAACTAAACACTTCACTGAACACTGTTGGAAAAACAAGAGAATTATCAGTGCAGTGTTTCTGTACGGTTTTGAGAGACAAGAACCAGAGACAAGACAACATGTAATGTGATCAAGATCTGAATAAACCATGAGTGGTGGAAAGTAATAACTACATCATGTCTTTATACTCTTTTGTTTATTTTTGTAATTCATATTTTTAAATATAACAACAGCAATCAGTGGCTTGATCTGTGGTGTTCTGTTCAGTTTTCCCTGAAGTAGTCCCTGATCTAAGTACTCCAGAGTACAGAATGGACCCTCATGTCCTAGCGCTGACTGGACAGTTACAGAGAAACTTCCAGACCAGTCTGGACAATAGCAAACAAGGTGAATTCAAGTTCCAGAAGAATTACATAGCATAGTAAAATGCCCCAAATACTAACCATTACCAGAACAGATAAATATTTATTATTTAATCAATATTCGTCTGGATGAGACACTGTTCTTCAATTTCTTTCAATTTCCTCACTCTACCTGACAATATACTAAGTGTATGAGGACAAATACAAACTGTGAAAAACTACATGGAGACCCAGTAAAACCACATTTCTGAACACAGGAGTCCTTATTCTTAGGTGAATGTTACTGGAGTAGGAAGGCATGCTTATTCTCTACTCTCATGATTCTTGTCTCCATCCATGAAGCATTTTATTTCATATCTATCAATATATTTTCAAGAACTAATAGGAAGTAGCCCCAAGAAATATGTAAGACACAAACCAGAAGTTCAGAGCCAAGTTAAAAAAATGAGGATTTGAACACTCTTAAGGCAAATAATAAATAAACAAACAAATAAATAAATAAATAAATAAATATTTCCATGACATACATGGTACGTGGTACAATAATATACAGAGTGGAAGTTCTTGATTTAAGTTTCATTGTTCTGTTGTACTCTACATGTGATAAGAGAACTGACAGCAAAACAGAAATTTTAAATTCCTTGCTAATAATCAGAGCAAGAAAGAAATCATTTTTCTAACAAAAACTGTATAATTTGAGAAGTGAAAAAGGTGCTGTTTGGCACTGTAAACCAAACAACACCACAAGTAATAGCTTGAAAAAACACATCTCTGGTAGATCAAATCAATTAAGGCGAAGACCAGCTGAGATTTTTTTAATATCATCTCCTGTAAATTAATGAGCATTCAGCACAAATTTCCATTTTTCTAAACTTTCTAAACTACTCCAGCATATAATCTAAATCTTTCCTCCTTTAGTTTAAAACCATTTCCTCTTGTCCTATCACTATCCATCTAAAAAGTTGATTTCTCTTCTGTTTATAAACTCCTTTTAAATATTAGAAGGCTGTAATTAGGTTTCCTTGAAGCCTTCTCTACTTCAGACTGAACAAGCCCAGCTCCTTCAACCTGTCTTCATAGGAGAAGTGCTCCAGCCTCCTGATCATCCATGTGACCTCTCCTCTGGACCCTCCCTAAAAGCTCAACATCTTTCCTGTGTTGGGACCCCCAGACTTCGATGCAGTACTCCAGATGGAGCCTCATAAGGACTGAGAAGAGTAGAGGCAATCACATCCCTCGTCCTGCTGGCCACCCCTGCTCCAATGCACCCTTGGATATTGCTGACTTTCCAGGTTGCATGTGCACGCTGCTGGCTCATGTTCAGTTTTTCATCTACCAGGGCCCCTAAGTCCTTCTCTGCAGGGATACTCTCAAGGAGTTATTCTCCCAGTCTGTATATTATCTAGGATTTCCCCAAACCAAGTGCAAAATTTTGCACTTAGGTTTGTTGAAACTCATTAGGTTTGCATGGGCCCACCTGCTGAGTTTACCAAGGTCTCTCTAGATGGCATTCCTTCCTCCCTCCGCATCAAGTGCACACTCAGCTTGGTGTCATTAGCGAACGTACTCAGGGTGCACTCAGTCCCATAATCTATGTTATTTATAAGGACGCTAAAGAGCACCAATACCAAAACAGACCCCTGAGGGACACCTCTTGTCATTGGCCTCCACCTGGACATAGCACCATTGACAATAATGCTCTCACTGTTACCTTTCAACCAATATCTTATTCACTGAATAATTTACTCTTCAAATTTGTATCACACCAATTTAGAATTGAGAATGCGGTGGGGGACCGTATCAAAGGCCTTGCAGATGTCCAGGTAGATGACATCAATTGCCTGCTGTTTGTCCACTGATTTCATCATTACTACATCATAGAAGGCAACCAGATTGGTCAGGTATGATCTTCCCTTGGTGAAGGCATGCTGGCTGCCTTGAATCATCTGCTCATCCATTATGTACCCTAACATCTCTTCCAGGAGGATCTGTTCCATGATCTTTCCAGGCACAGATGTGAGAGGCTCACCATAGAATCACAGAATCACCCGGGTTGGAAGAGACTTCAAGGATCAGCTTATAGTTCCCCAGGTTCTTCTTCCACTCTTATAAATGTGAATGATGTTTCCTTTTTTCCAGTTATTGGAGCATTCATCTGACAGCCACAACTTTTCAAACATGATGGAAAGTTGCTTAGCAACCATAACAGCCATCTGCCTTAGGACCCTGGGATGCACGTCGTCCAACCTTATGGACTTTTACACATTCAGTCTCATGCGGTGATCTCAGACTTCCTGTGCTATTACTGTGGGGGGAAATTTTCTCACCCAGTTCCCACATATAGATTCATGACTGTGAGATTCGGGGATGTGAGAAATACAAGAATAATGGGTGCCTGTGAAGACTGAGGAAAGGAACTCACTGAGTCACTGAGTACCTCAATCTTTCCCATATCTGTTTTAGCCCATTGTCCATTCTCATTTATCAGAGCAGGTACATTCTCTTTTGTCTATCTCTTCTGACCAGTGTACCTATATAACCCTGTCATCTTTAATGTCTTTCACCAAGTTCAATTACATCTGTGCCTTGGTTTTCCTACTTCCATCTCTCCATGTCTGGACAGAATCCCTGTATTCTTCCCTAGTGACACATCCTTGTTTCTACTGCCTGTACATGCCCTTGTTTTCCCTTAGTTTGACCAGCAGGTCCTTGCTGAGCAATGCTGGTTTCCTACCTCCTCTGTCTGCTTTCTTATTCTGAGGGATGGAGAGCTCTTGCAGTCTCAGAAAGGCATCCATAAAGAGTGTCCAGCTTTGTTCTTCTCCTTTGTCTCTAAAGATAGCTTCCCAAGAGATCTCGTCCAACAATTCCATTAAATCCTTAAGTTTGCTCTCCTTAAGTTCAGGGTCCTGACCCCACTCTTTGCCAGGCCCACCTTCACTGAGATCACAAACTCAATCAGAGCATCGTTGCTGTAGCCCAGGCTGTCTCCAATCTTAATGTCTTTAATAATCTCCTTCACACTGGTAAGCACCAGATCCAGCAACGCTTCAGCTCTGGTTGGTTTGTCCAATACCTGAACCAGAATGTTATCATCAATGGACTCCAGGAGTCTCTTGGATTGCTAGTAGCTTGCTTTGTTGTTTTCCCAGCAGCCACCTGGGTGGTTGAAATCTCTCATCAAGATGAGAGCCCGAGAGTGCAACAATTCTTGCCTTGATCAGGTGACCTGTAGTAGTCCCCAGCCACCCACTGCTTCCTAATGGTTTGTCAAAGGTGCATCTGATCTGAGATCATAGAACCCACAGTCTTTGATGTGACACCACCCACATAACCAGTTTTTCACCTGATCTTTTCTCCTTCTTCTTCCCAGATCCCAGTCTCCAAATGGGAGGACTGAGAAGAACACTCCTTGTCCCTTCAACATCTTCCTAAGGGATGTAAAGTCTTCTTCAGTATTTTTTAATTTTCTGGTCACAGCTTCATCCAATCCAGTGTGAAAGATGAGGAGAGGATAGTAGCCATCTGGCTTTATCATATCCTTTCAATATCCTCAATATCCTGAATGCAGGCAGGCAGCAACCCCTCTAGAGAGGTTATTGGTGTGGTAGATGGGCACCTCAGTGCCTCTCAGCAAAGAATCCCAAATACTAATACCCTTCACATTTTTTTACTGATATCAGTTGTGACTCGGGGTGTCGCTTGGACCTTTTTAATATGATTAACCGTTTCTGGTTCTGAGCTGCTATCCATACCTCCTTCTCTCTCCCACACCCAAGCTTGAAATCTGTTGGTTAGTGAGACTTCAGGAGCAAGGAGGAGTCTTATTCTTTTGCCTTCACCCTGCACATGTTTACCCTTAGTCAGGTGGGAAGCCTCCTTATCTTCCTCTGATGTCTGAGCCCCAACACAGGGCTGTCTGCCTGCCTGTGCCACTGCACAATACCATGCATTAGTCATTCTCTCACACTTCTGAGTACATCTCAGCCTGGCCACTTTTCACAGCCTGGTCAGATGCTCAGAAATATTGTCAAGTTGGGCACATCTGCAGCCACATCATCCCTCACTTACCTCAGTCTCTCAGGTGACCTCCAGATTCCAGAGCTTCCCACAGCCAAAGGTCTGGGCAAACTTCTCACTCCCCAAGAGATCTGTCTGGGTGCATGAGTCAGTCCAGGAAGGTTGTGTGCCTCCCAGCTGTGTTTCTGCCTCAGCCTGTCTGCCACAGTGAATGTGCATTCCAAGGATAAAATTTCCCTAGTGTACTCTTTGTTATGACTGACCAGACAGGTAGACTGAATGATATCAAGATAAATGAAAATCTGTAGAATATACAGAGACACAGAAAATTTTCTGTCACAGACTATTAAGATTCAAACTTTCATATAATGCCTAATAGGACATATATATATATTTGATGCGGAAGAACTGAAATATGATCAAAACTTTTCAAATGGACCATTGGTCAATTGATTAAGTATGAAATTAGGAGTCTAATTTGAGATACACCCTTAAGACTTGTGCTCCTGAACATAGATGTATATTCTGCTAGCATTTGCCTGACTCAAAGGAAAATGACAGCAATTAATTCAGCACAGAAGGAAATGACTTTTTTCTTGTGACTTAGATAATGATTTTAGGATGGAGTTATAAATTTAAATGACTGAAAGAAAAATCAAAAGTAATTATATAAATTTTCCACTAAGTTTTTACACTAGAAAGCAAATATTGTAGTAAGAATTTATGAGGTCAACTAAACATCTAAAGAAAAAAGGTCACAGAATTACAGAATCACAGAATGGCCAGGGTTGGAAGGGACCTCAAAGGTCATTAATCTCCAACCCTCCCTGCCACATGCAGGGCCACCAAATGCCACATTTAATACAAGACCAGGCTGCCCAGCGCCCCAACCAATCTGGCCTTGTACACCTCCAGAGACAGCGCATCCACAACCTCTCTGGGCAGCCTTTGTTCCTGCGAAGAAATTCCCCCTGACATCCAACCTAAATCTTCCCTCCCTCAACTTCAAACCATTTCCCCTTGTCCTGCTGTTATCTACCCTTTCAAAGAGTTGATTCCCCTCCTGTTTGTAGGATCCCTTTACGTACTGAAAGGCTGCAATAAGGTCACCCTGCAGCACAGCCTTCTTTTCTCCAGAATGAACAAGCCCAGCTCCCTCAGACTGTCCTCATAGGGGAGGTGCTCCAGTCCCCTGACCATTTCTGTGGTTCTCCTCTGGACACTCTCCAACAGCTCTCTGTCTTTCTTGTACTGGATGCTCCAGAGCTGGAGTCAGTACTCTAGATGGGGCCTCACAAGAGCAGAGTAGAGGGGGACAATCACCTCCCTGTCCCTGCTGGCCACCCCTCTTCTGATGGAGCCCAGGATATCATTTACTTTTCAAGGTGCAAGAGCACACTGCTGGCTCATGTTAAGCTTTTCATCCATCAAGACCCCAGGTCCTTCTCTGCAGGGCTGCTCTCAAGGACCGCTCCCTCCAGTCTATATGGATGCCTGGGATTCCTCCTGCCCAAGTGAAAAATTTTGCACTTTGCTGTGATGAACCTCATCAGGTTCAGCCAGGCCCATCTTTCAAGCCTGTTGAGGTCCCTCTGAATGGCATCCCTTCCTTCAACCGTGTCAACCACACACTCAGCTTGGTGTTGTCAGCAAACATGCTGATGGTGCACTCGATTCCATCATCAATGTCATTGATAAAGATGTTAAAGAGAACCGGTCCCAAAACAGACCTCTGGGGGACGCCACTTGTTACCAGCCTCCACCTGGACATAGAGCCATTGATGACCATTCTCTGTCTGCAGCCTTTCAACCAGTTTCTTATCCATCCAGTGGTCCACCCATCAAATCCACATCCCTCCAATTTGGAGATAAGGATGTGGTGGGGGACCATGTCAAAGGCCTTGCTTAAGTCCAGGTAAATGACATCGGTCCCCTTTCCCTTGTCCACCGATGCCGTCACTCCACCATAGAAGGCCACCAGATTGGTCAAGCATGACCTTCCCCTGGTGAAACCATGCTGACTATCTCAGATCACACACTTATTCCTCAAGCATGTCGTCCAGAAAGATCTGTTTATGATCTTTGTATTCCACAGTCTTCGCCCATCAAGGTTGGTATGATCCCTTGAATGACCTGCTCAATGCCAGCAGCCCTCGTTTTATCCCCTTCCTCCTTCACACCTAGTTTAAAGAACTTTCAATGAGTCCCGCCAATTCCTCAGCTAAGATCCTCTTACCCCTTAGAGACAGGCTACTTCCATTTGCAGCCATCATACCAGGTGACGAGTAAATTGCTGTGTCAAAAAAAACCAACAAAATTCCTGTGTTTGCACCAACTTCTAAGCCATTTATTTGTGAGGTGGGTTTTTTGGATCCTCTCACTATCCTGCCCTGCCACTGAAGGTATAGAAGCAAACATCATCTGCATGCACGCTCCATCAACTTTCCTCCCAGACTCCTGAAGTCTTTCTTGATAGCTCTGAGGCTTTTCTCAGTGACTTCATCACTGCCAGCCTGGACTTTCAGTAAGGGGTAATAATCAGAAGGGTGAATCAGTTCAGGAAGCTTCCTAGAAATATCCCTGACCAGTGCCCCAGGGAGGCAGCACACTTCCCTACAGGTAGGGTCAGGCCAACATATAGGGCCTTCTGTTTCTCTCAGCATGGAGTTGCCTACAACAACCACCCTTCTGTCCTTCCGGCTGGAGGCAGTCTTGAGGCACGGGGTTAACTGCATCACCCAAGGCAACTTCATGGGTGAACCTCCCTCCACACCCCCACTCACCTCTCCCTAGAGTTCCAGCGCCTCAAACCTATTGCGCAGAGGCACCTGGTTGGAATGGGGGATGCCCACTTTGCTGAGCTGGTACCCATTTCCACACCTCCTCCCTTCTCAAATTGTAGCAAGGGGGAGGACAGGACAGGGAGCTCACTGCAGCACCATATGCCTGCCAGTTCCCCTCTCCCACGATGGTGTATCACAACCATTGCTGAGCTCTTGTATGTTGCCTTCAGCACAATTGTTATGATCCTTCTTTTCACTCCCCTTCATGAACTGCTGCATTAAAGACTGCAACTTTCAGCCCTCTCTCTTAGTATACTGTGTTATCATATTATTACTTTGAAAAGAAATAAAGGAAAAGAATATAACGATTAGTGGCATGTAATTACAGAATTCACAGAATCACAGAATTGTAGGGGTTGGAAGGGACATCTGGAGATCACTGAGTTCATAAAGATTATTGAGATCATAGCGATCATAAACTAATTCCAGTAGTGGCTCAAGATAACAAAAAACATAAAGGAAGAAAAGAAGACATTATGAGAAACAGAGTAAGAAAAAGTGGATATGTTATTTTTTTCCTGAATAAAATTTTTGATAAAGTAGAAACAATCTCAAAATCTGAGAGTAGATCCCAGTTGTAAATTAGGACAGATTAAGACAAATAAATGTACATGTTTCTGTTAGATCACTTATTTGTCAAAGCCCCCATCATCATCTGTGGAAATGAAAGGCTTGATACACAAGTCAGCATTTGTAGAGCTTAGAGAAGTCTGTCTTTGGTAACACACTTGAACCTCAGCTACTACTTCAGATTAGTGCAGTTTAATGTAAATTTTCTGTCACATCTATTAGACTATTTGTGCATCTCAAATACCCTACCATAGGATACACTGTACAATGCATAGCGGAATAAACATAGGCACTGAATTATCTCAAGCTGAAACATCTTCTTTTCAATACTGCTAATGCAGAAAGGAAAATAAGATTCAAAAAACTGATTATTTTGCCTAGACTGTGTATTTCTCTGGAAATTTGTTTATCTCTCAGTAAGGTTACTGTTTTAGGTTATTAATCGCTGAATCTAATTTTTATTGTTATCTGGATCTTAACATGCATTCTAGAATCCCATCTCAATGCATTTGTAATACATCAGTTGATGAATGTAGAGTGGACTAAACATTATTAGAAACTAAAATATAATTAGCAGAGTAAATGTGGATATTCTCTAGTTGAATACAAGTTCAATTCTTTCCATCTGTGAATCAAAATATGAGAAGTCTTTCACTGATAAATTTATTCTAGAGCATAAAAATACAACGTATAATGATATTGCAAACCAGACATGGCTGAACAGTCTTCCTGGAAATATACAATATTTTGTTATTATATTTGCATAGATATGATGCCGGAATGAATGGGACTTTGAGCAACCTGGTCTAGAGGAAAGTGTCCCTGACTATAGCAGGAGAGTTGGAAGTAGATGTTCTTAAAGGTCCCTTCCAATCCAAACCTTGCTATGATTCTATGATTCTATGATACTATGATTCTATGATTCTATGATTCTGTGTTCTGGTTTTGGGAGAAAAAGAAAGCTGATAACACACCAATGTTTTAGTTCTTAACAGTGCTGTACAGAAACAGGGGTCATTTCAGTCTCTTCACTTCTTGTACTATCCTACCAGTGAGGAGAACTAAAGGGAAACAAGGAGTTGTGGAGAGACAGAACCAGGACAGCTGATCAAAACTGATCAAAGGGATATTCCATCCCACATGATATAATGTAACTCCACCAGGGCCTCTCCTGGGCTACAAGAAACTTCTTGTCTGCATCTGAGCACCCCCTTCCTTCTGCAGAGGGTGTCTGCAGATCTATTTATATTCTCTCACTCCTGCTTCTCACGACTGTCACACAGCAGTTTTTACCCTTTCCCCAATATTGTCTCACAGAAGAGCAATCAGCACTGCTTGTTGGCTTAACTTTGGCTATCCATGAGTCCCTGTTGGATTTGTCAGGAACTGGCTCTTGTCCAGCATGATACACCTTTGTCGGTGTATAATCAACCTGCCATGCCTCCCCATATTTATACTTTTGCCATCAGTTATTTTGCTGTTCTTCAGTAGCCCAACTCTTGGACATATGAGCATCTACATGGCATACATTCAAAACCATATTCTTTATTTGGGCAGCAATAATTTTCCACAGTTCAGCAGCCCAAATAGGTTTACCCCTTCTTTGCCAGTTATTTTGTACCCACTGCTATAACCACCCCCATAAGGCATTTGCAACCATCCATGAATCAGTGTAAAGATGAAGCATTGGCTACCTTTCCTGTTCAGCAACATCTAAGGCCAGTTGGACAGCCTTTATCTCTGCAAATTGGCTTGATTCTTCTTTCCCTTCAGTGGCCTCTGCAACTTGTTGTGTGGGGCTCCACACAACAGATTTCCATCTGCGATGCTCTCCCACAATACGATACGATCCATCTGTGAACAGGGCAAATTTCTTTGCATTTTCTGGCAGATCATTGTATGGTGGGACCTCTCTAGCATGCGATACTTCTTCTGCTGGTGATGTTCCAAACCTTTTACTTTCAGGCCAGTCCATGATGACCTCTAGGATCCCTGGATGGCTGAGGTTCCCCATCCGCGCTCACTGGGTAATCAATGCAATCCACTTACTCCAAGTGGCATCAGTAGCATGATGGGTGGAGGGAACCTTTCCCTTGAACATCCAGTTCAATACTGGCAGTCAAGGTGCCAGAAGGAGCTGTGTTTCAGTACCGACTACTTCAGAACCAGCATGCAGAAGGATCTGGATTATTTGCTCTCCTTTCTCAAAAACATCCCTTGTTTTGTTGCCCCACATAATGATGTCATCAATGTACTGTAAGTGCTCAGGAGCACCTCCCTGTTCCAGTGTGGCTTGGATCAACCCATGGCAAATGGTTGGGCTGTTTCCACCCTGGGACAAACGATTCCAGGTATACTGAATGCCCCTTCAGGTGAAAGCAAACTGTGGCCTAGATTCTTTGGCCAAAGGAATGGAGAAAAAGGCATTAGCAATGTCAGTGGTGGCATACCATTTGGGTGCTTTTGACTCCAGTTCATATTGGAGTTCTAAATGTCCGGTACAGCAGCATTCAATAGGGGTGTGACTTCATTCAGGCCACAGTAGTCCACCATCAGCCTCCATTCTCCACTGGCTTTACACACTGGCCGTGTGGGGCTACTAAAAGGCAAGTGAGTTTTGCTGACCACTTCCTGACTCTCTAGTTGATGAATCAACTTCTGAATGGGGAGCAAGGAATCCCTGTTGGTACGGTACTGCTGTCTGTGCACCGTTTTTGTAGCAATTGGTACTTGTTGCTCTTTCACTTGTAGCAACCCCACAACAGACAGATCTTCTGATAGGCCAGGCAGAACAGACAACTGCTAAATGTTGTCTGTGTCTACAGCAGCTATTCCAAAGGCCCAACGATACCCTTTGGGATCCTGGAAGTATCCCCTTCTGAAGTAATCCATATCAAGTATACATGGAGCCCCTAGGCCAGTTACAATAGGGTGCTTTTGCCAGTCTTTACCAGTGAGGATGATTTCAGCCTCCAACATAGTCAGCTCTTGGGAACCCCCAGTCACCCCATGAATATAAATTGATTCTATCCCTTGGAGACTCGAGGGCATTAGAGTGTCCAACAGGGCCTTATATTTCTGTGGTTCTGATGTGCCAGGCCATCTAATCAACACAGTCCAATACACTCTATTATTCCTTCCCACCCCCCACATCCCCTTCCTTCCCTGGCTGGGGGCAGGGCCCCTCTAATTGTTACCTCCATTGTCTGCAGCAACTGGAGCAATCACCTTTTTGGAGAAGTTCACCTTGGTGGTTGATTTGTCTTGCAATTCTTTTACCCATGCTTGATGTGCAGGAGTAGATTGTTTATGCCACTCCTTCATATCTTCTCCATGGTCACGTAGATAATGCCACAAAGCTGTACGCAATGTAGTCTTACTGTTGTCACTTGCTCGAGCAAGAGGACGTCTTCTTTTGATAGCTGAGACGTTGGATGATATACCTGGAGTCTGTAATAGTTTACTGTATCTATAACTGACTTTGTATGAACCAGTCTTAGAATTCTAAGAAGCAGACTAGCCCTGGCAGCTTCTCAGGTTAGCAAGCTTGATCTATTCTAGTGACTGGACAGTAGCCACTACTTTATTTCATTTACAATTAGCCTAGGTTACTTTACTTTTACTGTAATATATATATAATGCAGATATCCATGAGAGAATTAGCTAGAAAATTTAGGAGAATATAGATATAAATCTTCCCTACAAACTAAGTTTTATGTTTATGAATTCTGTAATATTAGCTTTGTTTCCCTTACTTCATAGATAAAAAATACATAGATGCAAAAGAAAGCATTTCCTGTTATTCCCAAGTGTTCCCCATGCCTTCTTCATACCACATTCTGCTGTGTGTATCACTTCTGGTGATTTCTTTACTGATGCTTGCTAGAGATAACTATATTTATGGCCTAATAACTGAAGTCTTATATTCAAAGCATTTTTGCACACAAACTCTTTGTTGTTATCTATTTACAAACACAACCCGGTGGACAGTAACTACATGTGTATAAATAATAATAATAATAAGCCTTGGGAGTGACTATGATAAAAAATGTATAAATCAACAAGGAATTGAATTTTCTGCCTTTAGTAGTGAACTTCACAATTCCTGCTATAGTCCCTTTTTTCAAACTGAGCTATGATACCCAAGAGGATCACTGGAAGATTCACAAAGAAGCTTACAAAGTTTGTATACTATCTGGATAGCATTAATTACCCAGATGTTGTCAGCAATTAAAGTAGTTAGCTTTTCCCAGGCTAACAATATATTTGAAGACAATTAGAGCAGTTTCTCAGAACACCTAAAAACTCTTTTGATTTAAAAGATGAAGGAAGAAGTAGTTGCGTTCGGAGAATTTGACTTCAAAAACAGATTAACCTTAAAGGCACTAGTGTTAACAAAAATATTTAGGAAATGATGATTTTCTGCAGTGAAACAACAACAAAAACAACAAAAAAGTAGTTTCTTTTCGTTTCTTATTTCAGAAAATATTATTTTAACTTTGTACTGTGGACTATTACAGTTTCAGTAAAATAAAATCCAAACAGCAAAAAGTACTGCAAATCTGAGTCTGCCACAGACAATTATAAAGTGTTATTAAAGAAGAGAAACATTTATCATTCCGTATTATGCTCTTTCTCTCTTTGACACAGTAATCCAAAGCATTTGATGCTTGCCAGTAGGAGATATTTCATTACATACAAATTCAATTAAAATGTTAATGCTGCTTAGATGTTACACTGTATTATATCTATATGTACTGTATAGGTTCAGTTTTCCCTTCACTCTGTATTGAATCATAGAATCATAGAGTCGTAAAACGGTTTGAATTGGTAGAGACCCTTAACGGTCATCTAATCCAACTCCCCTGCACTGCACAGGGTTATCTAAAGCTCGATTGGGTTACCCTGACTTGTCTGTTGGTTGTGCTTGAGTATAAAACACTACATAAGGGAGGAAAGATGAGGTTGGTGGAGTTTTTTCCATCTCGATATTGGTTTCCTTTTGAAATCATGCAGTGATGCTGGACTTGGGGTCTGTGTGTAATGGTTGTGATTTATTTACTTGTGTCTGAAGCAAAAATGCATGTCCTAACCACCTGACTGGGGGCATTCTCTGTTCTCTCTCTGGTACTTTGACTGAATTGTTGAGTTGAAGGGCTACAGGACTGTAACATAGGCATCACTTTCTAGTCTAGTTATTAGGCTATTTACTTTGGAGGAAGGAGTCAAAAATTCTATTCTCTGGATTTTGTTTCTTTCTGAAGAAGAATCTCAACTCCAGCACTATAAAACAAATCATTATGTACAAGGCATGGAGCATCACCATCTTCGACAAAAAGCAAACAGGTAAACAAACAAAACAAAACAAAAAAAAGTCACTTTTGAAAGAAAACAGGGGATCCATCAGCGATATAATTCTCCAAGAAGGATTATGGGATGTTATCCCTCTATATAATAGCAGTCTGTCACATATATGCAATTAATAAAATTGGAAGCACAATGAATATTACTGTTATATCTACTTTGTCAGATGTAGGGAGAATCTTGGGATAGTATAAATTTTTTTACACAGTGACAAGGATGTGCACTGTCTGGTATACTGCACATAGGTGCTGCATCTTTTTATAACCATTTTTGCTTTGTTAGGACAAAGCAAAACTAGACTTGCACTTTTCTGTGTTGAACTTCAGTGAGGTTCACAAATGCCTACCTTTTGAGTCTGTCAAAGTCCTTCTGGATGCCATCCCTCCCTTCTAAAGCATCAACTGCACCACTCAGGCTGGTGTAATTGCAAACTTGCAGAGAGTGCACTGACACCCATCATTGATGTTACTAAGATGTTGAAGAGCACGAGTCCCAAGACAGACCCCTGAGGGACACCTCTCATCACTGGCCTCCACCTGGACTAAAAGCCATTGACCACAGTGCTCTCACTTGTACCTTCAAACCAATATCTTATTAACCGAATAGTCTACAATTCAAATTAATCTCTCTCCAATTTAGAAATGAGGATGTGTTAGGAAACCATGTCAAAGGCCTTTCAGAAGTCCAGGTAGATGACATCAATTGCCTTCTTTTTGTCCTCCAACTCTATTGCTCCATCACGGAAGAACTAAAAACTGAAGGAAAATAAGAAAAATAAGAATTCTTAAGATCAGTTCTAGTTCTTTAAATGTATCTTCTTGTTTCTCCCTATGGAGGTCAAGGATCAAGTTTTACATGGTTCTGTTTTAACAAAAAGTGAGAATAGGTCTAAAGGCACATACATATAGGGAGCAACAAATTATGGCAGCTTTGATGAAACCACAGAGATTGTCTTCTTCTATTAAACTACTATAAGCCTCCAGTTTCTAAGTTTCTAAGAGTCTAATTTTCCCTAAAAATATAAAGACCAATTACATTACATAAATAAATCATACCTAAAATTCTGATTATAAAGAGATGGAATAATTTAGAGTCAGATTTTACTCAAGACCTGGGATGGAGGCCTGAACAACATACATAACAAAATCTGTTCTAATTACACCAACCAACCAACCAACCAACCAAAAACTGTGCATAGAAGTTTGATGGGAAATTTCTCAAGAAAATAAGTAGAAGAAACTTTCTTTCTGGAAGAAAATGCATTTTCTTTTTTGTTCTTTTTTGTTTGTTTGTTTGTTTGTTTTACTGTATTGCTCAGATCTATCCAGACAAAGGCCATTCCAGTGTTTCCTCATTCCTAACTGCACCAAGCCTAATATTGCCTCTATGCATTCCCAATGTCTTCTAATGCTCAAATCATATCTGTCAATGTTACTCAAGAAGAAGGATTTCAGCAACATAGTACTTATACGATACCTATTCCTAAGGGAGCAGAAGTCTCTATGGATTTCAGTGAAGTGGAAAACATTAGCATTAGTCCATTGGACAGGTTCTCTTTGCTTTCTGTCTTTACAAGCAGCAGTAAGTATTCAATCTTCCCTAGGGCTACTAAATGAAATGAAATGAAAATAAACTTGCATTAGATGCTTAAAATCAAGAAGTAGAAGTAGTGTCAAGTCAAAAAATATTAATGCAAATTTGTTATGTGAGTCATCACCCAGAATGTCTGGAAAATAAAAACTTCAGATCCAGTTATTCCATTAAACTCTAAACACATTTCAGTTGTTGGTGATCTTATGGCCTCTTCAGTACTTCATATTTGGAAATATAACAATAACAGCAACAGCAACAAAGAATGAAGAAAATAATTTATTAATACATAAAAATAATAAGAAATCTGGACTTTTTGAACATACATAATTAAGAAAGTGGCAAAAATTGCAATGTAGAGGGTTCTTCTAAGCCATGTTCTCACTATTGCCAATCTGGTTGATCATCTTTAGCCAATATTTTTTTTGTTTGTTTGTTTGTTTGTTTTTTGTTTGTTTGTTTTTAAAAACAATTATTTGTTTCATAGTTTTGATCAACTGTCTTGGTCCATCACTGTCATGGGAGTATTGAATTAAGGGACTGCATAGCTGTAGCACTTCTTTTATTTGGGCATATCTTCTGCATGACAAATATATGTGTTAGATCTATGATATACGAGGCTTTATATTCAAGGAACATAACTCACAGCCTTAGACCTAGTAAGGGAAATAATAAGGGAAGCTCCTTCACCTTCACACTCTTCCTCAGCCTCATTGTGGGGTCTGCCCCATGGGAAACAGTCCTTCATGAATTGCTCCAACATTAACTTCCTACAGTTTTTCAAGATCTACTCTGAGTCCATATCATGGGGTGCAGTCCTTCAGGAGTAGTTCCACAGTGGACACTCCATGAACTGCACCTCTTTCCAGGATCATGCTTCTATGTGGGCCCCCATGAGCAGTTGCACAGCAGTTTTTATCCTTCCATACATATGCTCTTAAAGAGGTCCAATCAACATTGCTCACCAGTCTAGCCTTGGCCAACAGCAAATCACTTTTGAAATTGTCTGGAGCTGGCTTTTACCTAACCTGGGGCTGCTTCTGGACTCTTCTTACAGAAGTTACTCTTGAAACCCCTCTCACCCCATCACCCCATGATAGAAACCTTGCCAGGTAAATGTAATACCATACTCCACCAGTGAAGCCCAGCATGCTTGAACAGCAGCAGAAGATTAAGAATATCTGAAACATAATGAAAAAAAGATAAAAATTCAAATGCAATTCTACTTGGAAAACTAGGTCCGTCACCTACATTTTATTGCATAGTTTCTAGAGACTTACTTAAAAATTTAAGTTTAGCAAAGTTACCTTTTAAGTTACCTTTTTTTTTTTTTTTTTTTTACCTTCAATTTTTTACAGTGTTTGTCAGCTTTAACTACTTTTGCACAGCATTTTTTTTTCCCCATGATATCCAGGCATTCATTATGTCACACTCTCTTGATATATCATCATGTTGGTATTTTTCAAGATGACATTGATAATTTGGCAGAAAATGATAAAGATGATATTAAAAAGTTGTCAAAACCAGGATGAAATTCACTATTTCTCTTTAAATCTGATAATCATTCTTACATATTGTGATGCCTTGTATTGCAGTCTGTAACATTGTACATTTGATTGTCACATGATTTATGACCTAGATCCTTTGAGATTATAAAAAGAATCTGACTCAGTGGTGATTTTAGTTTTAACAAAAAACGAGTGGGAACAAGGTTTGGGTCAACCACAGAGCAGGATATCAGAAGAATCCATAAAAACTGACATAGATATCTGGATACATCATGGTCTGCAAGGGAGTTATAAACTTACTTTGAACCACTGACAGAAGTTCAGAAATATTTTCATCATTGTTTTTCTTTACCGTAACTCAGTTGTCTTTTTTTTCCATACCATATACAGATACAAATACTACTCTAAGAATGTATATAAAAAATGTCCTTCTAAATGCTATCCCTAAAGCATGAAGCGTATATGGGCTTCATATAAATATTGTACTAACCATCAAAATATGAAGGAATTATTTTTTTTTTACATACAAATAGATAACATATTAAATTTATATGTAAATTGAATATGGAGAGCCTGTTTATCACATAATCACATTAAAAAAATCAATGAATGCGAAGAAGGTATTTCTACTGCTATCAAATCAGTATGTGTTTGTAGTCATGCAGGTTGTTTCTTTCAAGTAGAATTTATTTTATTTTATTTTATTTTCCTTCCCCCCCCCCAATATTTTCTTTCTTAAAATATTCCATGGAAGAAAGAAAGGAAAATCACTAATATTAAATACTGAATCTTGCTTATCATGGAGAATGTAGGCTAGAAGAAAACTTCACTGAAAACTGTAAGGATGTGAAAATATTGTAGACCTGCTATAAGTACATCTAAAAATGCTTGTCTGGCTATGTCTGACTGCTAAAAAATTTAAATTTCCTAGTTTTCCATGGTATTTGATGGTATTTGAGGTTTGTGTCCTTTGGCTTATTTAGCAGAAGGAGCTGCATTTCAGGACTTTGCTCAGTTTCGATCTCACACTTTTAATATTATGCTTACTGGTGAAATTCTACAGTAGTAAACTGGAAATGGCCTGTCAATTCTGCTTACAAAATTTCAAGCACTTTATTTTGCGTCAATGGTTTCTGGGCCAGTTTGGCCCAGTTCCATGACTAATAGAGCAGTGTGACCCATGGACCCACACCCCAGGAAAGGGAAAAGTGGGAAAAGGGGAAAAGATAGGGAGATGGGTCTAAAAACAAAACAGTGGCAATGAGTTAAGGGAGAAAACAAATCTACAAAATATGATATTGGAATGAAAGATAACACAATATAATACAGTATAATTGGAATTGAAGCTAATAAATCAAATAAAATGAGAGAGTGTCCAAAGCTGAAGGCCTTACTCTAGTGATGAAGGTGAGATGGTTAGGGAGCACACACTGCAGTGATGAGCAATAAAAGAAGGAACAATCTTGTGACTTGCGAGCAGTTTTATCTTTCTCTCTACATGGAAAATGGAAACAGAACAGTAAAAGCCTTCTGGGATATGCAGTTCTTCTCTTCTGAGAAACAGGTACATGGAAAAATTGTTTGTCCAGGAAACTGGAGCATTAACTCTTTAAATCACAGTGCTCCACATAATGTTATGATGTGGAATATCAATAACAAAAATCATAAAACCATTACAATTTGCATCTATACTTGTTTTTGTTGTAACTGAAGCCCCTGCCAAATCTGCAATTCTTAATTACTGACTAGTTATTTCATCAGTATCATGATGGAGATATTGAATTTCTGCAATTCTTAAAGGTTTTTCTAATACATAAGAAGGATGTCTAATGTAAATGAGCAATTAAATCATGATTGTTCTAAACTACTGATATACTGGAATTTAGCATTATAATAGTTAGAATAATGTGTCTGAAATATCTTTCTTAATGAGAGAATGACATTTCCCACATCTGTGGAGTTCCTTAGTATCAGTCATCTATAAAATGAGTATGCCAGATGTCATATGAGATTTTGATACAACTTACCTGGTACTTGAATCACCTATAAAATACAAGTCTAGCCAGCTTTTGAAATAGTGATAAAGTCAAAATTGGTAAGCATCTTTAAATTCTGTATTTTAATGAGTTAATCGAAGGAATTCATAATTCAGAAACAGTGAACAAATCATAACAGTGAACAAACCATATTGTAAAAGTGATACTCTGCAAGGAGAAAAACAGCATTCTAATTATCTAGCTCAGATGAGCACCTCTCTTTTCACATGGGGAGCTGCTGTGCAAACACTTCAGTTCTGATGATAGACCCAGCCTTCTGATGTAAAAAACAAGCATACCTGCATCAGGTAGGGTGAATTGCATTCACTAGTTACTTAAGAAGTTCAGAGCCACTATGGACTAACCTGTAGGAATCATTCTTGAATGAAACCTGAATGCTACTGAAATGCATAATGAAATTCTCTTTGATTCCAGTAGGATAGTGACTTGCATTTTGCTGGAATTCCCTTTCATTTTATGCAGCCTGCCCACTAGGACTACTATTCAGAGGTTTGTGTTTGATTTTTAAATTTTTTTAAAAATTATTTTTAGTGGTTTGTTGTTTTTGTTGAGATGGGCAGGGGAGATGGGGAAAAGACAGGAGCATTATGGCTGCTTAAAGTATTTAGGCTTTCTGATCTTTGCAAGGATATGATTAGGGTTCAGATGCAGACAAATGCAGAAGCTGAGCACGAATAAATTTACTATTTCTAGCCTGCAGCCTCCCAGTCACCTGGCCATGTTAAAACTAAGCTCAGATCTGCTTCAAAATATTCAGTTTTTTGTTTGTTTACTTTTTATTAAGATAGTATGAATTCCTTGATCAGAACAATGTGAATAAAATAAGTGAATATTCTCCTTTTACTTATGAACTGGTTTGCATGCAGAAAAAATGTAAATATAAAAGACTGCATCTCCGATCGAAAACTGTGGAGAAATGCATTCAGATTTCTCAGCACTTGTCATGAAGACTAGTCATAACTATTTGAGAAAGGAGGAACTTCAAACATAGTTTAATTGAGAATAGTTCCTGTTCAACCTGATTATTTTGAGAATTTGTTTTTGTAAATGCCAATTTAGCTGCCTGATATTTTCTTCTACAGCTAAGAGTGAAGATCCAATTTAGAGCTGTATTTTGTCTAAGCCCTTTAATGAGAATTCATTAAGGATTCAGCACATAGCATTCCTTTACTTAGAAAGTACAATGAAGTACAAAGTACCAAAATGTCAAACAGTATGTAATAATTCATTTATAATACAACTGTAAAATGATCAGCTATTTTTAGCATATCTGATTCTTTAGAGAGGAGAAAAAAATTATAGCTTTTATTTATCCATTTTAAAACTCTACATTAAATATACATTTTTCTAATATTGTACCCCCTACCAAAATTTAAGTCATAGTATATCTGGCTTTAGTAAGAATTAAGGATATGTTATCATTGCACAATTTCAAAGAAAACAAACAAATAAATAGGAATAAATACCAATATCATATAATATGTATTGTATAAAATCACAACTTCAGTTACCACACTGCATTTAAATATACACAAATAACTTATCAAACAGACAGGACAAGTCAGAATAGTAAAATGCTATTTTTAAACATTTTTTTCTAGTTTTCCTTATTTTGTGAGTTAATGTCATAAGTCTTATACTAAAATTGGAACATCTTTTTAAGTTTATGACAGTGAAACAGATGGAACTATTTTGACCCATCTGTTTCTTTTGACTATCCATCTACAGAAGCAGACAAGGAAGATGAGATGGTAGCTTTGCCTTTAGGAGAAGCAGCAGCTTGTATATCCAAAATAGTGACAGCAGTCAACAAGACAGTAGCTGCTTCTTACACAACTCTGCTACTCCCTTATTTCTGTGTAGCCTCAGAAAGTGAAGCTTTGTGGAAAACCAGGGTGAATCACACTAACAATCTTACCTGATGGTGGAGTGTTTTGCATCTGTATCAAATCCTTCCTGCAATTGATGAAAGAGATGGAACACTAATAAACTGCCACCAGGAGGCTTAAGTAAATGGAAAAAATAAGCTACTTCTCAGGCATTTTTATACTTCGAAACTGTTCAAGTCAAACAATATCACAAGATAACTTGTTTATTTTATTCTATTTTCTTTTTAATGTTCAAACTCAACTTATCTTGCTCTTTCATTAATGGTTACTGTCTCACAGCTTCTTATAGCCTTATTCATAGAGGGGCTGATGTTCAAGCATTTTGCTTATCTTTTCAACTGTCCATTGCAGATTACAGCTACAAATGAAGTTACATGAACTAAGCATATCTCCAGCATAAAATACATCGGAAGGAGACAGATATGTAATAAAAGAAAATATTTCATTCTTCCTCAGCTCTCTGCATGATAACAGTGGCACACAATAGAATAAAGCTTTATCAGGTGACAGTCAGATACTGTAGAGAAATACTAGTATTGCAACCTGAGCTGGCTGGAACTTGGCTTTATCTTTTACTAGTTGAAATTCAAATATCAGAACAAATACCAATGTTCGTTCCACCGTATGGCAGAGAACTACACTATAATTCTAAGACTCTGTCTGTTTCATTTGAGCATTAAAAAACAAAAACAAAACCAAAAACTTTCCATTTACTGTGTTCTCTTGTTTTAATCTTTTTTTTATTTTATTTTTTTTTCTGTAGCATTTTGTTTTCCTTCCACATTTTTTGAGAAAGTTTGTCTTGTTAAATAATAGAGTGAAATGTAACACTGCAGACCTAACTGACGAAGCTACTTAAGTGACCCCATTTTGAATCTGTTAAAAAATCCCTCTTAGAAAGAAATCTGGTATCAAGTGGACTAGCTCTAAGAACTATGAATACAAGATAGTTGGTGGCACTTAGGTTGGTGGCAAGGGGGCACTTCTTGGCTATCTTATTTAGAAACAAAACTATAATCTTTCAGATCGTATTTACTGAATTTAATTCCTAGGTTTCAGGAAATCTTAATTTAAATTATTTTTCAAGATATTTATTTATCCTTGCCAAATCTTCCTTTAACTCTTGTTTATTTCTGAATGTCATCAGTTATATATATTCTATAATTCCTATCCATTATATCCATTTTTATCAGCCTTACTCCATATAAAAGAGTCTGATGGGTAAGAACAGAAATGGCTCAATAGAGAGAAGATGGCAGAGACAGGCCTAAACAAAACATTTAACAAACAGATACCAATATTCTTCCTGACAATCCATCTAAGGAATAAAGTTTTGAGTTTGAATGCCCACAAGGGTTAGTTATTAATGCTCTTGTCACTAACTCATGTTAGAGTTCATTATGTGGCAAGAGTAGATTTATTTATTTATAAGAGATGTAGGACTGGAAAATGTCATTACTGAGTGCTTGGGAATTTAAATCTGACTGTCTTATTCTGTTAGATGTTACTTAGAAACATAATTACTCTAAATTCCTCATTCAACTTCACTATGAAAAAAACCATAAGTATTTAAGAAAAATTTTAATGATTTTGATGCAGCTGAATGTTGATGAGACTTAAATTAAGTAATTTGGGACAGTATATAAAAGTAATCATTAAAAAGAAGTTAGATTGTTACAAAAGGTCAATTTCAATTTAAAACAAGTCCTTGCAACTAATGTTGAGTCGACACAGCAAAGAAGTGGAAAAACAGAAAGACATTCCTCCTTCCATCTTTTTCTTCCTTGCTTCTCAAAAAAAAAAAAAAAAAAAAAAAAAGTGGTTGTGTGTATATAAATAAATAAATATACCTGTATCTGTATATATCAAATAGTATAACTAATACAAAGAAGTACAGCACAAGTGTTATCTTAAATGCAAGATATGCATTCAAAATTGTATGGAATTGAACTCTCCATTTCTAAAATACTTTTGCTTACTGACAAGAGATTCTAAAAATCATATTACAGCAATTTTCTAGTCTGCTTTCTCTTTCCTTTTGAAAGCACTTCATTAAACTTCCCAGAAATAAACAGAGAATATCATACTGCTATGGCAAACTACTCTGGGAAAATCCTAAAAATGCTGATTCCCTATCACAGTACATAGTAAGCCCTCCTAGACCTGTTTGAGAATAAAGAAGGCCTTCTCAGAGATGAGATGGCAGGTGTATGTCTTAATCACTGTGAATTATTTGATTTCAAAATTTTTGCTGTAAGGAAGAAAAATTAAAAAAAAAAGCCAATAGAATTAAGAGAGCAAATTTTAAACTTCTCTGGGAGGTACTTAGCAGTGCCTTCTCAAAATTGGCTTGAAAAACAATCCTATTATGCTGCAAGTCAATTAAGTGGGGCAAAAGATAAACCTAGCTGAACAGGAAATGGCTCCTAGAATTAAGAAAGAAAAAGCAAATATATGATCTCCAGAAACAAGGTCAAGCTTCGCAGAGAGATTGTAGAGCTGCCATTCACATCTGCAGGGAGGAAAAAATAAAAATAAAAATAATAATAAAAAAAAAGTAAAATATCAGTATCAACTTCAGTTGATAACAACAAGCATCTTGGCTTTCCTGATCCCAGAAATACAGTGTCTGAGTAGTTGGAACAACACCAACAGAGGTGCCATCTCTGAAAAAAATCTGAAGGGCTAGATTTTGCAGAAAGGATATTATTCACTCCTCTGCAATTATTAACATTGAAATAATGGCTGAACAGGCAGGAACTTGCATTTTGCTTTGGGAAGAAGATTGAGAACCTGCATCTTTGGCCTTTAAAATCTATGATATTTTCAGAAAACATATCAAAATTCTAGTGGTAAAATTATGGGGACCTGTCCGTGAAAGTTAATATTAGAGAGCCTTGACTAACCAATGGTCTCCACGGCTTTCAAGATGTTCCTGTGATGTATGGTATGGATGTTAGAGGTATATTTCACAGCCTGTTTAGACAGGTCTTTCCACTTTTAGAAAGAAGTTTGGAAATTGTTAAGCTACAATTCAGAAATTTATTCAGTGTAACAGCTCTTAAGTCTTGTCAGCAACAAGAGAAAGAGGAAATTTTTCTGGGAGAGCTGCTCAATTTTTTTGTTATTTGGTTCACAGATAACAATGCTTTTAGCAGAAATTATAATAAGATCCCACTCTAATTTAAATATTATGATACAAATTTTGCAGTCTTACATGTGTATCATGAAGATTAGAGATTTCATCAACTCTGTAGCTATTTCCCTGAACCTTGTTTAGCTCCAGGGGACTTCAGGTACTCATAAAACTCCCATTTCATCACTGTGCATACAGAGGGACTAATAGGTCTCAGTACAAGTGGAGCACAAGTGAAACAACAATTTGCTCTTTATCATCACAGAATGCAGAGGGAAAAGGGACCCATGGGACATGTACACCTTTACTTTGACCACCCCAAAGCAAGTCATCAGAGTATCAAAGTTCACAAAATGCACCAAAACAAGGTGTCCAAGAGTACATTGTTTTGTTTTGTTGATGAAGATTCAGTTTCATACAGCATATGACGAACCTCAGAAATGTTTCTCATCTCAAACACATTCCTGAGATCCCTAACTCCATGACAACATTCAACATTTTAAAAAAGGGAACATGTCCTAGGATATCTAGGATTGTTTTTCGATTTATAAATCCCCCAACACTTTTTCCTCTCAATATATTAATATATAGAAAGTTCTCAAAGAAGAGGATGTCACTCAGTGTAACCATTCTGTGCACAGACCATTTCAGTTTGTCATGTTGCTCTTTGCTTCATTTAACAATTTTGCATCTGTCAGATCCCTCACTGCTCTAAGCTCTGTGAGACAGCCAGCAAAACGGAGATCATTTCTGCTGTTCTGCTGTAGTTTAGATTAATTGGAAAGCACTGCTTTTTTTTTTTTTTTTTTTTTTTTTTTTACAATTTCGTAATGCAGGATTCTGTTTACCCCATTCCCAACAGCTTTTACAATAGTGATACAAAAGTGGACACAAAACATAGCTCTCTATTGTACTTTATAGGAGAATACTGACTCTCCAATGCAGTGTTTATATTGTTTCAAATAATTATGAGAGGATATGGAATTGAGTACACTGACAACTTAAGTTAGAGCTGAACATATTAACCAGATTCATAAGCCTCATGTATTGATAGAATCATGGATTCTTAAAGTGGTTCAGAATAGAATAGATCTTAAAGGCTGTCTAGTTTCAACCCCTCTGCTGTGTATAAGGCCACCTCCCACTAGATTAGGTTGCTCAAAGTCCCATTCAACCTGGCCATGAACACTTCCAGGGATGGGACATCCACAGCTACTCTGGGCAGCCAGTGTCAGTGTCTCATTTGCTCCTGAGTAAAGAATTTCTGATCTAAACCTACACTCTTTTCATTTAAATCTGTAAGAAACTGAGCTGTGAAAACAGCCTAAACTAACAGAGTTAGTATCTCAAAGACTTGGCAGAAGAAGAGATGTTACAGTCACACATGTCTGAACAGGAGCACCTGTAAGAGACAGAGATATTGCAGTTTACCTTTCTGAAACTAACTTACAATGAGAGTGGAAGAGCATAGGAGTATTCTCCTCCTCCCACTGCTTTTCTGGAAGATCTTAGAACAACAGACAGAGCATGCATGGCCTGCACTATAAAAGACTCAGATCCAAGGACATGTGCAGTTACCAGCTGAAGGAACTGGATCTGAGACGTTGCTAGTGGGGATTTGGACATTCTATTTACCTCTTGTTATTTACCATACGTTCTTGTTCTTCACTGTTCTTGTACAGCCTTACAGTTAAAACTGAACATAACCTATGTGTTCTGATGCATCGTTCACTCCATTGTAGATAATAAGGTTTAGATAGTTTCTACCAAAATAGCTTCTGCCATTAGTAAAATCTTTTAATAGATTGTCTGGTGTCATATCACCTTTATTTAATTCAAGGGTATTTCAAACATCAGTTATCTGCATGTAGATCATCCAGAATGGTTCCTTTCTGGGCATTGGAAGGCTGCTATAAGGTCTCTGTAGACCTTCTCTTCTCCAGGCTGAATATCACAACTCTCTTAGCCTCTCTTCATGGAAGAAGTGCTCAAACCTTCTGATCATTCTCAAAGCCCTCCTCTGGATTTGTTCCAAGAGCTTCACATCTTTCTTGTGCTAGGGGCAAATGGTCTGGATGCAGTACTCCAGGTGAGGCCTCACAAGGGCAGAGTAGAGTCACTTCCCTTGTCCTGCTGGCCATGCTTCTTTTGATACAGCCCAAAATACAGTTGGGCCTTCTGAGCTGTAAGCTTACAGTATCTGCTCAACTCAGTGATACCTGATCTAAGCTAATCTGTATTCTTCTACATATTGCATAGCCCCCAAACGTCTGGATTGGTCACTCTCTCTGCTAAATATCCTTCATGGAAAATATGGGGCAAACAGCTGCCTTATTCACAACCCTTTTCACAAACTTGAAGGTAGGAGTAGAGCATAGTTTTCAAAACAGCCATCAGTACTTGGGAGAGCAGTAGGCGGCCCCTGCTTGGAAACATCCTCATTGTGCTCATCACTCTCTTACAGGGGGCTGCATTAAAACCCTTCCAGGGGGTTACGTTTATCCTTGCTGGAAACTTATTCACTGGTCCACTAGCTTCAAAAAGTAGTTTGCATTTAAGGACCCATGTGGTTCTCATAGGTTTTTATCAGCAAGACTCCTGCAATGACGGCAAATTTGTTCGACTTTCCTAATTAGCAGCCTTTGTTGTGTTTTTTATTGTTTTTCTAGCCTGTAAACCAAGGTCCGAGAGCTTAAAGCCTCACCAGCTTTTTTAATACAATCATCCATCTCTTATCATCCTCTTATTCCTCTGTGCCTGAAAATAACACTGGTCTTTTAGGCACAATGCCTTCATTGCTCTTGTTGATCTGCTTGCTTTTCCAGCAGAAGCAGTTATTTTGAAGAGCATGGGAATACGGATTGTGTCTCAAAACCTGAGTCTTGTTGGTTTTCAATTAATCATAATCTAAAAGGACAGTCTTGACTGCCTGCTCAGTCTTATGCCTCTTTGCAGCATTGTTTGCGCAGAGCTTCTGCTGCAAGCTGGAGGCGGGGCACCTGTCAGTTCTTGTCTTCTTTTTGTCCTTGTACTTTAGGAGCAGGGTGGGTGGAGAACTAGGATATATGAATCAAAAGAATGATTATGCTTTGGCTTTTATCCAGTAACAGATTTAGAATGATTTATTGTGAAACTGAGCCTGCTGTACCAAATAAGATAGAGCTGACAAACAACCTATGCACTTGTCTTGCCCGCTTGAATTAAAGCATAAAAGGAAGGTTTTTTTTGTTTTGTTTTGGTTTTTTTTTTTGTTTATTTGTTTGTTTTAATATTTAAAATATTCTAGCTATGTATCCAGTGGTAGATTCTGGAGAGTTTTTATTCTACTTTCAGTCAAATAGCTATATCAACAGTTTGGAGCATGTTTCTTATTTGTACACATAAGACAAAAAGAAAACATTAGATGTTCCCAAAAGAGCAATTTCAGTTAAATCTTTTCCAGAGCAGTAACTAAGAGTAAATTACACAGTTAATTTGACTGTTTATGTCATCTGAGTTCACTAGAGTTTACATCATTCTGTGGCTAGATTGATATGTAAATTCATAGTTCAAAGTAGTAACTTTTATAATGAAAGACCTCACCAGTATAAAAGATCTACTTTAAAGCACATACTTATGTAGAAGTGTATATGAAATACTAACTACAACAACTCAATGTGTGTTCATGCTTGCTCAGAGAAAGACTTCTCATGTTCATCCATGCAAAAGCTTAAATAGGACAAGTATGCACACATCTGCTTCTGTCCATGTAGATTACAATAACATATGGTTAGCGATGTTCTTTCCTTTGTTATGAAGAACTTAGTTATGAAAAATATATATTATCTTGGAATTCTGGCATAATTTCTTCTTAAAAATTGGCTATTTTCCTTGCACACTTCTTCATAAAAGAAGTTCCCATCAATTCATCTGCATGATTTGACATCATGACTTGTTTGCTTTGAAAATATAAATGCATACTCTAGTGACATATGGTTGATGACTGCTCAGCCAACATTGCAGGAGAGGCTTGGGCTAATGTGTACAATCTGGAAAATGATTTTCTAAATGCTATACATCATTAAGACATGACATCTAGCGAAGAAGAGGTATATCAGAAATTCTATCTAAATAGTACCTACATTAACTATGATGTTGTAAGGTATCCCTGAAAAGTCAGTGTGACTCCTCAGTAGAGAGGCAGAATCTTTCAGTAGAGCTAGTGTAGTTTAGTGTGCATTTCAGCACCTCCTAAGGCATATAACTACATTTGTTCAGTCTCGACCTTGTTAGAAGTCTTACCTTAGCTGATAAGGCTGGTTTGGGCAACCTGGCATTATCTCTTGATGGGAATTTATTCTCTGCCAATAGTTATTTTATATCTGAAAGTGATTTTTTTTCCTGTGGGAAGCTGAAAAGGATATAAAGTGTGTACTTTGAAAAAAAGCTACTCTACGAAAGAAACTAAGATAAAAATAAATTAGTCACACAAATTAATTGCATTATAATGGTGTGGAACCAGTCGAAACCTTATGAACACTTTTTTTTTTTTTTTTTTTTTTTTTTTTTTCTTTTTCTTTTTCTTTTTTTTTCTTTTTTTTTCTTTTTTTTTCTAGCACACAGTGCTTTGGTCATTTCTTTCCTTATTTAAAATCTTTGGTGATTTTATAATGTTGTTGATACTCTCTTTATATAGGTTATGTGTCTTATCAGATAAGATTGGTTTCCTTCACAATACCAGGTTTAGCTCCTGAAGTCACACACATATATTTCTTATTATTTATTTTACTATTTCTCTTTGTGATTCTATTTGATGGCAGATCTCCTAAATTCTTTCAGCTGACAGACTGATTCCATCAGATGTAGTGCACAGTGATGAAAACAGTGAAGCAAGTTCTCTTTCGGATTTTAACTATGTTATTGAGTCTGCCTAATGTCTTCAACAAAATTAGAGAAATAAAAATCATAATAGCAAATATGAGGTTGACGTAATTTTTAAACTTGCTGTTCCAACAGTATTTGCTATACACTTTGAAGAAGGCTCCAGAGAAATCTCCTTGCAGCCTTAGAGTATTTGAAGGTGTCATGGTTTTATGTTTTTTGGTTTTTAGTATTCCGCATCATAACATCATGTAGTGCACTGGGAGTTAAAGTGTTAATGCTCCAATTCCAGGTACCTATCCCTATACACTACGGAAGTCATGGCATCTGGCCCTTCCGGGTGGGGCGCTCTCCTACTGCCTGGCAGTGGGTGCTGAAGGGTGCTTTCCTAGCCGTTCCAAGCTTTTCAGGTTTGACTCAGTCTCGGGAACTCTCTCTCTCCTATCTTATTTGATTTATTAGTCTCAATTTCAATTGGATTGTATTATATTGTGTTATCTTGCATTCTGATATCATAGTTAGTAAAATAAGTTTTCCTCCTTAGATTGTTGCCTCTGCTTTTCTTCCTTCCTTCCTTCCTTCCTTCCTTCTTTCCTTCCTTCCTTCCTTCCTTCCTTCCTTCCTTCCTTCCTTCCTTCCTTCCTTCCTTCCTTCCTTCCTTCCTTCCTTCCTTCCTTCCTTCCTTCCTTCCTTCCTTCCTTCCTTCCTTCCTTCCTTCCTTCCTTCCTTCCTTCCTGTGAAGGTATCCCTTGAAAGACAGCTTGAAGCCTATGATGAAAAAGTGGGATACAGTTGAAAAGGGTATCCAGTATTTGAGGGAAATAGCCATGGTGGAAATGTTGTATGACCCTATCTTTGTTCCTAACCACCCACGCCAAGAACAGGACCCTGAGAGAGTGAGGATGATGTCTGATATATGGCAGAGGGGAGCTAATAAGCAGTTGGTAGACTAACTTTTTAGACAGTGTATTAGTGACAAATTAAGGGGGAATGGCTTTTAACTAAAGAGGGGAAATTTAGCTTAGATGTTAGGAATAAATTCTTTGCTCAGAGATAGCGAAACACTAGACCAGACTGCCCAGATATGATTTGGATGCCCCATTCCTGGAGGTTCGAGGCCAAGTTGGATAGGATTTTAGGAAGCCTGATCTAATGGGTGGCAACTCTGTCCATGGCACAGAGGTTGGAAGATAAAATCATGTATGATATGATAAAATCATACAATGGCTTGAGTTAGAAGAGACATCAAAGATCATCAATCTCCAACCCCCCTGCCACATGCAGGGCCACCAACCTCCACATCTAATACTAGACCAGGCTGACCAGGGCCCCATCCGATCTGGCCTTGAACACCACCAGGGACAGGCATCCACAACCAGCACCTCACCCATCTCTTGGTAAAGAACTCCCCCCCTGATATTTAATCTGTTTTCCCTCCTGCAACTTAAAACCATTTCCCCTTGTCCCACTGTTATCTATCCTTTCAAAGAGTTGACTCCCATCCTGTATATAGGCTCCTTTTAGGTACTGGAAGGCTGAAGTGAGGTCACCCTGCAGCCTTCTTTTCTCCAGGCTGAACAAGCCCAGCTCCTTCAGCCTGTCTTCATGGTGGAAGTGCTCCAGCCCTCTGATCATCTTTGTGCCCTTCCTCTGGACCTTCTCCGACAACTCTCTGTCTCTCTTGCATTGGGGGCCCCAGGACTGTATGCAGTATATCAGATGCAGCCTCATGAGGGCAAAATAGAGGGGAATGATCACCTCCCTGCCCCTGCTCGCCACCCCTCTTCTGATGGAACCCAGGATACCATTTGCTTTCTGAACTTCAAGAGCACACTGCTGGCTTGTGTTTAGTTTTTCATCCACTAGAACTTCCACGTCCTTCTCAGCAGAGCTACCCTCAAGGATTCCTCCTCCCAGTTTGTATATATGCCTGGGATTTCTCCGTCCCAAGTTCAAAATTTTGCACTTTGCTGTGTTGAACCTCTTCAGGTTCACCCGGGCCCACCTGTTCAAGTCTGTTGAGGTCCCTCTGAATGGCATCACTTTGTTCATTTGTGCGAACTGCACCATTCACATATATCAGCTAAGGTAATCACCAAATGAAAATAAGTAATGCTCTTGATCTACTTCACTAAGCTGTCAAAGAACTCTCCAAGAATCAGAAGACTACAGAAATTAAGAGAAAATGTGCTCAGGGATTATTTATAAGATCTTAGCCTTCAGATTAATGTGAGCATTTTAATTATAAACCTTCAGAAAGACCCGTCAGTTTTTACCATGAATATGCACTATAAATAAAACCTAACAAATTAAGCAAAATTAAAATAATAAAAATTGTACTTGCTGTTCCCCTTTAAATTAATAAACTGCTGGAGTCACATAATCTGTGCATGCAATTTACAAGTCATGCATGAAATTAAGAAGAAATTCACCTGTCATCACATGCCACCTCTCCAGTAGGTCATATAAAGAAGTTAATAAGCCATTTAGCATGTTTTAATTTACTTAGAATCAAAGTACTCAGAGCAATAGACACTGCATTTAATTCAAAAGAGTATTAATGTTAGTCAATTTTTTATGTTCCTACTACAATCTAGTAAAAGATTATTATGAATCATTGTTTCACTGTGTGGAAGCTATGAATGTTACATGCAGTTGTTTATAGTTTAGTGTATTTAGTGTATTTAAGTGTAAAAATTGAGTGGTTGTTAAGCAGGGAAAATGGATGTTTATTAGTTTATAGTCTTTCCCTAACAAATTAGAATTACTGATGAGAGGGATATTGATTCTTAATTATGTTATAAAGGAAGGGGAAGGGGAAGGGGAAGGGGAAGGGGAAGGGGAAGGGGAAGGGGAAGGGGAAGGGGAAGGGGAAGGGGAAGGGGAAGGAGGGGAAGGGGAAGGGGAAGGGGAAGGGGAAGGGGAAGGGGAAGGGGAAGGGGAAGGGGAAGGGGAAGGGGAAGGGGAAGGGGAAGGGGAAGGGGAAGGGGAAGGGGAAGGGGAAGGGGAAGGGGAGAGGAGAGGAGAGGAGAGGAGAGGAGAGGAGAGGAGAGGAGAGGAGAGGAGAGGAGAGGAGAGGAGAGGAGAGGAGAGGAGAGGAGAGGAGAGGAGAGGAGAGGAGAGGAGAGGGAGAGGGAAGGGAAGGGAAGGGAAGGGAAGGGAAGGGAAGGGAAGGGAAGGGAAGGGAAGGGAAGGGAAGGGAAGGGAAGGGAAGGGAAGGGAAGGGAAGGGAAGGGAAGAGGAAAGGGAAGAGGAAAGGAAAGAGGAAAGGAAAGGGGAAAGGAAAGGGGAAAGGAAAGGGGAAAGGAAAGGGGAAAGGAAAGGGGAAAGGAAAGGGGAAAGGAAAGGGGAAAGGAAAGGGGAAAGGAAAGGGGAAAGGAAAGGGGAAAGGAAAGGGGAAAGGAAAGGGGAAAGGAAAGGGGAAAGGAAAGGGGAAAGGAAAGGGGAAAGGAAAGGGGAAAGGAAAGGAAAGGAAAGGAAAGGAAAGGAAAGGAAAGGAAAGGAAAGGAAAGGAAAGGAAAGGAAAGGAAAGGAAAGGAAAGGAAAGGAAAGGAAAGGAAAGGAAAGGAAAGGAAAGGAAAGGAAAGGAAAGGAAAGGAAAGGAAAGGAAAGAGGAAAGGAAAGGAAAGGAAAGAGGAAAGGAAAAAAGAAAAGAAAATTGCAAGGGACCTGACCTTCAGGAATATAAAAAAAGAACTTTATCAGCCTTTTTGCATAATCCAGCTCAAGATCAGATTTAGGTATTACGGTTACAACTGTTATTTTATTGTTTACCATGTTATTTTATTTAAATGTTATTAACACTTTAATTAAACTTTGAAGCCTCTAACATAATCAGTTATACGCTGTGATATCATTGTATTTCTGAAAGTCTTAGCTATAAAAAATGAGATAATTTTAGAAGGTAGGCTGCATATACATGGTGAAATACTTGAGAAGATGAAGGTAATGAAGAATGCATTAGAGGGATAAAAAGCAATATTTTGTCACCAATAGTAATGTTAATGTTAATTGTTGTCTGTAGGCGATATTTAGAACAAAATGAAGCTACTCAAGCTATTCATATATCTATGAATATATTAAATACTCAATTTTTACCTAAAAAGAAAGAAATACCAAAACTCAATGCTAATAATAATTTATTTTTATAAGTTTTCAGCTGTTCATATCCTCTACTTCCATCCAGAATAATTTGTGCCCTTTTCATTTCTACTTAAGGATGATGATCTGCTAATAGAATCACAATGGCCAGTTGTCACCTTTTTCTTGCTTTTTTTGACATCTGATTTTCTTGAAGAGACTCAGGATAAGATGCAAGCAGTTCAGAATAACTGAAGATAACATGCTTAATAATATCTAGAAAATGCCACTATTTAACAAGTAATTAGAATTTAATAATGAGAAAATGAAAATTTAAGAATTTAAGAACGAAATCCTGCAAGTCATAGAAGATTTCAATGGTAGTGAACATAACTTTTCTCACTGAAGGTGATATTCTGTTATTTATGAATGACTTTACTGATTTATTAGGGCTTTTCGGGCTTCAGCTCTTCAAGAAGAAAAGTGATTATACCAGACCCCATAATGAATAATATTAGAATTGACATTTCCACAGATAATTAGCCTTCAGGGAATATTCATATAAACAGTACTGCTGCCAAAAGTTTTGCCTCTAATCCCCAGAGAATCAGTGATATAAATAAGTTGACACTGAATCTCCAAACATGGAAGCCTGACAGATAAGATTTGCATTAAATAGCAGAATAACACAGATTTTACTAGTTCATTTCAGCAGTTGAAGGGTAAGAAAGCATGTCAGACAATTTGAGAATTTGTCAAACTTATTCCCATTAGCCCAACCCACTAATAAGCATGCAGTTTGGAACAGCTCTTCTAATGTTGACTAAAACAAAAAGAAATAAAACCTATCACATCAGATTTCACTGCAACATCTCAGTAGCACTTAGATATCATTACTTCTTTCTGTGCAGATATTATCTGACATATTTTCATGCATGTGCTCCCTAATTTTCTCTAGCAAGCAAAAAGCTTATTTCTACCTACCAGTGTTAATCAATTCAACAGCCTTGTATTTGGGAACAAACATTATAGATTTCCAGTATAAACACACTCATAAGCAGAAGTGCTCAAAACAAACAAACAGACAAAACCAAAACCTTGAACTTATAGTTTTACTTTAAAAATCTAGTTGTCCTTATTAACGCTTTGATGATATGCTAAGCTATATCTTATAATAAGCTATATCTTATAATATCAGGAGCAAGCTTTAGATGACAAAAAAATTAAAAAAAAATAAAAAGGTTATCTCCTAATTCCTAAGAAACTTGAATACGGTTATTGAATGACTAATGAATTAGTTAAACTTGAAGTTTAAGCCTTTCTGTACTTGTTAAGGTATCCAAACATGATAAAACAATAATTAATTAAATTGAGGTTCATCCTTGTTTTATTCATATGCATTTATATGCATTCTTGTCAGTGTCTTAAGTCATGAATACCATGGATTGAAATAAGAAGGATAGTTCTCTACCACAGAGAACTTAGGTTATGTGGATCTTGAATTACATCTACTTTCCCCCCTCTTCTTCTAATGCAAGAACTTCTACTGAATTAGATTTCCTTACTGGCTTTTGAACACCCTAGTTGTGCTGATTGAAATGGTATAGTGTTTGAAAACTCATAAGGCTTTTCACTCTATCCATTACAATTAATTCCCTGTAGAATCAGAATAACATCTTCCCTTATCCCACGACTAGAGGCCAAAACTAAAGAATAAAGAAAACATTTTAGCCTATGTGTTTTTCTCATACAGGCCTTTAATAGCATTCTCTCCCTAACATTCTCTGCATGATTGCCATCACTAGACATGTTAAAACACCAGTTCTTATACACAGTTCTTATACATGCATATACTATATGCCTATACACAATATGTATATTATATATATTTACATATACAGAAATACAATATTATCAGGTTACATATGTTACCTCTGTGAAAAGAAAAATATGTCAAAGAATGCCTGCAAACCGTATGAAATTCATACATCAAGACTTACTGATGTATGTTTACTGTTCTCTCTTTCGTCACTCCTGTGAAGTCTCAGACTATGCATATTATTAGTATAACAGTCTTTTGGTTTATTTTGTCTAAGAGAAATGAAGCAAGGTGAAACCTAGCGCTTTACTAATATATATATATATATATATTTTTAAACCAGGATTCCTCAGGTTTCATTTGATCATCTCCACTTTAGCGTACCAATCAAAATATATTTTTTTTCTGTTTTATTTGAAATGATGTAACTCCACAGACTGTTTCATAAATACTGAAAGTTAGTTGTTCATGTTTTATTTTGCTGTTTTTTTTCTAACTAAGATGACCTTTTGTTTACCACAAACTTCCTGATTTCTTGTCACATTGTCCCTCAAGTTCTTAAAATAGAAACAAGCTCTCAACACTGTAGCTTCTGAGAAAATAATGTCAAGACAAATGTGGGTTTGGGAAGATTTTGAAACCTAAAAGAAATGAGACTGTGGGATGCCACTGCCCTTGAAAGTGTCAGATAGAAGTACTTCACTAATTATGGATAAATAGTTAGGTTAGACCTTTTTAAAATTTTGTAACTCTACAAAATTGAGAGTTTGTGTTTATAATGTACGAGCACAGTTTATAGGAAGCAATGCAATATGCATTTGGTACTTAAGAGGAAGCGTGGGAATATAACTAAAGAATTGACCCAGTAAAAGAGATTGACTATATTTGCTGTTTTGCTGTTGTTGTTTTTGTTTTTGTTTTTCTGATCTAGTAGAAGCAGACTACAGATGCCATTGAAATTTCAATCTGGTTAGGAAAATGTTGTGTGTGATTTTAAAACTATCTTATAAATTCCGTCAAATTTTTTAGTTCCTTGGACTTAAATTATGAGACAATGAATGTCATTTCTATAGGCTTTCTCCTTCAAATAAAGATTTTATTTTCTGGAGTAGCTCAATATAATACCCACACAATGAATAACTTCATCTGTACATGCAATTTATTAATATCTGTTCTTAAACTTGACTAAACAACACCCAGTTTCTCACTGGTCATTGTTTCTTTACCAGTATTATGTTTATTTATAGCAGAGCAGAATACTACCTATTCTGTGGACACACAGTAAGCCTGAGTGAGAACCAGTTTCATGGTATTTCAGGAGATCACTGAAACAGAGTGTCACCCATTTAGGCATAGCAGTTTCCCAGTATTACACTTCTTTCCTCTCCCCCTCCAGCAATATCTATCTTTTACTATCTGTGAGAAGAAATAAAAGTCATCATATTATATCACAGTCACAGCACTATACAAAATAACTTTCTAGCTCTGCAAACAGAAAGTAGTTAATTGTATTATAAAACAGATGTTGCATATTAATCACATCATGTTGCAAAATGCTCCAAACCTCATTTCAGTATACAGTGCCAACGTGGCATATGCCCTATTTTTTTGTGGAAACCTGTTGCACTTACACCATAATGACAGTAATGCACTGGCAGCATAGTACTTCCAGTAGTTGTTTACCTGCTCTTTTCCTTGCAATGGTAACGACTCATAACGTTGTGAAATTAAAAATACAGAATTACTCATAAATAGAACAAAAACCAAGACTCTAATTAGTCCTACTTTGTGCAATTTTTGTGCCAAAATTAATGTTGAAAAGTAAGCATGAAATGGAGTGTGGTCTTCAGTATTTAAAAAAAAAAAAAAAAAAAAAAAAAAAAAAAAAAAAAAAAGAGTCTCTTCCTCTGATAAATTCTGGGGGGAAAAGAAAAATAAATTTTGTAGAAAAACTGTTTTCTAGTCATATAGCATCCCCTGCAAGGAACTGTTTTCTAGTCATATAGCATCCCCTGCAAGGAATAAATAAAGGCTATGTTGCTCAAAATACTTCATATTGTAAAAAAAATATGGTTGGGTTCATATTGGAATATTGGCACATTTTCACCGTTTAGTTATCCTTATAATTAGTTGTTTTCATTTCATAAATTGCCGTGTACTATCACTATTTAATTTGTTCTTTACTGTTTCACTGCTCCTCGTCACGAATGTTTTGCTATCTGGACTTTTACCGCACTGCAGAAAATCAGTTCAGAAACATTCTGTTGCAGCTGCTGTTGTGGTCTTAAATAATAACTTGGAAATAATTTTGAAGAGTAAATTATAATGACATGTTGCTCAACTCATGCCACCATTATAAACATCTACTTAGCATATCAACCCTGTTTTAAGCTTGTAAGGAATTATGTTTCTGTTTTCAAGGAGATCTCACTAACTTCTTCATAAATTGAACAATAAAAACTAATACCTATAGAGAAAAGAAATAAAATATATATATGTATATGTGACTACAGATAGCACTAGCAATATGAAGATGACATTTTTCAAGCAATACTTTGGCTTATACTTAGTATAGGTGCTGGGGGGAGGGGGAGGGAAGAAAAAGTATTGGTCTTTCAGAAATTTCAGTTTTCCCAAACAAAGAATAAAAAAAGGATATGGCACAGGCAGTGTTACGTTAACTCCAAAAAGAAATATAGTTGAATTTCAGGATCTACAGACTGACATTTTCAACACTATTTTAAATAACTTTTAAAATGTTACAGATGACTTAATAGATGTATAACTATTTTTTTGTAACTTTTTTTTTTCTCCTGAAAAATAAAAAAATGAAGTCTATTCTTTGACTAAAGCCACTGTTTTCAGTTCACAAATTCACAAATTACTTTCAAAGAGACTTCCAAATTAATTAATTTGGAAACAGAGTTTTTATCAACATATGCTTAAGTAGAGAATAGTTCTGTTATCTCAATACATGTAATTTTGTTTAAGTACAAGACTACATTATATATATTAAATGTTACACATGTATCTTTCAAACTCATATTAGTTTTTTTTTTTCAAATAGCATCTGGACAAAGTACCAGTCAAGCTGTTCCTTCCATGTACACAACTACCGTACAAAGAGTGCAGTAGCTCATTTCATTAGGAACTCTTTAATTTTGCTTCCTAAGTCAATAAATAGTGTTTATGTATTTTTTCTCTCTTACTTCTGAGTTAAATTATATAAGAGTAGTGGATATATCCTGAACCTTTTTTTCAAACATTTGAACCTTGTGAGTTAATAAGCTTGAAAGCACTACTTACCATATATGTACAACATCCATTGATTTACTATACTGTTTGTTGCCAAAATATTTTTTTTTTTTTTGAGTCCTTTTCTCTGAGTCTGTGTTTTAGTGTTGCAAAACCATAGCTGAAATGTACCTTAGAGCATTAGAGATGTTTTCCTTCAGGAGAAATAGCAGAGCCAAATGATGGTTTATATTTTGTTTCATTAAACCTTGTGTGAAATGTTCTATAAATGCGATCAGATCTGATGTTGTAAAACTGAGGGCAGGTATCAGTCAGGTAGGATTCTCCATAATTGTAATTCAGCTTGAAAGAGAAAGGAAATGTGACTTTTTTAATTGCGAGAAAGAGACACTGTATGAGGATGATAACTACAACAAACACTGGTGATAAAGAAAATTAAATTTGAAACTGCTTTGAAGGCCTAGAGTAGCAAGGAGAAAACTGAAGTAAAGACAAAAGCCTAGTCTTGCCATCCATTATTCAGCCAGGCTTAATTGTCAGGAAGTTTCCAGGCAAGGCTTCAGTTTGTGCTCTAAAAGATTCTTAGGAACTGCTCTTACGCTGTGAGAGGACATCATGAGCCAATGGCAATTCCAGTTTCTCTATGTATTTATATAAATGTACATACACATAAATAGGACTAAATTTAAGGAAAACTGGGGGGAGGGAGTTGTTACAGAGAGTAGGAGCTACTGTGATTCTGTGATTGGAAAAAACTTCCCGGATCAGAGAGGAACTAAAGAGTTGTAAATTGACAAATGGAACAAAAGTTATATGAAAGCCCCAGGAGAGTAAGATCTGGAGCTGAGAAAGGAAGAAAGACTTATTTATAAAGATAGGATTAATTAGATTCCCAAGAATAAAATGATTTTCTAAGTACTCCATATTGTGAATGTGAAAAAAACACTGGAATTCAGATGGAACAGCCAGAATATTCTGTATGACAGAGGAGTTTGGTAGAAAAGACTTAATTTCAGGAAGCCACTGGCTTTTCCAAAGTTAGATTATGTGAAGCTTTGTGTATACTCTGGAAGTTCTTAAACAAACAAAGCTTTCTACAAGAATTTATACTGATCAAAAATTCAAGTAGCTTATTGTAAAATCAACTTAATTTTCCATTCCGTATTATTTGTTCAGTTTCTGAGTTGAAGGTGACTTGTTTCTTATGTTTTGAGAAATATTTTATTTGGTGATAAAATTTTGTATTTGATTTGAGGACACATTGTGGAAAAGATAATTAACTATTATGGGAAAAGAAACAGTCACATTCACATTTCATTTACATATGTGAAAGGCTTGGAATTACAAATATTGTGCATATTTACAAAACTGTACAGGTTACTGACTGCAGTGGCACTACTCGTAAGCTAAATTTGATTTGAGAGAAATTGGATATAGTTTGTTCTCTAGGCTTACAGACTTAGGACACTTATGTTTTTTCCCTCTTTTCTCACAACTTTACAGTTCTAGTGCATACTCAGTGAAGTTTAATATCATGACTCATACAGCTGTTATCTTAAGCGTTCAGTATTAAACTTGAGCACTTCATAGTATAGTGCTGAGACACCTAACAGGAACTGAAGTCGTATTTGAATATTACTAATTATCTCGTAATTCAGAGTTTTTATTTTTATTTTTTTTAATATATAATATTGGTGAGAATTGGGATCTGGAAAGATCAACACTTAAGTTTTTACAATTTAAATGGATGTTTAAGCTCAGAGAGAATGCAAAGGTGTCCTATTTTTTTATTATTATTATTACTTATTTAATTGGCTGCATGTATTGTTGGATTAATTTATTCACCAGAAAAACATTGAGTTACTCCAATACTGAGGATGAGTAAGATAGTGAGTAGAGACTTTTTGGAAGAAACAGTACACAAACAGTTTGATTGGGTAAAATGGGATAATTCTGTTTGCAAACGCACTTCCTTCTCAGCCTGGGAATTTGGAGATTGCACTAATAGGTTTTAAACAACAATTTGTTTTGTCTGTTTGTAGAAGAGGACAATATGGCATCTTTGTTAAACTGAGATAAAATGGACAAGGCTAACAAGGCTAAACAATAGTTTTCTCTACTAGATCAATTAATTATAATCTCCCAGTCATACTTATAAGATCAATGTAAGATTAATTATGGTGCAATTTATATATAAAACAAACAACTTTATTTAACTTTGGAGCACTGAAGCAATTTTCAAGTCTTTTGCCACTGTACTTTGATTAAAAAAAAAAAAAAAAGAATCGGAAACACTGATTATACAGTAATTCATACACACATATTGGAAGGATTAACAGTTTAGATTTAGATAAATTTTAAAAAAAGTTCTCATTAGTAATTTCACTAACAATCCCACAATCACAAACCAAATCCAGATGATTCTTATCTCTGTCCCCACAAACATACTTTTTATGTGACAATGTATAGAACTGTCTGGGAATATTTTAATTATCTAAAATGTAAAGCTATTTTTATAAAGAGATACTTTAATCTGAAAGTGTATTTGGATAGAAGTCAAGAGTCTTCAGATGAGCTGACATTTTTAAAGAGATAATGCTGATGCTTTCCTGCTTTACAAGAATTTTGCCAAGACAAGTTTACACAGTGAGCAGTAAGATAAAATATGTAGAAAAAAAATGTGTGGTATGTAAATACAAGTTGAAGCTTTCAATCCATTTTCAGTATTTTCTTTGAAATTTCTTAAAATTAGCATTACAAAATATTGGTAATGATTCTTAGAGTTCTTAGTGATGCCACCCACTATTCAATTAGAAGTCAATGGAGAAGCAGAAATATATAGTTTTGTTTACTGTAGTGAACCTACTGATGAACAACACCAATGAAATAAAAAGAAAGATATTTCTGTGGTAGTTTGCATCTCTTGCAGACTGAAAGAACAAGGCCAGCTAAAAGATCATAAGGCTGAGATCTACAGACCAATTTTCTCCCTGTAAGAATATTAGTGGAAGACATTCTTGTTTTTGTTTTTCATGAACTGTGAGTAATTTGGAAAAAGAGCCTTAGGGAATGTAGGTGACATAATGCTAAGCGTGGCACTGACCAATGTTTAAGAACCAATATTCCAAAATGCTGGGCTAATGCACCTGCTCTTTCTGCACATATTCCAAAGAACTCATGCACAGTGCAAGAAGTTACTTGGTGTTAGTTACGCGGGAAATGTTTGGAGAGACCAACATAACATTATCCCTTAGAAGATATTTAGAAATACCATTGTTGAATTTGGACTTATCCTGATGACATTCTCTCTTGTCCTTTCTTTCAAAAAGAAAGAAAAAATCCGTGTGTGATTTTGCTCACTCATAACAGTAAATAAGAGAAAAAGAACTTGTCTAAATTCATCTTCCTCTCAGCAAAAAGATGCACCTGCCCAGAATAAAATCAAAATCAAGCATCTCTAAGCAATCAAAGTAGTTTCTATTCTTATGTTACAGCTTTGTCCTAGATCACCAAAGCCTCAGGAACTGGTAAGGAGTGCTCTGTCTGGGACTTGTCTTGGCTAGATCATTATGTATCTGGTTACAGATAACTGAAACAGCAGTTCTCAAACATCCAAGTGATTATACTTAATTAGCTTTAGATTCCACTCATTTTTGTATTACAATATGGTACCTTTTTTTGTAACAATGTTGATGTATGTCTGAAAATAGTAAATAATAAGTACAAATAAGTCTATGTAGAATTAACTATGATACCTGGGAAAACAAACAAACAAGCAAACAAACAAAAGTTTATAGAAAAGTGAGAGCATAACAGAGGCTGTGGAAGTGTCTTGATTGGATGATAACAGAGGCTTCAGGAGTGTGAACTGATAGTTAATTGTCAATCATATAGTCACGAGGAATGTAACACTGGGAGAAGGACAAAACTGTTCAAATACAATCAAACTATTGATTCTGTTTGGGTCCCTCACTACAAGAAAGACATTGAGGCCCTGGAACATGTCCAGAGAAGGGCAGCAATACTGGTGAGGGGTCTGGAGCACAGATCTTATGATGAGTGGATGAGGGAGCTTGGATTGTTTAGTCTGGAGGAGGCTCGGGGAAGACCTTATTGCACTGTTATTGCACAGCTTCCTAAAGGAAGGCTGTGATGAGGAGGAGTTTGGCCTCTTATCCCAGGCAACAAACAAAACCCGAGGAAATGGCCACAAGTTGTACCAGAGGAGGTTTAGATTAAACATAAGGAAAATCTTTCTCTCTCAGAGAGTGGTCGGGCACTGGAATGGCTGCCCAGGGAGGTGGTGGAGTCACCGTCCCTGACAGTGCTGAAGAGGCATCTGGATGAGCAGCTACGAAATATGGTTTAGTACTTGTGGTAGCAGTAGTAACGAGTGGATGGTTGGACTAGATGATCTTGTAAGTTGTTTCCAATCTTGTGATTCTATGATTCTATGATTCAGTGTTCTCAGAGATTCTATGTTAGGATGTTACATAGAAACAGGAACTAGTGAAGAAAGAACACATTTTTGAAATTATAAGGAAAAGTATAAAATTATATCCTAGAGTGAGATTAAACATCCCTACTGATGTCACAGTTCTTCCTATGGGGGAGCTGGAATGCTGGTAATGCTTTGGGACCCACGCTCCCAACTTCATTCTTAGAGAAGACTGATGCATTTGACCTTCAGACCTAGAGAGTGAGGCTAAGGATGGAGAAAACTGATTCATCAGTTTGATGAATCAGAAGTTTCCAAAGTGTAATAAGCATAAATCAGAGACCAATCTCATGAGTAGGGGAACTAAATGAAGTCATTAGAATGTTTCTAATGACGTATCTTTGAAATTAAATACCACTTCAAAACTACTTTCTACTTTATCCAAAATATTTAATCAAATTAATCTCTAAAGTAACCAAAAACTTTAAATCTTTCTATCTAAATAAGATTATCTCCTTAGTTGTGTATTTGAAAAAATATGTCAAAAAGAAAATTTGTGGGGACATGTAAAGAAAACACTCTACATATAGCAAAGTATAATTTTAGTTACCTATAACTCAAACTTCTGCTGTAGTTGCAAAGAGTTTCCAGTTTAAAAATAATGAATTGATCATCAATATGGAAGATCTATTTTGCAAACAAGCTTTTTTGCTTTCATCTTATTTTAGTTGTATCTACCTTTATTTCTTAAAATATGAAAATTAATTTAGTCTGATGAGTCTGACATGGAGAATATACACGAAAGAGACATGGAAGTCATTTTATATTCATCACTCTTAATTTTGTTAAATGTTTCAGATGTTTTCTTCCAGAAGTTGATTTTTTTTTTTCCTTTTATAGGTTTTGGTTCCTTCCTCCCTTTCTCCTTTCTTCCTTCCTTTCTTCCTCCCTCCCTTCATTCCTTCCTTTCTTCCTTCCTTCCTTCCTTCTGGTAGAGAAATTACTGAAATCAGAGTGTGAATTGTGGCATTACATTAAAGCTTTCAGCTTTCTTGGAGGAAATTATAACTTTAGGAGCATTTGGCAGAGCTAAAGATAAAATATTTCTGTTCACTCAGAATATTTCTTCGAGGGATTTTGGGGAAGCATGAAAGTGATCTTGCTCTTACTTACCAGATGTCAGCCAAATATATGCCTTGTTTGGCAGTTTATATCCCTTGTTTATAAGTCAGAACTAGTTACAATAATGTGACCAATTAAAAAACAGAAAAAGAAGAGAGAAAAAAAATAATGTATTTTTCTCATATACTGAAATTCTGTTTTTCTCAAGTAATTGATAGTTTCCATTTGACCTTTTGTGTTTTCCTTTGCTGGCTATTTTTATACTAAAAAAATTTCCAGTGACCTGTATTGTTAACTCAAAATTGGAAAGAATATATATATATCTGAATATATTTATCAAGTTGTTAGGATAATATTTTATTTGCTCATGTGCAAACCACTATGCTCCAGATGCCTAAAACTCTGTAAACATGAAGATTCAGTTGAAATGGGCTTGAGATGAATCCAGAACTGAAAAAGCATTTACGGTAAAAATATACTTCTAATGAAGGAAAAGAAAATAAAGGAATAAAAGTTATCTGATAATTCTTCACCTACCAGATTCTTCTTAAAGCTGTTTTAGCTTGCTTCTTTCAATATATTGTCCTGTTTCAAAAATAACAACAAAAAAAAGAATCTATCAACCAATGTTTGGGCATATTTTTAGACTTTTCACTTTATGATCAATAATACAGTGGAGTAATGAAGAAGAAAATAGTGAATATTATTATTATTATATATTTTTTAAAATTATTACTATTTCCGTGAAATGATTCCTGAATGATCTGACATGGTCCTAATCTCACAGGATTTGATAAAATAAACTGCAAGAGCAGATAGTGAAGGCTTGTGGTAATATAATTATTACCTTAATCCTTCCCCATTATCAATATTTAATAAAGGCTTTTCAGAAAAGGCAGAACAGTTAGTGTAATATACTTAATGTCTAATTAAATATATTTATCAAAAAAATAAAATACGCTTTCTACTCTATGATTCAACAGAATTACTTAAATACAGGGCAGTTATGCTTGTCTTTCTTCACACAGAGGGATATTTCATGACATTAAATGGCAGAGGAGAAGCAATTCTAGTTCTGTAGAAATTATACAAACCTGATATTTTATTTCAGAAATATTATTATTTCTTGTTGTTTCCTATTTTTAATTCTCCAAAAACACAGTGGGAGGGAGATTTAAAAAAAATGGAAAAAAACTAACATCCTTTTGAGTACACTAATAATGTTATTTTATATTTGTTTGTTTTTTAATCATAGAATCATTTTTCATAGTGATTGGAAGAGACATCTGGAAATTATCTAGTCCAACTCCAACTTTATATATTATTTTTCATGTTGATATTTAAAAAGAGTCTTCTACACAAAAGTAATCAGAAATATATATATGTATATATAAATTCAAAACTATTTAGGAGGACAAAAAACTGTTTGTGATCAAAATCTGGAGGAAGAAACAGAAGGCATGCAATTTATTTGAAAATAAAGAAATAAACATTCAGAGTTGGTAAGTGATGAAATTTACAAAATAAATTTACAAAATAAATAAGAGGATTATGACAGGATAGCAGAGAATACCACTATATACTTTATTCCGGAAATCAAATAACTTTATCATTCATCTATACCTAATTTAACTAATAACATTTTGTCAACGGTTGACTAGCGGGACAGAGGGATTTCACAAAACAGGGGACCCAAAAATAACTAAAAACAGCAGCAACAATCTGAGGAGAAACAAACTAATTCACTAAATATAATATTGGAATGTAAGACAACACACTATAATATAATTAGAATTGAAGCTAATAAATAAAATATAGTGATAAATAAAACACAATGAGAGAGAGTGTTCGAAAGGTGGATAGGCTTCACCATAACACTGAGGTGAGATGCACAGTCTGGTTGAGTAGCAGAGAGGAAAGCAAAGAGCGTATCAGGTGACCTTGTCAGGGGTTGTAGCTCCTCTCTGACCACAGAGCTCTTTGCGGTGTGTAGTTCTTCTTTTCCGGACAGGTGCCCAGAACTGGAGTATTAACAGTTTAGCTCCCAGTGCACTATATGATGTTATGATGTGGAATACCGATAAACAAAAATCATAAAACCATGACATATTTTTTAATTACTATTAAAAAATTACTATTCTTAGTGTCATCAAAGTATACAGTATCAAATTGTCTCTTTCTTATCAATTGGTTTTCTCTTTAGTACAGTTTCTCAAGTAGAATTGTAATTTTATGTATCTGCACTTTAGTTTTGTATCGTTACAAGTCTTTTTACATTCCTAAGTATTTTCAAGGCTTGTGCTAACCCATTTGTAAGATGACAGTAGCAGACTTCCATGTTCTGCATTCCTCCTGAATGAATGGCAAGTGAATTGAGTATGTCTACACAGGCTGACTATGCATTTAGTCTCCGGTAGAAAAGAAAAGCACAAAAAAATATATAGAAGAGTTAAGGACTACAACTGCCTGAAAGGAGGTTGTGTTGAGGTGGGGGTCAGCCTCTTCTCCTACATAATTAGCAATAGGACTAGACGGATTGGCCTCAAGTTGTGACAGGGGAGATTTAGGTTGGACATTAGAGAAAGGGACCTGGGGGTACTGGTAGACAGCAGAATGACCATGAGCCAGCACTGTGCCTTTGTGGCCAAGAAGGCCAATGGCATCCTAGCATGTATTAGAAGGGATATGGCTAATAGATCGAGATTCTCCTTCTCCTCTACTCTGCCCTGGTGAGACAGCATCTGGAATATTGTGTCCAGTTCTGGGCCTCTCAGTTCAAGAAGGACAGGAAACTGCTTGAGAGGGTCCAGTGCAGAGCCATGAAGATGACTAAGGGAGTGCAGCATCTCCCTTACGAGGAAAGGCTGAGAGAGCTGAGTCTCTTTAGCTTGGAGGAGACAGATGAGTGACCTCATTATTGTTAACAAATATGTAAAGGGTGTGTCAGGAGGATGAAGCCAGGCTTTTCTCAGTGACATCTAATGATAGGACAAGGGGCAGCAGCTGCAAGCTGGAACACAGGAAGTTCCACATAAATACAAGAAAAAAAATCTTAACAGTAAGGGTAACAGAACACTGGATCAGTCTGCCCAGAGAGGTTGTGAGGTCTTCTTCTCTGGAGACATTCAAAAGCCACCTGGATGTGTTCCTGTGTGACCTGGTCTGGGTGTTCCTGCTCCAGAAGGGGGATTAGACTAGATGATCTTTTGAGGTCCCTTCCAATCCCTGACACTGTGATTCTGTAATTAGGAAATATTTTTTCGAGAGAGAGTGGTCAGGCACTGGAACAGGCAGCCCAAGGAGGTGATTGATTCACCATTCCCTGAGGTGACCAAGAGATGTTTAGCTGTGGTTCTAGGTGACATGTTTTAGTTGGTTAATATTCATGGTAGGTGGATGGTTGGACTGGATGATCATGGAGGCCTTTTCCAAACTTGGTGATTCTATCATTCTGATTCTATGATCACTTCCCTAATTAAAAAATCCAACATGAAAGAAAAATGAGAACGCTGTGCTTGTTGAACAACGTGATGCCACGCTGGGATTTCTATGACCAAGTACAGCTACCTAAATTCTCACTGCAGTGGTTTCATCCTACTGTCAAAATCTCAAAAAAGATGGGACTTGTACCTGATAAAGCACCCATATCTGAAGGTAATAATAAGTTAAGTGACTTATTTAAAATGTACAAACATTCTTATTCTTTTATGCATACACATGTAGAAAAGGCATATTTCAATAGATATATTAAAGCTTGTTGAAGTGAATTTTGCATCCAGGCGATAGAAGAAAGAAACTACAAGGACAGAAAACCACACATTTTCATTTTCCAAATGAAAGCAGGCAAACACCAACTTTTTCATTTTCTGCTTTGCCTACTTAACTGAACATAGATTGAATAATAGTATATTTGTACATGTGGTTAGATGACTGACACAATAGAGTTTTTTCTAGATTTTTTTCCTTGATTATATGGTCTCGCTTCCTTGTCTGCGTTTTAAGTCATTCTCAAAATTTAGGGCATCAAAATAAAAAGTAACATGCACAATTGACCCCTAATCCTTCTATCTTCTGTGGAATAATATTTTGTTTCCATGGCTCACATTATGCTTTGTATCAAATTTCTGTGTATGTCTATGAGATCTCAGCCACAGAGTAAATGCCTTTTTTTTTCCTTCTTTTGCTAACCTACAGCAACTGAATATGTAAAACGTTATATTTATAACTTTAGCTTACAGCAAATATTCCTTTTTTTTCTCACTGCCCTACAGAAAATGTTCAGCTAGACTAACCCAAACTCCAGCTTGTTACTTATGCTGGCAAAACTGCTTGCAAAGTCAGCACAGCCACTCCTCCTCAGCTTTAATCTTGCACCTTTTTGTGACAGGTAGAGAGAGTTCACAAACTAATTCCTGACATCTTGACCCTAATACTAACTAAAACTAATTTGCCATGACAAGTGGCTCAGTGAGGGAAAACAACAGTAATGATAACACCATGGGCAGATCATTATAATAGTCCTAGAGGAAAATAAATAATAATAGTAAAAAAATAAAAAAATAAAAAAAATAAAAAAATAAAAAAATAAAAAAATCTGCTTTTAACATTTCCTTTTTCAGGAGAAAAAGACATGGTAGCAAAATAAGTTAGTTCACAATGTTTTTCCATTTAAATGCTTTGCCTGTTTATCCTTGAAACTAACAGATCGTAACTCATAGAGAAATTAATCTATTTCTAGGAACTGCACCTGAATAAGAAGAGATATGTTGAAGTGTAATCAAAATCTTTTTAAAATACTCTTATCTGTGAGTTAGGTCATTTTGCCATATCTGCATTCCTATGTTATATTTCAAATATAACTGACTCATTTACTTACTTTATTTATTTATTTTTAGAAATGCAAAAAGAAAGAAAGGGGAAGGGAATGTTTAAAATTCTGAACTAGTTTGGTCTCTACCTTTTTCTAAATCTCTCCAAATTCTTTAGGTGTACTGATGGTAGAGACAACAATTTAAGGTTGCTCTTTATTTCGTAATTATTAAACATTGAAATAAACACTTTTCACTACCCTGTGGCAAAGATTCTTCTGGTTCTTTACAGTTGCCTAAGAACTGTATGGCAAACACTTTGTGGTACTTCCTCCAATACTGGCTGCTGGTATCATCTCTGCATTTTCCTGAACTTTATTTTTAATATGGAAATTAAATGGATAGTTTATCATAAAATTTTGAGAAATGTTTTCACAGAATCAAAATTGACCTGTTTAGGTCAATTTGTGCTGAATTTTGCTGATTAAATGATGAGACAGAGAGAGCACTCTGAGGGTTTGATTTCCTTAAGGCATCAGCATGGTTCTTCACAATGTTCGTTTATACAACTATCTCAGTCTGGACCAGGAGTGAGTTTTGAACTGAATCTCCCAGCTGTTGCTGCTACAGTGCTTTGATGTGCATCCTGGAACGGTACCAGAGTACTTGAAATGGATTCCCGTCAGATGATAAACTGAAAAATACTTGGCTCAAAACTATACTAAAATGCAATAAACATGTTCGGTTCATGACACAAAAGTGGAACTAATCTGAAAAAAACAGTCAGTGAAATATATACAGTATGAACATCAAGGTATCAACGCCAGCTGTTTTTCTTTACAGATACACCTATACAGGTCCTGATAATGTACTACTGTAGAAATCAACTTTAAGTCAGAAATGAGGAAAGAGATCAAAGAATTCCATTCTGTAATGATGCATCAGTGTATATATATTTTTTCAGATTTGTATGTACACTCCCAACTTCTCGCTCCTTAGGAGATGTTGCTCATCCTTCCTATATATGCTTAAATAATCCATTTATTATTTTTATTTGTTTCCTCATCATACATTTTATCTTTTCTGCTGCCTCATTTATCCTTTTGTTCCTAATGGCAAGGTTTATTTATTTATTTGGGAACAATGAATCACTCTCTTGTTTAGTATAAGTATCTACCTTGTCAAACATAAGGCAGTGTTTCAGACCAAAATATTATCTAGCAGTTTGAAAGCTACTAAAGCAAGCTTACAAAGCAAGATGCAGAAAGGTGACATAGTTAGAATCTATTTTCCATAATTTAGATTTTTGGTAAGTTTTCACAAATTAGCCAACACAGCTCATGTTCTGGGTGCAAGACTGTACCCAGAGAGTGGTGGTCAATGGCTCATTGTCCAAATGGAGGTCAGTCACAAGTGGTTTCCCTCGGGGGTCAATACAGAGTCTGTGCTGTTTAATATTTTCACCAATGACATTGAGAAAGGGATTGACTGCCCCCTCAGCAAGGTTGCAGATGACAACTGTGTAGTGCGGACAGCACACCTGAGGGATGGGATACCATTCAGAGACCTAGACAGTCTCAAGAAATTGGCTCAAGAGAACCTCATAAGGTTCAACAAATCCAAGTGCAAGATCTCACACCTGAGTTGCAGTAAGCTCCATATCAGTACAAGCTGGGGATGAAAGAATTGAAAACAACCCTGCTGAAAAGACTTGACCATATTGGTGGATGACAAACTATACATGACCCAGCTATATGCCCTCACAGCCCAGGAAGCCAGCTGCATCTAAGGAAGCATGGCCAGCAGGTCAATGGAGGTGAACCTTCCCCTCTGCTCTGTGCTGGTGAGACCTCAGCTGAAGTACTGCATCCAGATATGGAGTCCTCAGTTCAGGAGAGGCATGGACCTGTTAGAGCACTTCCAGAGGAGGGCCACAGAAATGATCCAAGGGATGGAATACCTCCATGGGAGGACAGGCTGAGAGAGTTGGGGCTGTTCAGCATGGAGAACAGAAAGTTTCAGGGAAATCCAGAGGCAAGGATCATAATTTTCAGTGTTGAGTTAATTTTTGTGATAGACATACAGTTTTATGCATGGAATATTGGTAAGTCTGAGATGAGGACTGTCACTTTCACAGAATAGGATTAAAAAAAATGAAATGAAGAGAAAAGACAGAGTCTTTTCAAAGACTCTTTGAAATTACTCTCAAAAGGAGTAATGGTCTGTAACAAAGTTTACCTTGTTTGCCTTTCTCCTGTTGTCTCGCTCTGATTTATAGGAGGAAGTGGAGGTTCTTTTAATACCTGAATACTTGGCTTGAGATTAAAAAACCATGGTTCAAATGTTGATCTGACCAGTTTATTACAAATCTTAATTACGGAGATGGGGAAAGGGAGGAAGGACACTGTTACAAATTAGGGTAATGGGGAAGGGAAGGAGGGCGATAGAAAGGATGGGAAAGAAGAAGCAAGGAGTCTTTATAGGAAGCAAGAGGGACATAGTCACCACCATGGATCCAGCGTGGTTCATAGTTCAGTCATTGATCTTCAGTAGTTGTGGGTCATCTGGCAGAGTTGTTCTGTTGACAATGACGCCGGCAACGGCAATGGCAACCATGGCGATGATGGTCCCTTTTCAGTGCTTTCAAAATAGTCGAGTCAGCTGTCTTTGGAGTGACAGCTCAAATCCAAAGTGGTTGAGTCAGCTCTCCTTGGAGTGGCAGCTTCTGGCTCTGGGATCTCAGCAGAAACTCCTTTGTTCCCACCTTCTGGGCCTTGCCAGCAGATAAGAGCAGGGATGCCCACCGGCATCCTGTTTTTCACAGGACACGATGGTATCATATCCCAATTTTCCCATACCTAGCTGGAGCTATTTAGTCACAGGCCAGATCTTCCACCAGTAAACACTCCTGAGTACTCTCTTCTGGAGGCAAGCAGCTCTGGAGGAAGGGGTTTTCAAATGTTCCCAAAGTGATGTTGATTGTCACGGTAGTACCCATCACTTTCCTCCTCAACAAATCAGTCAGAGTCTTATCACAAGAAATACCTCAGGAAGCAAGCTTTGAGACAAAACACAAAGAAGGATTCTCACACCTGTGTTCCTGGAGTCTAAATTGCATAGGAATTTAAAATGAAATCCCTTCTGATTGAAATATTTTACATCATGGTTCCCTAATGAAGGCTGTTAATGCATATTCTCATTCAGAATATTGGAAAGAGTATACTATATAAAAGGCCAAGTTCTAAATCCTGTACTGATGTATATCGCTGATAAATATTATTGGTATATTTGTCTATCATTTGATTAATGGCTCAGTATTCAGAGAATATAGTTGTGCTCACGTAATATTTCTCTTTTTATACAACAGCTGAACCCAATGGAAAATGTTCACTGATCCGAAAGGGCTTTGGTCAGATTCTCATTGACAGTCACTCAGAACACTCAGTTTTTCCTGGTACAATATTGACTGAGAGAAAAAAAACATGGAAAAAATATTTCACTGAAGAAAACTGAGTGAAGAAAGCTGAAGAATAGATTTTATATATTATTTATGGTACTTAATTTCATTTTGCATCTTCCCCTAGTGAAATAAGTTTCACTTAAAGTATCACATTTGTAATTACCTAATAATGTTACTACTCTGATAAAGCTCTTGAAAAACAAAACATCTCAATAGGTAGAAAAGTGGTTAATTTTCAAATATGAAATATACTTTCATGACTCATTGTTCCTGCTTGACTTGTGCTGGGAAAATTGAATGAGGATTTATCCACAGAAATAAAATCTACTTTTGTTTTAAAGTGGAATTACCAAGAATATTTGGAAAATAAATAAATACAGACATACCTAAACACATAATCTTTCAGAAGTGCTCCCCCACTACAAAATTTCAGCAAAACCCATCCTTTCCTCTTTTCAAGTTCTCCTAGCACATGTTAGATCAGTGTCACGACTGCTGTGTAGTTGTTTTAGAAGAGATATTTTTGCTGTCAAAACAGGCTTGTAAGAAATTTTCTCCTAACTATTTCAGAAAATAAAAATAAAAATCTTCAGCTTTGCCATAATGGCCATAAAACTTCAAAGTTTGGCCTACAGATGATGATGCATATGTGCTTTTCATATGTTGTAACTTCACTGCATTTCCTCCTCCATCTTTTCAAGTGATTTATTTTAAATGCCCTGCAACTAAAGAAATGAGGAATATCAGTGGGAAAATTTAAATGAGTCCCTTTAAATAAGCTTTGAATATCAAAGCAGATGTGCTTATGGTGTGACAGATGACAGTGCTTATTTGTAGTTTTCATTTAAAAGAAAAGAGCTGGTGCTAAAGTGTGAAAGAGGAAATAGTAGGCTTTGGTTTTCTTATTGCACCAGTATTAACTGATTCAAGACTTCTACAGTAATAATCACACAGCTTTCCCAAGAAAGTCATGAATGTTAGAATAAAAATAATGTAAAATGAATTTCAGTTTGGAAACATACCAACACTTGTTGAGATAACCAAGGTTAAGAGCCCTAACAATGTAAAAAAAAGTGATGAAATATTTTCAGTCAAAAGTCTACAGTAAGTGTATCTAGATCTTTAAAAGATAAATTCATCTTTCTGTGATTAAATTATGAGTACATCTACAGAAAGTTACTCAGAAAAATAACCTTAAATTGTATTTTATTTTGTTTTAAGAATAATAAACAATAAATAAAATTCTATTTCTGAAGCTAATCTTCTTTTCAGTATTTTCTTTGTTTTTCCCACTGGGGCATTCCAAATGTCATTTTGAACTGTGTGTTCACATGGATCATAACAAACTGCCATTCTTAAGTCTGTGTATTAATTCTTGATTATAGTACATCTGGGAATATTGGGAATATATAAACTGAGGAAAAAAAAAAAAAAAAAAAAAAAAAAAAAAAAAAAAAAAAGGAGAAAAATGGAATCTACTTATATGTCCTGAGAAACATGCTTTTGTAAGATGGGAAGAAACAAACAAAAAAACCCACATGTGCTTGAAATCTTGCCAGTATTATTTTAAAGCACAGAAATAAACATGTATGTTCTATTTCAGGAGGCACTGAACAGATTTATAAAAATGGTACTTTTGGAAAATATAAAGGAAAAGGAAATGTGTTAATAATATTTTCATTTTTCCATACAGTTCTTCATATTGGACTGTTGAATTCTGGATTCTAAATGTTACATTTTATTCTACAGCTTCTGGTCTTTTGTTTGTGGGAGGGAGATCATTATAGCCTGATCATTTCCAAGGTTCCACAACAATTTCCAACCTTTCTTTAATAATATTGAGTCAAAATCTTTGCTCTAAATCTTCCCTCTAATCTCAATTTCTATATATTTTAATACCATGATCTTTTATTATATTTTTCATAATATATAAAAAATGCCCAAGATTCTCATGGCTTAGATAGGCTGTAAAACGTGAAGTGGCTCACATTTGCATGTCTTAGCTCCAATAATCATATAGCACAATTACAAAAATTGTTCCAGCACCAGAATCAGAGGCATCCTGTGTTGACAGGTAATAACCAGAAACAAAGATTCCACAGTTCTTTGCTATCCTTTCACCATCCTCAGTCATCTTTAACCTGAGCAGCAAACTGCAGGATCCTCTCAAGATGTAATAAGAATCATCTGGATGATCATAGCCTTCGCAGCTCACTTCAATTTGTCCCAAATGAAGTGAGTAGAAGACTCTGTGTCATAGTCATCCCAGTCTTTGTTGTAGCACTGAGTAACCTTGGGGATACAGGAGCACCCAGCACTGCCTCTGGTGAATTGAAGCTGAGGGACTACAGTCTTTCATGAGGCCATGATATACCGGCCCCTCTGTAGAGTGAGGATCTGCATGTATCACAGCAGGACCCTCTCCAGCAGGCCCTAGCCCTGTGTGGGGCCAGCAGCAGTGCAGAAGAGAAAGAAGAGTGCAGCAACAGCCCTGTCAACCACCATGACAGATCTAGGGCATGTCCACCCAACTCAGTGCTCTTTCTGACACATTCAGAAATGCAAAGATTCTTGGGCAAGATCATAGTTATATACTATGTTTCACAAGAATCTGAGAAAGAAAACTATACAGAAATATATGACTGGATCATCAAGTTGTTTTTATTCCAATAATATGTTGAAGTGTATTTGCACCAACTAAAACCTTTGCACAAGAAGGAGGTTATCATATGTGGCCTGAGATTTTTCTTGACCACTAAATACAGAACAGTTGTTATTTGCACAGTTTCAGTTGTTATTATAGGAGGTTTTCAGAACTTCTAAGTTATGACTTCAAGAAGGAAAAAAAAAGACTAAATCATAGTTAAAATTGACACTGAGATTGAGAGACAAGGGTCTGTGCTGGCTGAACATTTCAGGTGGCATAATGTCACTATGCATTTGTTTGAAAAAGAAAAAAAAAATCAAAGACATAGACTGTGAAGGATTGGAAACATAAGTATTAAACTATTTTATAAACCACATTTTTTGTTCTTAAAAAAAAAAAGAAAAAGAAAAAGAAAAAGAAAAAGAAAAAGTATAATGGTATATAAGAATAGTTGGTTTTGGTTTTTTAATTTACAGTTTAACTAGATATGTTTTAGCTTAAGAATTTTCTGGAAATCAGTTACATATGGTAGGCACATGGGAAAGACTTCAATTTTTAAGATTAATGTATTTTTAACAAAGTGATGAAAACCATATGCTGTACGCAAATGTATATGTACAAACATTGTTTCCCTGACTCCTTGTGTATGTATGTATTTCAGTATTACTTTCAGACTTTGGATTCTATTTTACCAAATATATTATTGAAAAATATGTCCAATTCATTGTTGCTCTGATTATTATGTGTGTGTATAATTTTCCTTTGTTTGAATTTTGTGGATTTTTTTTTTTTAAGCAATATATTGCATTGCTAATTTAAAGATGGTTTAATTCTTGACTATTTCATTATTGTAATATATCTTCCTCTAGAATGTCGTTTTCTTCCTCTTTCTCAAAAGTAGCACAAGAATGGGAACATGGAAAAATGTTAATAGCCTAGAGTCTTCTTAGGAAGCCTTTTTATTTATTTATTTATATGAAAGGGATATCTATGTCATGCATTTATAACAATTAAACATGACAAATTTTAAAAAATTGATTCACTCAGTGTTAGTGTTTGGACTGATCAGTATCTTTGTTTAGTCAGAGTAACTTGTATTGACTTCAATTATTTTTGAAGTGTCTTAAGATTTAAAGTCTTTATATTCCATTTTTATTTATTTTATTTACTAGTAATTATACTTTTATTTACAAGTCCCATAAGTAGACTGTTGTCTATGGTATCATTATTTTCAAAGATACATTATTTAAATAAAGTAATAAAAGCATGTGAGTTCTGGAAAAATAAAGGAAAAACAAACAAACAAAAAATAAAACAAACAAACAAACAAACAAAACCCACCACCTCCTGTCTCTGGCTTCACTGTTTCTGCAATAGGTCATATGAAATTCATACATGAAGTATGTCACTTTTTTTTCATGGTAATATTCACATTTGTTTTTATGGTGTTTTGACAATTCAGAAGATACAAGGCCACTACTTATGGGGCATTAGTTTTATTTATAGATAGAAAGACAGTCTGAAATATACTTTAGCAATCAGCTTCAGTGCAAAAAGACTTGCTCATGTGCAAAGGATGCGAATCTGAAGTTACATGCTTCATTGGGTAAACAAATATCTGTAGATACCTTTGAGTACAATACAACCCAATAATGTTTTTCTACCCTATGTCTCTATTCTTTTCTTTCTCTCCTTTGTTCTTTCTTTCTCTCTCTTTCTCTCTCCCTCTCCATGAGTTTCTCTCTGATTTAGTGGTATTATTTTTTTCAAAGTCACTTGTTGTCAAAATGGCCATTTAGCCAAAACAATTATGATCTACTTGAGAAGTTTCTTAATGGTTTTGTTAAAAAATAATAATAATAATAATAATAATAATAATAATAATAATAATAATAATAATAAATAAACAAATTGAATATTTTAAGAATGAGTAAATATCTCCCAAAATCACTTATTTGCTCTTTAAAATCCTTATTTTTCAATATTTCTGCCAAGTTTTCTCCATTTTTCAAAAGTTATTGTAATTTTTTATTCATTTTAGAAATGAATAACATCCTAGGAATGTCTAAAATGTATGCTTCCTGGTAAACTATTTCTCTTTGAATATTTTATTGATTGTTTCAATGACTTCATAAAGATTTTAAAGCTTCTTTTAATGCAAACTTTTTATGTCTAAACACAAAAATAAAATGTTTTTTGATACGATGCTTCTTTGCATCATAAAGCTATACTCTGCAAGTCCAGTTTTGCAAATATCTGCCATACTAGATCAGTAGCATACTTAGCATTGCTTGAATGTTGGATGTCCCATCAGGCCATCATTAAAAAGTTCAAATGAAGTTTGTCAAAACACAGAATTTTAAAAAATGTTATTTCATTTCATCCAGACATATTTTATCAAATGACCTATCAGTCACAGAAATAAAAACATTGTATCAATCAGAGAATGGTAAATAACAATTTTTTTGTTTGTTGTTTGTTTTGTTTTTGTTTTTGTTGTGTGTGTGTGTGTTCATTACAAACCAATGGAACATAGAACAGGGATACTACTTTATGAAAAAAGATCTGCCAACTACTTGTACACATAGATGTCTGTGAGATAATAAAGAATTAATAATATTAATATTCTTTCAGTCTAAGGTATGTAATGCTTTTAACAGATCCCAAGGGCTTTTATAAGTTTTGTGTGCTTCAGTAATGTAAGATTGAATGCTGTATCAGAAACTGTGTGAGGCTTTGGACCTGAAACACAAGGAGAACTGTATAAGTCACCTTCTTGCCAGAACTTCCAGAGGAAGCGTGATGGCTCATGAAACCTGGTATACATAATATTGGCTTCATTGGTTGGCTTCATCTTTTTTTCAGCAAACTTCTACAATCCGTGATGAGTTTCAGATCTATGTAGAAAAAAAAAAAATACATTAAGGCTGCATTTTTTTAGACAACATAAAATATCTTTTTACATAACACAACTAAATGACAATGATTTAATATGAAAATCAATAATGATTGAAGGACTGGGGCCTGCTATTTTGTCTACATGTACCTATTACATTTTCTTGTGTAAATATATGAGTCTTGAACCAAATCTGTCAAAAGTCCAAAAGTCACTGAGCTTTGAAGTGAAGGAACAGAACATTCATTTGTACCAGATTTCATGAGGAATTCATTATTTTAACACATGTGGATAGGGTAAACAAATGGTTTTACAAGCTGAAAGAGGAAGACAAAAAAATCCACAGTCATCAGGAAATTATTTTTATTTCAAAAGGCAAGAGCTATTTAAAGTTAATGCATAATTAATGCCAATAATTTGTATCCCACTCAGAAACCATAACATGACGTAAATTATAAATGCATTTTAATTGCGTCTAAATTCCATTTCTCTGAAGACTACAAAATCTAAAGGTATACACTCTTGAGATTTAGTTATAAGTTGTTAGGCTTTTAAGTAGCAAATGTATTTCCTGGAAAAAATATTGTTGCCAGAAAAATACTATATATAGTTAATAAGACATTTCAATATAATAAACAGTAAGATGAATAAAAGAAAAACAAATTACTTAGACAAGCACTGCCATATTTATAACGTAAGCTGCCTAAAAAGGTCTTATGGAATTGTCATTGTTTCTTGAATTACAACTTCAACAGTTTCCATTTAACTGTTTTTCCATATTCTGATTCAATTGTTTTCTGCTCTCGGTTGTTTTTTTTTGTTGTTGTTGTTGTTTTGTTTCTTTTGTTTTGTTTTTGTTTTTGTTTGTTTGGTTGTTTTTTTTTTAATCTGAACTCTATTTCCTGGTGGTTAGAATAATCTTTGCTAAGACAGACAATGTTTTAAAAATTCTGGCAGTATTTAAACAAAACATGTGAATAGCATGTGAAATCCTATTTTTTACCCATACCAATTATATATGTATATGTATATATATGTCTATAAAAGTAAATCTGAAAAAAAAGGCAAATGTAAAATAATCCCCATAGTCTTCCCGTGATTTTATAATGGATAAGTAATTAAAACAGAAGTGTAACATCATCTGTACTTAACATGTTACATCCCAGTTTCTTCATCCCAAAAGGAAATATGCCTTCTAGGCAGACATTTAAGTCAAGCAGGCTAGTTTTGCTGAGACCAGAGACTGGTTACATGCTGTGATCTTTAGTTACAGATGGCCTGCAGATTTCTGTCTGGAGCCCACCATCAGCCAACTTTTAACTCTATTTGCTTAAGTAAAAATAGGTTTGATTAAGCAAATTTAATAAACCTTTATGAATTGACTTTTTGCAAGAAAGAACAGATGTATAAAAAATGGAGAGGAGGAGTTATGTGTATGTATTTTAAGGTTTGAATCACAACACTGTTCTTAATGAACAAAAGAAAAATATTCAAAAGTTTTATATATATATATATTCTTATTTGGGTCTGGATTGGTTTTCTCACTGATGATACATTTTGCTTAGGTGATATCAGTGTTGGGTTTTGAGTAGTTGTTCAGATAGTTGATCATTATCAATGCCTAAATATGAAGACTCTTTAGGTAGAAAACTTAAGCTCTAGAGTGAATAGTTTAGCTTTATCTATCCCAAATTAAAATAAAATTCCAGTTCAAACACATTTATTTTTATATTGTCATTCAAAAACTGTAACCAATGGAAGTGATATAGTCTATATTAGTGCATAAGCATTTGACTCTCAGAATTTATTATTTGCCTGAGGACTTGTTAGTTTAGAAAATAATCTTAGCTATTATACAAAAGTTAGAGGCTTTTAAATTAAATTAAATAATAAATAAATATAAATATTAAATAAAAGCTCACAGTTTCTAATTCTTATCTTGGAGTTTGGTTCAATATTCTATTATTCCTCTGTGTCTGAAAGTCAATAAATTTGGCCTCCTTTAGATTAAGTGATATTAGATTAAGATATTAAATGATGTAAGAGCACAACTGCCATGTCCAAGAGCCCCAGCTCAGTACTGTTCCTATCCAAATTCTGGAGTTCTGTCTGGTGCCCAGGATCTCCATCTATAATGAGGGACATACAGACCAATCAGTGCTGCCTTTAGCAGCACCCCACAAGGCCTCACACTACACACTAGCACAGACACCGCAATCCGCTCCTCCTACATGGCTGAGAAAGGCAGCAAGTCTCTGGTGCAGGCACACTCACATCTCCAGACTCGCTAGCACACACAGGCACTTGTGGGTGCCTGAGCAGTGGCACAGACTCTCTGCCCACCTAGAACCCTGCTAGATCCCTGTCATCTACTCCACGTTTCCTACCTGCCAGCTGCTCCAGAATGGTGTTTGCCACGCACATCCCATACACATGGTTTGATGTAGACATAGCAAGAGCAGCTGGCACTAGGCACATGGGCTGTGGCCTGCTCCAGATAGTGGCATGGAGCCTTCACTTGCCTCACTCAGCCCAAAGCCCCAGCAGACACACACCACTCCTGTTGTGGGGGCTGGCAGAAGAGCACACAGTCACTGCAGTAGACGAAACTGTGATCCCATTGTCTCCAGTAGCTGGCACCTCAGACCACACCCGTAGTCTTACTGCAGCAGCTAGCATCCAGTCCACTCATAGAGATTCCCCCAGTAGCTGGCACTCTGGATTAAAAATCTGGAGGATGCTTCTTAGATCCAGAGAGCTATGGCCGCTCTCCAGCTAATGAAACTAGGACCTTCACTCACTCCAGTGGCTGATACTGTCCTTCAACATGCATTTACAGATAATGCTGTAAGTTGTCAGCCCTTGGAGTCCTTCCAGTCTTTGCTGGTGGGATTATGGTAATAGTTTTTGTTTTCTGCATCAGTATCCATGCAGGGTCATTTTTTATATGTTAACTCACCTCTACAACTTTCTCTTTCCTCACTGCTCTGCTGCAATATGTTATATCCAATTTACTATATATGGGTTGCCCTTTACATATGTTAATTTTTTTGTTCTTCTTCTTGTTAACCCTAAAACCAGTTTTGTTCAGTTCCAAGTCTTCATTCCTTTAAGCAACCATTGTTATGCTTACAGTTGTATCTCCACTGCCAAGCTTGTGCCTTAGCTCTTAGCAACCTATGCCTGAGCTCCCCTATCCCACCTCAGGAGACTGAGTGAACAACTGTGCAGTACTTAGCTGCCTTCCGGAGAGTTAAACTGCAACAACTATTGACACCTATAGTGCCATATGCTTCTCATCACACACACACACACACACACACAAAGAATTACAAATATGACTGTGTACTCCTCACACCCCTTCAGCTTGTAAGGTTCACTTCAATCTGTTTGAGCATAGGACAAATCAAAAGGCACGTGTCCCATTTCCACTGAATTGATGTGTAAGAGATAAGAAAGAGCAATAGCTTCTTGAAGATTGATTAATAAAGAGCATGATGATGATCCTAAGTTCAGTAAGTATGGCATGATGGCTGACTACCAAATGTAAAATCATTTTGCAAGAGTTGTTTACAAATCAAGATCTCAGAATGGATCTAGAAACATTTTCACTGTGAATAAGAGAATAAATGGATATGGAACTTTGCAAAAAACTTTTCAAATGCTAGTGGGATGAGTGGACAATAGGGCTTGCTTTTTTTTTTTTAATTTTTTTTTTAATTTTTTTTTTACCTTCTTCTGAAATAGTGCAATTCTTTTGAAATTTATTTTTTCAGTTTCTATTCTGCTGCTTAATTCCATCCTTTTTCCTACTGCTTGTGGCGGCATCCTACAATACCATACTTCTAGTTTTAATCTTGAACAATACCTCTAGTATAATCTTTAAGGGAAATAAAATCTTTTTGAAATTTACACTGTAGATTTTGAATGATTTATATATATATATGCACATTTTTTTCCATTTATTTCATGTATTTATTTAATATCACTCCTAAAATTGATGAACAAAAGTAGTGTATCTAGCTCTTCTCAAAGTAATCATCTATGGGAGAAAAATAGCAGTTATTTTATATTCTCCAAGCCATTGTAAATTCTCATTTCAAATTAAATATAAGATAAATATGTATGTTTATTTCAATAAAAGCTTATGCTTCTTAAACTTATTTGTATCAATCACACATTCTTTAGGTTTGGATTATTACTTAAAGAAAAACTAGACATATCAGGTTTTTTGTTTGTTTTTTTTTCTTTTGTTGGAAGTAGCGTAGTTGGAGACGATTTCTATTTACATCATCTAAAATGCTGAAAAGAGCATAATTATATTTCAGTCTTAAGACTGAAACACACAGACCATTTTTACAACATGCTGTGCAATCTCTTTGATCATGAAAATAGCATCAAGTTAAGCATCATCCCGAGAGCACAAGAGGTCTCACCTGATTCACACATGTGATATTACTGTGTTTTTTAAAACTCTCACCATTAATTTATCTTAGGGAGCATGCATAGAGAGCACCTTGCTTTTGGTTGGATTAAAAATTGCCTGAAAATTGCAACAGCTCCAGATGTCCCACAAATGTAATATTAGTCCTTTACTGTGCAGAATGCATTTTCTCAGTCATATGGCATCCAACTCCAGTATCCTTTTTCATGTGTACACAGTTTATTTGATATCACATCTAACTTCACTTTTTCCTAGATTCCTGCTCTGAAATGAACTCACTAAAAGTACTATAATACTATTAGCTTTACTTTTTCTCTTGGAATAAGTATCAGAAGTCTGTGCAACTTTTTTTTTTCTCTTTGAGTGATATTTATTCTTGTTTTAAACACAGTGAAGAAGTCATTTGATTTCAGTCAGTAGACATCAATAAGAAATTTAAGATAAACCCAGGTTATACACTGTTAAATTTATTCCGTATTTGAAAATACACTTCATAAGAAAAGATATAGCTTTGGCTTTTTTCCAAGTATGTGGCTTGCAGATAACATGAGGAATTCTTTAAGTACATGGGGGGGAGTTAATTGCTACTGGAAATATTTTGAACCACATTCAGAATGGTTTAATATTTAATGAATGACTGTCTGATGTTTAAAACAGGTGACTATACTCTTTGCATTTAAATTAAAAACATGTGTTCCTACCTTATTATTAAAACTTTAAAAACCCAGAGCCTGTTGCATGTAAATGCAGGCATGCACTGCCATCTGTAAATTAGATTTACTAGTTCTGAATTGTTTTTATTACTTGGCACAAGTTTTATGCAAGTGTATTTCATTTATAACTGTCTGAATATATATTTCCACTCTAATACAGGTTTTGTTTTGTTTTGTTTTTTTCTCCCCTAAAAAATTAGCAGTTCTGAGAAACAGAGATTAGATATCTGTGAAACTGTGCAGGGAGCATATGTTAAATAGGCAATATTCACTTCAATTCTGTTCTGTTTCTCAGAAATTAAAATTTTGGACACAATCTTTTCCCTTTCAAGGTGAAAATACAAAACGAGAAGTTAATTCTTAGCGTACTGTTAAAATATTTAACATCAATATTACAAATGTAATTCTGCAAATATCTGCAAGCTGAGATATACAGAGCATGTGAGGATTGTCTATGGAGCTGTTTAAAACCATCACATTACTTTAATTTCTTATTTACACCTGCTAAATCACATTGGACATTACAAAATGCTTTCTTTTTTCTTTATTTAAACAAGAAAATGAATTATCTCAGTGACTAAAGTTTTTGTTTTATCACTCATAAGAGGAAGTCTACTGGTTAAGATATAGCAAAAATTTAGAATTACACTTCGGGTGTGATTCAGATTATTACTGAAGTACTTGGGTACAGTGAAGACTGTCTCATCTGTGTAAAAATCTTATCTACTGAAAGAGGGAAACATATAAACACCAAAATGATAAAATTCTATTTCTATTCTAATAATTTGAATACACACTGTAATATTTTCTGCTGTTTTCTAAATATAGTACAAGATAAAATTTTGATAAATTGGAAAAATAAATGAAGGAGGAATTGAAAAGTATCTGAACAAATATAAAAAGATCATTAAGGGCACAAACGCAAAATGATGATTTGTAGATACAGGATGCAGACTGAGAATGAGCATTCCTCAGTGTATGTGCCAGCAGTAAATCTCTTTAGCTGAAGATATATTTGCATTCTATAATACAGTGCCAATTTGACTTCCTCTAACCTGTAAAAAGAATTATAAACAAAGGAGGCAGAACAGTTCTGTCTCTCTTAGACAGAATTTTACTATAGAATTGTATTAGAATTAGAATTAGAATTAGAATTAGAATTAGAATTAGAATTAGAATTAGAATTTATTTATTTATTTATTTATTTATTTATTTATTAGAATTAGAATTTTACTTAGAATTTTACTATATGTGGTGGGGAACTTGACCACTGACGATAACAAAAAGAATGAGTTTCTCAATACTTTCTTTACATCTGTCTTTAAAAGTCAGACCAATTGTCACTGGGGTACTCTACCCCCTGACCTGGAAGCCTGGGATAAATAAACGTCCCACGTTTCAGGTGGAAACAGTTAAGATACCTACAGCTCCAACTGAACTGTCACAAGTCCATGGAGCTATATGAAATCTACCCTGAGGGAGTGGGAAGACATGATTGCCAAGCTAGTTTCCACTATCTGTCAGCCATCCTGGTCAACTGGAAAGGTCCCAGAGGATTGGAGACTTGTCAACGTGACTCAAATCTACAAGATGGGTTGTAAAGAGAATCTGAGAAACTACAAACCTGACAACCTGACTTCAATGCCAGGAGAGGTTATGGAACATATCATCATGAGTGAGATCACACTGCTTGTGCAGGATAACCAGGGGATCGGGCCTAGCCAGCATAGGTTCACAAAAGGCATGTCTTGATTGACTAGACTCATCTTCTGTGATTGAGTAATCCACCTGGTGGATGACTGAAAGGCTGTCAGTGTAGTCTACCTAGACTTCAATAAACCCTTTGTCACTGTCTCCCACAGTATTCTCCTAAATAAGTTGGCAGCCTGTGTCCTGGACGAGTACACTCTTTACTGGGAAAAGAACAGGCTGGATGGCCGGGCCCAGATAATGATGATGAATGGCATTAAAACCAGCTGGTGACCAGCCACAAATGGTGTTCTCCAGGGGTCGGTATTTGGGCCTGTCCTATTCAGTATCTATTAATGACCTAGACAAGGGGACTGAGTGCACCCTGTGTCAATCTGTCTGAGGGTAGTGTGAAAGGTGAGAAGGGCCCCATAAGTGAAAGTAAAAAGGCAAGAAGGCTTCACAGTGACTGAGATAAGGGGGGAGAAGGGGATAGTTAGAGATAGTTTATAGAAGCAAGAATGTAGGGCTCGTTAGAAAAATAAGGGATGGCAGACACCGTGTCTGGGATAGTGAGGGGGATGAAGGCCATGCCAATAAGGTTAGAGAACAACCCAGGGACATTTAGCAGGGAGGTGATTAGATGTCAACAGGGCAAGAAGAAACTGGTTTGGGGGCATGCACCCTGAAAGGTCAGAAGTTTACAGTGGAAAAGGCCAGAAGCCTTTTTGAGGAAGACAACAAATCTTCATCCCACGACCCACTATGCACACGCAAGAGGGGAGGGTCTGCATGCTAATGAACTCTCAGAGTTGTAATGAATATGTATCTGAATTCCGGGAAAACTATTGATTATGTATTAGTTTGGCCTATATCTGTAGCACAAATTTTCTTGACGGTATGCAAGTGTCATGGTTTTATGATTTTTGTTATCGGTATTCCACATCATAAAATCATATAGTGCACTGGGAGTTAAGGTGTTAATGCTCCAGTTCTAGGTACCTGTCCAGAAGAGAAGAACTACATACCCTAGAGGGCTTTATGGTCAGAGAGGAGATATAACCCCTGCCAAGGTCACCTGCTGCACTCTTCTTCGTCAGCTCTTCTTTGTCTCTCTGCTGCTCAACTGGACTGCACATCTATCCTCAGCTTCATGGTGAGGCCTATCCACCTTTCATACACTCTCATTATATTTGATTTATTAGCTTTAATTCTAATCATATTGTATTGTAGTATGTTATCTTGCATTCCGATACTATATTTAGCAAATTAGTTTGTTTCTCCTCAGATCGTTGCCACTGTATTTAATTATTTTTGGGTCCCTTGTTTCCCTTTTCCAGAGGCGCAGATTCATGAAATCCCTCTGCCCTGCTAGTCGCAGAACCAGGTAAAACCAGCCCGTAAAACATTGACACTCTGTTTATTATCTGATTTCTGAAAAATTGAGCAGTCTTACAATTCTTTCTGACATTATCATATTCTCTTAGACTGTAAAGATAGAAGCCCTGGATTCCCCTGAGCTCTACAGTCACCTCAAGAAAAAATATGAAGCTGATAATAGCCATGGGATTTGACATAATTGCATCAGGTGTTAAGGTGTTGGTGTCAAGGGGGCTGCAGAGATGGCTGTGCCTGACAGTCTGATTCCATCAGAACCACTGCAGGACAAAGCCCAGTCAGTTGGCCTGATCTCTCCCCTAGGAAAATATATTTAAGAAATGATCAGACATGTCAGACAGAGAGAAAAAGAGAACAGAAAGAGAGAAGAACAGCAGTGTGTAATGAGGAAGATGAGGAGGAAATTCTCACGTTACTGGAACAGAAATTCACTGCAGCATGTGGAGGTGCTGTGCTGGAGAAACTAAATATCTTCTGAAGAAGATAATATTTCTGTGGAAATATCTGCTTCAATAGATTTTCCTTATGGAAACTGGCCTGCAGAGGACCCATACTGCAGCAGAATTTTTTCTCAAGAACTGAAGCATGCAGCATATTATGATATATAATATTATATTATAATATATTTAAATAATTACATATATATAAATATTTTAAAATATTAAATATTTAATAAGCAAGTCTTTGTTTTTCAATTCCTAAATCTATTTCAACTGACAATAAATTAAATTGATTTTCCCAAAATGAAGTCTGTTTTGCCTGTGATGGTAACTGGTGAGTGATTTTTCTGTTTTTATTTTGACTCAAGATAGTCATCCTATTTTCTCCCCCTGTCCTATTAAGAAAGCAGGGGGTAAATGAGCCTTTGTCTATGTGCCAAGGCTAGCCCACCACACTGTAGAGCACTGGTGAGTTGTCCTCTTTTTCTTTCCACAAAATTATAGATCACTAAAGGAATTACTGCTGCAGCAGCATGGGTATAAGCACTGAAGGACAGTAGCTAGCTGGGCCTCTGACATGGGCTGTGCATTTGGCACTGAAGAATTATCAGAAGGTTCTTTACATGATGCTATGTGATCTGATAACACTTGTCCTGTCCCTATGGATGGCCCATCTGATCTACAACTCATGGATCCATAGAAATGTAACAGTGACACAGTAGTCACTGTGGACAGAAGGATTATGTCCAAACTAAGGAAAGTAAGAAAAAAATGTGGATAGATAGATTTTAGAGTTAAAAGTACAGAGACAAATATTTTGCAAATAGATAATAGTTAAAAGGATTGTTTTCACTACTTTTAGTTAGTGTTGTGTGAATTAAAGAAAAACATATTTAAGTCTAAAATTAAAGACATTCTAAGGAAAGTAAATGTTCACATGAATAATGCTTAATTAGAAGAATTATAAAGTTTATAAAGGTTTGGCATTTATTTTGCAATTTCATGGTAATTCTCATGCACAAATCTGGAATGGTTGTTCTTGTATTTTTTTTTTTTTAATCAAATTCAGTCTACTTTGTGGTGCACTGTTGGGTTCTCCAGAGTATTGATTAAAAGTGGTTTACAAAGCTGGAATCCATAATTTCTATATGAAATATATATAAATTTGCAGGAAATGCTAACTTAGGCTTCTGAGAGAAATACCAAAAAAGAACAGAGAAATCTGTAAAACACTAAAAACAACCTTTTAAACAAAACAATTGAAATAAAATAATTTTTGTATTAAAAACAAAAAAAAAAAAAAACAAATAAAAAGAAAAAGACATTAACATCTCAAGGATGTGCAAAAAAAAAAAATAGAAAATGTTGTGAACTGTATCAGATGACATAATCATGCATGACAGCAAAGGAATGAGTCAGGGAACAATTTTTTTCTTTTTTCATGTACTGATCTGAAAATTTGCCAGGCTTAATTTCTTAGTGCAATATGAGGAACTTCACTTCTAAACCCGTCCTTCACACAACTAAGTGCTAATTGGTTTACTGTATTGTTACTTGTCTACTTTGGCAGCAAGGATTGGTCCATAGGTTGCTACTGTGTAACATCACTGTAATTTCCCATTTAATAGTGACGCTTAACACAAATGAATTATTTGGATTCAAGATCTGTCACAAAAGAGCAAAGATAATATTCCATGTCCAATAAAAAGCTAAGTTTTGGACTAAATTCATCATCTTTGAGAAATGGTGCACTTTGAATACAATGAACATAATAGCCTTTCTGTGAAAGTCGATGGCCTCATAATAGTACTTTTTGTATAACACTCCTGTGATCAGTTTTGTGTTCCCACAGAGATTCTGGGTAGATGAAGGAAGGGGGTTTGTTTCTGGGTCACACATTTTAGAACCTTACAATCAAAATTAATGTCAGCTTCATGAAATTCAAAGAGTTCTGTGTTCTATCTTATTAAATGTTTATCACAGTACTCTTTCTTTTTTTTTTTTTTTTTTCCTTCTTTTTTTCATGAAAGTAACTGAGGAAGCATTTCTTGATTAGCTTTATTCTTACTGTGGGAATGGAGATTACATCTGATATGAAATGAAAGAAACCATTTGTCTGCAGTTACTGACAAAAACTTATCAATTAGATTTGTATTGCTAGCATACTCATTTGATTCCTAATGTATACAAGGGAATTTTATATATTTTTTTCCCTGTTTGAAGCCAGAGTTTTCAGAGCATGTATTAGATTACAAAGTAGAACAAAAAAGTACGGTTGACTATAACCAGTATGGATTGTGAAGTACAATACATAAATAATACATACCAATTTTTTCACAAATTCTTTTCAAGGAAATGTATTGAATTTAGTTGTCCAGCACATCACAAGTTCCTTGGTGGTTCCTTGGAGCCAGGGATCAGGAGCAGAGGCAGCTTCATAGGGGCTTGGGTAGGGTAAGGCTTGTCCAATAAACCCAACCTAGAGCAGGGAAGTTGTGGGAGCAAGGCACCTCACTGCAGATAAGGATTGATAGAAGTGAGAATAGGACATGGGCTCAGTAGGGCCAGTGGCTGAACAGGAAACAGCTATGGGGAGCTTCAAGTATCCCTGCTGCATGTTATCAGGGGAGGAGGTGACATCCTCAGGTGGCTGAAATAGGGTCCTGGGCTTTGGAAAAATAAAGAGCATGTCTACCTCTTTCAACTGGCTAGTGGGGCCCAGCCTGGTGCCCAGAGAACCAATGTCTGCTCAGGCTGGGAAATGTGGTGACTGCTTTCCTTATGTAGGTTCAACTGATAGCAGAGTTGAGCACATATCACAGAGACACACAAAGACAGCAAAGCAACACCAACACAAACTGTTGCAAAGGCTGCTCCAGTCAGTGACTGCCTTCAATAACAGACAAAATATACACATAGACAGCTGAAGATCTCTTCTTCTTTCTGGTAGAGATGGAAGTTCACTAATGAATACGCATGCACACATACCACTCTCTAGATTCACAAACGTACACACATTTGGGGATCCTTCAAGTGCCTAGCACTGAGTCTCCTCCACTTAGCGTTCCTCTTTCGATTCCAGGCTCATTGCCCAGATCTCTCAATTTCTCTTTCAGTTTCCCTGTCTGTCAAGTATCCCTGCCTGGATCCTTACCTGCTCCACAGGTCACCTGCTTGCTGGCTAGCCCAGCTTGAAGTTAACACACATGCACTCACTCCCTTAACCCTTACATATTTCGCATTTGCAAGTCCCTCTTGGATATACTAGCACAGACCACTCACCTACCAGATACTTTGATCTTCTCAAAAGGCCCCTGCTATTCATTTGATAGTCCAGGTTACACTTTGCTAGTAAATGCATGTGAAAATCACATGCACGTCAGGTTGGAAACACAGACATTTGCCTCCCTCAAACAGCCAGCACCAGGCATATGTAAGAAAAACTTCTCTAGGCCCCTATTTTGGTTATTTTGGTGCTTCATTACCTTTATCATAATTTTTTATTTTTTATTTTTTATTTTGCTTTATATCAGTCTAAATCTTCCCTATTATAGTTTGAACCCCTTGTCTTATCACAACAGACCTAGATAAACTGGGACAGCACTTACATGAGCTTGACAACACATAACATGAGGCCATCAGGTGTCCTGTAGTTACTTAATTACAGAGTTTTTCTCAGACTTCTATATTTTTCTGCTTTGGAAAAGATCCTGGATTTAATCTACTATGCACACACTATATGTGTCTGATGTAAACATGGCATTCTAAAGAAGCAAGCATAGATACATTTCCTGCCTGTTTTGCCTACACCAATGTAATTTACCAGTGAGGCTGCTGCTGCTACCAAGAGAGAAATTGAGGTGCACTAACGTGTGATATTAATGCACAAAGAACACAATCTGTATCCACTTACAGTTAATGTAAGATAAATGATTAATCTTTCAAAAGTCTTGCCATCCTTTCTACCCAAAGTGTACCTATTCTCTTTCCATGAAGAAGTGATTCTAGTCTTTTATTCTACAGAGTAATACTCACTTCTAGAAAGCAGTATACTGACCGCCAAAAAATACTAATCTGACACATTTATTGGAAAATGTTGAGGAAAACTGGTTTTATATTTGAAAAACAGTGTTTCTATTTTATTACACACATTTATGTAATTTTTTTTGTTTTGTTTTGAATTTGCTTCTGTCATTGCTTGTCTGTTTTGTTTATTTTTGTTTTCTAGCTTTTCTCTATTCTTATAGTAAATGGAGACAAGAGTCATTTAGAAACTGCTCCCCAGGAAAAGCGTATCATCATAAAGGAGCTAAAAATATTGGGAAAAGACAGAAGGATGATGGATCACTGTACCTCAAAGCCTCACTAATGGAATGAAGAAGAAGCTGGTAAAGATGTTCCATGGTAATAGGTTAAAGTGGAAGCTAGCAAATGTGAGCTACTTCAAATTTATTTTTGGTGTTTAATTGCCCATAAAACTTTCTTATCACTGTGTACTGTAATAAAAGCAAACAGTGTAAGAACTTGGGATTTAGCTTATGTGCGATTCCGATTTGTTTCTATTCCTACAGAAGTGTTCTTCCATGACATTAAAATATGTCCAGTGTCACAATTCTACATCAAGGTTTTAATATCCTGCACTTCTAGTAGGACAGGAGAATTCTCAGAGGCTCAATTTATATAATGCCATGAACAGTACAGGTTATTTCATAGTGTTTGTAAGCTTAAAAACCTATGAAGTTTCAAACTGGTTTCAATTACATCTGAAAGTGAATTTCCCACTAGATTAGGTCTTCTAAAAAGCCAGTGTTCCACTGTTTTTGAAAAATGCTATCAAGAAACATCAACAGTTTAAAAGAGGTTGTAAACATATGTTTATCTATAAGTCAGTATACATTTGCCCCTTGGTGGTCTAAGTAGTTCAGGAAGATGGGTATGCTCTTTTGATTTATTTAGGAAAAAACATTGCAAAAATAGCTTGATTGTCTGTTGTAGGGTTTTGTTGGTTAATCTCATCATGTCAATAAAATATTAATGCCTTGTGAGCTAAATTAATCTACATGTCAGCATATTAATTCCTTAATACATTCTTAAATTATATCAGTGAATTTTAATCTGAATCCTATGTGTGTTAAAATGAAATACTAAACATAAGACTATAGATTTTGCTATTGTATTTACATTCTGGTAATTAAATACAATTTAGAATCCTCAAGGTTAATTACATGATTCGTACCTTAAGTTCTTGTAAAATAAATAGCTGGAGATTTTTACTTAAAATGCTTCTCTCTACATATAAAACATGTGCAAATAAAGAATTTCACATCCCCCAAAGGGAAAGCATGTGCAAATGAAAACAAAAGGCTTAATAGTTTTAACTGCACCTGCAGTTATTGTAGTATTTAAGATGAAAAATGTAGCAGAAACCGATGTAGCTGCATCCTATGTACATGTCTTTTAATGTCTAATATATTCTTAGCAGTTGCTCATGCACATAACTAAGAACTATGTTATTTATGAGTATTTGAGTGACACTAGAAAGAATTTTTAGTACTGCTTTCAGTTGAGATGCTTCTTATTATATGATTTTCTGCTACTTATCACATAAATACTAATTTTCTAGCTGTCTTCCTTACTATAAAGTCTTTTGAAAAATGTTTTAGCCAGAATGATCCAGAGCCATTATTTTTTCTGACACATATGTTTAAATTAAATTGTAGAAAACATATGTATGTTATTTAGAGTTCCTTTTTGATAAAGCTTGCAACCATGATTTAAAAAATTTCAAGATTATTTGTTAGTTTGAATTGTCATTTGCAGTTCCTGTGCAAATTATTCTGATTTGTTTGATATATGTCTGCCTATTAATTAGGCAACTCTGTACAACATCTCAGATCTTCTTTAGGCAAGTTAGGCTGTTAATGCATCACCCTGCTGAATGATCAAGTAGATTCTCTTCTACTGTCATAATGTTCCACAGTGAGTTCTATTTAGAGCTGTTCTTTCTGTCTGTTGAAAGGTGTTACATCATGAGCCACAGGAACAGGTAAAAAGGCTTTCTGATCAGAAGAAAGGCTCTTCTGTATCAATTAGGGATTATAAGTGTAGGAGGGATTAAGTTGCAGTTTGTGAATTTGGAAGAATAAGAGAAAGAGAAAAAGAAGTATTCCAGGAGACAAGAAGTTTGGAAAGACAAGTAAAGCACGACATACCACAACGCAACTGATAGCGTTAGGATGTAAATACCCTGTGTGTATACACAAGTCAAAAGAAAACTATAAAGACTTTACATGCTACATAAAAATAATTTGAATTTTAGGAGGTGAAAGATGTTTTGATATAGCAAAAAATGTGAAAGTCCATACTGGAGTTGTTCAGCAGATTAGGAACAGGGAAAGAAGATGGTAAGAGTCAGAGTTCAGACAGTCAAGGTGATGATCTTGTACCACAGTGAAAGAAGAGGTTGTTGAAGTCGCAACAATTACTACAAAAAGGGGTAGGGAAAATAAATATCTAGGTATGATAGAATTCAGCTGGAGTAAAGTAGAGGAAGACTGAGAAGAATTGGTAATGAAACAGCTAAAACAGCATGGGGACTGCACACTGATGAAGATATCACAGTCATCAGAGGTCAAGGCAGGAGCACCAAAACTAAATTAGTTAAGTTCAAAGCACTATTTTATAAATGGTCAGCTGAAGCTTCCTAAAGATTTGACAGTGAAATCAAATACACACATGAATTTTTCTATTTTCTACCTTAGCTATAAATAAATAATTACATAGATGAGGGAAAGAAGAAAATAATGAAGTGAAAATGAAATACATTTTATTCATAGTTGGAAGAGCCCTGATTTCCCTGATGCATATGTATAAATTAAATTACAACTGATGTAGGAATTTCTATTATCTGTGAAACAACCAACCCAGTATTTGTATACTACTTGTGCATTTCTCTGTAATTCTACTCCATCAGTACAGTTACATCAGTTGTTTTCTTAGTATACTTCAAATTCAGACTGGAGACAATCTCTTTGATCTTGTGCTAACCAGTAGTAAGAACCAGAAGTGAAATGAAAGAGAGAACTAATTGATTCAATAAAATTAATAATTGCACTGAGATAATGCCATGGAGATTCACAGCTGTCATTCTCGATTTCAGAACTTACCAGATGGTATATATAAACACATTTCTATTTATACATAGATATGTGCACACACACACATGTAAAGGAAAAAGAAATATTTCCAGACTGTTAATATTAGGTCTGATCCATTCTAAAACACAACACTTGTCATTTTATATAAAACTGTGATTATTTACTACTCCTTGCCTGATTATAATATAGAATTATATCCACTTAGAATTAAAGTATTGCTGAAGGTATTCTCTCAGAGATCCTGAAAATTTCTGAGAAATTTGATGACTATATTAATAAGCAATTAAAAGGTATGTAGCAAATGGGATGAAATGAATACATTACCCATAATTTTTCTGTCTATTACAGACAAAAAAGAGTTGGCTGTTGACAAATATAATCTGGATATTTAAAAGATCTCTTTGGCAACTAAGACATAGAAAAACAATCATATTTATGCACATGTAGTTTTGCCTGTAATGTTTTTGTTTATACGCCAGGTAAAAATGTGTTACTACCCCTTGGGAAAAGTCAAGCACATTGTCTCAACAGATTTACTGAATTTCATATAATGAAAATGGTTGACATTGAGAAGTGCCTGTTATTACTTTGACACTGGGCTGAAGTTTTTCTCACACTTTTAGCTAACACAGCTGTAAAGGCAAACTGATTCTGAAATTAGGTAATATGCCCTCATTCCACATCCCAGAACATGTGCCATACCAGCAGTTTCAAGTTAATAAAACTGTTAATATACATTTTGTTTACTGAATCATTTCACAGAACAGTTTTTGACCATGGATAGATACTAAGCCCTTAGGTTCCTAATGCCTTTGACAATGCGCAAAATTTGCCTGCGCAAATTGTAAATTTTAAGAATTTACTCAGGTAAGAAGTTGGAAGATAAGTCACTAGAATCGTGTTTGTTTGTTTGTTTGCTTGTTTGTTTACTAGGACTAAGTTTTGCAAATCTGAAATTAAAACAAAAAGCAACAGAAGATATCTAGGATTAATTTATTTAAATTTGTAATAAACAAACAAACAAATAAATTAATAATTGCTTTACTCTGAACATGGTTCAAAAGCCTAAGAAAGATTTTTTGCAGCCTTTTTACCCTTCTGTCCACAGTTGTGGAAAAGAAAAAAAAAAACAGTACAAAACAAAAAAAAAAACACCCTCGCAGTTTCTCTTTTTGTGTCCTTGCATTATTAACACTTTTCTTTCTTTTTATAAAGCACAGAACTCAGCACCTTTTAATATAAGTATTTAAGTAAGTAAAAAACTGAAATAAAATATATTTCTCTAGATCAATTTTCATGCCTGAGCAGTGTGTTCACTACCTATTAAACTTTGACATAACTTTGCGGGTTCTGTCATGTTTAGTATTAATCTAGATATTTTTTGTCAACATTTGTTTCAAAGAAGTTCAAAAAAAGATGTCAACAAATTTTAGGTCAGGCATGTCCATCTCGTGACACATGGGCACATGGGACAGATCATAATCCAGCCCATTCTCTGATGTTATGCCATCATAATGCTGGCTCTTTTCTGCAGAGCAGCTCCATGTGGACCCAAGTGCACACCCATAGCTTGGCAACAACCAAAATGTTGTGCTAATAACAGTGTCTCAGCTGAAACCAGGACAAGGGAAATTGTTAGTGCTACTAACATTGCCTCTTATGCCCACTGCAGAATCACAGAATCACAGAATGGCCAGGGTTGGAAGGGAACTCAAGGATCATGAGACTCCAACCCCCTGCCACATGCAGGGCCACCAACCTCCCCATTTAATACTAGACCAGGCTGCCCAGGGCCCCATCCAATCTGGCCTTGAACACTTCCAGGGATGGGGCGTCTACAACCCCTCTGGGCAGCCTGTTCCAGCACCTCACCACTCTCTCTGTAAAGAACTTCTCCCTGACATCCAACCTAAATCTTCCCTCCCTCAACTTCAAAACATTTCCCCTTGTCTTGCTGTTATCTACCCTTTCAAAGAGCTGATTCCTCTCCTGTTTGTAGGCTCCCTTTATGTACTGAAAGGCTGAAATGAGGTCAGCCCGCAGCACAGCCTTCTTTTCTCCAGGCTGAACAAGCCCAGCTCCCTTAGCCTGTCTTCACAGAGGAGGTGCTGCAGTCCCCTGATCATCTTTGTGTCTCTCCTCTGGACCCTCTCCAACAGCTCCCTGTCTTTCTTTCACTGGGGTCTCCAGACCTGGACACAGTATTCCAGATGGGGCCTCACAAGAGCAGAGTAGAGGGTGACAATCACCTTCCTGTCCCTGCTGGCCACCCCACTTCTACACACTTCTACACACACTGTATTGCACATTACATACACTTGTACTGTTAAGTTTGTTAAGTAAAACACAATAATTAACAATAATATTTAAACCTACCTAATCTTGTCTCAAAAGAAAACAAAAACCAAGGAAAGAAAGAAAAATCATGGATGGAGAAAGAGTGTTCAGTGAAAAATGGACTGGTGAGTACTTTTTTGTTGCGACAAATAATATGGAACTATACTTCATTTGTAAGGAAGTTCTGTCAGTTTTTTACAATTACAATTTGAAAAGATGTTGTATGCAGAACCATGCTGCCAAATTCAATGCAAACCAAGGAATGTTTTGTACAGGCATAAGAGTGGAACAGCAAGAAGTCTGTCATCTCAATATTTTTTTCTAAGTTGTTACATAGCCTCTTAATTTGTAGGAAGCAGTACAAATTACATTTCAGTGATTTTCTTTAACTTTTGTCAGCATATCTATTATAGCTACAGATGGCATCCCAGGAATGACTGGTAAAAAAGAGAGACATAAAATGAACAGAAGATGATACAATTGCATCAGCAACTCAGGTTTTATGAGATTCACTGCATCATATCAAGAAAATTTATTAGGAAAATCTTTAAAAATGGTTAATGTTATGCAAACCATCATCAAAGTTATGAATTTCATTATGTCTGAAGGACTGTATCATTGCCAGTTCTAGCAGTTCCTTAAAAGTATGGATGCTGATTACAGGGACATCTATGTTGTGGTAACAAATTCATAAGATTTTATGATTTGTGAAATGAATCGAGTCATTTATGGAATCAGCGGGAAAATTTGTGCCAGAACATGAACATGAAAAAACCCACATATTAACATTTTTTCATGGATTTGGCCACCCATTTAAATGAGTTAAATGTGTCTTCAAGGTGAAAATCAAAGTATTTGCAATGTTTCAAGTCATAACAATGTTTAAAATGGAATTTAACTTATGGCAAGCTCAAATTATGGCAAATAATTTTATGTAATTTGATGCATTGGCTAAACATAGTCTTCTGAACAGCAAAACATACACAGCCTTGCTTTCCATTTTGATAAAGGAATTTGAGAATTCCTGTAAAGTTTAAATTTGAACGTATACAGTTGCATTCAGATATTCAACTCAAAAAATTGATCATATCTATTTACTATACTATTATAAAACCTATGTTACCTAAGAAAAATATCTTTCACTTCATAATCATGCCTTGTGTATGTAATCATTTTTTGTCAGTATGTTGGTGAACAACTGATTTCACAGATGAAGTACAGGAAGAGAAAATTATCATCGAAGACCTTTGGTGGGCACCTTGAGTACTCACTACTAATTGCAACCACTTCCTTCAAGCTATACTGATGAATTAATTTCACAAAAGCAAAGTCAAATATCATACTAGTTTTTTCTTTTATGTATTTATTGCTTTTTTATTTTAATACAAATTTTAAAAAATGTTTTATTACTTACATTCATAAGCTATATCTTATATTTTATATGCAGCCTGAAACTATTCCTCTTCACCAGGCATGCCAAATTGCTGAACCACAAGAATTAGTTCTTTCTGTCTGTCTGTCTGCCTGCCTTTATTTCTTTTTTTTTTCTCTCTCTCTCTCTCTTTCTCTCTGTCTCTCTCTGTCTCTCTCTCAAGAGTACTGAGCTAATTGAACTGTACTAAATTTTTCTCAAATTTATGTCCTTTAAAAATACATTTAAAGAGAGGGAAAAGTTGATCTGGAATGTTGCCATATCACATCCTCAATCCATTCTCCACCTGGCCTGTATTCATGTTTGGAATTGCCTCAATCCAGGTGCAGGACGCATCTCTCAAGCTCAAATTCTGTCCTTCCAGTATGCTGACTTCACCACACAGCTTGGTGTCATTCGCAAACTTGCTGAGGATGCACTTGATTCCAATATCCACAGCATCAACAAAAATGTTAAATAGTACCAAGTCCCAGTATCATCCCCAAGATGGGGATCACTGGTCGTCAATGGCCACTGTCTTATCATGAAGCCTTTGACCACTGCCTTCTGAATGAGACCATCCAGACAATTCCTTATGCTCAGACTGAGTGCTTGATCAACGTTCATAACAAAATATGTCTACATATTTAGTCAAATGGACACATACATAAAATGAAGTACATATATTTGTATGTTCATTGGCTATTGATTTAAAGAAGAATTTCTGTATTTCTATAAGTCATTTCAAATATTTCTAAGTATTTCTTCAAAGTGAAAAGAATATTGAATATTGTGAAAAGTGAAAAGAAAAGAATATTGGGAAATGAATTAACAGCCTGTAATAAGAAATTGCATTTGGTATTTAAAAATGTACATTTTTAAGGGAGCTCAAGTCATGTAAATTTAGAGAACACAATATATGAAAACTGGATAAAGTACAGGATTTCTGGCCAGCTTACCATTTAGATATTTACTGATAAGTTAGTGAAACCAGACTATTGAATATGTTTTGATGTTTACATATGCACTAAAAAATATGTATGTCCTTATAAATGTTAAATAAAAGCAAGCTTTTTTTGTGAAGTTCATTGCTCACAGTATTTGTAGCGTTAGGAAATATAAGGAGAGAATAAGTAAAAATTTGGAAATTGGAGGACTCTGAAGCAATGTTCCTGAAAGTCTTGAAAGACATGGTACTGAAAGTTAGTTCAGAGAAAGCAGAACTCCAGCCTTGTCTTCTTCCAGACAAAAAGGAGTTTGAAAATCTTGTGAGATTCCTGATGAAAGGTTAGGTAAGTAAATGATATTAGGGACCCCTGAAACAGATAAATGTTATTAAGTTTCAAGGACATTCATTTTTCTCACAAAGGAGACTTCAGTACTGCTTCCACATTTATAGAAACATCTACTCCTGGCTGTCACTGAGCAAGGAGACTTCATAGTCTCCTAGTACCTTTAGAGGCAGAAAGGGTATGAAGCTTGGATTCGAAAGCTACACTGACAGTGATACATACCATTTTTTTACATCAAGCCTAGGTTATGTGCAGTGTTCTGAACAGGCTTTTATTCAGTTAAAATCCTAGGTGGATATACAATTTGGAACTCTCTTAATTAGCCGCTAAGGGCAAAATTCTGTTACAGTTATCTAGCCTTATCTACAGCTGCTTTTCTTTCTAGAAGATCTTCTGCAAATGCTGATTTCTATCCATCAATCTTGCATAGAGTTAATACGCCTTGGGAACCCTAGATTATCCTAAATGATATAAAACAATTATGGAATAATCCACTTGTAACATTTCAGTTATATCTGACTGGCTTCTTTAGGTTTCTTTGATTAGATCTTCATTGGTTAAGATGGAAACTGGGAAATACAGCTGATAGTGAGATATTTTTATGTAGATGCTTACTTTTAGGTGTCTTAATCTCAAACCAAATTCTACTGTATATGTTTCTCCAATTAGATGAAATATTTTACAGAAATTTACAATAATACAAAATACAAAATAATTTACAGAAATTAATGTAACAGACTGAAATCATATTATAATAATTCCAAGGCAATATAATGAAATTATTTCCTCTTTAGGTATCACAGATCTGACTATCAAAAATAAATGAAAGAAGGAGATGACACACAGGCTTTTAATAGTCCTGAAATAGAAATTCAAGACATACCAGTAATAGTAGTATTCTAACTGAATAAAAGCCTCTTCAGCACTTCATGCTAAAATTGGACTTTAGGTTCTACAAAAAAGATATACTGAAAAAGGTTTTTCCTTTCTATTTGGTTTTCTTCTGCTTTATTCTTAAATATTTTGCATATTTTCCAAACCTTACTTTAAAAGGCTGATAAACAATGACATCTCTACATCCTGACATGGTTGTAACAACCTAAATATTACAGGCCTACATAAAATAATAACCAAGTCTTAATCAATTAATCAGAGATAAAGTAAACCTTTGCCTGCTACAAGTTTAAACTCTTTCTGGGGAAAATAAATAAATAAATAAATAAATAAAACCTTCAACACTAAAATAAAGAAATAAAAGAAAAAAATTAATAAAAATGATCAAGAAAAGACATTAAAAACAGGTGAGATACCTGGTTTCTTCCTTCTAAAATATCATATATTGACATAGTTCTGTATAAATGATTAACCTACTTGTTGATACAGTTTGTTGGAGTTTTTTACATTTTGTTTCAACCCATTTCCTATTGTATATATTTCCCGATGTTTCACACTCCTCAGAAAACAAAACTTGTGTCTTCAATCTGTTAATGAAGAAGGCAACACATTGATTAACCATCAGAATTATCAGATATCCAAATATTACAGCTTCTTTAATGAGAGCAGGATCTGAATGATTAAATTTTTTATTAGCTTTGCCATCAAACCAACATTATCTTTTTTCTCTTGGACTCATTTACAAACAGTTAGACCTATTCTATGCCCAATTTTCCTCAGAAAATATAAATGAATTTTTTAGTCTCCAATGTCGATAAAATGTATTCCTCTTGCTTCCTTTAGAGTTAAACTGAATTTTGAAATTTTATAATGAACTCCAATGCTGTCTTCATAGTAGACTGCCTTCATTTTCAGTTGAATATATTATGTTTCTATTTTAAGGAAAACAAAACAAAACAAAACAAAAACAACAAAACAGCAACAACAAATGAAATAATGATGAAGTTCTTAGGCTTCCTTGAAGTAGAAAGTATACCACTTGAGCTTTATGAATCAATTACACTTGCACAGAAAATGTCTTTCATTAGTTAAGGGCAGGAGTTGCAGAGATCACAATGATTTTGATCAAATTTCTTATGTGCAGTAATAATGTATATCCTATTATTTATGGCCACAATTTTAACTATATTACATTAAAGGAGATCATTTAGATGACAGGTTGGTGTCCTTAAAAGTGGTAAAACAATTTAAATTAAACTCAGCAGCAATCTTATTTTTTATTATTTTTAAGATGATTTTATAAAGAATATGATCCTAGTATTCAATAAGAAATGCTGCGCTTTAGATCTAGTCTTTTCATTGTCTACAGAGTGTAAGCTGGAGTCAGACTGAAAACTGAACAAAAAAGTTGTAATATAGATAAGATCCTTTTATTTCCTACAGCCTCACCTGTATTTCATTCTAAGAGATGAACTGATTGATTGATGTCTCTGGTGTTTCATATGCTTTCAGAAAAGCTGAATAGCCAATTCAGGCTATTCAGGCTAATTCAGGCTATGCAGGATGAGCGAGTACCTTACTAAAGCATGAATATTGTGCAAATAAGAACAGGAAAATAAATGTATGTTTTTGTAGTGCAGTCATAGAAACTACTTCCTACAGAAAATGCTTCATGTTTTAAACAGTCTGCAACAATCTCTCAGAAACTTGACAAATACCCTTTTGCTATTAACACACAATTTGCTGCTACAAGTTAGATATTCTGAATTTGAAAAATGAATTTTCATGAAGTAAAAGTAATTTTGGTCTTTTCAGACAGATAAAGTAAATCTTTTTTGGAAGCTGGAGGCACTTTTAAAGTTCTGAAATGCACCAGTGAAGCCAGAGAAGTATTGCAAGTCCTCTTATTTTTTCTTTCAGATACAGCATGCTGCACTGATTGTGGCTGGAATCCTGCCACCAGTCATATGATGAAACCATCCTGTAAAGTCTGTTCACGGAAGGACTATCAGAAATATCACATTTGGATATACATTTAGTGATAGTGGGACCAGTGGGAAAAAAGTGCATAGACAAGAATGCGTTTCTTGGGAGCAGGCATGGCTGGAGAAAGAGGGGATCACAGAAATTTGGGAAAACTTAAAGAGGGGGAATAGAAGAGGCTAATTGCATGTAAACAATCTGCTGATCAGTACCTGCACCTGATTACTGCAGTAATCTTGTTAATAAATACTGTTCTTTCTCACTATTTTCTGTACAGTCGCACTGTCGTAGGCACTTTGTCATCATACTGTACGTGTATACCTAATTATCAACACAGGGAGAAGGTCACGAGAAGCCTGTAGGTTCTGAGTGCCTGCAGCTAGGAAATTTCAGTCCTCTGCGTACGTGTGCATGTGCTTGTGCAATCTGCTAGATACGTTCAAGCTGAGCTAATGAGTGGTCCAGAGATTTTTGTGTATGAGCACTCAAGATATGAGACAATGTGGTTGAGATGTCTATGGAATAAAATACATGTTAATTTCTAAGTGATCTATCAGCATGATTCGCTTGTGCAAACAAGAAATTCTGTGTGTTTGCATGCATTCACACCTCTTCAGCTGCATCTCTGGAATACATGCTGAATCTTCCTATGACCCAGATCTGCAAACAGGAAGAGCAGCAGCCATATCCATCACACTGAGGATCTTTTCCCAGCATTGCACTAGTTTCAGCTCTGGAAGTGTGGTAAAGTACCCCATAGCTCCAAGTCCAATGGATTTGACAGTTCCCTTAATAGCGTTATTTCTAAGAGACACATCTAACACTGAAGTATGTTCATATTCAGGTAACATCTGAGACTGTCAGTCTCAGATGGGAGACTGTCAGTTCTCCCAGGCAATGAGCAGGACATGGGGTAATGGCCGCAAATTGTATCAGAGGAGGTTTAGATTGGACATAAGGAAGAACTTTTTCTCTCAGAGAGTGGTCAGGCACTGGAATGGCTGCCCAGAGAGGTGGTGGAGCTGTCGTCCCTGGCAGTGTTCAAGAGGCGTCTGGATGGCGTGCTGCATGATATGGTTTAGTGCTTGTAGTGGCAATGGTGATGAGGAGACGGTTGGGCTAGATGATCTTGTAGGTCGTTTCCAACCTTGTGATTCTATGATTCTATGATTCAAAATAAGAAAAATGATAAGACAAGGAAGAAATGAACATTTTTTTTCAGATGGCATAAGCAAACAATCCAAGAACCAAAGAATATTTCTCATAGATAAAAGAGACACTTTGTCACACCTATAGTTACAGAGCTAAGAACATCAACAGGATTTATAGCACTTGGCCAAGGGTCATCATTATTAGACCCTGAGTAGTTAATGTGAAACTTTCTAACCTATCTGTGTATAATCCACATAGTTTAGATACTAAAAATCATTTTACTGTACACTGAGTTTCTTAATCATACAGCAACTTTCCCTTCTCACTCAACTAAGATTTTTATATATATATATCTTAGTGAGCAGATCCTCCATCAGAATTGAAAAGTACAGATGAAGAGACCTTAATATGGACTAAAACTAGCAAGTCCAAAGCCAGTACGAGGGTGTTATATGGCCAGTGGCTCACAGGGTCCAGGTTGTGGGAGAAGAAATAGCTTCATTGGAGCAAGAGTACAGGGTACATTCCAGATAGGTTCCGAGCAGCCAGGGACTAAAAGGCAATTACAGCCTGATACAACTGCAACCCCCCGTGGTTATGACAGGCTGAGTCTGGGTTGAGTCTGGATGGGCCTGGATTGGTGGTCCACAGTTTGGCAGAGAAATGCTATGGAGAGCTGGAGACCAGTCCTGCAACAGCCTTGCCAGGGCCTCAAAAACTTGAGGAGGCCTGAGGAGTCTGGACAGGGCCGTTAAGTCCTGGAGGGCCATTAAGGCATGGGGTTGCCCTCACAGATAAAAAATAGAATTTAAAATCTTGAGCAAGTTTAAAATACTTACTCTGAGCTTCTAAATTTTAACTGAGTATTATGTTACACATTTGTGCTCTTTAGAGATTGAGTTGGATGGACTATACTTCTACCTTGGGGAGAAAAAAATAAATGAGATTATTTGTTTCCTTAACACTTTTTCTGAATAAAGCTGAAAAACAATCTCTTGCATTTTTACAGACTTCAGGGGACTCCTTCATATATCGTCTTAAAAATGTGTTTCCATACCACTTATTTACTTTTGATGTTTACTACTGTCATAAGTCAAATTTAATATAACATCCAATCCATCACATAACATTGTTAACTGTAGATTAGATTTTATTTTCTCCTTCTTGGTTTCCCAGTGCTCAATGAATCTGGGTTATGTGGTCAATGAGACAGAGATAGAATGTCTTATGAGAGATGAATGAGTATGAAACCTATTGTAGATTCTACTGTAATGATCGTTCTTACTTAGAAGACGTTTAGAATTGATAGATAGCAATAAAAAAAAAATATATTGAAAGATATTAAAGAAGAATGGCATGCAAAATGCATGGCCAATTTCCTAGTTTTCTAATGACTATAGATTTTTTTTTACAGGGGCAATTTAATAAACTCACTTTAAGAAATATTTTAATTTTTCATTGCTTTAAGTTAAATAGCTTCTATCTAGTGCTATACTCACAACAAAAAAATGCGATGGTGCATCTCTTAAAGATCATACAGCTTTATTACAGTTTTAATGCTGTGAAAATCTTTTTTCTTCAGTACTCAATATTTTGCAGACTCTGGAGTTTCAGGTGGACCACAAAACTAAAATAATTACCTAAAATAAATATTCATTAATGTGAGCTTTTCAGAACATAAATGTTTCACTAAGATGGTTCGAATAGTTCAAAACGTATATATTTCTTTTGTATGTTTTACTTCTCTAAATTGGAACTATTTCCAGAATTTGAGGTTTTATTGTAATCCATTCTAGCATACTTATTTCAAATTTTTGTCAAACTGGACTAGTACTATATGGGCAATATTATACTGTGAATATTACCTTCCCAGCTTGAAAGATTTTACCTTAATAATTTTTTTTAATAGGTGTTTTTAATAAAATCTCATTTAAGATATTAAGTTGGATGAAGAGAAACAAGATTGTCTGCATATTTTTTATTTCTACATCTACATTTCTGGCAGAAAACTGTAGTTACCTTGAAGTCATACATTTAAATGCAATACAGTTTTATTTAAATGAGAAATTATAGTCATTTGACCTGCTTTCCTGTATGTTAGGAAGAACATTTATTGTTTTAAGAGTGTAGTTTTTGTTGTTGTTGTTGTTGTTGTTGTTGTTGTTTTTAATTTTAATTTACTGTTTAAGACTGACAGTCAGTATGAAAGCATCTTGATTTTATTACTGATTTTGCTATTGACCCATAAGCAAATCTGATTCTCATATAAAGATTATTGCCAAGCATATCCTGGGTTACATTAAGAGAATTACAACCAGCAGGTTGAGGGAGGTGATTCTACCCCCGTATTCTGCATTTGTGAGACTCCACTTGGAGTAGTGTCCTGTACTGGGGCTCCCAGTACAAGAAGAACAATGAGCTATTGGAGCGGGTCCAGAGAAGGCCTACAGAGATGATCAGAGGGATGGAGCAACTCCCCTACAAGGACAATCTGAGAGAGTTGGGAATCTTCAGCCTGCAGAACAGAAGGCTCCAAGGACATCTTATAGTAGCTTTCCAGTTCCCAAAGGGCATCTATAGGAAAGGTGGGAAGGAATTTTTGATAAAAGCGGCTAGTGACAAGATGAGGATAAATGGTTTTAAGCTGGAAGAGGGTAGATTTAGACTAGATATCAGGAAGAAATTCTTTAATGTGAGGGTGGTGAGAGAATGGAACAGGTTGGTGCTCTCCATTCAGAGGTGTTCGAGGCCAGGCTGGATGGGACTTTGAGCAACTTGGTATAGAGGGAGGTGTTCCTGACTATAGCAGAGGAGTTAGAACTACATAATCTTAAAAGTGCCTTCCTGCCTAAACCATTCTATGATTGTGTGATTATTCAGGGTCACTTGGGAGTTGCAATAAACACAAAAAAATACTTAAAATAGGTAAAATATGCATCATACTTTCAATCCAGAAAGCCAATTTTATCCTGAGCTACATGAAAAGAAGCATGACCATCTGATCAAAGGAGGTGATTCTTCCTCTCTGCTCCACCTTCATGAGACTCCACCTGGAGTACTGTGTTTAGCTCTGAAACCCCTAACATAAGAAGGACATAAAACTGTTGGAGCTCAGATGAGAACCACAAAGATGATCAAAGGACAGGAGCAGTTCTACTATGAAGACAGGCTGAAACAGTTGGGGTTGCTTAGCCCAGAGACAATAACGCTCCCAGGAAACCTCACAGCAGCTTTCCAGTACCTAAGGGGGGTCTAGAAGAAAGGTGGGGAGATAATTTATGTCAGAGAGTGTAGTGATAGGAGAAAGGGTGATGTTAAATTAAAAAATAATAATAGATATGAGTTAGATTTAAGGAAAAAAAGTCCTTATTTGGAGGATGGTTAGGCATTAGAATACGTTGCCCATAGGAGCTGTGGATGACCTATCCCTGGAGATGTTCAAGGCTAGGTTGAATGGTGCTTAGGATAGTCCTAGTGCCCCTGGCTGTGGACAGGGGATTGAAACTGGATAATCTTTAAGGTCTGTTCCAAGCTATGTTCTACATGTCCTGCTGTTTAACAACAATATGATCAGGAATATGTACCATATTCCTGAAAATAAATAAATAAAAAATAAAAAATAAAAATAAAAATTACTTCCTGAGTGTTTATTTTTGAAAAAGTCAGCCTTAAGTCCTTCATTGTAAGGCACAAAAGACTTTTAATCACTATGAGTGAAAACATATTAAGGAGGTGCAGAATGTTGTGTTCAAAGGTAAAAACTTTTATTATTTGTAAACTTATCATGGTTTTATGATTTTCAGTTTTTGGTATTCCATATCATAATGTCATGTAGCAGTGGGAGTTAAAGAGTTAATGCTCCAGTTCCAGGTACCTGTCCCAGAAGAGAAGAAGAAATACATATCCCAGAGAATTTTGCATTCAGAGAGGAGAAAAAACCCCTAGCAAGGTCATGAGAGCTTCCCTTTTCCCTTTTGATTTTGGCAGTGTGTGTGAGCTCCCCAGATCATCTTGCCTCAGCATTAGAATAAGGCCTTCAGCTTTTGGACACTCTCATTTTATTTGATTTACTAGTTTCAATTCTAATTATGTTGTATTCTATTTTATTATAGTGCGTTATTGCATTCCAATATCTTATTTAGTAAAGTATTTTGTTTCTCAGATAATTCTGTCGTTTATCAATAGAAGAGAGATTCTGCTGGATATGGGATATACCTTTGGCCAGTTTGGGTCAGTTGTTCTGGCTGGGTTCCCTCCCAGGTCTTTTTGCACTGTGGCTTCCACACTGCCAGAGCAATACGTAGTTGAAAAGTCCTTTATTTAGTATAAATGCTGCATAGCAGTAAGTAAAACATCTATGTGTTATCTACATTATTTTCATCCTAAATCCAAACCACAGCACCAAAACTACTAGGAAAAAAATTAACTTTATCCCAGTCCAAACTATGACAATATATTTTAGACCAGCAAAATCAAGCATTGCCTTATTCAGGTGAATCAAAGAACAGTGTCCATCCTTGAAAACACAGTAATGTAGTAGAATTTTCAGTCATTTGATTAGTTTATAAATAAGCCCTTGAACAAAATAAAATTGTATAGAGAAAATTAAATTTTACATCTTGCACCAATATGTTTCTTATATGCACCAGCTTTAGTCTTCATCGGTTCAATAAGAAATATTAATCTAACTGGCCACAACCTCTATATAGATTAACAGAGGAAGAAGACACAATGCTACTTTAAACAATTTGTTCATTATTGTGTTCTCATTTTAGGAGAACCAAGAGCAGGGATCACAGTAGAATTATCTTTAGGAATACCTCTTGCTTTCTGAGAGGCTGTTTCTCATCTCAATTTATGTGACTTTGCTACTGGTGAAGGCAGTGCAGGACAGGGGAAAGTGGAGCAGGCAGATGAATAGTGAATTGTTCACTGTACCCCATGATTACCTATATCCTCAGAGAAAAATAGAAGAGTCTGTCACACATGTAATATCTGTTCAGTGACCTTCTGGGACTTCAGGATTGGAAAACTAGAGAGATGCTATGCTAGACTGAAGCCTTGGACATTAACATGGGTAATTGGCTCATTTATTGATAGTGTTAGATTTGATGCTTACACTCAAAGGTATTGCTCCTCTGGTATGACCTCTTCAGAGGTAGCGAAGTTCAAAAATCCAGTCTGACATTCCATGAAAACTTGACATATAACAAAGAATGTGCAAGCTAACAACCTGTGAACCGGTGTCAGAAAAGTGGAAAGTTCCTTTATCTATTAATGCAGTAAGAACAATACATAACCACTGGGAACATGAGGAAACAGTTTCACTAGGAACTAATTAAACTAGGAACTGTTTAAAGCAAAGATACCAGAGAATTCTAATTTCCACACTAAATATTAAATGTTCTTGGCTCCGATTTCCTCGAATTAAATTAATTTAATTTTCTACCATGGAAAAAGTAACTGCCAGTATCATTACCAAGAATATTACAGTAACACAAACAAATGATGTCCACGTTTCTCTTTTTCCTTTTCTTACAGTATAATTTTCCACTTTTTTACAGTCAGTCTACAGTCTTAAAAACTTCCAACTTTTCTGATTTCTTTTCAACCCTCTGAACAATTTAAAATTTATTTTGCTTTTCTCATTAAGTGTGCATTCTTCAATAAAATTTTAAACCAGATGCCACAGTTGATAGTAGGTAGGTATCAACTAGTAGTTAGTCTGACTACAATCCAAGATAGTATGGTGCAAAATTATTTCTGATCGAGCATAGTAATTTTTGCTTTCTTATTCTAAAGAAAGAATTTAAGCAGCATAGCAGACATCTCTAAGGACACAGTTATAGAACAGACTGAGTTAGCTTGGAACCTCCACTTGTGTTAATAATTCCTTCGTCAGTTCAGTGCTGATTTTAGGCTACACTGACTTTATTTATTTTATAAATTAAGTATGTTCTATAAAGAAAATGAGGTATTTTGGGAAAAAGTCAAGACAAGGATATATTCAGGAAACCATCACCTTCATTTTCAAAAAAGAGCTGGAAGTAAGATGCAGCAAACTTAAGGCCGGTTATGTAAGATCAGTCTGTTATCAGAGTAAGCAGTCCTTCTATCAGTCTTCTATCTTTTATCACTGCTGCCATCAGATGCTCACAGAATGCTCAGGCATATCCTGCAGCCTGAGACCTGGACAGCTGCAGGTTCCCTTGGAAGCTCTGTCTTGGCAGTTGCATTGGTTCTTGTAGCTTTAGAGGCCACAGGGGATGTGGCTTTCTACCAGCTGGGTACCATGACTGCTTGTGAGTGTGTTACAATCATTTGAGCTGGCAGAATGGCAAAGAGATAGCACCCTTTTGTAATATCCAGTATAACCACTGGAACTTGACAGTTAGATTTAAACCTTCAAAAAACATACAGTTCAGGAGTGGATTTATTTGATTGAGAAAGTCACTCTGTAGAACCCTCATCTAGCATCTAACATTTTCAATCTCCATGACTTTGAACCTTGGCTTGTTTTCCAGATTTTAATATGTAGCAAGAATATGTGTCCCCACAAAACTGGAGAGGAAGACATCTTCAGGGCTAAGGCAGTTTTTGGAATCTTCTATACAAAACTGAAAAATGTGACAAGAAAAAACAATCAAAAAAATCCCTACTGAATCTTTGAATAACAAAAATTGCATATTTAACATTGCCTTTTCAAAGTATTCTCCAGGAAAAAAAAATAAAAAAAAAAAAAAGAAAGAAAGAAAAAAAAAAAGAGAGAGAAAGAAGTTTGATTGTTAGTGACCACAGTGAAGATTTGTTGAAGAAAGGCAGCAGCTTTCCAACAGAATATACAATGCATCCAACCTCATAAAAATTCAGATGTCATACTTCATCAGGAAATCGTGTTTCAAATGCATTTTTGATAACGACACTAGTAGAACTTGAAGTGGTCTCATGTTGACAAGTCTCTTGTATAACTGTAGAATTGTGTTGATTCCCAACATTTGTCAACTGGTACAACTTGTTAAAATGCATATTTAATAAATATCCGTACCTTTAAGAAAGAAGGGAGAAATCTGTTTCAACATGCAGCAGTAGGAAATTTAAAAGTAATAGGTGATGATTACTACTTCAGTATAAGAGCTTGAATGAAATGGCAAAATTGAGCTGGATCTGATGTAACAGTATGAATACCAGTTTTACCAGAAGTAAATATTCAAAAATACAGACTGGGCTAAAGAACTTGTATTCCTAAATATGTCTAAACGCTTATAAGCATAATTACAAAAAACATTTAGTCATTAATTTCTATTTTTTTGTGTTTACGTGTTTTATGTTGGCATCTAATCTGCAACCTGAATGTTTAAATATTCAGTCTTGGCTGAGTTAAGAGAATCAGTCATCTATATTGACTAAGGTGGCATTTCTTTCTTGTAAATAAGTCTTTGTTTCCTGAGACTCTAATTAGAAGATTTTCATAAAGTCTCCAGTATAAGAGAAAGATGATGTTTAAATGGACTAATATGGTAAATTTATTAATACTAATCTTTCCAAGAAAGAGAAGGTCCAGCTCTTAGTACATATTGATGGCTTATGATCTGAATGTGTTTTACAGAAATAATGACAAAGAGACAATATATTACCAGTTATACTACTGTTATCAAGTGAAATGCTGTTTAAAAAAAAAAAACAACTTTTTTTTTACATTCTCATGCAATGTACAGTATAGCAAGTTCTAAAAATCTTGTCTAGATTATTTATAATTCTCATATTTTTAGCCATAGTTACTTTCTGTGTCTTATCTTTGACTGTGTAAGAGTGATGCCCTCAAAGACATGGATGTTGAGGAGAGCTGGCGGCTCTTCAAAGAGGCCCTCCTGGAAGCACAAGAGGTCTCCATTCCGCTGAATAAGAAAGTGGGCAGGCGAGGTAGGAAACCGGCATGGCTCAGCAAGGACCTGCTGAGAGAACTGAGGGCGAAGAAAGGGGTGTACAAGCTCTGGAAACAAGGCTGTGTCACCTGGGAAGAGTACAGGAATGCCGTCCGGACTTGCAGACGTGGGATCAGGGAAGCCAAGGTGCAGGCAGAACTGAACTTGGCAAGGGACGTGAAAAACAATAAGAAAACCTTCTACAGGTACATTGCCCAGAAGAGACAGGCCAAAACGGGCGTACCTACTTTGGTAAATTTAAAAGGAGAACTGGTTTCAACAGATGAAGAGAAAGCCGAGGTGCTGAATGAGTTCTTCACCTCGGTCTTCACTGGTGGCCAGGATTCTAGTCTTTTTCACGTCCCTGAACCCTGCATCCCCAAACCTCTACGTGGGGACCGAGGAGATAAATCCCTCCCCACTGTAAGGGCAGAGCAAGTCCGAGAGTGCCTCCTTAGACTGAATGAATACAAGTCTATGGGGCCGGATGGCGTGCATCCCAGGGTCCTGAAGGAGCTGGCCGAGGTGGTTGCCGAGCCGCTCTCCATCATATTTGAGAAGTCGTGGCTGTCAGGTGAGGTCCCGGACGACTGGAGGAAGGGTCACGTCACTCCCATATACAAGAAGGGGAGCAGGGAGGACCCGGGGAACTACAGGCCGGTGAGTCTCACCTCCGTGCCTGGGAAGATCATGGAACAGATCCTCCTGGACAACATGCTCGGTCACATAAAGAATGAGCATGTGATCCGAGACAGCCAGCACGGCTTCACCAAAGGAAGGTCATGCCTAACTAATCTTGTGGCCTTCTATGATGGAGTGACGGCATTGGTGGACGAAGGGAAGGCGACTGATGTCATTTACCTGGACCTGAGCAAGGCCTTTGACATGGTCCCCCACCACATCCTCATCTCCAAATTGGAGGGAAGTGGATTTGATGGGTGGACGACCCGATGGATAAGCAATTGGTTGAAAGGCCGCAGACAGAGGGTGGTGGTCAATGGCTCTATGTCCAGGTGGAGGCCGGTAACAAGTGGTGTCCCCCAAGGGTCTGTCTTGGGACCGGTGCTCTTTAACATCTTTATTAATGACATCGATGAGGGAATTGAGTGCACCCTCAGCAAGTTTGCTGACGACACCAAGCTGAGTGGTGCGGTTGATACGGTGGAAGGAAGGGATGCCATTCAGAGGGACCTCGACAGGCTGGAGGGCTGGGCTCGGGTGAACCTGATGAGGTTCAACACGGCAAAGTGCAAGGTTTTGCATTTGGGCCGGAAGAACCCCAGGCACCTGTACAGGCTGGGAGGAGTGGTCCTTGAGAGCAGCTCGGCAGAGAAGGACCTGGGGGTCCTGATGGACGAGAGACTGAACATGAGCCAGCAGTGCGCTCTGGCAGCTCGAAAGGCAAATGGGATCCTGGGCTCCATCAGGAGAGGGGTGGCCAGCAGGGACAGGGAGGTGATTGTCCCTCTCTACTCGGCTCTTGTGAGGCCCCATCTGGAGTACTGTGTCCAGGTGTGGAGCCCTCAGTACAAGAAAGACATTGAGATTTTGGAAAGGGTCCAGAGGAGGGCGACTAAGATGATCAAGGGGCTGGAGCACCTCCCCTATGAGGACAGGCTGAGGGAGTTGGGCTTGTTCAGCCTGGAGAAGAGAAGGCTGCGGGGTGACCTCATTGCAGCCTATCAATACCTGAAGGGAACCTACACCCAGGAGGGGAGTAAACTCTTCAAAAGGGCTGACGACAGCAGGACTAGGGGAAATGGTTTTAAGTTGAAGGAGGGAAGATTTAGGTTAGATGTTAGGGGGAAGTTCTTTACTAGGAGAGTGGTTAGGCCCTGGAACGGGCTGCCCAGGGAGGTTGTGGATGCCCCGTCCTTGGACGTGTTTAAGGCCAGGTTGGACGGGGTCCTGGGCAACCTGATCTGAATATGTATGTTGGTGGCCCTGCTAGGCAGGGGGGTTGGAACTACATGATCCTTGGGGTCCCTTCCAACCCGGGTGATTCTGTGATTCTGTGATCTGTGTGATTCTGTGATACTATTTATTAAAAAAATTACAGATTAGAGATAGTCAAGTTTCCAAAAGTAACTATTTTTTGATATACAATATTTTGCAAATAATCTACTGAAAATAAAAATAAAAATAAAAATAAAAATAAAAATAAAAATAAAAATAAAAATAAAATAAAAATATAAAAAAAGCATTCATCATTAATGCAAAGTAAAACATTTGGTGACATTTTTTTTTCTGTTAAAAGTACAGCGAACACTAGTATTCTTCTTCAAAACTATTCTACTTTATTATACTTTTTTTTTTTTTCCTAGGAAAGTAATTTTATTTAGCATAAAGGGCCAAAAAATTTAGGGTGCAGTATAATTCGATTGCAGTCTGATTTTTTTTTTTTTTTTAACTTTTAAACTTTTAAGCAAAGTGTTTGTGTTTTTTTTTTTAATTGTGCATTATTAACTTGACAGAATTACAGTTTCAATGGTGTCATTAAAGAAAAAAATACACCACTAGACATGAAAGATAATATCACAATAAATATTAAAAAATTCCCTTAAAAATAAGAATTGACACACATATTTGTTTTGCTTGTAAATTTGTCTAAATTCTGGGAGGTAACAGAGCACCAAGACTCCTTTTGTGTGTTCAGGCTGCCAACAGAACCAATAAGCTGAATGATGTATTATATGCACCCCACTTAATGAACTGGCACCATCTGGTAACATAAATGCCTGCTTTAAAATATGTACCCACGTGCTATCCTTTAGAAATGCATAATTCACGTCATAGTTGAATTCAGAGCAATAGAACTGTTGTTAATTAAGCAGTATTGTTTTGAGAATGAGTCTTTATATGGTTTTTAAATGTACCACGACAATTGCCTTTTTATTATTTTTAGCCTGTTAATTGCTCTGAGATTTCAAATAATTCTAATTCCAAGCAGACATAAGTTCTTTCCCAGTTTATCCAACAGATATACTAAGGCTTTACCTATCATTTTTATATATTTTGAGTATCTACAAGATCCTACTACACAGTCTTATTTAAAATCTCCTCTTAAGTTCTACTGCTTAACACATGGAAGTTACTTCCATAAAGTTAAATTACAAACATATAGGTTATTTCTTTAAGACTTTCTCATTGAGTTGAAACTTTATTGATTTTTCTTACTCTTTTAATGTATTGTGTAGTGTAACACAGACCTCATTTTGTTCCTAATTCAATCCTTCCCGATTAGTTTTCCTCGTTATATAATTGTCAATGCTCTCTTAATGTCTTTCTGTTACTTATTTAGCTCTTCAAAAGTGTCATTAATTTCAATTTCTTTTAGAAGTTTACTATTTCATGTATACAAAACATGCTAATGCTTAGGCTTCTCTAGTTACCTCTACAGATTCAAATGCCAAAACTTAATATTAGAAACTACAAAAGAAACTGCAAGAGATGATGTAGAAACTGAAACAAAATTTTCAGAATGCAAATCTGAAGGAATTTTATTAGCATAAGGCAGAATTTTTATTTAATCACAATTTTCATGAGAGATGTAGTATACAGGTCCTACTTAAAATCTATTCAGTAAATTTTAAAACTGATCAACAGCTGAATTTATCCACTGGTTGCAGTGGTATGAGGTCTGCTCTGAGTGTAATGTCTCCTATTTTATTATGTTGACCCACAGTAACAGAAGGAGATGTTCTGCTTTTGAAAAGATTGAACCATCCTTCCATTATTCTAGTAAATTTTTTTGCCATGCAACAGGTGGCAACAGAAGGGCACTCTGAAAAAACTCTGTCTGACATGGAAGTAAGTGTGAAGCAAAGGTGTGCCATTTAATTCCTCCATGCAGAAAAAAAAACAATAATAAAATGCACCCCTTGACATTCATCGATGTTCACTGAACATTTATGGTGACAATGGATGAAAGCATGATGAGGTGGTGGGAGGTGCATTTCTGTGGTGGCAGCAACACAGTGGGCTACCTCTGCTAATGCAGAGTTCTACTAGTGTAGAGTAATGAAACTAAAGAAAATATTGCAATGAAATGCTATTTTTGTTCCCAGAATGTTTGATTTCTTATAGTTAAGTATTTCAAAGTGTGTTTCAAAATGTATTTGGAATAAAAAAAAATTTAAAAAAAAGTAACTAAAGCAATCAATGAGAATTGTCCTTGGCAATGATTTGACTAAATATATATCACAGAATCACAGAATTGTAGGGGTTGGAAGGGACCTCCAGAGATCATCGAGTCCAACCCCCCTGCCAAAGCAGGTTCCCTACACCAGGTCGCACAGGTAGGCATCCAGGCAGGTCTTGAACATCTCCAGAGAAGGAGACTCCACCACAATATTATATATAATAGTACTATTATATATAATATTATAATATAGTATTATATATATACTATTATAATATTATAATATAGTATTATATATATAATATAATACTATAATATATATTATATATAAAAGTACTGATTTATATTAATGTTGTATGAAACGAATAACCTCAAACATTAAAATATAATATTTATAAAGTACAATGAAGTCATCTACATTCTAGTAAATATCCAATTCACTTAACTGAAAGATGCTGAATAACATATGATACTGGCAAAGTTGCTATGGTGTTTGTTCTTTCTCAGAATATATGTTCATGGTGTACATTTAGTTTTACACTTACAGTGCCATTGCATTCTTTATAAACAGTATTTTAAGAATAGTTTCTTGGGGTGAGCTAATTAAGTAACCTGAAATCAAGAAGCTGAATAAACACTAGAATTCTTTGCTGAAAATTTTAGAAGCTAACAATACAATTTTTTTTAGCATATCTCTTAAAAATCACAAATACTCTTCTTACTCAGTTTGTGAAACGTCAAGTGACATTTCACAAGTTATTGACATTGAGAACAAACTGTAATTGCACTGGATGCCAGAAACCAGATAATAAGAGTTGAAGTTGATATCCTGTATGGTAGTAAAATGATAACATTCTTTTTTATATTTCTGACACGAAAAGTAAAATGAAAAAAATATATAACTTCTATCTACCTTTGTAAGTACGTTACTTGAACAGCAGACATCTCACATAGTCATCAGATTACAGAGGTTTAATGTAAATAGGTAAGTCTAAGCTTTTCAGTCTTTACTCTTTGCGCAGCTTATCCTTCATCTCAATTTCAAGTGATTAGTGAACACAGCACCAGTTTTTGTGTTAGACTGGCTAAGATGTGGAAGTTGGAGATTACTGGAATGCCATATTAATAAAACAGGAAAAGCAAGCTTTCCCAACTGTGGAAACAAATTTAAAGAACAAAACTAATTCAGTATTTTCTATTTACCCACTATTTATCTTTAAACAAATTACAATAAAATTATTCTTAACATTTTTCAAATAACTACTAATTAAGGTTTTATATTATGGGTACTTTGGAGAGAGTCAGACTGCCTTTCTGCTGCCAAAGCAATAAAATTTAATGCTGTACGGGTGTGACAATTCAGCCTTTACTGCTACACAACAAACATCTGCGTCTGAAATGGTGGGCGACTATAATAAAATAGGACATGTTACTTGGAGAACAGCATTTGCATTTTATTATAATCACAGACAATAAAAATAGGTAAATTGAAAGTTCATTTCCTCTTGATATAGAAAGCTACAAGTGCCTGCCTTTACTGTAAAACAAATATTAAGTGATTAGCATTATAACACAGACTAAATCTAGTTTCAAAAGTCATCACTTATAACTCTGCAGTCACTATACTAAACTAGTGCAAGGTTCTAATCAATGTTTTAGTAGTGAAACTTAGTTTTATCTATAATAAGAAAAAAAATAGTATTTTTCTAGGTTTCACCCCAAGCACAGTGCCTAAATTCTTCTATCATAGGAAGCTCTCTGAGTGGCTGAACTGTATATAGTTCATACCAAAAGATTTACAATGTGCTGAATCAATCACTTAGATGTATTCCACTTCTTTATTATTGTAGTTGTTTTCTTTTGCATAGAATCTGGATTCAGACTTCAATTGCTTTAAATAATATTATTCATCTGTATGACCAGTTAGTCTCAAAATGCAGAACTTTGAAACACATGATCAAAAAATGAGATCTCTTGCTTTTAGTCATACCATAGTTCTCCACTGAGTTTCAAGTATGAAAGGATAAAAAGTTGTACATGAATGAATATATGTTGAGTTTTACCCAACACTTGAGCTCAAACTTTTTATCAAACTCTTTATCAAACCCTTTGACCAAATCATTATTTCTCATAAGCAACCTGTGTATGTACTGAATAACAGTCTTGTTTAAGTCAAGACTACATATTTGTGAAATTAATTGAAGTGTAGACTGCAGAATCTGTCTTTTGAAATTCATTGCATACCTAATTAATAAAAAGCCATGATATGAATACAGTAAAAAAGAGAAAAAAAAAATTCATACATATTATACAAGTATTCATCTTCCTTGTTTTAAATTTTCTTGAATCAGTCAACATTGTATGTCAGCATTTATACTTTCAAAATAATACTTAAATTATGCTATTAAATACTGGAATATTTAAACTAAAAAAAAAAATAATGAACAGTTTTATATAATAAGCTTTTTTCATATAGAATCAAATACAATTATTAACAGCATGAGTTGCCTAACTTTGATTATAAATGGATAAAAATAAAAGTATTAAAGAAAAAAGATGGGGAATGTTGTGTTTCAACTCTTTTTAAATAAAAGGCATATGGAAACTAAAAAACAAAAAATAAAAATAAACAAAACAGTATTTAATCTGGGAACACGTTTGATTTTTATCATGTATGTAGCTTCAGACTATGTCAAAGGAGACAAAGCAAGAAGCAATTCTAGAAATATTACAGAAGAAATTGTTCTCTTACCAAAAGTATTAATAAAGACAAATGAAAACGCTTAAAAAGAGAGCTGTCAGTGGTATTTCTCAAAGAAGCTACAATATTATGTAGCTTGAGTATTGTGATCCCAAGCTCATGTCTCGAGGCATGCCTCCTGGGATGCCTCTACTGAGAATTTTTAATGAGTCATTTTGAGTAGTCTGCTTTCATTTCTATCAGATTTGTTCAAATTCTCTTGTAATATTCCTTTGTTGCTCTTCTACTGTCTTCCTATGCTATGTTTGATTTAGATGAGCACATAGATCTGGAACGTTATATAATGAATTCCCGGAAGGAAATAATATTTCGAATCTTTGAGATTCGTGAGAAATTTATAACTTCTAATGCAATCTCTTGCCAGTTTATCAAAATGATCTTCCTAAGCAAACTTTATTTTTAAAATACAGAATTATTTCCTTGACTTGTCATATCTACATTGACGTGTACTTTACTGTTCCTGTATCTAATGTAATCTGTTCTTAATTTTATTTTACTTAATTAATAGGAATACAGGGAAAAAAAAAGCCACTGCAATTACTGAAAGAGTTTTCTTATATCTATTACATTATTGTTTGCTAGTCTTGTATTTGATAGCATTCTGTGTATGCAGAAAGAGGGAATCCCACATATGATTTCTTTAGGACCTATAAAGGGGTTGTGTGCAATTTTATTTAGAGTTGTAGTAAGAAAACTGAATAACGTTCATTTTTTTTTCTTTAAATCAATTAATGAATAAATCAGATAAAAACAAGAAGCAATGCAATTGTGCATTTCAGAAAGAAACACAGTAATTTTGTTTCTAATCACTGTTCCAAGTATTGTTGAAGGTACTTGGCATTAAACTTCAATAGAACGAAGCCCAACAGTGATACAGAACACAATAATGAACTACAGAATCATGTCTTTTGTTATAATTCTTTTTCTTTGATTGATTTTTCAATATCATTCTACAAATGATATTGAATTCTTTCATGCAAGTTGTTATACCCTCAACAGCACCCACTCTAAATCACTTTATAACTTTACTGAAGGAAACAACTTGCTTTGGCTGCTTGGATTTGTGTGAATAAGGAATTCTCCTGGGCAATTTTTTGACTTCTCTGGTTATTTCATATAAAGAGGACAGTGATGCCTTTTCCACTTTCAAAGTAAGTAGCATATGCTCTTAGTTAATGAAAATCTTTAAGATGCTGAATTTCTATTGTCAGCGGAGATCCTTCAATGGCTGGTCTAGTATTAAATGTGGAGGTAGGTGGCTCTGCATTTGGAATGGGATTGTAGATTCATGATCCTTGAGTTCCCTTCCAACCCTGGCCATTCTGTGATTCTGTGAATGTTATGTAAGATCTAGAACTATAAAATGAATGCATACTTAGAGGAACTGGAAAGAATAGCATTTAAACTAAGGCAGAAAATAATTCTATATATTCTGCAGAAAAAAAATGTATCACAAATCATGTGAATATATCTTTCTGTTAAAAGCAGCATTTGTAATGAACAGCCCTGATGTTTTTTTCTCAAGCTAAACAGTTATGTTAACTGATGACAAGTATACCTCCTATGGTGTGTTCTTTACATAAATTGCTAAGCCTTTTTCATTCTCCTTGATGGGATGCCTTCCTGACTTTATTGTGAGTTTTGGAAGTTCTAAAAAAGGTAAATGTTTTTTCCCCTTGGAAAATGTATATTATTGACACAGATAAAAGCAAACAAACAGGCCAAAAGAAATCACTAGGAATGCTTAGTGCCTTCCTTGGACATAAACTGTGCTTGACATCGTTAACAGCTCACTTCTAAGGATATACTATTTATAGCATGAAGTCTCATACTTTAGATTCCACAATTATATCAACTAGATTTCTGTTAACTAAATTCCTTTTCCTTTTTCATTTTCCTTTCCTTTTTCCTTTCCTTCACTTTCCTATAAGTGGCTATTATGAAAGCCAAATAGCAAATTATTTAATTAAGAAAAAAGAGAATCACTTATGGTAGCAAAAAGCGATTAAATAAATAAATAAATAAATAAATTCTCTAATGGAACAATGTTCCAATCAGTTATTTTAGCAACACATTTTTAATACCAAGCAGAAAAAGCTATAACATTAGGAAGAACAGAGTAGCGCAGCCAAGAGGATATAGAAGAATAATTGTTGCTTATGTCTTGCTATCATTACTCATTTTCCTGTGGAGTATACTTCACAGTGGCTGTTGTGGTGTATCCCACATGAAATCAGTCATCAGTATAAGATTAAAGTCACCACTCCAGGAGTGTCTAGTGAAATGACCCTCTATACCCAAACTTACCTTCTCCTATACTGCAGGTGGTTGCCTACAATGTAGACTGAAACTTTGGAAAACTAGTGAAAACATCATTACCAAGACTAAGTGAAAATACTTCAAACACAGCAGATTAATTATGTATAAAGGAAACTGTATTCAATGTGGTAATCTACTGGATAATATAGATATAGAAAGATATAAAGCCGTATTTTGAAAAGCAAAAATACATAGTACAGCACAAATCTGTTTAAAATGTATCTTTCATCTTGTACATTAACCAGTACCACTGTTTGGAATGACTAAAAAGAAGAGTTTTATTATATGAAGAATTTCAAGATTTTGAAAATTAGTGTCAAGTCTTCTACAGAACAAAATCTGACACTTTTGAAGAGTAAGGAAGAGTAAGAAAATGTGAAACAGAAACAGAAAAATGTCTCAAAGAATTTAGAATAAATGCATTGTGGTTTCAGTTCATGCTGATTTTGGTTGGAGACTTAAGTCATTTATACAACTATTGACTATTTTAAATAGAAGAGCTATGGATTTGCAGGGTGGACTATTTGATGGATAAATAACTGACTGGGCGATCTCAGCCAGAGGGTTGTAGTCAGTACCTGTACATCCAGGTGGAAGCTGGTCATGACTGATATTCTCCCAGGAGCCCTTCTTGAGTCAAGCATACCCTCAGCAAGTTTCCTGACAACACCGAGCTGAGAAATCAGGGAGGGACCTGAACAAGCTTGAGAAGTGAGCCAATGAGAATTTAATCAGGTTTGACAAGACCAAGTGCAAGGTGTTGTACTTTGATCATGGTAATCTCAGATATGACTACAGACTGGGAGAACTCACTGCGATCAGTCTTGTGGAGGACTTGTGGGTCCTGATCGACAAAGTTAGGAAGAAGTTATTTATCCAAAGAGTGGCAAGTCACTGGAACAGGTTTCATGGAGAATCTTTGTATGCCCCATCCTGGAGGCATTCAAGGTTATGTTGGATGGGGCCATGAGCAGCCTGATCTAGTGGTTGGCAACCCTATCCATGGTAGAGAGGTTGGAACTAGATGATCTTTAATTATATTACTCTTTCACAATAGACTCTGCTAGAGAATCTTTCCTCTTATACGTTGAAAGGCCACTATGAGGCCTTCCTGGATCCTTCTCCAGGCTCAACAGTCCTAACTCTCTTAGTATGAATATATATTTATATAAATTTAATATATACATATGTACATATGCACATAAATACATAAATACATATATTTCCCAGAGGGGACACCAGACTGTCTGATGAGTACAATGGACCTGATATGCTAATTGGCCTCTTCTCAGAGAGCCCAGATTTAGCCACATGAATCAAAATCACAGTTAAAACTTTCCACTGCAACTGAACTTAAAAATATGAACATTACAAACACCTATTTCACTACACGTATTGGCAGGAAGAATTTCAGCCTTGAAATTCACAGTGTTTTAATCATATTCACAAGACATAGATAACAGATGAGGGAGAATTTTCTGAACCCTTTGCTAATCACTGCGTGATCATCAGACCATTAAAAATTCCCCAAATCTTAAATCAATCTTTTACAAAATGCAAATGAAGGACAAGAAATCCTGTCAGAAAAAGAAAGGAAACAAAAAAAGCCTAACACATTAATAATATTTCATCACATTCTTCCCCACTACAGATGGAATGACTATAGTTTACATGCTAACTTGCTCATCAGTGTATGAGTATAGCTGTCACTGTTTCCACCTTGCCACCTTATTACTGTATGAAAGCAAACCAGAAATGACAAAAGAAAATCATATCCCTTATGTATTATACTAGCTCTCAAATGTAACTTATTGTCAATGTGTGTGCTGCTTTTTGGTTTGTGTTTGTTTGTTTTATTAATTTAAAAATAAATAAATAATAAATAATAAATAACAACAAATAATAAAACATAACAAATATAATAAAATTAAAACAAATATACTACTTGATGTCTAAGAAATAAACAAGCCAGTAAAAATCTTAGGAACAAGCTGGCTGGGCTGGTCAGCAAGGCTTTAAACTAGATATGATGGGGGAAGAGGGTGTACTAGGTGACAGAGGAAGGCGGATAATGCTGTCACCTTGGGAGACGGTAAGGGAAAACCCCAAGCTTGTCCTAGAGGTCCTAGGGAGGGCTCCTCCGAGAAGGCAACAAGGCCAATAGCCAAGCTGAAGCGCCTCTATACCAATGTGTGCAGCATGGGAAATAAACAGGAAGAGCTGGAAACTGTGGCACAGTTGGGAAAGTATGACCTAATTGCTATCACATAGTGGGATGAATCCCATGATTGGAATACCCTGACTGAGGACTACAGGTTTTTCAGAAGGGATAGACAGGGTAACAGGGGTGGTGGAATTGCCCTGTATGTTAGGAAGTGGATAGATTGTGAAGAACTGTGTCTGAGGAACAGCCACAGTCAGGTGGAGAGCTTGCAGGTAAAAATAAGTATCAGTCCAGTAAAGAGCATTTAGTTGTTGGGGTCTGCTACAGGCCACCTGATCAAGGGGAGCCTGTTGACAAGGCCTTCTTGCTTCAGATGCAAAAGGTGTTGTGCTTGCTGGCTCTTGTCCTGATGGGGGATATCTGCTGGGATAGTAGCATGGCAGGTGGCAGATAATCCAGGAGATTACTGGAGTCTGTTGAGGACAACTTCCTGGTCCAGGTAATAGATGGAACAAACCAAGGTGAAGCCTTACTGGACCTAATGCTCACCAATGCAGCAGAGAGCCTTAGAGAACTTAAGATTGGACGCATCCTGGGCTGTAGTGACCAGGCCTTGGTCAAGTTTGTGATTGTGAAGAATGTGGGCCTGGCAAAAAGCAGAGCTAGGACCCTGTGCTATAGGAGAGCACTTGTGGCTGCTCAAGGAACTGCTGAGTGGGATGCTTTGGGAAACTGTCCTTAATAGCATGGCTGCAGAACAGAGCTGGCAAACTCTTTAAGGACACCCTTCTGAGAGCTCAATGGCTCTCCATCCCCCAGCAGAAGTAGAGCAGGAAGGCAGGCGACCATCATGGCTATGCAAGGACCTGCGGCTTAAACTGAGAGAAAAGAGAGAAATGTACAGAAAGTGGAAGCAGGGTTTTGTACCCTGGGAGGAATACAGGGTTGTTGTCCATGTATGTAGAGATAGGATTAGGAAAGGCAAAGCACAGAAGGAGGTGAAGTTGGCAAGGGATGTGAAAAATAATAAGAAGGGGTTCTACAAGTACATAGGCAAGAGGAGACATGCCAAGAGTGTTCTCCTCTGATGAAAGGTAATGGGGAGCTGGCTTCCTCAGACATAGAAAAAGCTGAGGTACTCAATGAGTGTTTTGACTCAGTCTTCACAAGTGGTCAGGCTTCCCATGTCTGCCAAGACCCTGAGCTTCTAGGTGAGGTTGAGGGGAGTGGTTTCTGTCCCACTGTAATGGTGGAACAAGTGTGAGTCCTCCTCATGAAAATGAACGTGTATAAGTTCATGGGGCCAGACGATATTCATCCTAGGGTTCTGAAAGAGATGGCTGATGTGGTTGCTAAGCCACTCTCCATCATATTTGAAAAATCGTAGCTGTCTGGTGAAGTCCCTGGTGACTGCAAAAAGGGAAACATTACTCCCATTTTTAAGAAAGGGAGAAAGGAAGACACGGGAACTACAGGCTGGTGAGCCTCACCGCTGTGCCTGGGAAGATCATGGAGCAGATCCTCCTAGAAGCTGTGTTAAGGCACATAAAGGAGTGATTCGAGACAGCCAGCATGCCTTCACCAAGGGCAGATCATGCCTGACAAATCTGGTAGCCCTCTATAATGGAGTGACAGATTTGGTAGATGGGGGAAGGGAATGGATGTCATCTATCTGGACTTATGCAAGGCCTTTGACATGGTCCTTCACCACATTCTTTTCACTAAATTGGAGAGGTGTGGATATGAAGGATAGACTATTTGATGGATTAGGAATTGGCTGGCTGGACGCAGGGTTGTGATCAGTGGTTCTGTGTCAGGGTGGAGGCTGGTCACAAACAGTATCCCTCAGGGATCAGCCTTGGGACCAGTGCTCTTCAACACCATCATCAATGACATAGACGATGGCATTGAGTGCACCTTCAGCAACTTTGCAGATAACAACAAGCTGAGCAGTGTGATCGATACATTGGAAGGAGGGGAAGCCATCCAAAAGGGACAGGCTGGAGAACTGAGCCCATGAAAACCCAATGAGGTTCAATAAGGCCAAGTGCAGGGTGCTGCACTTGGGTTGGGGTAATCCCAGGTATTTATACAAACTGGGGGAAGATCTCCTTTGAGAGCAGCACTGCAAATAAGGACTTGGGGGTCCTGGTAGATGAGAAGCTGGATGTGAGCCAGCAGTGTGCACTTGCAGCACGGAAGGCCAACTGTGTTCTGGGCTGCATTAAAAAGGGGTGGCCAGCAGGGAGAGGAAGGTGATTGTTCCCCTCTACTCAGCTCTTGTGAGGCCTCATCTGGAGTACTGTGTCCAGGTCTGGAGCCCCCAGTACAGGAAGGATGTAGAGCTCTTGGAGCAGTTCCAGAGAAGAGCCATGAAGATGACCAGAGGGCTGGAGCACCTGTCCTATGAAGAAAGGTAGAGGGAACTGGGCTTGTTTAGCTTGGAGAAAAGAAGGCTCCGGGGAGACCTCATTGCAACCTTCCCGTATTTGAAGGGAGCATATAAACAGGAGGAGGAATGGCTGTTTATGAGGGTGGATAGGACAAGGGGTAATGGTCTTAAACTGAGACAGGGGAGGTTTTGGTTAAATATTAGGAGGCAGTTTTTCACACAGACAGTGATGACACACTGGAACAGGTTGCCCAAGGGGGTTGTGGATGCCTAATCCCTGGAGGCATTCAAGGCCAGGCTGGATGTGATTCTGGGCAGCCTGGTCTAGTGGTTGGCAACCATGCACATAGCAGAGGGGCTGAAACTAGATGATCGTTGTGGTCCTTTTCAACCCAGGCCATTCAATGATGCTATGATTCTATGGTTCTATGTTGAAAAAACTCAACTTTCTCTTCTGATAAATATTTACAAGAATCTGAACATTGCAGGAGCTGATAGCATTGTCTAGCACTTAAATTTTTCATTCCTTTTTTTTAGAGGAGTAAGCAGAGATTAATTAGAGTCTGAAGATTAAGTCATGCTGTGGTAATAGTTCAAATATTTCCACATATAATCTTCGGATGTCATCTGGGATATGTTATATCAGTGCCTGTATATAAATGCATTATTACTAGTTACTTTTACTAGTTATTATGTACATTGAAACTTCTGTAGGATATATAGCAATTTAGTTTTTAAAAAAGAATATTTTTTTTCTCCTAGTAACCAGCTGATTACTGTGTCTTGATGTTTAAGTTGGTGAACATTTACTCTTCATCTGACCTCTCCAAAATTCAAAAATTATAACTAGTAAATACTTTGCTGCTTGTTACTTAAGTGCCAAACCTAATTTATCTTAGAGTCAGCATTCTTGCTCTGTCCAGAACTCCCAGATAACTGCCTTAGAGAAACTCGGAGGTCCTTTGAGACTTCAGTACCTTAGAAATTCTGAATGAGTGCCCTTACAGACCAGTGAATCCTCAGTGCCTAGAGCAATGCTGAAACCCAGACTAATAATCACTTTCTCTGTCTATCTCTTTTGTGTCTGCCCTCCCACTCTGTTCTTCTCTCTTCTTTCTTTTTCTGTTGTAAAGCAGTTAAGTAATGCAAGGCTTATTTTGACTTCTTATAAAGTCACCTAGTTTAGTTGCACGGATCAGATAGATAGATATAACTGTAGGAGTGCCAATATTTTTAAGAAAATTGCAGTATAGAGATTTTCATTAAAATTAATGATTGTGTTTGGATCTTGAGTGTCAGTTTTACCCTAATCTAAACAGGAGAAATTTACGCATCTGGTCACTGCTCCTTCTCTTCAGTGGTGGGACGTGACATGGGTGACATTGACTCATACTATATTGCAAGACTGTGTTATCAGTTCTGAGCAAGGCCTTGGGCATAATGGCTAGGTTAAAGGAGAAGGCTGTGAACAGTGAAAAGGATACTGTCGCAAGAATGCAAAGGGCACATTTACGTAGGTGATTAACAAATCAATAGGAAAGGCATCACTTTGAATACTGTGGGCAGTTTAGTGTATCACAGCATAAGAAGGGCACAAAAGTGTCCAAATGTCCAAAAGAGGGAAACAAAGATGGTGAAAGGCCTAATGTGGAAAATGGACGAGGAGAAAAATTAGTCACTTGGATTGTTCATTTTGGAGGAGTCTGAGGGGAGACTTCATATAGGCCTACAAGCACAAAGGGAGCGGAGAAGGATGCATTAATCTCTTCTCTCTGGATCTCTTAGGATCCAAGAGAATGCCATGAAAATGCATAATGGAAGGGTCAGGTTGTTTGTTAGGAAAAGGTTCTTCACTGAGAGGGTTGTTGGACAATCGAACAGGTACCCCAAAGCGTGGTCACAGCAACAAAACTGACTGACTTCAAGCTCTATACAGTGATCTCAAGGCATGCAGTTTGATTCTTGGGTGATCCAATGTGGAGATGTGGAGTCTGAGTTAGATTCAATGAACCTTGTGGATCTTTCCCAGTGATATCCGTCAGGATATTCTAGGCATTCTTCTGGGCTGTAAATCACAGACAAGCAAGATTTTCTGAGAGTGTGAAACCTGAGGGCAGACTTCTTTGCAGTGAACAGGATTTAACGAATCTTAAGATCCTAGGACAAGTGAGCATATAGTAGAATCATAATACACTATGTGGAAAACATGGTTAATTTGTCAGATAAATGATCATACTACAATTATAATGAAAGTTGGAATATAGTCCTACAGTATTTAAACTATTCCACCATTTTGTTAAAAAAAAAAAAAAAACAGAATAGAACAGAATTTTTAATTTTTTAAATTTACTTGAAATCTCCTCATTTGAATTCATTACGCAATAATTCTCCATGAAAACTTTTTATAGATTTGCAATTTGAATACATTTATTTAGAAGAGAAAAACAGAAACATTAATAAATGTAAGAATAAATTAAATTGGACCTTTCTTGGAATTATATTTGTCACCATTTGGAGAAATTTTTAGATTCCAGGTCTGTTCCAGTCTGTTTTCAAGAGTCCCAACCTAGACATTCTGTCACTATATTAAGCACAGAAGTCTCCACTGGATTTTTGTGTAATATCACAAAAAAGTAGGCAGCAGGCTCTGTGCCATGTTAAATGAGGAATGGGAACTCTCCAAAGTGCAATTTATTCTGACAATCATGATGTGAACTAATTGTATAAGCTTTTGAAAGAGACACTTTTACAGTTGTTTATAATGAGAAATACCCTGTGGCAGTAGTATGTCATTATTGATCCTAAAAATAGAGTTAAATATTCTGTCAAAAGTCAGAAAGGAGTACAGCACTCTAATATTGCATTTATGTGTGACTCTGTCTTCAGTATCAGATTACAGACATATGCCAGATTTCATTCACTTTGATTTTCTGATTAAGAAATGTTAACTTTCTTCCATTAGCTGAAATGGAGACTTGATTTTTTCAGTATTCAAGAAGACAATACTTACTTTTCCCCAGATGATGACTGTCTTCCACTTTGGCAAGATCAGTTTGGGGCAAACAGAATGTTAGTGTTCCATTCAAATATGCTGTGTGTGATATTCACATAACAGATGCAAATTGATAATGAAGTAACTTGCATATTCCATGTACAAATAAGCTTTGTCCTGAAAAAGATAGAAAAAGAAGGAGAGAGAGAGATTTACGATCATTGAAGTCCCTTCCAACCCGGGCCAGGCTGGTGATCTGGATGATTCTGTAATCTGGTGATCCGGGTGATTCTGTGAATATCCTGAGAAAAGGTAGTATCCAAACCATTAAATAAACTCTTGGAAAAATAATATACTGAAGGGAAAAAATAATGAGAAATTTTGAAAGAAAAATGGTATTAGAACTAAAGACGAATCATAATTTTTTGCTTCATTTTGTTTTGTTTTTCTACTCTTGTTTTGACTACTACATGATAACAGGGGAGTTGCCTCTTTTGAAGAGCTGAAAGTAGGCAGAGATCCCAGGTGAGTCAGCTTTCTGTCATTAGTCAAGATCTGTATAGATCTGAAACCAGAACGGCAGTTTGAATGTTCCTTAGAATATTTTTTTTTGTCAAAGAAAAAGGCCGATTCTCAAATGATGTGTGCTACATTTTCACTTATCTAAATAATTCACTCAGATGAAGGAAATCTCTTCTTTATGCAAATGATTTTCATAGTGGGATCACAAGAGTCAGAAGATTTAGTCCATGTAGATAAACAAGTTTTCTGACAATTATATGATTTTGCCAAAGTAGTGGCTAGGTAGATCTCCTTGTTTTCAATGTACCTGAAATTTTACATAGCTTATGTACTGTAATGGAAAATATGTAGGTTGCTCTGAAAGTAATGCCTCCTATTTATTTCCATGGAAACTGCAATAGCTACAAAGAGCACAATAACAGTATTTGATACAGCAAATTCTCAGGTACAAAACACTGTTTTTCAGCATAGTCACTACCATCAGCTGTGATTTTTTACCAGCAACAAACAAGAGCCTGCATGCCATACTTGTAACAAACTGCACCAGTGGAGGTGACCCACTGTTGTCATCAGCACCGCTGAAATATACTTCTCACTGCCTCACTGTGCTCATATTCATTCTTTGGTCTCCATAAACTTTCAACAATCAATGACAAATGTCAGTGGGTGCATTTCTTTTCATGTGGAGGAATTCAATGACACTTCTTTGCTTCATATGCACTTCCATGCCAGACACCATTTTGTCAGACTGCCCTTTTGCTACCATCTGTCACTTGGCAATAAAATTTAGCAGAATACTGACAGGACTGTAATGCTGTACCACCAACATCTACCTCTGGTGTCATGGGCCAACATAATAAAATAGAAGGCACAAACTTTCAGAGCAGCCTTCATACATGGTAGGCATCTGTTAGTTCTGCAATATGCAAATAGAAAAGTCATAAATGGTATTGTATTTTGTTAGTAAACAGTAAGGATGTTTACATCCAGCTTTTTGCCTATTTTCCAGTTTATTCTATTCTTGGTATTTGACCATTTCTTTTTAGGAATGTGTAATCATTACCCCCAAAATCCATACATATAAACAAAAAGTTACAATTATAAGGCAATTTTATTTCATACATAGGAATCCTATAATTCTATTAAGATTGCTTTCTCCCAATTCATTAATCAAAATCCATTCATAAAATAACTATTCAACTGGAAAATATACACAGATGAACATCTCCTCTTCTGTCATAACTTGTGCCATGACCATGCTTTTTACTCTTCAGCACTTTTATGACTTTCTTCCACAAATTTTTCCATAGTCATACATAATAGTTAAGCACCCCATGGTGAAAATAGAAGCTGAATAGCCATGTGCCTGCAGTCTTCCTGCAAAGTTAGCAGGTTTTTGATTGGCTCTAGCAGGTTTGGGGAAATGACCATTTCAGACAGGACACAGTCAAGCAGAAAATGGGCAGATGCTGTAAATTATATAATCAGTACAAAGAAAACTCATCTGCCATTTATAGAACATGAGGTTAACTGATGGAATACTGACTGATTCATGCTAATTTAATGACAACTTCTAACCATCTGGCTAGAAAACTGTATTTTACAAAGCCCTAATGGTGACCCACATAAGTTAGCCTAAAAAAAGATTTGGTGAGTTTAATAATGGATTATACATCAAAGCAAGAACTCATTACTGTTACAAGTAATAAAATATTTATTTTTAATCTGACAGTTCTACTACTTCTAAACAGTAAGAGATTACACTGTGAAGCAGCATATATAATAAATGACTGACTACTTTTCTGCTGTGCTAGTAAACACATAGTTTTCTGAACCTTATGCTTTCATTGCTGACAATGTGAATCAGTAGGAAGGAAATAGAACCTTCTTTTTCTTTTACAGATTTTCCAGCACCAGATCTTCCTTGGCTATTTGGACTTATTTTGCAGTCATGTTAGACATCATCCATGTTGTTTGTTTCTTTCTATTTAGCACGCGTTCACAGTCAAAATCTTGCAGCCAAGTAGCGTCCCTGATGATTTTGCCAGAAACATCGTTGTAGAATGTCACTGAAAAAAGGAAATAGATGAAAAAATAAGTAATGTAATTCAGAACATAATCTGGCTGACAAAAGCAATGAAACAATAATCATTCAACTTTCTATGCATGGAAAGGTTTTTGCTGTGGGACAGGGAGGCTGCTGGACTGTCTTCTGTGAGAAGTCCGGAAGCTGCCCATTATAGATACAAGCCAGTTCCACCTGATTCCAAAAGGGACCTGCTGCTGTCCAAAGCAGAGCCAGTGAGAGGTGCTGATTTTACCTTTGTAAGAGCATGTTTAAGAAAGGAGAAAAACTCTTCTGTGCAGCAGCAGCTGGATGAGATAAGTGAGAAAATATAAAGTGAAATATCTCTGCAGATGCAAAGATCAGTGCAAAAGGAGAAGGAGGAGGTACCCCAGATACAGAAGCAGAAGTATCCTGCAGCCCATTGAGATACCTATAGTAGGCTGTCTTCCTCCAGGAGCAGCATGTGGAACAGATCTCCACACTGAAGCCCATGGAGAAGCCCATGGGGGTGCAGGGGGGGATACAACCCACTGAAGGCCCGTAGAGAAGATTCTGGGACAAACCTGCAGCTTCTGGAGAAGAGTCTAAGTGGAGCAAGAGATCTGAGAAAGCTACTGGCCATGGGGGAGCCATTCTGGAGCTCACTGTTCTTGAAGGATAGCCTCCATTCTATGGACCCATATTGGAGCAGCTATTGAAGAAATGCAATCTGTAGTAAGCTGATGTTTAAAATTAAACTGTAAAGCTGATGTTTTAAACTGGATTAGTTTAGGAGAGATGGCATCCCATTGGAGAAAATATATGCTGGAGCAGTGGAAGAGAGTTACGATGAAGGAGCAGCAAAGATGAAGCATTATGGACTGACCATAGCCCGTTCTCCCTGTTTCCTTATGCTTCAATGTAAGAGGAGTTAGAAGACAGTGTTTTTAGTTTGCTTTAATTTCTCACTGCTGTAGTTTGTTATTAATAGCAAATAAATTAATCTCCCTACACTGACTCATTTTGCTCATAACAGTAATTGTTAGGTGATCTCCCTGTCCTTATCTAAAACCTTGAGCTCTTTTCCACTGTAATTTCTCCTCTTCTTCCTTTGGAAATAAATAAATAAATAAAAATAAAGACAACTTTGATGACTTTTAAGAATCATCTTTTCTGGGTCCATTTAGACTGAATGCAAAAAAAAAAAAAGAAAAAGAAAAAAATAAATAGTGTCTTGTGTACAGTTAAATATATATATTCTAAAAGAACAAAACAGGTAACAGGTACTTTGGAATGGTACTTAGTATTGTGTCAGAACATGCAACTCACAAAATATCATCAATGTAGTATAAATGTTTTAGACAAGGAGACAAAGATAGTAAAATTTCAAAGACTATCTTCATGTCATTTTTCTATTTTCTCGTAACTATCTATAGAATGTTATGAGAGCTGCTGCAAAATTAATGCCTCCTATTTTATTATGTTGGGCCACAATATCAGATGCAGATGGGGGTGGCATGGCAACAGAGGCTGAACATTCACACCAGTATACCATTAAATTTTATTGCTGTGGGATATATGGAAGCAGAGAAGTCATCTAACAAAATGGTGTTTGATATGAAAGTGAATATGGATACAGCATCCTGGCCTGCATTAGAAATAGTGTGGCCAGCAGGAGCAGGAAGGTAATCATCCCCCTGTACTCAGCACTGGTGAACTGTGTTCAGTTTTGGGCCCTTCGCTACAAAAAAAGACATTGAGGCACTGGAGCACATCCAGAGAAGGGCAGTGAAACTGGTGAGGGGTTCTGGAGCACAGATCTTAGGAGGAGCAGCTGAGGGACCTGGGATTGTTTAGTATGGAGAAGAGGAGGCTCAGAGGAGACCTTATTGCACTCTACAACTTCTTGAAGGGATGTTGTGATGAGGAGGAGTTTGGCCTCTTCTCCCAGGCAACAAACAGGACCCGAGGAAACGGCTGCAAGTTGTACTAGAGGAGGTTTAGATTAGACATAAGGAAGAAATTCTTCTCTGAGAGAGTGGTCAGGCACCTGGAATGTCCTGCCCAGGAAGGTGGTGAATTCACCGTCTCTGGCAGTGTTGAAGAGGCATCTGGATGAGCAGTTACGAGATATGGTTTAGTAGCTTGTGGTAGCAGTGGTAATGGAGAACGGTAGGATTAGATGATCTTGCAGGTCATTTCAAACCTTGTGATTCTATGATACTATGATACTCTTTTTTTTAACCCAGGTATGGTTTGCTATTTTATTTATGGATGAGTCTCGGTGGAAAAAAAAAAAACAACACAAAAACTTCTTGTCACAATCATATTGCTTCCAGAAAAGTGGATTTGTTACTCAGTGTTCAATGAGCCAATTCTCAAATACACGGGAGATATTTTACTTTTTATTCAGGCCCAGGTGCTGGTGAAAGTTTTCCAAACCAAGAACAACAATGCAAGTTTCTTGACAATATTTATACATTAAATTCCCAAGTATTCCACTTAGCTAATACAGAAGAAACATCTACTATCTATATATTTAAGGTTAAGCAATCGTGATACCCTATCCCCTTTTGGCTACTTTCCCATCCATCCTCGTGTCTGTCTGTCCATCTGTGTGTCCAAACAGGGTTGCTTGGGGGAGGTCTTATGTGACCTACAGTGATGGTTTGGGAAGTGTCCTCCTTACTTTTTTTATCCTTATAGGGTCACCTAAGAACAAGATGAACAGTTCTCCTCTCGCCAGTTTTTCAAGGGGAATAATTGTCCTTGATTAATGTGATAATGTCAGCGGTTAAGATATTCAGGTTTAGTATAAGCAGTTCTTGATCAAAGGATTCTGGGTTTATGTTGATGAAGCACAGAGAATAACCCCTTCTTTCCAAGTGAAGATTATTATTTCCATTACATGTATCTCTCCCCTTAGAAAGTTTTGAAATATCTTCCTGGTATCAAAGTGACTTATCTGTTTAATTATGCTGTTAAACAGATTTGTAGCATTATTTATTTTTTTTTAGAAGCAAAAACGTTTTTTAGTCTTTGAAACAATGGATTACGTGGTTTCATCTGTTCTAGTTTCTTGTATGAATAGGTTTAACAACCCATCAGTTATAACTGGGATATATATACATAGATTATTGAATTTAAATTTTCCATTTTATATTATTGTTTGGTAAAAAAATTCCCGAGAAGGCATAAACGCATGATAACGTGCTTTTGAAAATCGTACCTAAAGATAATGAATGGCATTTTTCAAGTTAAATATCATGATCTTAGACAGTTTAGAGATTAAAAAAAAAAAAATCTTATGAAAAACATTTTCATTTACCTCATTTCTAATCAGTTTAGTAATGTTTTTTGCACTCTCTTAAAAGAATTCAGACTTCAAATATGTTAAAAATATTGCTTATTAGAATAAATGCTTTCTTTTAATACTCCCTTTTTTGGTCTGGGACTGATACATCAGGAAGACAAGGCAAGAGAATTCCTTTTGCATTTCTGCTATACACTTCAAAATACTACTGCAAACTTCTCACCTCATTAATCTTGTTTTCTCTTTTATGTTTTTCTTTCTCCTTTATGCTTGATTTCTAAATAACACATACATATTGTATGAGGAAATGTGTACAGTTTCTTTATAATGAATTATGTTTTGGTGAAAGAAGTATGAATATTTAAGATTTTTGAGGTCCAGATAAGTAGTCTAACCCAACTAAAAGGACATTCCTTTCAACTAAAAGCTGTGATTGCTTTCAACTCTGCATATCTGAGCTAGTATAATACTGGATATTTCACTACCACAACTTCTACCAAGAGTGGGCTTTACTTCTTATCAGTTGTGGCAGTCAACAAGCTACTTGAGTAATCAAACCCTCCCAGGCATGGACACCTCTTCTTATTAACATATAAAAAATGATGGCCTGGTCTCCATCCTTCCTAGAAATGAGTGCCTGACCTTTTCAACTTAGGAAAAATTTTGTGGAGTCTATATGGAATCTTGGTTTTGTAAATACTGGAATGATATTTTTCTTCTACTCACTCATTTTTTTTTCAAACAGTAAGTCAAGTCCTTACAACCACATGGCAAGATAGGGGGAGAATAGGAGATGCTATCTGAGTATTATTTGGTTATTGTCATAGTTTGTTAAGTTTCTGAATGGCCAATGAAATTGTACTTGCTTTATTATTCACTTTGAGGCCCAATATCTTCCAACACTGTTAGGGTAGCAAGCAGTGAGTTGCAAGAGGTTTTTTAGTTCATTACTCTTTCCCATCTTTGGAATTAATCATAGAAGGCATTGGGTTTTATGCTACAGATTCAACTTAGGCACAAGCTCTCATTTGTAAGAGCAAAGGATATACCTGAATGAGATCTATCAATGTCTCCTTGTTTAAACAGCTGTCATGCTGTCATTGTGTCTGAGTAGGAAGGAAAAAGAAAATGACATTTGACTATCTGAAGAAAACCTGAAATATTCTCAGTACTGATTATATTCTCTTGTTTTCTCATGCTGTCCTCTGTATAATCATTCTTCATCACTTATTCAAAACCTAAAATCCACTAACATGCAGTATTTCAAATTGGAATTAGATTGAAGTCTGTTAAACAAATAAGATCAAAAAGAAAGTGATGGATTTTGAAATTTGAAAAGCTGGTCCTAATAAAATTTGTTCAGTTCAAAAAATAATAATCTTGTGACAGAATTTCAGTCTAGATTAAAATATAGATTCAGTGTTTTGTTGTGATTAAAAATTAAAATTTCATGGAAATTTCTTGAATTTTAGTTTATAAATAAAGTAATGCCAAACAACCTTGTTGGTTCTTTCATTAATTTTGAATGCCAATTTCAGATATTTTATGTATATATCAAGATACACACTTGCAAATTTAATCCACATATCGGTATTATTACAGGCATTTATTTTATGGAATTTATGCGACTATTAACTAAGGTGGCTGTGTTAATTCAGCTGTTTTGAGAAATATCTGAAGAAATTTCCTCATATTTTCTGTATTCATACAAAATTCATCTGTCAGATATCCATAAATACATGCCTATATACACATAAGTTTTGTACTTATGACTGTCTGAAATCTGAATCATCTCAAAATGAAATTATGGTGAAACAACAGCAATTTCAGATCTGTGGGATATCTATAAGCTTTATGTAGGATAGTCTTTATTGACAGAATGATACTGAGACTCATGAGAAAGTAAGATTCTCCTTCCAAGGATGCTATAAACAGGCACTGAAGAATCCATGTAGTGTCATAGTCCCTAATAGGAATCACCTTGGACTCTCTGTGCCCCCACTTTTCTGGTTCTCTCCAGGGCTAGCATCCATTTATCTGAAAAAAAAGAAAAAAAAAAAAAAAAAGAAAAAAACTCCAACAATATATATATATTAATAATAATAAATAACAAGCATAAAATTCCCAACAACACAAGAGGAAGCACATGGCCAGCTTTTCAGTAAACTGTCAAATTTATATTACTTTGCTTTTCCAACGTGTGGCAGAAATGGGAAGCATGTGAGTGTTCTGTTTTTCAGATATCTGTTTCCTCTCAGTCATATGAAAATGCTATACTTAACATTTGCAAATTGTCCAGATGGCAATAACAATATATACATTAAAAAAAAAAAAAAAAAATTACATGGGCTAATGCTTAGTAGTGTAACCTATACTGCTACGAGGGCAATAGGACATGTATTCTGTTTGAGTGACTAGTGATATTTTCTGTGACTAGAAGCAAGAATTGTCATAATTTGTCTCACGTGACCTGAGGAATGTGCTGCCTGAATGCTGTTTGTAGTTCCATTATGTCAGACAGAAAATAAGCCCAAAGAGATTTCCTCTTCAGAGCCACCAGAACAAATTCAGAAGTCTGGAGCCTGTTCATTTTTCTGTAGCTCTGTTAAATGAAATACTCTGATCCCTTTTCTTTTCTTTCCTCTTCATATTTTATTTGTTTTAGGACAGTGGGAAATTTAAATACATGACAATTTAAATATAAGTGTTTCTATTAATATTATAAGCAATAAAGACATTGTAGATAAAGGAATACTATTGTCTTGCTCAAATACCACTAACAAAAGCGTTAATTAATGTTCACAAATTTCTTAATAATCATAGTGCATTAAAAGAGAGCATATAATATTCCTTAAAGATTCTAGTCGTCAACAATCTTTTAGCTGGTAAAAGAAAGAAAAAAAGATTGTACTTTTACTTATTTTACCATCAAGAGACAATGGAAGTTGAACTACACATCTATGTTATTTTTAAAGAATAGGCTTACTTTAACACAGTCTTCATCTTAATGCTTAATTTACTGTATCATCTATTGAATTCATAACACACTTGTTGAAATATCGTATGTATTTTCTAATTTTCAAGTAGTTGGTCTTGGTAACCAAATTCTCTAGATATTAGAGCAATAATATAAACACAGCAATTTTCATTGCTTCATTAAAGGTATTATTATGACATCATCAAGCCAGACACAAATAAGAAAGAAGCTAATTTAAACATAAGGAGAACAGATTTGAAAAGTGTTGACAAGCTAAAAGTATCGACTCCACATACTGGAGTTAATGCATCAAAATTACCAAGCACATGATAAATGGCTGAGAGGCATATATTTAAAGTATCAATAAACATCAATTTAAAAAAAAATCAGGAAAAAAAAAAAAAGCTTGAAATATTTGTTTTTCACTTTTCTATGACGTAATTTTCAATTAACCAAGATAATTGAACCTTTCCTGGTTTGACACTCAACTTCTTGTGAAGCATATTAGTGATAAGCGTATGTATTTTTTGAAGAATTTTTATTTCCTTTTTTTGTTGTTGTTCTTTATTTATTTATTTTTTATTTTATTTTTTCATAGAATCATAAGATGTCTGGAAGGGACTTAAAAGTTCCAGTCCCCTTGCCATCAGTAGAATTTCCAGATGCTAAATCAGGCACTAGAACAGACTGCCCATGGCCCCATCCAGTCTGGCCTTGAACAGCTCCAGGGATGGGGCATCCACAACTTCTCTGGGCAACAAGGTGCTGTACTTCACCATCCTCTGAGTAAAAAATGTCATCCTGAACAAAATCTCTCCTCTTTCAGTTCAAATGGATTTCCCCTTCACTATCATTCTGAGTAAAATGTTATTCTCCTTCCTGTTCACAAGATCCCTTTATGTGCTGAAAGATTTAGGTCTCCCGAGTCTTTTCTTCTAAAACATTGTTATCCTTTTGGCTTGCCTGGACCACAGCTGAGAGATCAGGATTTTTCTTGGGCCGCATATAGAACATGTGATATATGTAATACATATAAGTGACAGGACTTTGTTATTATTATTAAAACAGAAAAAATGGAGAACAACAAAAATGTAAAACTACTGGGATGTTTGAACTTGTTTTTGTGAAACAAATGCATCAGGGTTGTTCTATGGCAGTAGTTGCTATTCCTAGTGAGTTCTTAAAATGTTTGTCAGAGATTTCTGATGAAATATTTCTCTCCCTGTGTTTCACAATAATTGTTTGCAAATGTATGTGCTGCCAAAAAGGAATGACATAAGTAAGACTGTGGAGTGAGGGATATGTTTGTCTGATAAGATAGGGCTTATGGAAGTCTGGTAGAGAGACATGACCAATTTATTTTATTTTATATTATTTTACTTGTTTATTTAGGTATAATGTCTGATTGCAACTCTATAAATTCCATGTAATAATTTGCAAGGAATGTAGGAATGTTGCCACTGGTTTACGGGCTGGTTCTGCCTGGTTCTGTGTTAGTGGGGCAGAAAGATCCGCAGATCGGGGCATCTGGAAAAGGGAAACAGGAGACCACAAAATAGTTGAAAACAGCGGCAACGAACTGAGGTGAAACAGTTTACTAAATATAGTATCAGAACACAAAATATAAAGAGAGAGAGGGAGTGTGTCCAAAAGATGCACAGTCCAATTGAGCAGCAGGGAGTCAGGAGGAGAGCCGACGAAGAAGAGTGGACAAAAATAAGAGTGCATCAGGTGACCTTGCCAGGAGTTCTATCTTCTCTCTGAGAGTGCAAAGTCCCCTGGGGAATGTAGTTCTTCTTCTCTCCTGGGCAGGTACCCAGAACTTGAGTATTAACAGTTAAACTCCCATTGCCCCACATGATGTTATGATGTGGAATACTGAAAATCAAAAACCTCAAAACCGTGACATTTGTACAGTAATAATGTTAGTCTGTCAATACCATTTCACAAGCTATCACTTATATAAATCTCCACACAAAAGTGCAAATGGAAAATGGATATTTATTGTATAAGACTGTACACTAACGTGCATTAACATGGATTTCATTTGCTTTGTATTCAAGAATTTTGATGCTTTGTCTCTGACAGGAGCAATTGAAAAGTAACTGAGTAACAAAAGACAAGAGGTAGTGTCACAAACATTCTAGAAGCATTTTATGAGAACCAAAATGGAATCCATATTACAGAAATTAATTTGATTTGTAATTAAGTCACATATATTATTCTGGTGTCATTGTAACCATATGAGTTCAATATGTGAGTTGAAAATATATGCTGAACTTCTAGAAAAACTTACATGCTATATATTTTTTACACAAAGAAAATCAAACATTGTGAAATATCTAACTGGTATATAATTGAAAATACTATTTCTACCTGAATTTAGTCCCTATAATTTTATATGTGAGAAGAATAACTGACTTTTTACAGTCTTAAATATGAAATTACAATTAAAATATGTGTGCTTGTCTGTCTTTCATTAACTATATATATATCTTCAGAAATTCAGAACAGATTTATTATAAGAAAGTGATCTTTTTGTTTGTTTGGTAGATTGATTTTTACAAATACACTAATTTGATAGTTCTGCCAGGATATCTTTAAGGTTTAAGAACTATTTTCATACAGATACACTAGCAGAATCTGGTCCTAAAGTACAACGTATTGCTCTATAGAACCAGAAGCTACACTACAAAAATTAATTGTAAAAAAAAATTAAAAAAATTAAAAAAAATTCAAATGAAAGATTATTTAAATAATAATAATTAAAAAAAATAATAATAATGGACAAAATAATGGATAAAATACCTCAAAACATTTTCTATTACACCACTAAATTAGCATCTATTACTAACGTGTAATTTACATTAAACTAACAGATGTAAACATATTTTATTTTACCATATATATGTATAAAGTTTCAATATGTATTTTTTTTATTTTATAAAAAGAATCAGATGCTTCATCCTTCAATAGAAGATGTATATGAATGTGTTTAAATTTCATAAATGTAGTTTAATAATTTCCTTCTATATTCCAAATTGCAATGACGTAGGTCAAGAAAAGGAAAACAGCTAAGAGCCTTTCCAGGTTCTCCCATTTTCCTTTAGTCTATCTTGATGTGCTAATACCAAAGTACTGATTCCCTTAATAGTGGTGCCATAACACTGAGTAGGTTGATTATGTTCATTCATGCTGACTGAAGATATGATCATTTATTGCTTGTCTACTTATAGACCATGTAGAAAGATTATTATTTTTTTAATATTAAGGTTTTTCTTAAGTATATCTAATATATTTGTTACTATTTGACTGAAAGCAGAGTGTGAGATTAAACGCTGTTCTTCTTGAAGAGAATGGTCTAATTTATTTGGAGTCTAGAAAAAATAAAAAATAAAAAAATTTTAAAAAAGATCTAATTACTAAAATTCATTGGACAGTAGTTTGCAGTAGTTTGTAATAGTGTCTGTACCACAGCATTTATTAATAATAACAAAAAAATCTCATGTGAAGTAGAAATCTGATCTTGGTCTCATTAAACCAATGAAAGTCTTGCATACAAAGTCAGATGGAACAGAAGTGTATCCTAAAAATAAATGCCTCAGGTTTTCTTTGGAGGAAAACCTGGAATGAGCTATTGAAGTAAAAGAGATTTTGATCATAAAAACAAGAATGCCTTTTTTTTTTTTTTTTTTTAGTCAATTTTTGTGCATACTTACCTTCAGTAGAGGTCAAATCAGATGTTCAGTTACTCTCCTTGTTGATACAGTTAACTTCCAACACAGATTTGAAACTGCTCACTTTGTAATGCGTTAGAATTGGAAATTTAATCATGTCAGTATACTTATACTTCACAGAGTCAGAGAAGGCCCTTCCTGGTAACTTTGTGTGACATTACTGTTCCAAAGTATTCTATCTGCTGACTGAACACATGAGAACTTCCTTTGGAAAAATGTTTTAAATGTATATATTATTGCATACTAAATATTTATTTTTGCCTCTAGGATATAAATAACTTCTGAAGTTTCCTTGCTGGAGATACATGGAATATTGAAATATTCTCTTATTATCCACCCTTTTTGCAAGTCACATTCAAATGCAAATACAGAAAAAAGTACATTTGAAAACAAGATATATTTTGTATTTCAAATCACAGAACTAAAACGCACAATCATATCTGTGGTTAAATATACTTAATTTAAGGTTGTTTTTTTTTTAATTTTATTTTCTTTAATCATTTTTTACTTAATATTGCTATGCATCTTAAATAGCTGTTAATATTCTACTGAAGTTTTAACTCTGCACTATTTTTTTTCAGTTACTGCCACACCTGTATTGCAGCAAATGTTTTCTTATGAGTTTGAACATTCCGTAGCAATTAAGTGGATATAACACAAATCCTTTCCTCACTTTGGCCTTTCAGTATTCTCACGGATGTCACCGTGTTTGTATTAATGTGTGATAAAATTTATAATTCAAAGGAAATCCTTTTATTTTAATATTTTTCCCATTACTGTTGTTCTGCTATGATTAGAAGAATATTTTAAAGAAGAACTCTATCACCTCTGTTTGTTTTCATCTTCTTTTCCCTTTACCTTTGTACAAATATATTTACCTAAGCCTGCATAAAGCACACTTGTGTATGCATTGATAGTTGGAATAAATACAAACAATTTTGCAGTTTAAAACGTATTAGCTATGCATTTTGTTTTCAAATCACTTTATATGGAATACATATTATTCTGCATTTAACTGAATAACAAGGTTGGGTGGTTTTTTGTTGTTGTTGTTTGTTTATTTTTTTGTTTTGTTTTGTTTTTTCATCTTAATCTTGTATTTATTTTTTAGGGAAGACTGACCACTACGGATTAATTCAATAGGCATTGTGAATACATCTGAGGGAGACAGGAGCTAAGATCAGAAGAAAACAGCTAAAACAGCATGATTAGTGTTTCAGTTAGTAGTAAATAGTAAACACATATCATACCTAAACCCTAACCAGTTAGGCAAGGAAGAGCTGCTGCCTTACGGTGCTGCAGGAGTGGGAGTGGAACCAGGACAACTGGCCTAAATTAAACAAAGGGTTATTCCATACCAGAGGACATCATACAGAATGCTATAAATCTGTGGATATTTATCAAAGAAAGATTTTGGAGTAGGCAATGAGGAGAAGACTGCCTATTTTCCTGATCTTTAGCTGCTGTGCTTTAAATGAGTTTGATCTATTTGAAGTAGTGAGAAGACTAAGATATAGAGCAGCACTGCATAATTGATCACACTCACATTGATGTCTCCCCTTGTTCACTAACTAATCCTTTTCACAGGGGTTACTGAATTACTTGCTGAGGAACTTTGAAAATGAGCACTGTCTCTTTTGCCTGAAGTAGTGGTTGGCAGTCCTGCTCATGGCAGAGTGGATGGAACTAGATGATCTTTAAGGTCCCTGCACGCTAAGCCATTCCAAGATTGTTTGAACACCTCTGTGCATGAATGTTGCTCAAGTGAATTTGTAACTTAGAGATAACCAATGTTTTCAAAGGTTAATTTCCTTAGAGAAAAACAAAATTTGGAAATTGTTTTCTGAAGTCGCTAGAAACCTTTGGAAGAAGAACCTATTTGTGATAAGCACGTGTCTTTGAATAGTTCAGTCAAATACAACTCAAGGTTTCTGAATATTTTTCTCCATGGTTTTAGCCATGGAAGTCATTTCCTTGTATTCCCTGTTTGACAGAATTAAATGATTCTCTCCTAAGACTCTACAAAATCCTCTTCTAACATCCCAAGAGTTTGCCAGTGCTCTTCATTCATTTGTGATACTAAGCTGAGAATCCAAAAAGTCTGTTTATTATATACAGGTGACCTTGGATTCTCTTTTTTTTCTTTTTTTTTTTTTTCCCCTTAATAAATAGGGGCTTAGAAATGAAATATAAATACTATTTAAAAGGTCAGATTCACTCTGGAAATCAAACACTTGCTGAAATCTATTAGTTTCACTTCTATGCCAAATGAGAATGGAAGACTTTTAGGTGCGAATTTGAAGGTTTTGTTGAGCATGGCCCAGAGAAAAACTTTCTATTTGTAGCATTGTTTAAGATATTTTAAAATTTTATGAATGTGTAATCATGGGAAAATTTATAATTAAAAGTCATGAGGGTATTACATTTAATCTTTTCTGAAGTGAGAACTGAATCTAGAAATTGAATACTGATTTGCGTTATATGGTATCAAAGTGTGATGCAGAAACCTGTTTAGTCTGATCAGATTTATAATTAATCCTAAAAGTAGCCTTTCTCTTACTGGTAGTGATAAGTATGACAACATAAATTAATCAAAAAAAGGGCTTCAGATTTGAAATATGCAGACATGTCTGCGTAGTTGAGTTCAATTAAAAAATTGATGAACAAATTATATACTGAATATCTTAAAAAAAAAAAAAAAAAAAAAAAAAACAAAACAAAAAAAAAAAACAGCAAAACTTATTAGATTGCGTTCAGTTTTGCAGTTGTTTTTGTTGCCAGCTCTTTAATCTTTAAGAAAATATGTATAATTATTTGTGGACATACTATCAGCAGGGATAGCTGATAATAGCTTTAGCAAATATACTATATCATATCTTGACAGAAAGAATGCTGCTTTGATAACATAATTTCGAGAGAGAAAAATGTTGTATTGTCAGTGAGGAATATGAAATGCGAGGAAAAAGTCCTGGAGACATAAAGATGTTGCAGGTGACAATGGACTTTCAAGAGAGAAGCAACAATATATTTTATTGCTATAAGGTAGTAATTTAAGAAAATTTACACAATTAGATTCAGTATGTCAAGGTCACTTGATTATGTACTGTATAGAGAACAAGGTCAGACAAAACTGTTAGGGATACACTTACATAATACTAATATGGATGGCAGGCACAAACCTTTGGGGAAAATGCCAAAATTTTAGAAGAAATGAGTTGTTCAAACCCGAAGCTAGCTAAAGATGATTAAATATTCATCAAGAAGAAGGGGAGTAGAATTTAAAGGACAGGCTGCTTGTTTATTGCATACAGATACCAACTACATAAATCATTCGTACAGTTCTTTTCCGTTTAAGGTTGGCCATATTTGTAAATAGAATATCTTTCATTCTAGATAGTGGTGAACATTCAGTCTCATAGCTTGGTCCTATGACTTGGACATGACACAAAATTGAAGCAAGTTAAACTCAGCAGCAGATGAAATCAGATATCATCTTTAAGCAGTTGCTAGCTCCAATGGCATGGAATATTATTGACAGGGAGACAAGTTGCATAGCATAAATCAGATCACACAAGGAAAAGTTGGAGAAAGTATATGCAGTAGACACTAAAGAATTGCTGTGAAGAATCCTAGAACAAGATTCAAAGCTGAAGTTTTCAATGCCACTTCACAATTTACTCTGTTGATGTTAAATACCAGAAAGACATTAATTTTTCACCACTTAATTGTTTTCTAATTTGTTTGCTTTCTTGTTTTTCCATTCTCAGTAGTAGCAGCTATCAACAATTTAAATTCAGTTCACTGATGGTTGAAAGGACCTTCAACAATACAGTTTTAATGATGTTTAAATGTCATTTTTTCCAGTTTTTCTTAAATCACCTCCTTCACAGGGTGTCAATATAGAATAAAGATGACTAACCTCAAACTCAATTCTAGGATAGAATAATATTAAACATTCTTTATGATAATTTGATGGTAATAGTAACACATAATTTTTCAGGGGGAAAGGTACATAATGCTAGAATGGAGCTGATATTTATAAAGTTTATTGTTGGTAAGATCGCTTATATTTTTAAATTGTATATTAAAAGAAATGCTTTCTACAACAGAAGTAATCTAAATTATTTGTTTTATTGCATGGAGTGCTGTAAGAAGAAAACAAAAAGGCATATGCATTGAATTGCTGTTTCAAAATCATAGTCTGGCCATTTTAATATTAGAATTCTAAGTGAAAATACTGCTCCATGAGAAAAGCAATTGTCACTGTAGTCATATGTAAACAGTTTTGTGGAATTTAAGAGTAATTTAAAGCAGAATTTAAAAACTGAAGTAGTCATGCAGGTTTAATTCTTAATAATTGTGTTCTACATACTTCTAAAAATTCCTTCAATTCAGCATTTGGAATCAAATCACCAACATTAACTCTCAAGTTTAAATCAGTGTACAATTTAAACAGTTACTTTTGTAATGAAATACAAATACAGAACATTACTGTATGTAGTATTAGAGTGAAAAGAAGAAAATTATTTTCTACAGGCTTTTTTGAATTAAAAATCCACAGTCATAAGAAATATGTTGACAGTTCTCTTAAAAGCTTTACTAAAAAAAGATTTTATTTTCAACAATTTATCAAACTTCTGACTTCTGTAATCAAAACTTAAGAAGGAAAATTCTTGGCAGTTTAATTCAGATGAAACCTGTTGTAGATTCCTTTCTTTGTCAAGACCAACAGCAAGTTGTACTGTGTTCACTTTGGCTGGATGCTAGGTGCCCATACAGCTGCCCTCCCTTCCCTTCCTCAACAGCACAGGGAGAAAATTGAAAGCCACATGGATTGAGATAAAGACAGGGAAATCAATTACCCATTTCCATCACAGGCAAAATAGACTCAATTTGAAGTAAATTATTATTTAAATTTTGTTTGGGGTTAAATTAAATAGAGTAAGAGAGAGAAAAAACAAAGACTAAAAGTAGAACTCCACTCTTATCTTCCCAGGCTCCATAGTAATGTTCCATAGTAACAGTGTTATTCACGCTGAGCTTGTCCAAACAATTGATGTTGTAAATCTATTAAGATTTATCAATCTAAATGATATCAATGTATTTCCAAGTTAGAAATTAATTCTCAAGAGGTTAAAATGCATAAATCTATTTTGTCTTTCTCTTGTTTTCAAAACAAGATTTGAAGGAATGATATAACCACCTCTGTGGGCACTGCCTCCAGTGCAAAAGTATTTTCACTTTTTTGTGGTTAAAATCATTACATCCATAATTCAAAGATTTCTCCATGTTTTACGTTATTGCTTCAGTACAAGCACTTTATATGGCAAAGATAAGTAGAAAATACAGTGGGAATAAAGTAGGAAATAAAGATGCTTAGGGCATCTATATTAATGGTTATGATGAGATGGAAAAAAAATAAAGATAACTAAAGTATTGTGGGTTTTTTTTTTTTTTTAATTATTATATTTTTCCCTTGGTCATTTGTTTTGGTAGATCAACAGAACAACTGTAAGTAGCTTGAAACTTTCAAAATTCTCCAAAACTACTTTGTTTCCCTTGTTATTATTATTCAGTCTTGAACTGAACACTTTGACTGTTTTTGTATACCTTTTTTATTAAATACAGCAATGTGACTATAAAGTACTACTGTCAATAACCAGTCTTGTTAAAATGTGTCTGCAACCTTCAAAGCTTAAGAAGGTTATGGATTTTGGCTCATGGGAGGGCAAGTTAATAAGCTGAAATGCAAGCTTGCCAGACTGTCTTATCCAAAATGCTTAATTTTTCATGCTTCTTTTCTTCTACTCCCTTTTTACCCAAATAATAATAACAAAAAAGGTGTTTGGTTAGATTAGGTTGTCTTTCTTTCTTAGTTTTTTTATCACTCTGTCCTTCTAGAATACAATAAAGAAAGAAGAATATTGTGTTCTACATAGAGTTCTTAATATTTTACTATTTTTTCATTTAATGTACAGAATTTCTCTATAAGACTATATTTTAAATGTTATGTTTTTTTACTGGTAAAAAGGACTCACAGCTCTTTAAAAGAAGTCAGGTATTTAACATTTAAATTAAGATACAGAAACTATCAGTAGTTAATTACAAAAATATATACTATAAAAGCTGCTCTGAAATTAATGCCTCTTATTTTATTATGTTGGCTCACAAGGCCAGATGCAGATGTTGTTAATACGGCAGTATAGGTTGAACCTTCCTGCCAATATTCCACCTAATTTTGTTGCTACGCAAAAGACAGTAGCAGAGAGGGGGGGGGGGGCAGTCCGATAAAATGACATCTGAGATGGGAGTGCATATGAAACAAAGATGTTCAATTGAATTCCTCGAAGTGAAAAGTAGTACCCATTGCAATTACACACGTTGACATTCATCGTTTGTTGAACATTTATGGAGACCATAGAGTGGATGTTAGCACTACAAGATGGTCCACTTCAGCAGCGGTGACAGCAACTAGAAAGACAAGTCATTCTGGACAGCCATACAGATTTTAATGAGCATGACATGCAGAGTACTGCTCATCACTGGAAAAAATGCATAGCTAATGGTGCTGTGTTGAAAAAATAGTGTTTTTTTAGCTGAGAATTTGCTCTATCAAACAGTGTCATTGTGCTCTTTGTATCTGTTGTAGTTTTTGTGGAAATAAATGAGGCATTACTTTCAGAGCAACCTACATAGTTATAATCTATACTAATACAAAAAAACTTCATTAATGATAACTTTACAAATGTTACACAAGAGATGGAACTGCTCTTCTCCAACTCGCCCCTAACTATCTCTCTGTGGCCATCTGGCTGAACACACCCATCTCCACAAACATAAGGTGGTTGCAGTGAGGACCACTATTCTCAACAGGCAAAGCAAGATGTTTGTGGTGTGTGCAGGTCTTTCAGCCCAGACCCTCTGTTGTATTTGTTTCTTCACACACGTATTCACAGAATCAGATCACAGAATCACAGAATCACCCGGGTTGGAAGGGACCCCAAGGATCATGCCTAGCAACCCCCCTGCCTAGCAGGGCCACCAAACTCCCACCGGCTCTCTTTTTCTTCCTTTTCTTAAGGTAGAAGTAACCCATTTAAATCAAATTTTGGGTCTTGTTAATTTTAATTAAAGTTCCTGCTTTGGTAAGATTTAATCTCCTAGTTGCTTCAAAGGGAACATATTTCTATATATTCTGTTATAATCCTAATCTTTGACACTACTATTAAGCTGATTATGTTATTTTTTTCTTGTAGCATTTTAAAACAATTTTCTTGTATCAATGTCACAGTCGTTTCACAGACTTTGGTAGCTAAACTCCAGGTCTCTGTCTTTCATTCTCATTCTTTTCCACTGCTTCAGAGTAGTGTTCCTCCTACAAGATGAAGCTGTTCTTCAACAAGCCCTACACAGCTTCCCACTGATGACAGTTCTTCAAGAACTACTCTAGCATGGATACATACTACTAGATGCAGTCCTTCAGGAATGGACAGCACCAGCATAGATCCTGCACAGGGACCAGCTCCCGGCAAAACTCTATTCCAACTTGGGCTCTTCTCCGTGCAGTTCTGACACTGAGTCTGATCCCGTGACTGCTCTCCACAGGCTTGCAGCTTCCTTCAGATACATCTGCTCCACCTTGGGTTCCTCTGTGGGCTGAAGTATGAAGATATTATCTTTTGTGGTACACCATGGACTGTAGGTGAATAACCTGTTCTACCATGGTTCTGTGGTGCATGGGTTGCAGATAACTTCTGATCTGGCATCTGAAGTACCTCTTTGCATCCTTCTTCACTGACACTGGTGTCTGCACTGTTGTTTCCTTCTCCCTTCTCTCTCCCAGTGTCTGTTGTCCAGCATTTTTTTCCCTGTCTTAAATACATCATAAGGCTGCAGTCAGTGTCACCCATTGGCTCAGCTCTGACCAGCAGTGGGTCCTTTTTGGAGGTGGCTTGGAATTATCTCATGAGGATGGGGCACCATCTGGACTTTTCTCACAGAAGCCAAGCAGCGCCCCTACTACTGCCACATAAACCCATACAGTCACATTTCATTCAGCTTCAGATCATTATGAAGTACTGTTAATCCATCTTGCTTTTGGCTGTAGGACTAACTAACCTCCAGAGGTCTCTACTGATTGAAATTATTCTACACAGCTGTGAACTTGTTGCTCCCAAGCTCAAAAAAGTCCTGTACATATTTCACCTTTCTGATTGTCATTGGAAATTTTCTGTAATATCTAAGCCCATTCTTGTTTATTTGCTTTTCTTCCTGTCAGATTTCAGAACTGTGAGTTTGATAATTTGATTAATTTTAAACTGCCTCCCTTCTTGCCAGAGTAAATAAAAACAAACAAACAAACAAATATTTTAGTACATTTCATTTCAGGGGAGAAAGAAGTTTTTACACTTCTCTTTTTATTTTTTGTTTTCCTTTTCATTATCTTTTTGTGATGCTTTATTTCCAGTGCAGGAATTGAATAAGATAGTGAGTCATTTTCATTTTTGAGACTTGATATAGAATTCAGGAATAATCTGCCATTTTTACACATTTGTGGTTGTATGCAAAATTTGGGCTATATAGTTATCAAAAAGGACAACTGTGTACAGAAGTTTTTAGGGGGCAAGGGGGAACTTCAACTTCCCAGAAATATAACACAGCAGGAAGGGAACAATCCCAGAGGTTCTTAGAGTGTGTGGATGATAACTTCCAATGTGAACAGTGAGGGAGCAAACAAGGGGAAGCAAAATCCTGGACCTGGTATTTTTTAACAGGGAAGATCTTGTCAAGGATGCAAAGGTTGGAGGCTGTCTGGGGCAAAGTGACCATAAAATGATAGATTTTTCAATCTTTGTTGAAGCACAGAGAGGCGCCAGCAGAACTACCACCTTGGACTTCCAGACTTCCAGCGGGCAGACTTTGGTCTCCTTCAGACTGTGGTTGAGAGTGTCCTCTGGGAGGTTGTTCTGGAGGGCATGGGATCCCAGGAGGACTGGGAATAATTTAAGTAATTTCAAAGGTGCAGGAACTGACCATCCCCAAATCATAGAAGAAGAGCCAACGGGGATGGAGATAGTCTGGATGAACAGAGACTTTTGCCTGGAACTCAGGAACAAAAGGAAAAATTATGGTCTTTGGAAGAGGGGGCAAAGAGTTTATGAGGATTACAAACATGCAGTGCAGCTGTGCAGGAAGAAAATTAGAAAGGCCAAAGCCCAAATGGATGTGGCCACTAAGGTGAAAGACAAAAATAAATATTTATATGAATTCATTAACAGTAAGAAAAGGGCTACGGAGAAACTTCATCCCTTGTTGGGAAGGGGAACCTGAGGGGAGACTGTATTGCTCTCTTCAAATACTGGAAAGGTGATTGCAGCAAGAGCAGGTTTGTTCTCTTCTCACTGGTGACAGGAGACAGGACGAGAGGAAATGGCCTCAAGTTCCGCCAGGGGAGCTTAGGGTTCGATATCAGGAAAAATTCATTTACAGAAAGGGTTATTACAACTGGAACAGGCTCCGCAGGGAGGTGTTTGAGTCACCGTCCATGAATGTGTTTAAAAACCATATGGATATTGTGCTGAGGGACATAATTTAACGGTGGGTTGTTAGAGTTAGGGTAATATGGTTAGGTTGCAGTTGGACTCGATGATCTTTAAAGTCTTTTCCAATCTGACCAATTCTATAATTCTGTGATTCTGTGATTGTGTAGCTTTGTTAAAAAGAAGCAAAGAAGATAGTTGTTTGAGAAGGCTGATGAAAACGTTTAATTTACACAGAATCTTTGTGACACAGTGAATGGCTTTCAAAATTTTAAATTCTAAATTCTATTTTATATTTCCCTGAAAATATTTATGGATATTAATAAGACTTTTGCAATTGCAACCAAAAATCTTGGATGTTCATGTGATTGATGTCATGATTTACAAATGCTTTTCCATCATCAATTTCTATATACAAATAAATGTTAAGCTTTTAAGTGCTCTCCCACACTTCTTCTTTTTTTTTTTTTTTAATAAAAAGTCATATATTGCAGAGATAGGTACTCTGAAATACATTCTATGTGCCACAGAATGTATCTCATAAAATTCTTTGAAAACTTAATTTCTAGTTGCACAATGATCAGAATATGAAAGAAACTCATTCACCTTATACCCACATTTTACGGTGTTCTACTCAGTAAGTATATTATAAGGGTTTTTGTTTGTTTGTTTGTTTGTTTGTCTGTTTCTGATTTTATTATGTGGAAATGAAGGGTTAAGGAAAATTTACTTCCTCCTGTAGACAGAGAAAAAGTAATTTACTGGTGTGATTGCCACAGCTGGAGACACACAAAAAAGGAAAAAAAAAATTGATAAAATGGATACTTTCCCATTTTACTGTTCTTCAAATCTTCATGAATAGTTTAAATGTGATAGGATTTTAGATTTTTTATATTGACTTTTTCTTTTCCCTTGTTCAACCTTTCTAAATATAGGACTGAAGGCTCTTTGGCTGATCCTTTGTAGCAGTTTTCTTTGTTTACTTATTCTAATGTCAAAAACGTTTTCATTTTACAAGCATGCAATGACAAACTGCTTAATTCATACTCCCTATCAGCATGTTAACAAGCAACTTACAAACAATCAGGTCAGCAGATGGGTGGGCAGGTAAACATAACAGATAATTTATGAAAAATGTGATAAAAATAGTTGGTAACTGGAGGACTGCTAAGAGAAATGTGAAGTGGTGTTTTTTTCATAAAAATATTAAGTCTGCTCTGATTTTATTAACTGCTGACATAATTCTCTGTGATATAATCTTGTAAAATCTAAAGTACCCAGATAGTTAATTCCTGGAAGAACTAAATAGTATTTATATGTAGTTCTTTTCAGTCAGGAAAAGAAAGCTTAGTAAAAGCCATGCTTGTAGGAGGTACATAATTTTCAACAGTCATAATATTCTGGTATCTCCAAATACAAATAGTCAATATATCTGTTTGAGTTTTGGATCACATTTCTCTACTTAAAGCTCAAAATATTAAAATAAATAAATAAATAAATAAAAATTGAATTTCAGAATTTTTTTATACATTAGAAGAGAGTGACACATTTCCTTTGTGAATAAAAGGCCTTAAACACACTCTCCGCTAAAAGAGGTGGAAAATATTTTGATTTAACAGACAATAAAAATCTTGTGCCATTAATTTCTCTATTTAAAAGACTTACACTGTCTCATGGAAGTTCGAAGTTGATACTCTGATTAATAATAGAAAACAATGATTATACATAGGTCACTCCAAAAGTAATGCTTCTTTTTTTTTTTTTTTTTTTTCCCCCGTGGAAAATGAAACAGATATAAAGATTACAATAACACTATTTGATAGAGAAACTTTTCAGCTACAAAGCACAATTTTTCAACATAGTCACCATAATTAGCTTGCATTTTTACCAGGAGTGACAAGAGCCTTCTTACCACACTCATAAAGATCAGCACCAGTGGAGGAGACTCACTGTCACTGTCACCACTGCAGAACTGCACCACCCATCACCTCACTGTATTCACATTCACTGTTTGGTCTTCATAAGCATTCAGCAAGCATTTATGAAGATTAATGGGTGCCATATTTTCCACTACAATGCTCATAATTACACACCTTTGCTTCATATGCATTACCATGTCAGATGCCATTCTGTCAGAATGCCTCTTTGCTGACATCTGTCACACATCAATGAAATGTAATGGAATATTGGCAGGAAGGTTCAACCTCTACTGTCATACCAGTAACATCTGCCTCTGACATTGTGAACCACCATAATAAAGCACGAGGCATTACTTTTGGAGCAACCCTCATATATTTCAGTATGAATATTTCATAGAATATCTTTTGATCTGTGCCTGTTATCGTCCATACAAAATCGCAAGATATTACAGAAGTTAAATTCAGGTGCTTTTTTTGTTCATTTCTTTCTCTGTTTCTGAGGGGAATACAGAGGAGTTGTAAAATTATCTTCTTATATGCAAATATCTGTTAGTGATAACTATCACTGCAGTAAAATCACTGCAGGCACGACAGTTTTAAAGTTACTAGGGTTCATCAGGTTCATCAGGTCTTTTGTATATTATTCCCTGTAAGTCATCTCCTAATCTCCTGTTCTTGAATAATATCTAATGCTTCTCTTGAACGTTATCATTAGTTTGCATGCTATTTCTTTCCTTTTTTTTTTTTTTTAATCAAGATTTAAACGTTTCTAAGTGCCTCACTATGAATCAGGAAAAGGTAACTTGCTAATGAAACTCAGAAAACAATGAGGGAGTTTTATCTGAGCTATAATTTATCTTTACTCCTTCAAAATAGGTGAGCATTCTGAAAACCATGGAAATACTATTTTTTATATTTACTTTCTTAAAAATATAACATTTTAACTGAAAAAAGACAATCACATCACAGAATAACTGAACTTTCTATTGGGAATTTGTTAACAACAAAGCTTTTGTTTTAGTCTGTATAACAGACTGCACAGCTTACTTTCTGGTAACCAAATTTGCTAGGTGACAAAACAATATCTGATTTCAAAACTATCAAAATAGACCACTGTGATTAATACTAGCTTGGAAAAATATGTTTTATGAAATCAAGTATGTTTTAATTTTACACTATTTAGTTATCCAAACTCAGGCTTTAAAATACTGAACTGAAAGAGTGCAATTAGAATCTAAGTTACACTTGTTTATACATAATAGCATTATTCAGATTTTTTTTTCCTATTATAGAATTATTTTTAGGACTGCATTTGAGGCTTTTCTTCCTCTGTGTGGTCCACATGGCCTCTCCATGTAGCTCCCAGCAGTCATATTTTATAATGGTTGTAAGACTGAGAGATAGGAAAGAATGTCAAGAATGTATAAACGTACTTTGACAAAGAGCAACTATTGGTAAATGGCAGTTTCTTGTCCTCCCACTGTTTGATTAGTAGAGACACATGTCTACTTTCAAGTATTATGAAGATTTTTTAAAAAGAGCTTGTAAATAGTTTATGTGTCAGGCCCATTTTTCATTTGATGGTAAACCATGGTAGCAAGAAACCACATTTCGTACATGTTTAATGTGTAAAAATGTTTTTTCTGTTCCTCTGTGCCAAAGCATCTACTAAAATTTCCCACTGCAAAGTGGCTTACCTGTTCTGGCTGTCTTATCTAAATTTGGGCAGGGACCAGAAGCTCTTGAAGTAATGAATCATGGAGATAGAAAAGCAGGGCTTGTAGTCTGCAGTTTAGATGAAATAGAAACAGTTTGTCTGTCAGACATTACCTATGTATGAAAAGATATCTTCATGGATCTGGAAATGTTAGGTAGGTAACAAATTGGTAAAATTAGCATTCTACCTATTTCCATAATGCACAGCTCAAACAAAAAAGTTAAAAGACTTAAAGGTAGGGCAAATGGAGCATCTATTTGCAATTCTTTTGTCCCTGTAGATATAGTGACCAAACTTGAGATAGTCACATGAGTGCAAAAAAAAAAAAAAAAAAAGAAAAAAAAATCTATAATCCTTATCTAGGATGTTGATTTGGGAAAGTCCTCCTGAGACAAAGTGGGAAAACTAAAGAACCTAAAGGTCCTCCCTCAGCCAGTGTTTACTGACATAACTGAGCACCCCAGGCTCCAATGTGTGAAAAAAAGGAAGTTACATGATCCTAAAATGACTAGAGATACCTGGATTTTATGCATGTGCATACACAGAAGAGCTCAATACTGAGCCGCTACATTTTCTTAAATATAATTTATTATTGAAGAGAATGAAAAAGTACAAACAACAGAAAACTCTGCAAATCAACTAGGGAAACTGCATCAGAAAAATTTTGCATGTTCAAAATAAATACATTAAAAAATAATTACCTGGCACTTACCCACTTTTTTTTCTTTTTCTTTTGAAAGAAGTGAAAAGTGGAAGCTATAGGGAGTCTGATTACTTCCCTATGATTTTTCCTAAAGTTTCCTCCTTGCCACTGAGACCAATCTCTCTTTTCACCCAACTGTGTACGAGCTAGAGGATTCTAAGTTATCATCGTAGCCACCAGGTTCCTTCCCCCATAATATCCTACAGTATCTCAAAACGTATATCCCTAAGCATTTTCAGATATTATCAGGTTCTGTTCAGTTTTCATCCTTCACTTGTTTCAGTTTCCCAGTAACTATGTTTGTGAAATTATATTTTCTTAAATGGCTTTGAGAGATTATTTTTTGTATTTAGAATACAAACATGATTCTTAGCATATGTGTATGTATATGTAGCTTATTAATATTACAAAATAGGCAGTGTTCTTTTTCAAAGGCATTAATATACAATGGTAAAACACTTAACTAAAGTAAGTTTAAAAGGGAAAAAAAAACAAACAAACAAAAAAACAAACCCACAACCAATCTTTTGGTAAGGTAGTAATATTACACTCCAGAATAGCAATAGCACAATATTATCTCAGTTTGCATTACTATACTTTCCAACACTTGAACATCAAGTCTGAGTGTAAAAGCAGAAGATGAGATTTCACAGTCAGACTGCAGCAAATCTATCCTTCTGTCTTAGCAGTCAACTACTGTGTTTAATATGGTTGCTTATAAGGAAGCTTAGTCATGTATAGAGGAAGTGTGAAGTTAATTACCAATTGAAGCCTAAATTCATTTACTGATTCTCCTTAAAACGAATTAACAATGCACTAAGTACTCAAAAATAGTAGTCTGTATTGTACTATTTTGGTGATGGGAAATTTTGTCTATTAGGTAATAGAGATGGTAACATTCCCTCATTTGTCTTGTCTTCTCAAGGAGCGCTTCTAGCAGTTCTGCTTTCCGTTTTGTTGTAGGCATGAAACTGAGAATAAAAAAAAAAAACAAACTTCAAATTATATAAACAGGAAAAAGGCAAATGCTATTTATATGTACCCTTGCCTACTTGTAGTGATTACTTCAGCTCCACTGAAGACCTTTGAGTTTCTAAAATATAGACAATAACTTAGAAATATTATGATCCACAATGGAAACAAAAACAAAAAACAGCAACAGCAACAATCCTAGTGAAATTAAGTATTCAGATGTAAATTGCATATAAGGAAAAATGTTTACAAGATCTTGTAAGATTACAATTAATTAAAACAATTATAATAAGACTAAATGTAAAGCATTTAAAATAATACTAGATCAGTACTATCCTGTGATGATATTTATTTTCTGGGGAGAAGTTTCAGAATAGCATCAGAAGAATAAAAAGTAAACATATTTGTGTACACGTATGTGTTCATAAGACTGATTCTTTATCAGCCTTTGAAAATCTAGACAGAAAATCACAGTAACAATTCTGATGAAAAGCTGTCAGATTTTTTTTCTCTCTGCAAAAATTGAGATAAAATAATAATTAGGGAAATTGTGAATTTCGTTCATTTTTCCAGTTCTTGTGATTTTTGTTTGTTTGTTTTTTTCTTTCTCACATTATTGTTTGAGGGACAATACTGAGAACTAGGGTTTCTCCAGTAGTTAAGAAATGGCTTAGTCTTTGATTAAAAGTAAATGTGAGTTTGTATAGTATTTTGAGTGAAGAGATTGTAAATTCAAGAACATCAGAGGACAATGTAATGTTCCTTAAAGCTACTCAAGAGAAAGACCTAAATATTCCTGAAGTAAAATTGAGCATATATTAAGAAATTTCATTCATTCTTAGAATTATGTCTTTTCTTATTTATGATTAAAAAAAAAAGTGAAAATAAAAATATAAGCCAATGGCTACAATTTCCAAGATGACATCAGCCATAAGGAGAGTACTTCTGCAGCTTATTAGTGTTCATATATACAGCAAAGAGCTCCATATCCTTCAGGAATAGCTGTTAGTACTTTTTATTCTCAGCCATAATATTCCTCAAAGCATTATCACAAACTGGCTTTATTACAAAAATAATGCAATTTTTCAAAGCTAGAGGGAATATACAGCTTCTGTAGCATGAGCATGTTGAATTTTTCACTTAAGTTGTAAAATATCTTGGTATGCAGGAATATTATGGGGCAGATAATCTTGAGTGTGATCATGATGTATTTGCAGGGCACAAGGCCTGGCTACCACACATTCATGAAAAATAGGTCCTACTTGACCAACCTAATCTCCCTTATGACCAAGCGACCCAACTAGTGGATGTGGGAAATATGTAGTCTACCTTGACTTTATTAAAGCCTTTGACCCTGGCTCCCACAGAATTCTCCTGATGAAGCTGGTATCCCATGGCTTTGCTAGGTGTACTCTTTGCTGGGGAAAAAATTGTCTGCATGGCCAGGCCCAGAGTGTGGTAATGAATAGAGTTAAATCCAGCTAGCAACTGGTCACAAGTGGTGTTCTCAGGGGTTCTGAGAACCAGTTCGGAGTTCTGAGGCCAATCCTGTTTAATATCTTTATTGATAATCTGGAGGAGAGGATTTGAGTGGACCCTCAGTCAAGTTGCAGATGACACCAAGCTGGGAGGAAGTGTTGATCTGCTTGGGGATAGGAAAGCCCTACAGAGAGAACTGGATAAGGTGGATTAATAGGCTGAGTCTAATTGTATGAGTTTTAACAAGACCAAATGTCAGATCTTGCACTTTGGTCACAATAACCCCGTGCAATACTACAGACTTGAATACAACCTGGGATTAATAGTTGATGGCCAGCTCAGTATGAGCCAGTAGTGTGTCCAGATGGCCAAGATGAACAATAACATTCTGGGATGTATCAGAAATAGTATAGCCAGTAGGGCTAGGGAAATCCCCCTGTACTCAGCAATGGTGAGGCTGTTCCTTTAGTACTGTGCTCAGTTTTGGACTCATCACTAGAAGAAAAAAAATGAGGCCCTAGGATGTGTCCAAGGCGACAAAGCTGTGAAGAGTCTGGAACACAAGTTATATGAGGAGCAGCTGAGGAAACTGGGATTTCCAGACTGGAGGAAGAGGAGATTTGGGAGAAACCATCTCACTTTCTACAACCTCCTGAAAGAAGGTTGCAATGAGGTAGAGATTGGCAATTAGAAATAGAATGACAAGTGAGGGCCTCAATTTGCACATGGGGAGGTCCAGTTGAGATATTAGGAGAAATTTCTTCCCTGAAATAGTGGTCGAACACTGGAACAGAATGCCCAGGGAAGTAATGGAGTCATCATTCCTGGAGGTGTTGAAGAAACATTTAGAAGTTGCACTGTGGGACATGATTTACTGAGCATGGTGGTAATGCACTGATGGTTGGACCAGAGGATCTCAGATGTATTTTCCAGTCTTAATAATTCTGTGATTCTAAATAAATTAAAGAAAAATGATTCATACTACTCCAAGTTCCTTGGGTGGAGAGTTGTGCAAAATGAAGGTGCCTACAATGAAGCCAGGGTTGCTTTTAACATTGAAATTTTAAAATATAATAATCAGTTCTTTGTATTATAATAATTTTATTTAAAGGTCATTTTTTTATTTCAATATTATCTTCTGTAAAACAACAACAAAAAGTTTTCAGGTCTGTTCATCTGTGTTTTTACTTACATGTTATGAATGAATTACATCCTAGGAATGAATCTCATTCTCCACTTGTTACCCTGAATTGTAAATATATAACTTCATAATTACACTGAAGAAATTTAAATAATTGGAATGTAAAAATTTGGTATGAAAACATACAAGTCCCATACTAATAAATTTTGCCCACATCTAGCTACTCAAAATAGATACATGTAGGATTCTATATTTGTAGATATAGAGAAAAAGAAATAAATATATTGAACTAGATCAGCTCCTTGCTAGAATAATCCTGTCTCCACTGACTGTTGAGAGGATTGTTTAATTGACTTGCATCTCAAGCTTAGTTGCCAATATTTTGATAAAGTCAGTTGATCCCAGAAAGTTTTTTTTTTTTTAATATTCCATTTTATTTTATCTTTGTCTATTTCTATTTATAGAGTCATTAACATGCATTATGATCTAACTTAGTGTACATAGCTATACTTGAATATGGTCATATTTTTTTATTAAGTTTTCTGATTTTAGGTGATTTGGAAAACTCATACAAATCAATTTTAACATTGCTCCAGTGATATGTGATTTTATATATTAAAGTACCTAATTATCATTTTTAAAAAGATAAAAAAGGAAGACCTGAGGAACTACAGACTGGCAAGCCTCAGTTCTGTGCCTGATGTGATCGTGGAGCAGAACCACCTGGAAAGTACACTAGGGCACATGAAATACAAAGAGATGATTGGTAACAGCCAACACAGCTTCACTTAAGGGTAAATCATGGCTGACAAAGTTGGTGGTCCTCTATAAAGGGGCTACAGAATTGATGAATAAGAAAAAAAAAAAACAACTGACATCATCGGCTTAGATCTCTGCAGAGCACTTGATGCTGACCTGCACAACATTCTTGTCTCTTGGGAAAGGGCATTAAGGGGTAGATCCTCTGAGAACCTTGACAGGGCTTGAGATGTGTACCTGTGAACTTCATGAAACTCAACAAGGCCATGTGTAGGGTCCTGCAAGTGGTTTGGGGCGATTACAAGTACAAATACAGACTGGGTGAAAAATGAATTGACAGTACTCCTATGGAGAAGGACTTTGTGATGTTGGTTGATAAAGAACTCAGCATAAGACAGAAACATAGTCTTGAAGCCCAAAATGCCAACCACATCCCAGGCTGCATCAAAAACATGTAGTTAGCAGGTCAAAGAAAATGTCTGTCCCCATGTATTCCACTTTTGAGAGACCCCAAGCTATAACTAAGGCAGCACTAGAGATGTATGGAAATTGTCTTAGAGGTGTAAAGATATTCCATGAACATTAGTTAATGAATATGATAACTGAGGGAGGAAAGGCAATTCTCTCCTCAAGTGACTATAGAGCAAATATGAAAATTGAAGACTTAAACCCGGCAAATACAGGGACATGACTCTCTCTAGAGAGTTTTAGTTTAGAGTTTCTGTGGTCACAGTTCCAAATCTCTTTTCATATGATTTGTGCTGTGATCAGAATTAAAACAAAATTTGTTTATAAATAACAAGAACTGAATCAAATTAAAGAGTTCCTTTGAGGAATTTTATTCTCCAAATTGATACCATCTGCTGGAATCCAAGTATTAGCTAAAACAGATTAATATTCTCATGCTTACAAAAAATTACTATGAAAGACCACCTTTGATAACTGTTCTAGATTTATTTATAGACAAGAAATATGCGATATTACATCCTATTTCAAGTGAAATGGCATCTTGCTGGTCTTTCTGGCTTCAGAAGAACAATCAAGTTCCATATGGTAGCAGTAAATTAGCTCATCAAAGAAACAAATAAACAGAGCCCACCATTCTCAAGTTTTTTTCCAAGTTACTGATTCATATCCTCTGAGGAGTGGGGGAGATCGGTGGCAGAAAGCAAAAGCAGAAATTTGAATCAGTCAAATTACTTGAAATATTTCTAAATAGTAAAAGTATGAAATGGTTCATTTAGCTTCATTTTTATTCAGCAAGAACTTCAGGGTTATCTTTTTCTGTTCTTTCTTTCCTTTCTTTCCTTTTTTTTTTTTTTTTTTTTTTTTTTTTAAGAAACATAATAAAAGTATTGGTTTTATGAATAATGGAAATTAGTCAGCCTACTGAAGTATAAATTACCTTCAGTCTAATATTCAATTACTGTCAAACAAAGAAATAATACAGTGCTTGAAATAAGTGACTAGTTTATTTTCAAATATTCTTCATTTCACCAGTACTGTCTTTTGAAGATAAATTGCTACCTTTTTGATGGTTGTTGGTTTTTTTTTTTTTTTTTTAGATTTATTTAAATGTTGGACTGGAAATAAGAAGAGAAACAGAAAAGAGTTGAAGAAAGAATTATTTTCCTTCTAATTTTCTCATTTTTTACATTTTTTTTTCTAAATTAGCATACAAATTAGAAAAGATGTTAATTATCTTAAAAAAAAAAAAAGAGGAAAATGAAGAATCAGTAAAAAATTTTCTTTTGTCCCGAAAAAGAACCAATATTCAGAGAGCATACAGATTGATTATCATCAGAATTTGTTCTGAATACTTTGGGGAACAGTGTGGGGGATTGGGACTGTGAACAAACATGCAATTTATGTTCATGCTGTTTCCTCTAAAAGATCAGATAACATGGTGTATACTTACTTTAGATGTGTAGCTGAGCATTAGAAGTGATGAAACTAACTAACCTACCAACCAGCCCACAAATAAACACTTAGAGAATGAAAAATATAGTAGCCTTTAATGTGGCTAGCAATTGATGAAGACTCATGAGAATGTTCTATTTATTCTTCAAGATAATACGTAGTAAAAGATCAAATCAATAGAATTTATACAAGATTAAAATTTTTACATAAATCAAAAATTATATTTGGAGTTTGTGTTTTGAGGTTTATGCTTCTCAAAACCATAAATGAAGGAGATAAAAGCCCATCTGTAAGCATAGTTAAAAATATTCCACAGAGTATCATACAAGCCATCTAGAAAGACTGAGAAATCGTCACGCATTTGTTCTTGTCTTTTCTTTTTTTTTTTTTTTTTTCCTTTCTCTTCTCTGTAAAACTTTACTCTCAGGAAATGTTTCATGAAGTAAATATTGCATCGTTTTCCATTTAAAATGTCTCCCCAGATCACTCTTTCTCATCTATTGCAAAATATAATTTTGGTTTTCATGTTACCATTTTCAGTAATTTAAGTAATTTACCCTTCTTGTTTGGTTTTACACTTCACAGACTCTCTAAAGTTTTCTGTAAAGGTATTTCTTGGTATCACAACTTCTATTTTTTTATTTGCATATCTTGCCTAAGTTTATGTTCTTCCCTATTATAATGTTCAGTGTTCAATTGTTTCTTGCATTCACATCTCTCCAATCATTTCTCACTATCAGCCCTCTTCTGGACTGTGTCATTCTTTTTCTTTGCTTTATAACCTCATTCTTTTCTTTTTTCTTTTCTTTCTTTTTTTCTGTTTTCTTTTCAAGTTCTCTTTCTTTTTATAGATAATACAGATTTATTTTCCCAGAAAAACTCCAAAACTCACAAGTAACATCCATTTTCTCTTTGTGCTTGACTCTCCATTTCCATCCTAAGAAGTATGTATTTATCTACTCTTCATTTTTTAAAGTTATCATACTTCAAACAGCATGTATAAGAAAAACTTGAATGAGTATAGAATTATGTACTCAACTCCAGCAGTCAAAATATTTAGGAAAGTTTTGCATGCTGAAAGGTGATATAAATTGTATCTCCCTACAACAATAATGCAGAAGGAGCTGTGTATTTGATATGCTGCTGTGCTATGTAGACCTGTTAAAAATGAAAATGTATTTTAAAAAGATAAGTGAAAAAATACAGTAAGAAATCAAGCCACTACTGCTTCACAGTTAAATCACAGTTATTTGTTGACCAGCAGTAGAATTCCACTGTAAAAGAAACATTGCTCTGTGATGAAACCTTGCATAATTTATTTGGAAAAACAAAACAAAACAATTATACTTCAGTAATATGGAAATCTGTTTTATTGCTGTTTTTTTGGTTTTTTTTTTCCTGAGAATTGAAGTAAGACTGAAAAACATATTTGTACTAATATTTTTGCAAACATTATAACTTTATTGCAGAAAACACTAATATATTTTTGTTTTATTCTTTTTATTTTTTAATTGTTGTTTGTTTAATTTTTTTTAATACTATTTGATTTTGTCTTTTACCTCATTCACAAGACAGTAAAGACCAAAGTTTCAAAATTAGGTATGATTTCATGCTGTTTGTGAAGGAAATGTGTGGTAGTCAAATCTTTAAATAAAAGGTTCTTCACTCAGAAAAAAATGTTGCCTGCAGCGCTACAGATGCTTTTAGAATAAACACTCAATGGCAAACAAGAATAGCAGCATTTGTCCCAGCTGCCTTCTGAATTCTAGTAAATTGTATGATTTTCTTCTGGATCTATATATTTTTTATTATGAAAGTATAATTCTGATATTAGAAATGCAAAACGATTCTGCCGTCCCCTTGCTAGCAGATGAAGTCCAAACCATCCATCTCTGTAAATCTACATGCACAGAAATGCATTCATTAAACAATTTCGAAAAACTGTACCAGAAATTGTTATTTCAAGCCAATAGTAAGAAGGGTGATAATAGGGGAAGAAAGCATGAAACTGATGAAATCTTGCTAAGATTGCAATATTGGGAAGCAATATGTTGAAATTTTCTTTAGTCAACAGTTTAAAGACAATTTATGTGAGCTTATTAATCATCTTATTGCTGCTGAGTGCACAATTGTTTAGGTGCTAATGTGAATAATTTTTCAAAGTTATCGTAAACAACTGAGAAATTGAGACTAGCTTACTGAATACTAGTTTACCGTAGTTAGATATAAATACATGTATGTATACTTAATATATACCAATAAATGTAATACATAATAATATACATATTTTACATGTGTGCATATATACATTAATATGCATATGTGCATATTAATGTATATATATATCTAAACCACATGAATTTTAATAAAAGCAACTCTATTTATTTATTACTGAACCGTGTATGAATATTAAAATAGAAACGATGGCGTTTTCTTCAGCAAACATGCATTATCTTAGGTATTTATTTATATTTGTTTTATAGGATATGGTCTTAGTAAATAAATTTGGCTAAAAATACTTTTCCATTAAAAGAAATCAATAATTTAGTGAATGACTGGAGATGAACTACATTAGAATTAAGCAGATTTCATGAACATATACATTTTTAATTAGTTGTAACAATGTATTTTATCACAGAAAATTCCACAGAGTGATTAAAACAGCACATCCATGTGATGTTAAATGAGGGAAATGTGAATGTTTACCTTGTAAGTATGTGATGAAGGCTTTGATAATGATCAAACAGGACATTATTTTTAAATTCAAGATGTAAAAATAGCTAATTTGAGAACACACATATAAAGGAGATATTTTTTAAGATTCTTTGATGCTTGTGTTTCAGAAGAATAGTATACATCATTATACGTAGCTCACTTTAAATTAATAACTAGAGAACTTGTATTCTTCGTATGAAAGCTGATCAATGTTGTTTAAGAACTTTGGTAACTTCAGAATTTTTTTATTATTTTTTTAATTTTTTTTTTCCTCAGAATGCATTTGTGTAAGTCATGGAAGCCAGAGAGGAAAATATTATTTAAAAAATTATGATATATTATTTCAACTTCAAATATCAACTGATATAATGTATCGTATCATCTACCTTTTTATGCAAAGCCTTTTAATATTTTTATCCAGTTCCTTTAATAGAGACAACTGTTTCCATTCAAGTATGCACGAGAATTAGATTTTATGTAATTTGTTTAATGCCTTGCTTCAAGAGTGCAGAACTTTCTAATAGGTTATAAGAGGCTAATGAAATTTTAAAAACAAACATTAATAATTAATAACAACCTGAACTGCAAGTAAGGGTTTCTAATTTAGATAACTATTTTTTAAAAACAAACAAATAAATAAACTTCTGTTAATGTATTCATGTTGCAATTTTTGCTCTAGGCCTCATTTTACAATGCATTTTACTTTAAAATATTCTTTTTATGATTTATTTATTTTTTAAAGACAACTACCATTAGCAGAACAATATCAATATATGGGAGTAGCTTTTGAAACTACTTGATAGAGTTGGTGTTTACTGTGCTAACTGCTTTTCTTATATTTCATTTATAAAAACAGGAAGGGTTCAAAAAAAGCCTGTTTGCCTCAATCTTGATACTTAATATATTTAATAGCACTTTAAGTAAATATATTTATAGCTGCAAATCATATTTTCTAACTAAAACTCAGAAAAAAAATAACCTGTTGTTGAATGTAGTTAACTGAATGGGCTGAGGCAGTCGAACAGGGTCGGCAGGGGCCCCTTGGCCCCTGGGAAACCATGGCAACAAATGACCTGAAGATAAGGGAGAAGAACAGGATAGACCAAATAAGGAAGAAACAAGACATTCCACATGTCCATTGGTCAGGTAGTAGCCCTAAGGCATGGGGAAAGTTTTAAGAAGGATGTGCTCCTTGCAATTAAGGCCATTTTGCCGCTCACCATATTGGTGTCATGAAAAGCGTGTGAAACTGGCCGGGGCTGTCGGAACACTTTCACAAGGAGACTTCAGTCAGGGTCGCCGAAACAAAGGCGACAAATGGTGCCCCGTGTGAGGAAGTCTCACCTGTGGAAGTGTGACAGCCGGCTGCGGGACGGACGCAGGAGCCTGCCGTGGTAAGGCGGCGGAAGAGCTGGAGGGGCTGATCCCCTGGGGCTAAGAGCAGCGCTGCGAAGTTGTCCCACCACGGTAGCTGGTGGAAGGTCGTGGAGGGTTTGAATTCCCTGGGCGACGATGGAATCCGTCATTAAGGTATTATATCAAGTTTGTAAAACGTACTGCGGGAAAACCGCCCCTTCTAAGAAGGAGGTGGGTACCGTTCTTTCTTTTCTTGTAAAGGAGGGACTTCTTTCTTTTCCTTATGAGATTTATGACTCCAGCAAGTGGGACTCTTTGACATTAGCGCTTGCTCAGAGAGCTATGTCGTCCCAAGGGGCGTCGGTGCTTAAATTTTGGGGTCCGATTCGGGGGGCTTTGAAGGCAGCGAGAGAAGAAAAGACAGCCAAAAACCTTGCCAGAGATCTGTTGGGTTTGGATCCGGGCGGGGGAGGGTCACCGCGGCCGGGAGACTCTAACCCCTTCAAGGATCTGCCCCAAGACAAGATGGTACCGGAGGCACCGACCACGCCAGAAACTTCAACACCGGAAAAGAAGGAGGAAGAGTCACCATCATCGCCGACGGCTCCTCCCCCGTATCCTCTCCAGTACCCCTCTTTGCATGGCTTTCGTCAGGGGGAGGATCCTACACGGGTAGGGGTAGGGGCAGGGGCCGAGGTATTGCTGGCTGCGGCTCCGCCCTCAGGGGCTGAGCGATTGATGGTTGCGGCTCTGCCCCCGCCACCTGTTCCGCCCTCCCAAACGGCCAGGGTCCCAGCTAACTTGGGGAAAGGGGCCTTATTTATCGATTGGGGCCGGGTAAGGGAGGAGATGAGAGCAGCGGAGCTCTTGGATGATTATAAGGCATTCCCTGTAGAGATCAGGGGACAGGGACCTGTTTGGGTTCCGTTAGACCCAAGGGCAGTAACTCGCCTCGCTGAGACAATAGGGAAGAAGGGTTTACGGTCACCCGCTACACTTTTTGCACTGGAGGCAATTATGGTGCCGGGACCTTTGCTTCCATACGATATAGAGTGCCTCATGCAGGTGATACTTGAGCCAGCACAGTATATGTTATGGAAGGAAGAGTGGTTGGCACAGCTCAGGGCTGTAGTTGCAGCAGCGTCATGTAACCCACAACACCCAGCAAATGACAGGGAACAGGGAGAGATAACTAATCTGACACGGTTGTTAGGGTATGGGGAAGGGATGATAGGTTCCCCTGAAGGCCAGTTCAGACGCCTTCGCCCAGGAGAGCTGATGGCGGCCACAGAAGCAGCTCTGACAGCCTTCAGAAGGTTCTCCAGGACAGCTGAACCTTCTGCTCCCTGGGCAGAGGTAGCCCAGGGTCCAGCTGAGTCATTCTCGGATTTTGCCAATCGCTTGATTCGGGCAGTAGAAGGCTCAGATCTGCCAAAGACTGCCCATAATGCAGTAATCATGGATTGTCTTAAACAGAAATCAGACAAAAATGTTAAGGATCTTATTCGAGCTGCTCCAGACGACCTCAATACTCCAGGAGATATCATTAGATATGTACTAGAGAAACAGAGAACAACGCCCCTCACCAATGAGGGATTAGCAGCAGCGTTAGTAGCAGCGATGGCCATGAGAGAGGATCAGAGTAGGGGACCGTGTTTTAAGTGTGGACAGTTTGGTCACTTCAGAGCCCAGTGCCAAGTCCCTGAGAGGCAGAAGGGAGAAGCGGCACCAGGCCAGATCTGTCAGGCCTGTGGGAAACTAGGCCACACTGTACGCCAATGTCGGAAGTTTGTCATAGTGCCGCAGGGAAACGAGGATGGGAGGGTGCCTTAGGCCCAGGGCCCCTCCCCCGGAACACCAAATGGGCCAGACAATGCAACTCTGCCTACCCAAGGTCGGGGTCCCGTACCCCAGTGAGCCCCTCGCCCACGGTGGCGTTAACCATGGGAATGGGAGAGCGCCCCTTGGGCAGGATTATGCTTACTTGTGCGGGGAGCGTACTTTCTTGCAGGTCCCCTGAGGAAGAGAACACCGTAAATATGCCCTCAGCTATGACTGATAACATCTCGTCAGCACCTTCGGCATCCCACTTCACCCCCCTCTCGGCTTCAGCTTCGCATAAGCAAGTAGAAGAAGGCGTTCAACTGTCTGCGCTTTTATCTTGCAAAACGGCTAAAGGGCAGGAATGCAAGGTCGTTGAAACCCCTCCGCTGTATCCACAACAATCGCTGTCTCTGTGTAATCTGCCCCCTGCGGGGGCAGGGGGAGAAGTGAGCTGGGATGGGACACTTGCTGTCTCCTCTCAGGAGATGGAATGCAGTAACACCCAGGGGGGTGGGAATTGCGGGCACGGCTTGGGTACGGATTGGTCAAAAGTTAAGGAGAAGGTAGAAGAGAAAACAGCAGAGAGAAAGGGAAGCGATGTAACTTACAGATGCTCGGATGATAGTGTCCGGCCAGCACTGTCCACCCTAATTGCACCTGAAGGTGTAGGTGGCGTCCGGCCGGCACCCTCTGCTCAGGCTACACCCAGTGGAGAAAGAAATAACGATAGTCTCCGGACTCACTCTTTGCCACAGTGTTCAGACCCATTGACTCGACCCACACATCCTTTTACAGGATTGAGTGCGCATGCAACCAATCAGAAGCCTCTACAACAGTCAGTGCATGATCAAAGGGAGATGGGCACAGTGGGGGAGGTGCGGAGCACTCAGGTTCCAGCTGTGACTGAAAAGGATAGCAAAAGGAGAGAGGTGAATTCGCATTTGGGAGTTAAGAGAGATGCACTAACAGATTGTGGGAAGTTTAGATCTAGCCTGATAAAGGAAGGAAGAGCACTAGAGACCTTCCCGATAGTAGGGAATGATAACAGAGACCCAGAAAGAGTACTCCTTGATCCGAAAGGCATCACACACCTGATAGATTGTGCAGAGAAACAGGGATTGAAATCACTCCTCGCTTTAAATGCATTAGAAGTCCTGACAGCATTAGGCCTTCTCTTTCAGCATGTAACAAATCTGATGTGCATGGTGCTTAAGCCAGTGCAGTATGCACTGTGGGCATCAGAATGGGTTCCCTTCATGGACAGGTGGCCAGATTGAGGCCTGGAGAACAAGTAATTCCATACGGCTGGTTTGTGAGAGCAATGCTCTCAAGGCTTGAGACATCTGCCTTGATATTGAACAAATGTTTGTTATTCTTGAGGTACATTCGAACAGGTACCTGAGACAATGTTGGTATATATTGGGCACTAGAGCTATCAGCAATCACTCTAATCTCTAATCTCTCTGTCTATAACTTTACTAGTATTGTAGGATGTGGCTTTAATTATTAAGTGTTGGCGACATCACATCAGTTCTTTCAGGATAATTACACGGTGATTAAAGACCTATCACCTGCTCCAAGTGGGATGAATCTCGCTTTGGCTTACCAAGGAAGGAACTTGGTAAGGAAGTTTTTGCAACATGACGACCTGCACCAATTGCTGAAACGCGTTAGAGACAATGGACAGAAAACCTTGATCACCGTTCACCATGATACAGAAGAGATACATCGTGTCCTAGAAAGAGTAAAGAAGGACGGAGAACACCACTGGTGGAAAGTACTTCTTGGATGGTCCCCCACAGCGACAGGGATATTCAACACTGTACTACATCCGGTTGTAGTTGTGTTAGGTTTAACATTATTATGCTTAGTACTGATAATTATAATGTATATTAAGATGTGGCGCTTGCTTAGGCGAGTGTCCCGACTCGATTCAGCATTCTCTGAGGATACACTACATCGCCTCTTGTAAGACTCATCTTTAGGCTAGTAGGCTTCTAGGCTGTTAAGGTAGATCTATCAGGTGCTTCGCAGTATAACAGAGCAGGGTTTCACTGAGCATGGGAGAGATTTTGTGACAGGCGAAGAAGGCGAGTACTCGGGATGTGACGGGATAGGACCTCCCCTGCTCAGTGGTGTGAAACCTGCGTCTGATTTGTATACCTTGCTTCATCAACTGTCTGCAATAATGTTTAAGCAATCAACGCTTGGAATACCATAGACTTCTCGAAAGATTGTAACCGGGTTCGCGTACGTATTGTAACAGATGTTTAACTATGTTTAACTCTATTCTGTATTCAGTTATAGTTGTATTAGGTCTAACATTAATATGCTTTACGCTTATACTCATATTAGTTATATAGATATATAGGCATATTACATATATAAGTATAGTTTGTGCTGAAATGAATGAGTCAGCATCATCTAAGAATACAGTATATAGCTTTATGTAGAACTCACGCTTAAGACATTAGGATTTTTATATTAATAGGTCATAGGGTTATTAGGGTAGGATTATTCTGCGAATCGGGATGTAACGGGGCAAGGCTTAACTGAGAGGACAATGGCATGTATAGGCGCAATGCGGGGATTTCGGGATGTACGCGATTAGGGTCCTCTCAGGTTATAGTAGATTGGCTTGTGCTTAGGGAGGGGGAAATGTAGTTAACTGAATGGGCTGAGGCAGTCGAACAGGGTCGGCAGGGGCCCCTTGGCCCCTGGGAAACCATGGCAACAAATGACCTGAAGATAAGGGAGAAGAACAGGATAGACCAAATAAGGAAGAAACAAGACATTCCACATGTCCATTGGTCAGGTAGTAGCCCTAAGGCATGGGGAAAGTTTTAAGAAGGATGTGCTCCTTGCAATTAAGGCCATTTTGCCGCTCACCATATTGGTGTCATGAAAAGCGTGTGAAACTGGCCGGGGCTGTCGGAACACTTTCACAAGGAGACTTCAGTCAGGGTCGCCGAATGAACTGTAAATATGAATAATTTGTTTTAAGAAATGCATTATTAACAGTTCTCACATAGTAATTATATTTGTAAGAAAAACACTTTCTGGCAGAATTGGAGCACTGAAACAGGTTGCCCAGAGAATTGGTGGATTCTTCTTCTATAGACATACTCAAGATTGATCTGGATACCTAACTGTGCAACCTGTTGTAGGGTACCTGCTTTAGCAGGAGGTTGGACTCAATGATCTCTTGAAGTCCTTTCCAACCTCTGCAATTCTGTGATTCTGTGATTCTGTGAAGCCAGTTAGGTAACATAATACTATGTGAAAATGAACGAATGAATTTATAGATAAACTACAAACAAATTAACAATGATTATGTTGTTGAATTATACATTTAGTTGTAATATATAGAAGGCATTTTTATATGCTGAGTTTTCATAGAATCAGTATTCAGTAGCTGCAAGTATGCAGTTCTCAAAAAAGAAAAAAAAAATTACTAATTTGACGCCTTTTGAATCAACTTACTCAAGCCAGTAAATGAAAACACAAGAAATTAAAAATATATTTATTTTTTTTATCACTGGTAATCTTGTACCTATGAATGAGACTGCAGTTTTGTGAATTCTGTATTCAGAAGCACAGTTATAAAATGATACAATTTGTTTAATAATGAGCTATAGGAGGAAAAACACACACCAGAAAATAAGAATCTTATCTATTGAACAGTGATGTCTGAAAAATCTAATTGGGAATAAAATACTAAAGAAAGTCACAAATTAAAAAAAAAAAAAAAAAAAAAAAAAAAAGTGAATGGGATAACAACAGAGGAATTGAAACAAATGCTACTATTTATGTCATTGACAAGTAATTGTTTTAGGGAAAATTCAGATTCCTGGAAAAGAGTTACATGGTTTCTTTCAGCTAAATGTTGTTTTCCTTTTCCTTTCCATTCTCTATAAAGGAACATGAACATGAATTTCAATATGATTACTACATTCCTTTTGCACTTTGATCATGCAAGAAGTATTATCTGGGAAAGAGACATGACGTTGAAAGCCTTGGCCCAGGCTTTGTATAGTAAGATGAGCTGTATTCTTCTGTCAAGTGAGCAATAAAAGGAGTTTTGTCTACAACCATAAATATAAAAATGTCTGATTTCTTTACTTTCAGCAGTTTCATGTGATCAGCCTGAAAAACCATTCATCAACATTCAATAGACAATTCTAGATGTCAAAAATGTCAGAATTATCAGTGCTGCCAGTATTTCACCAAGCATTGGCAAAAAAATGTTGAGGATTGTGTTCCAATGAGCTTGAATGTACCTTGGCCCAATTTCCTCCACTAACTTTCAAAGGTAATTGCACAGCATATGCTGATTTTGAGATGTATATTTTAGACTTCTGAAAAGTGACAAAGATTAGGCATGATATAAATCCAGCATTTAAAAAATAAGATAAAAAACCCTAATAAATTTATAAATCTATAATTATAAATATACTGTAATTTCAAACTGAAGGAGGAAATCTTATCCTAAATATTCTTAGATAGGCAGTTCAGTCAATTAAAATGACTTAAAATTGTTCTCCTATATTAAAAGCTATACCCATATATATTTAATAGAGTATAATACACCATTGGGATCTGTCTTGAGAAATCACTGAACAGAGTGTAATGTAATATAAATTTTCATCATGTTAATTTGATAGTTTTATCTTTCCTCTGTAGCCTGTAGATATTGATTTGAATGACTATACAAAAGGCACCCATTAACTGAATTTTAAATCAACATTTATTTCAGGTCTTAAATAAAAGTCTTCTACCTTGTCATTTCATGAAAGGCAGTGAACAAATGAAGAGTAATTTCCAGAGAATAGAATAAACCCAAGATTGAGAGATCTGTAGATTTTGTAATCAAATCAGCATTCATTATTTTAAAAAAAACATTTTGAAAGATATTGCGGAGAATAGCCACATATATTGAAATTACTAGAATCTTGCATTACAGTTCTCATATGCTTAACATCAAATATATGTCCATTAATAATTATAAAGTCTATATTTTTTTCTCAAAAGAAATTTTGATATGTATATTTAAAGAAAATGCTGGAAGAGTAGTTAGTAAGCCATAATCTTGCACATACATGTTTTTGTTGTTGATGTTTTTTCTCTCAAAAAAATCTCGAAGAGATGTTCACTTTAAAAAAATAAAAAGTTAAAAATAAATAGCTTAAGCTACAAGTAATGATGTGATTGTATCAGAGTCAGAGGAAAACTCCTTTGTATTTCTACTTCTGCTATTGTAATTACAAGGTTATATTTACATCCTCAACTATGCTTCAGAAAAAGAATGATATAGTTGGGAAAAATGTGTTCTTTCCAACACAAATAGCAAATATGTTTTGTAACTTGTTGAATTGGTCATAATGAGAATGTGTCAAATATGAATCTCCAAGTGGTAGGCTCATAAGATTGTATTTAGAGGGTAAGGAACCTCTGCAGATCATCTGATGTAACCTCCTGCTCAAAGCATGACTTAATTCATGTCTGATTCTAACTTCATGCCTATGTAACAAAACTGAAAGTGGAATTCCTTCAACCAATACCACTGCCAGATGCAAGTTTCTACAGTGTAGACATCAGAAGTTCAGCTGTTTCACCCAAAGAGATGGACTGGATATATAACAGTTTTGAGTGACCAGAATATGTAAACTTTATATGTCCCTTACAGAGATTCAAAATTTCAACAAACAAATTTCAATAATTATTGTTCCACACCTTGGGCAATTAAAATAAACAAAATAAAATTATGGTATGTAAAAAACAAAACAAGACAAAAACTCTAAACGTTGTCTTCTAATTGGATGAATGCTGTAAATTCCTTAGTGGGTTTGAGAAAACTTCCTCAGAAAATGAAGTCTGAGAAGAATTTTTAAATAGCAAAAACATGGTGTATCTGTCAGTTTCAAAAATGTAACTAAAACAAAAATGTAAGGAAAATTATTCAACATGCATCTCTTAGTCCAAATGACAGTTTTGTTACAGATAGTTCTGAGTTGGATAAAGCATTTCACAAGATGCAGCAAGAATTCATTAATTCTGAGAGGACAAGATGCATAGAGTGGTGCCTCGGGTAGCCTCCAGGCTAGAACAATAACACTCTCACATCACTTAGTAGTTGCTATGAGAGCGGGTGGCTACGGGGACACTATTGCAGATTTCTGGTATGTTATCTCTTGCACTTACAGCACCCTCCAAGCTTAGCTATTCTAGTGCTCTGCGTGCAGTCAAGGTATCAAAGTGTCCTTCCAGTGACTGCTGAAATTCTTTAGTCTGTCCTAGAAATGTTCTGATGTTTCATGCTGAAAAAGCAGATAGAGTTTGTAGTCAGCAGAAGTGCAGGCTGAATGTAAGTAGCTTACAAAGTATCATACCTCTCATGGTGCCAGGACCTGAGGGGAATCAGAGGTTTCAGAGTGCTTCTAGAAATCCTTTAGCTTTCATGGAAGGAATATGGAGCCGTATTCAATGAACTGGCCAATGGGAATATCCTTTCTTCATGTCAAATAGCCATGTTAAAGTTGATGCATCAATCAACATGGAATCTAAAATCTGTGCTTATTTGAATATGAATATCTGTTAATTTGTAATTTACTGCATTACCAGCAGACGGAATTAATTTTTGTGAGAGAAAGAGCTAATACTTAATTCAACACTTTTGTTATAATTGTTAACCTCAGTGCAGAAAATGCCTACAAGACTATGACTTTAGTAAATACTTAGCAGAACGACCTGAGGTATCAATAAAATGTGTAACATTCCTACTTCCACAAATGGAATACTTCACCCCTGGTGAAACTAAAGCACTTTTCTAAGTATGCTACCAAAACCAATAAAATCTTAACAGCATGCCAGTGTCACTGTCAGAACTGTATTAGTAACAATTCTGAGCCCCAAATAATGAAGAGTAAGCAAATTTTATGTGATATTCCAAATGTCCTAACAAGAAGTAGCTATTTAAAAACCTGCAGGGAAACAACAACAGCAACAATAAAAGAACACTTTGAATAAAGAATGGCACTTGTATTTCTAAACAGCAGGTAATAGTGAGGACTATATATATATATATTTCCCATCTGAATCTTGATTAGTTAACTTACTGGTCACAGTAAAAGCCCAGGGAGAGAAAAGGATGATTACAATTAAGAAATCACTGTTACAGGAAATAAATAAATAGCTAATAGAAACCTAGCATAAATTTTACATTGTGAATAACTACGCAGTTTACATCTGCTGTGGAATATAAGCTGTGAATGAAGTGTCAAGTAACACTGAATACATGATCTGATCTCAACTGGAAAAGCATTCTCAATTTTGAAGGGTGAGGTTTCATACGTAGCAGTATTACTTCTGAGGATGACACAGAAGGTCCATACAAGATCTAAGAGGCTGGAGAAGGTTACCAGCTTCCTTTATATTGATAAATCTGTGTTTCTTTCAACTAAAGAAAAGTTATCTACCAAGTCAGATAGACCTAATAAAAAGCCTATTTGTATGAAATCTAGATAGAATAACAGTTTAGCTGATATCCTGTTTGTTTTCTTACTGTATGTTTTGTCCAATTGTGACCTATCTTTCTTTAATTAATGAATAACATTTTGTGTACTCTATTGTCTCACTCCAATTTATAGGAGAGAGATGAGGTTCTTTTAATATCTGCATACCCAGTGTGAGATTAAGAAACAGTGGTTCAAATGTTGGTCCAACCAGTTTATTACAAATCTTAATCAGGGGAAATGGTGAAAGGGAGGACAGACGATGACCATGGCGATGATGGCCCCTTTTCAATGCTTCAAAGTGGTTGAGTCAGCTATCTTTGGAGTGACAGCTCAAATCCAAAGTGGTCGAGTCAGCTCTCCTTTGAGTGACAGCTCAAACCCAGGGTGGTTGAGTCAGTTCTCCTTGCGGTGGCAGCTTCTGGCTCTGGCATCTCAGCAGGAACCTCCTTAGTTCTTATCTTTGTCACAAAAAAAGTCTCTAAAATATGCAAATTTATGTGTATTTGAGCTAGTTTAGGTTTCTATATTGATGGATTACTATGTCCTGAAAGTGGAACATTTTACCGATTTTGAAGTTCATTTGGAAATAGATATGAAATAGTTACATTAATATTTTTCATTATCTATATGTGTACTGATCAAATAATTTGGAATGCATCTAGTGAAATTAATGCTCTAGTCTAGGACCTGTGGTCAGCTTAACAGCATTTCCTTCTCTCTCAAATGCATGAGAATACACGCAAATAAAGATTTAGTCCTTAGATACTAGTATCAAGTAGGAGAAATCAGTAATGTTGGCAAGGTATATCATCCTAATTAGCACAATCTCATACGTTTTAAAAACAGTGAAATACTTACAGTTGCTTTGGTAAACAAGAAGGATCACTCCAAGATCTAACAATATGATCAGAATCATTATCTCCCTCTTTTATAAGGAAAATAATATACTTTTTTTTTTTTTTTTAACCTTAATGTTTTTAATATACACAATGCAGTATTTCACACATAGTCTCTACACTTCTGCTTCCATGCTATGAACATTGCAGAGACCTCCTTTCCCAAAACCTGCTGTCTCTATTTCCAACAGTCTTACGCTCATCGGGATCACAAATTGTCCTTTATTTCCCTGACAAGAAGGATAAGAGGATGGGATGAGGTAGAAAGATAGAATACCTTCAGGTTTGTTGTGTTTTTGCAAGGAAGAATAGAAATGTATTTTTTATGGTCTGATTGCTGGCTGCTGGAAAGATGTAGCTATTCATCAGACATTTGTGAAATAATAATAAATAAAAATACCTGTAACAAGCTTAGAATAGCAATTACTGCGGCTTTAAAGCTAAAGAGTTATGAGTTTATCTGTTGACATAGTCAGCTTGTATATCATGACTTTATGATAGCTTTGCTAATCTCAGCCTTTCATTGCTAGACAGCTTCATATCTCCCATTTGAAGATCTACTGGAGTTATAGCAGAAACAGTTGTTAAACAATGAGCTGTACTTCTTTTTCCTGCCAAGAAATTTGAAACACATAAACATTCCTGTTTTAGATTTTAATTTTAAAAGAGGCATGGTTCTGTAAATATTCCATATCATAAAATGCCATAAGCTCTCCGTACTCAAGAGGTTGGAACTGTAGTTCCTGGTTTCCCAGAATGCTTCAGTTTCCCATGTAGTTTTTGTCTCTGGGAAGAAGGAACTTCAGTTCCTGGTTTTCCTGGGACTGCAATTCCCAAAATACAGTGATGGTTTCTGGTTTTCCAAAGGAAGATGTAAAAATGATTTGAACACTGCTGAAAGTTCCCTCTTTCTTACTGGTCAGCCATGAGTGAAGGGCAGAAAACTGTTTCAGAGATTATCTTTTTCCCATTCTTTTGTTTGATGTATTATTCTTAATTACTCTGTATTAATTAATCTGTATTACCTCACATTTTTCTTAGTAAATTAGTTTGCTCATAGTCTAATTGATTGTCTTTCACTTCTCCCCTTCCTCACCAGGCTTCTGGGGGAAAAGGATTGAGGATTGAGGCTTGGGCGGGGGAGGAGAGTGGAAGTCTGCAATATTAACTCTTCAAGCTGTGACAAAAAAAAATGAAACAAAGCCATTAGTTCTAAATGTAAAAAAAAAAAAAGAAAAAAAAAAGCCATTTCAATATTTCTATTTTTATAACACCTGTAGTTAAAGCCTGAGTAGTAGACATTTATTTTAAAAAATTGTTTTATTTTTGCTGCTGATAGCAATTAGATTTATGCAAATTTTCTCATGTGTTAGCTTACTAAAATATGATTCAATTAATTTTAGTTGCATATTCAGTAGGTAATTTTGTCATTCCTGTTTAAAAGTATTTGAGAACAATACTGAAAGCAAATAATAAGATTCATTATTGAATGGCTTCAAGTAAATTCAAGAAATAAAAAAAATATTTTTACTGACTCCCATCTAAAATGACCTAAAACACCTGCTCTAAGAAGAACAGCTCAAGGATCTGAACTTGGTGGTGCCAAACCTCACCTACTACTCCTGGGCCAAATATTTGCCATCTTTTTGAAAAAAATACATCGGTGAACTTTGCTCATTATATGCTCTTAATACCAAAACACATCTTCATCCCAAAAAGCTACCTGCCTCCAAGATGCAACCACGTTACACTGAAAATGTTCTCTGAATTTTTTATTTTATACTTTTAAAAGTGAGGCACAAAAAAATTATAAAAATTTTTAACTACAACAGTACCAAAAAAAAAAAAAAAAAAAAGATAATGACTAGAATAACTCAAGCTCCTCCTGTATAATAGGAAATCATAACTCTCTCTCTGCTGGCCACTCCTATTTTGATGCAGCCCAGGATACTGTTGGACTTCCGGGCTGCAAGAGGACACTGCTGGCTCATGTCTAGCTTTTTGTCCACCAAGGACCCCGAAATTCTGCTCTGCAGGGCTATTCTCAATGAGTTCTTCTCCCAACCTTTACACATACCTGGCCTTGTTAAACCTCATTAAGTAGGTTCATGTGGGCCCACTTCTCAAGCTTATCCATGTATAAATAACATCACTTCTTTCTGTTGTATCAATGGCACAACTTAGCTTGTGCCATCTTTAAACTTGCTTAAGGTGAACACAGTCCCACTGTCTCTGTCATTGATAAAGACACTGTAGAACACGTGTCCCAGTACCCCTGGGGAACACCACTTATGACAGGCCTCCACCTGTATATAGATTTATTGACCACTACCCTCTGTCTGCAGCCATCCAATCAATTCTTCATCCACTGATCAGTCCAGTGTTCAAATCCATACCTCTGCAATTTAGAGATAAGGATGTGGTACAAGACCACATCAAAGGCCTTGCACAATTCCAACATCATAAGGACAACATTAATTGCTCTTGTTTTGTTCACCAATGCCATCACTCCATCAAAGAAGGCCACCAGAATGGTCAGGCACAATCTGTCCTTAGTGAAGTCATGCTGGCTGTCTCAGATCACCTGCTCATGTGTTGTGATTTGAAGGGTCTGTTGTGCAGCAGGTGCTTTCTTCTTTACCCACCATCTACCCCCTTGTGGGGATAAAAAATACCAGAGGAAGTAGAAGCAGCTTAACTGAGATAAGGGGAGAACTAATACAATAGAAATGGTAAAGGAAAGTGAGATGATACAGAGAAAATGGAGCAGGCTGCCCAGGAGGGTTGTGGAGTCTCCTTCTCTGGAGATATTCAAGACCTGCCTGGACGCCTACCTGTGTGACCTGGTGTAGGGAACCTGCTTTGGTAGGGGGGTTGGTCTTGATGATCTCTAGAGGTTCCTTCCAACCCCTACAATTCTGTGATTCTGTGATTCTGTGAAAATAAAAGTAATAAATCTCCAAACGGAAAATCTCTGAACAATTCTTCACTTTAACTTGACTAAGCAGAAGAAGTCTTCCACATGGCACTATTGCTCTATATCTTTCTTCCAGAACTGGAAACTTCCAAAGCATTTTGGCAATTGTGTTCTTTTTCCCTATTCCATCAGTTAATTGCATAATGTTATGAATTGGAACACTTATGGAGAACCACAACAATCACTTATGAGAAATCATAGCATCATGTCACTTGTGCTTTAACAAATCTTCCAGGAAAGTCTACTCCAGGCACAGAGGTGAGGCTCCATAGCCTATAGTTCCTCAAGTCTTCTTTTCTTGTTTTCTTAAAAATGGGAGGGATATTTCCCTTTTTCCTGTCACCAGGGACTTCACCTGACAACCACAACATTTCAAATATAATGGAGAGTGTCTTGGAAGTTATGTCAGCCAGTTCCTTCAGGTCTCTGGGTTGCATTTTGTCCAGGTTCATAGACTTGTACATATTCAGCCTTATGAGGCAGTCTTGGACATGTTTTTCTCTTTCTTGGATTCTGTTCTCCTGATCCTGACCAAAAGTTCAGGGATGTGAGAGATGTGGGAATCCTGACTGATAATGAAGACCAAGGCAAAAAATGGACTGAGTATCCCAGCCTTCATTTCTGTTGTAGCCAATTTTCACTTATTGGAGGCAAGAAAGTGGCGTGTGAAATACTTAGAGGTTGGGTTAAAAAGAACTTAGTGAAATAAAAGCAAAGGCCATGTATGGAATCAAAAGGGAAAAAAATAACCTCCACTTCCCATCAGCAGGCAATATATAGACACTTCAGGGAAAACAAGGCCTCTACAAATGTAGGAGTTCAGAAGTCAAACTCCTTTATAAAATGTCCTTTCTCTTAGGTTTCATTGTTCAACATAACTTCATATGGTATGAAGTGTTTGGTCTCTATTTTACAATTGAATGGGAAATAAACAAGATGAATGATTTAAGTAAATCTTCATTGGGCAGTTAAACATTGCACGATCTTTTCTGCTAGTGATTAGCGCTGGATGCAAAACTCTGAACCACCAAAACCTCATCAACACTAACCATGTTCACATTTTCTAAATTTTAATACAAAATTATGGCTAAAAATCTGGCATAAGTTCTGTGTATTTCCAAACGTTATCATAAGTGCAATACATTTCTAACCCTCTGGAATTCACAATCATAATCTGTCGCCACAGCAGGGATGTTATAGAGTGTCTGTACTAATGGTTACATATGCATTCAATAGAAGAACTTTTCCAGAGGGAAATAAAGATGCAAATCCCAGACTTCATTTTCAGAAGTTCAGATTAAGATTTAAAACAATTCTCTCTGAACTTGTTTACTTCACAGAAAATGGAGCTATTTTTTTTTTTTTTCCTATTACCTAAGGATACCAAAGGTTATGGAGGGTGTTGTTTGCACAAAGCAGATAGAGTTGCATACAGTCCCAAACAGAATTTCTTTTTATCATGGTCAGACTATTGGACCAGATGTTCTGACCCAGGTGGACATTTCTTATGTATTTAGACCAAATAACATTTTGCATTTTCTAATGGTTTGGTTTAATAAAGCATTTTATAGCATTAAAGTTGCTGAATTTGCAATCAGCATTTAACGTTCAATATTCAGTCCAACTATTTCCAGTATTTCTAGGCAAATACTTCTGCATCTCTTCTCCAGCCACTCCCAGTGCTTCTCATGTTGTGTCTGGTGGATTAATCTGAGCGTAGAACAGGCATCATGATAGTAAGTATAGCAATGACAAACTATAACTTCAACACTTTTTTTCATATAGAATTGCTAGAGCTGAAAGGAACCCTTAAAAGTCACCACGGACATCTACAGCTAGATCAGGTTAACTTGTTTCAAAGTCTCTGAACTAACATGAATTAGGCCCATGTTGCTTACAGGTGCTGAGAAAATAAGGCTAAGGAATCCACTCATTCTGAAAAATAATGACGTAATTTGAACAGTATGTATTTGAACAGAGTTACTTCCATGAGCATTTTCTGGCTTTACCTTGTAAATTAAGTCAATTCCTGAAAAATAAATATATGACAATCCAATATTATTACTAGTTTTTACATCTTCATAAATACATATTTTTTTGTAATACAGCATATTTTCTGCACTGTTGAACTACATTCGTCCTAATGGGATAGGCTTCTTTTGGATTTGTACATTTACTTGAGTGGGTGGCTTGCTTGCTTGTAAAAGAGTTTTGTGAATCAGGAAGCAGGAAAATCTCATATCCACAAAAATGTGTTAACAGAAAAATTGTTAATTTTCAAGCATAACCATCAGTAGCTATTCAGGGATGTGCTTTATCAGTGGTGGAACTGTGAACAGTTTGTTGCTCTGCGGTGAGGCACTTTGCCTCTCTGGAATGAAAAGCAGCTTCAGGAGCCAGAACATCAGCTGGTGTGAACACATGAATGATGCTGAAGTTATTTATTCTGCTTCCCAATGTTCCCTTTTATTCTTTATTCAGTGGTGTGAGTCATCATACTCACACAAACCTAGCATGGCTAATGTTATTCAAGATGCTTTCTGCAAATGTGGAGAGCCCTCCCTGTTCTCTTTGAGATTCCTTTCATTCTCTGTCTGTGTTGTGTATTGCCCTTCCTTACATGTTTCCTCTAGGCTGCTAGGCTCAGCTATGTCTTGCAGTGTTATCTATGTCCTATATCCATCGTGGGGTAGCCCCTGACCTTTCCTCACAGAGGTGACCTCAGAGCTTCACCTTTGCTATCATTTTGACTCAGTTGCGGTCCATATTGTTCCATAGAATAGAATAGAACTTTACATGAAAAAGAGATCTTTACATCTAAAATTTGAATTGATCTTACTTACATACAAAATCTTAATTCACTACTTTCTGTTTCTGCCAGAATGGCATTGCAAGTGGGTTGGTGTTACGAGTTCAAGTCCTGAAAATAGTGTGATAGTGTACATAGTATAGCACTCTGACAGCTGAGAGACTTATTTAGACCTCATTATGATCACTTTCATTATTCCATACAGTCACCCTATTTTTGTAGGAAGGGAAGAACAAATCTTTTTATATCACATTCACATTTTCAGTTCTTTAGATAATGGACATTTGTGGGTTTAAAATGTATGCAGTATTTATGTTTGTTTCCTAAAACTAAGTCATACACATAGCTTTATTAAGCTAAAATCAAATAAAAAGGAAAATGTACCACAATTGTCAAAACTGTCTTAATTTGCAGGATTGTACTTGAATACTGAGTCAGAGACTCCATATTTAGAAAACTGTAAAGAATAATGAAAAAAAATACATACTGCATTACTGTTCATGCAGAACTAAGGAGAAGTAAAGGCTCTCTGCAGTTTTCACTTCACTGAATTTTATGTTTCACATTTGATTCATTGGAAGTGCTTTGGCAAGTCCCGTTCAAAGAACTGCCTTCAATCACTTCAAACAGGAAAGTTCCTCCAGCCCAAAGGCCCTTGACATTTCACAGGGGCAGTATACTAGCTGAGTTTTCTGCCACCACTGATCTCCACACCTCTTACTGAATGATTTGTAAAGAGTGAGAGAAAACAGATTACACATCCTGGCTTAATGGATGGACATAGTTTACCCGTTTCATAGATTTGTCAAAGGGACAAGCAGAGGACAGCTTTAAAATAAATCATCAGGCCTCAAGTATAAAACTTACACTACCTCAGCATAACAAAGAAACACAAACTGAATCTTCTCAGAGTGCTGAATTTTTAGGAATAAAACTTCAAGAATGTAAGTTTTAATTTAACACATTACTTAAAATCGTTAAAATGTAAAGCCCACTTGGGAAATTGCTGTAGTTTCTATATCTGTCCAATTCCATACAGATCAGCCTGCAGTACTGGGACTTCACAGTTGCATAAAAAGAAGAGAATTTACTTTGTTTTCAGGTTTATCCAATCTTTGTAACAGGCAAATAAGGCCAGTGCTTGCTAAAAGTAATTTTTTCACTAAGCCTATGTCTCTTATGAAAGATCTCAACTTTAAGCATTAAACAGTGTATAGAGGTGCAGGGTGGGGAAAGAGGAGGAATAAACAATCAAAAAAAGACAACAACAACAACAAAAAAAATGAGCTATTTTGGAATTTTTTGTTCTAATATATTTATTACTACTGTTACAATAAAAGCTTCTTAATACTATTATTATTAAAAAGTTATTTACACTTTAACCAAAAAGGACTTCTACTAAGTGTATTTCATCAAATAATTAACAAAATAAGTAAAGAAAAAAGTCTCTACAGTGTGTGGTCAGTGAGCTCCAGATGGGGTCCTAGGTCAGAGTTCTTTGCTTCAACAAAAATTTCCAAACTCTTATGGCTAAAATTTCATTTTCAAAGGTCTTAGGAATAATTATATTTATTTCAAAGGTTTAGGTCTACTGCAGTGTCAACGGTTTACGGGCTGGTTCAGCTCAGTTCTGTGACTAGCAGGGCGGAGGGATTTCACAAAATCCATGCCTCTGGAAAAAGGGAAACAGGGGACCCCAAAATAATTAAAACCAGCAACAACAATCTGAGGAGAAACAAACTAATTTACTAAATATAGTATTGGAATGCAAGATAACTATGATATAATGCAAGATAACACTATGATATAATATAATTAGAATTGAAGCCAATCAATCAAATATGAGAGTGTGTCTGAAAGGTGGAAAGGCCTCACCATAAAGCTGAGGTGAGATGCGCAGTCCAGTTGAGCAGCAGGGAGGAGAGCTTGACGAAGAAGAGAGCATCAGGTGACCTTGCCAGGAGTTGACCACAAAGCCCTCTGGGGTATGTAGTTCTTCTTCTCTTCCAGACAGGTGCCTGGAACTGGAGCATCAACACCATAACTCCCAGTGCACTACGTGATGTTACAATTTGGAATACTGATAACCAAAAATCATAAAACCATGACAGGCAGGAACTTTCAAAGACCTACAGAAGATTTTAGGAAGAAAATCTATTGAACCTGTATTTAATTGAAAAGTAGGTAATTTGAATTCAATCTAAAAAAGAGTAAGTTAATACATTTGATATATATTTTTATAAAATCTGAACACTAATACTTAAAGGAATGGCAGTAATTGAAAATTAAAGATTAAGAAAACATAGTTAATATTGGAAGCTTCACATTTTTTTGAAGATTATGGTAGTGAAGACAGAAAGGGAAGATGAACACTCCAGAAATTAAAGATGTATTGCTGAAAATCATTAGCAAAGTCTTATGTAAGTAAAATTAATAGTTCTTCTCAACTTTCAACTTACAGTCTTGCCTGATCTTTGCATTCCTTTAATTCTGAGCACTTTCTGTTCAGTTTATGTTTTGTGTAACATCCATTGCTGCACAAATTTTGCCATTTATTATTGTACAATTTTATTTCTATTACATTTCTCATTCCTGCTGCAAAATATTTATTTTTTCATTGTATTTAGATTTTTCTTGTTATTTTTACTATTTCTCATTAGTTTGCTTTTCTAAAGAAGCATGGCTTATACTATACTTTTTGAACAGTCTACGTGCCTCAAATCAGTAACTTTGGAATTTGATGGCTCATTAACCAAAACTGATCTAACTTTAGATGTCTTCTTGATACTGCATTTTCCAACTGGTTTGGGAAAGTTGAGGGCAGAAATCCAAATCCATGTATGTCAAATGAAAAGCTTTCACAAATGAACCTCATTCTGAGAAGGAGTAGCCAAAGACTGGTGCTACTGCTGGCCAGCCCATTGTACATTGTAACTTGCCTTCCCAAGCATGTGAGTAATGTGCATGGCAGCTCTAAACATTAGCATGAAGAGGATATATGTTAGTGATCTGTAGGAAATTGAGTGGCTACTTTAGTTTCCTCACTCATCAGCTTTTCTCTCCTCTTCCTCACTTACCCCTGAAGTTAAGCTGAGCCAAAAACTTAAACTCTGCAAAAAGCTGTTACAGTGTTCTAGCTGTTGGATTCATTCCTGACATATGTGATCATTTTAATACAGTCGAACAGGTTAGGAGACAGAGCTCCATTCCTCCATTATGAACAGGATATATTCTCAACTATTGAATGCTTTTAGAGAATGAATAGTCCTAAATTATTATATAGGAGAAGCCAAGACACTAGTCCAGTTTCTTAAAGCAGGAATATTTATATTTCTGTGTTTTTATTGTACTACAAACAACTTAATACGGTGTTTACTTCAATTTACTATGAGTGATTAATATTACTGATTCCAAACAATTAAACAAAGCCCCAGAACTGATTTAGATTAGAAATGTAGAATTTCTAAGTCATCTGTTGCAACGGTTGAAGTACAGCAGTAAGAGAATGTTCATGTGCTAGGCATGCTGTACATGCACATAAATGCTTCAAGGTGATATTTGACTAAAGCATATGCAGCATAAGAAGTAGCTAGCAAGAACTCCAGGAAACAATGTATTCTATAAATTCAGAAACTTATAAATTCAATGAAGAATAAAACTAAGAAAGAACAAGGAACGGTTAACCAAGAAGTAAACAGGAATGGGACATCTATTAAGGGAATTAGAAGCATTGGATAGGCTGTAAACCCCAGAGTACTCAGAGAGGAAATGGAAAATTTGCACCACAAAGTAGGAAATTGTTGTGTCTCTCTGATCCGGAGTTCCTTTGTTTTCTTAATGTTGCCTACTATAGCAAAAGTGTAGAAAAAAATGCTGGTTCATAGTGAATTCTGCCTGAGCCTGGACACAAGGATTTCTCACAGACTCAACTGAGATACAGACAACTTTGTCTGGATAGATGTGAAAGAACTGGCGAAGTTTCAAGTCAACAGAAAAGGAGCCACTGAGTTTTGGTATCAATGTTGTTCTCTTCCAAAGAGATGGAGTTAGAAATAAAATGCGATTACAATTTTGACTGCTAGGAGAGAATTTAAGAGAAAATTATATGTAGTTTGGTGATGCTTACAGCCTTTAGTGCTCCTTTCTTTCTTACCATGTTTCCCAAAAAAATTATGTGATGTCAGTATAATTTGAACAGAGACCACCTAGATCTATTTAAAAAATGAGGATGTTCTTGTCAAACAACATTGAAAGACAAGGAATTGATAACAAAGAGCAGAAAGTGTAATATCTGAAGAAATTATTTCTCGGTTGATTATTAATTCACAATTTTATTTATTTATTTATTTATTTTTATTTTTATTTTATTTTAATTCTGAGCACTTTCTCTAAAATTCCTACTCTTCCCATCCTCCTTTCACAACTCTGCAACAACCAACATTCTATTTTTCCTATCCTGTTTTCTAATAATCTAAACCCTACTATAATATAAATGTCTACAAGACTGCATTCATTTACTTCTTAGCCATTCCTCATGTTGTTATTGAGTTCACTGCCCACAGTTCCAAATCAAATAAATATATATTTTTTAAGTTTGTGTTTTTGATATTCTACTTGATTGTGAGATGATCACTGTCAAAAAAGTTCTTCATCATAATAAGATTGATGAAAGTGTCAAGAATGAGAACTGTTTTAATTTACTTCTTTTATAACTGTGAAGACCAATACTCTTCCCTAAACTGTGTATTTGTGTTTAATTTATTTACACTTAAATCTGAATGCATATTTTTAGTTGGCATAAATTTCAAACATTTTTCAAGCTCTGATTTGTGAAAACACTTTTGATACCAGCTTCCTAGAGTAGAAACAATAAGTTATCTAATTCTTGCCAAGAACTCATAAGTAGTATAGAAAAATTACTGCATGAACAACAAGTAAGTTAAAGATATATATTATTTAATTGCAAGTGAATATGTATTTTGTATTTAAAAATTAATATGGATTTTAAAGCAAAACAAAACAGACAAAAAAAGCCTTTTCATTACACTGCCACCAGCTAAACAAAGTTCTCATTTTATCTCTGGCAACAAAGACAACTACTACCATCAGTAAATTACATGCCTACAGTTTGTAAAATGCTAATTCCTATACTCTTTAAAACATCGGCTCTTTAAAAAGAGAGTCATTTTCCTCTTCATAGATCAAAAGAGCAGGAAATAACATATTGAATTTCAAATACCTTTCAACATGAATGTGAGTAACAAGTCATGAAGTAACAGTTTTATTGAGTTGCTGTTATTATAATTACACTGTTTACACATTGAACTGAATTGCCTCCTGTATAATTCCATCAAAACAACTATAGCTGAATCTAGTTTCCTTGCAGACTCAAAACTAGCCAAAGATCCTTTAAATGATGTTTTCCAACTGTCGCTTAGTCTATAAAGAAATTAGGAAAAAACTACACCACAGTTTAGCTAGAAACTTATATGCCACTTTGGCAAGTGTAGGAGACACTGAGAACTAAGACATTCTTCTTGTCAATAAGCACTGAGACAATGGGGGGATTGAGAGCAGAGATCATTGTATAATGATCTCACCATGACCATAGTTTAAATTTTTGGTTTTTGTATGCCTGAAAGAGAACACTTCTGCCTAAGAAACAATTTCAGAGAGCAATATTTTTGAATAAGATAGATTATATAAGCTCTGCCCTTTTATTTTTTATTTTATTTTATTTTATTTTTCCTTAAAACTTTACTCTCAAAACCACAGAAATAAACTGAAATGTGAGCAGTCTGTCACATGAACACTGAATCACAATCTACAGAAATACTGTTCTGTCATTTGACAAAATAACTGAGAATCTTAGCTGCATTTTAATTAACGTTTGGGAATTTATCAATTTATCAAGCTGTTTTTTCACTTGCTTAGTAAATACATTTTTAAATTGAGATTTCCAGAATATAAAAGTGACTTACTTTCAGATTTACTTTCCTTTTCTGCAATTAGACTGTAGAAAATCCTCTTTTGTACTTGTAGGAGAAAAAAAAAAAATGTATATATATATATATGTTGCAACGTAGTCCTTGGTTTGTAATGACGTTGCTATTATTTGTCTACTTTTTATTTTTTTAAATCCTTTTTTAATCACCTTTCTCATTGTCTGTCATGAGTTGTTGATTTTGTAGCTATGGAGTTGTAAAACATCGTTATGTAAATGTTTCCTTATCTTCGAAAGAATCAGACCTCTGCTAAGAACTCAGGCACTACTGTGCACTACTCTGCAGATCTGAGACAGGATTTGACAGGATCTCAGACAGGATTTGAATGCTTGATATCTGTCCTTTGGGAAGTTTGATTACCTTGAATTGAGACATTAGGTTTGATTTCTCTTGAACTTGATTTAAAAAATGACATAGAGCAGCTCTTCAATAAAGTTATGTCTGGTAGTGCTTGCCTAGGAAAATTCTACTCTAAATTCCTTAAGTTTTGCAGTGCAAAGTTTGCCAGCCTTCATATGCAGCCATGGGGGGAAAGAGAATCATATCTAATCATTTGAGTTGGAAGGAAACTTTAAACATCATCTAGTCTAACTCTCCTGCAATGGACAGGAACGTGTACATCTAGATCAGGTTATTCAGAACTTGGTCCAGACTTATCTTGAATGTCTCCGAGGATGGGGCATCCACTACCTCTCAGAGAAACATGTTGCAATCCCTCACCACCCTCACTGTAAAAAATGCTTTCCTTATATCCAATCTAAATCTCAGCTCTTTTTCTTTGAAACAATTTCCCATTCTCCTATCAAACAGAGCAGGGTTTAAACATCCTGTTGAGCAGGTCTACCTGTACAACAGGCTGTGCTGAATCCAGCAATCAGATTTCTCATGCAAGGCATGGACTTCAACTGCTGAAGGCTGAGAAATGCATGTTACTCTGTTGAAATTATTCTTGAGGCTAAAAGCCATGTTTCAGGCATTGTTGAAAAGTTTACTACATTTAAAATCAAGAGGAGAAAGGATGTCATAAGAAGGCAGATCTTTAGCCTTGCTCAACTCATTATTTTACTTTTTTTGACTCACTCTTTAGAAACTGAATAGCTTGAGATGGAGAAAAATGACTGTTGGCAACTAATTTAGTTTGATCTTTCTAGTCCTTATTAGCGCTACAGTTCCTTGCTTGACAGGGTAACAAGCAATTTATATTCTCCCTTAATTCATTCGAAGTCATGTTAGCCTTAGAGACATTTATCTGAAGTGAGTGAGCTGGGAAAAAAAAGACTTTTTTTCCCTTTGTATAAGAGAATAAAGCTATGGTGTTTACTCTGGTGCGGCCTATCCCTCTTATAGATTTTAAAAGAAAAGAATAATATGTCAAATTCATCTGGAAGAGTCAGCCAAATCAGATAATTGCCATAAAATCTATTTTCAGGGCCTGATTTTTTATTTACCATTAGCAGTTCTTAAGCTATTCATTAAAAAAAAAAACACTACTGAGGGGAAAATAAAAAATCAAATTGAACTCTGTTGTTTTGACAGTTACCACTAGAGTTGTAATTACATCCTCAGAGAACATAATTATTTAGATTTTTTGCATTAATAGATGTTAGGCAGAATTATTAAGAATTTGCATTAATTAACATCAAGCTTTTAACATTTTTAATATATGACTGTGGAAAGAGAGAGAAGTCATTTTAAGGCCAGGATTTGGTGGCTTAATTTATTTTGGGCATATGGGAAGTGAACAGATTTAAAAATGGCAAAAGCAGTACAGGAAGTATGAGGGCTGCTCCAAAAATAATGCCTTCCATTTTCCTGTGTTCACCCATTATGTCACAGGTGGATGTTGGTTGTATGGTGGTACAGGATGAACCTTCTTGTCAATACTTCATTAACTGCCATGTGACAGATGGCAGCACAAGGGCAGTGTGACAAAATAGCATCTGATGTGGAAGTGCCTTTGAGTCAAAGATTTGTAACTGAAAATTTCACCCACTGACATTCATGGACATGCTGAACACTGATGAAGACAACAGCATGGATGTGAGCACAGTGAGGCAGTGGGTGGTACATTTCAATAGTGATAACAGCGACACAGGATCACCTCCATTGGTGCAGATTTTTATGAGTGTGATATGTGGGATTGTGTTCATTGCCAATGAAAAAGCATAATTGATGGTGATGACTTTGATGGGAAATGATGGTGCTGAAAAACAGTGTTTTGTAGCTGAAAATTTGTTTTAGCAAATATTGTTATTGTGCTCTTTTTATCTGTTGTAGTTTCCATGGAAATAAATAGCAGACATTATTTTTTGAGAAACCTATGTGATTAAGCATAACATCATGCCAATCTATAACAAGATACAGGCATGACAGGCATAACAGGATGCATCATGTGGAGTTGTTAAAAGCAAAGTTTGTCATATATATTTTAACAAAGAAAACTATTACTGATTGAGCTGCATGCTCACAAAAAGTAGATATTTGAATATGAAGATTTCAATTAATTTTCCAGTGTTTCTTCCTAAACTGATAATTTTCTTGAAAAATGTGGAATTCCACAGATGAATAAAAGAACAGGGATTTGGATCAGATCTCTGATTCAGAAGAAATAAAAGGGAGATGAGTACAAATGTAGAAAAGCAGAAGAGAATAATGAGGTTTAGCATCTTCTCCGAAAATATCAATATTATTGATCAAACAGTGTGTGCCTTCCTGTTGGCAAAATTTCTCCCCTTTGCACTTCCTTCCTTCCTGCCTGCCTTCTTGCCTTCCTGCCTTCCTGCTTCCTTGCCTTCTTGCCTTCATTCCTCCCTCCCTCCCTCTTCTTTCCTTCCTTTCCAAAATTCTAAGCCCTGAAGTTCTCTGAAAAGCAAACTTTACATGAGAACTATAATAAAATTGAAGAATCAGGTCCAAATAAAGAAATACATGGAATGCATAATATTCAAGGTACTCTACATATTCCTACTAATTGTTATAAGTGAAAGTAATTTATTGAATAATTTTGTTCTACTTATATTTCATAGTACTGAATTAAGATATGCTAAGTTACAGTTTTATTTTTCTAGAGGATTAGGTACCATAAAATGTAAAAATTCTACATCTTTGTTACTTTGACTATTTTATGATAAAAAGCTTACTATTCTCTTCCCTTCAGAGCTTCCTGCCTCCCAAAATCTTCAAAAAAGGCTTTTTTTTTTTTTTTTTTTTTTTTTGGTAAGTGCATCCTAAAGCATCAAGTGCTGTGTAAAGATACTGTGACATATTCTTCTGAAGTGTAAGAACTCATTCATATTTCAGAAATTTGTCACTGAAAAATTACTTGAAAACAATAATAAACTTTAACCTTTGATCTTTCTTTGCTGATGAAAAGCTTTTTCTTTATGGCCTATCTACAAACAAGGCTTGTACTGACCATTGTACAATATGTCTGCCTTATTAGTGTGATTTAATGGTGGCCTGAGGTTTCCTTTTATTCTCAGCTCTGCTCTTTATTCATTTTACCCAGAGGTCAGTAGCTGTTCAAACCTCCAGGAACTGCTGAAAACATATTCACATTTTCTTTTAAACAGCTGCAGAGTCTGAGACAAATGACCCTAATATTCAATTCCTTACCAGTGAAGATCTGTAAAACTAATTTTCTAGCATACATTAATGGAATGAAAGAAAATTTCACAGAAAACTTTGTAAGCTTTAGAGTAGAAATGGACATTGTTCAAAAAGATAAATGATAATTTATATGAAGATGAATTAATAATAACAGTAATATGAAGTAGGACTGGCTGATTTAATTACAGACATAGAGAGGCTACTGAAAAAGTTCTCTATTTTTTCCAAAGAATTGTGTTCAATATTTTAAAATGTTTTGTTTGTTTGTTTTTTCTATTTATTTAATATATTTATATATATAAAATATATATAATTAATTATATAATATATATATATAATATATTTTAATATATTTAAATATATCTATTTTTTTCCCTTATATTGGGAATGGGAGACTGAGTGAAAAAATCTGGTGAACTTGTATTTAAAAATGTAAAGATAAATGGAAAGTAATTAACGGTCTTACTTTTATATTAAAAGCAAATAATTGAAAATTATTTTTCTGGAGTTACACATAGGAGCTGATTTTATATAGTGGAGGAAAATGTCTTTGTAATAATGAACTTCACCATAGAGTTATATAAACCACATAAATCATAATTTCTCATGCAAATCACAGCAAAGAGTTTTTATCATTATCCCTTCACTGTCAAATTCACCACTGTACTCTGGATCACGTAAGATTACATGTTTTACTTACAGCTGTGAAAGGTCAGGCTAAATAGCACTGAGACAGAATTCTCCAGTCTTGAAACTATGTAGAAAGCTGCCTAATTCAGGATTGTAGTTTTCATTTCTAAGATAGAATAGAGCTCAAAGATGAATAAGTAAGAATATCTATTCCTACCAAGTAGAAGTCTTCTGAAAAGTAGTAAAAGCTCATGTTCTGAGGGCTCTGAACACGAGTGACTTGTCCCTTTGCATATGTTTCTAAGAAAATCTCCATCAAAGTTTCTCTAGCCACATCATTTGTAATATTTACTAATCCTTCTTATAATGCTCTACGTGAGCTTTCTCAGAGTATGCTTAACAGATCAGTTCAGTCAGGACAGTGCTACATCAATAGATGTCATTGCTTTCCAGGGCTATACAATAGCAGCCACACAGTAGCTTGTGCTACTGTATTATACACAGTATTATACACACCGCATGAAAAAAGCTGAAATCTATTGCTTTTATTCAGTATGTCATCTGTGATTCTTAATGTCTAATGCTAGAATAGCAGATTTGGTAGAAAATAAAAATTAAAATAAAAAATAAAAGCACCAGAGAAATACCAGTGGCATTTTCAGCATTGTATTATTTGCTTTTACTCAGCGACCGAAATTAATTTACCATTATTGTTAAGTACCTAAGGTGTGTTTACACCTTCAATCTTGCCCCTTGAGGATCTGCATGACAGAATCATAAACCACACAGAGACAAGCTGTGACATTCACGACATACAGAGAATGAATTGTCTTGTTGGTCTCACAAATAGAGTGACTGAGAACTGCAATTGGAATCTGATCAAAATTCATTTCTATTCTACTTTTTACACCAAATGCCCCAGCTAGAAATTCACATCGTACCATGATAGAAGATACTTACTCAAAATGTAAAGAAACAATCATTTAAGAATTAAAACTGAAAGAAGAAATTCACCTATATTTATTTTTCTATTTTTGCATATCTATTTGAACTATGTAAAAGTCTTGTTCAGCTCACATTAAGTGCTCTGTCACTAAGCTTAATATACTGCTTGCTGAAACAGTATGAAATACTTGAAATTATGTTAAAATCTATTATGAGGAAAGACCAAATTGAATAAAAATACTTTGTAGTCATGTTTTGCTTCTATTGAGTAAAGCTTCACACCTTCTTGCTTTTCTCATAATAGTGTCCAGTTCCTTACAGATCTGAAGTTTAGTGAGGTAATCTCAGCTATTATTAAAGGTGATTTTATGAATTTCACCATCAACCGCAAAGAAAGTTGTCTTTGCATGCATGTTAATACCAAAATGTAACTTTAAATTGGACTTAGGGAGACTATCACCTTCAGCATAGTCTAACAGTGGTGGCTAAGCAGACTGTAGCTATCAGTGAATGTAAGGAGGGTACCAGCATAACTGTGTTTGTGCGTCATTTATTATAAAATGAAAAATGTGATTTCCTGACTAGCTGTGATTTGATAATGCCAAGGTTAGTATTTAGGCTCATGCTCAGCATGATCTGATGATCCAATAAAAAGATTAAATTCAACAGCTTTGCTCTACAGCAACTTGCTATTAATGAGAACTCTGTCTTATGTGGAGAAAAAGGTGTCACCATACAGTTCTCAGTGCTGCAGTTTATCTCTGAGGACATATCTTTGTAACTTTGTGATTTTGATCATTCTTTGTGCAGAAGTCTGTGTTATTCTTCACATCACAGCATAATTTGATTTTCAGACAAACTTACATGCATAATTACAGAAGAAATAAATGTGCAATATATTTATATAGATAAATACAATATTTAGATGTGCAAATAATAATGAAATATGTAAAGAAGAAAATTAATGTTTACTTAATACTAAAAATGAGGCAAAACTATTAAATTGTGTCAAAGATTAAAGTCTATAATATTAATTTAAGGATTAACAAGTTAGCATAAAAATGTACATTAAGCACAGTACTTCTTAAAATGGCATATTGTAAATTAATATTTGTCTGCCATTATAAATTCCTTAATTCTTAGAATCATTTCTTTAATAATTAACATCCTCAATTTAGGGAAAACACAACGTATCCCCATTTATAACAAAGGAATTTATTCAAAACTAGTATTGACACACACGATAGACATAAGGACATATGATACATATGATATATATGAGAGATTAAAGACAAAATACAAATTTATGGATGAAAAAGAACATTGCTCTAGAAGTGATAAATCATATGCATCATTCTTATTACATACTGAAAAATATTTAGTTGTCTTTTTAAAATGGTCTTGATTTGTCTGAAGCAAGTATATACTCCAGTGCATTTCCTGTTTTTTAGTCAGTCAATTCTGTGACTATCATCCTACAAACAATTATCAGTGCCCTATGAGATTAATCAAAATTAACAAAATGCATTCTTGAATGATTTCAGTTAATTATAGCAGGCAGAAACTTGGATGAGAGGATGAAGTGCCATAATAGGTACTCAAAATGCTCAGTATCCTTGAATAAAATTGCTTTGATCTTTTTGAAAATTTATAAAAAAAGAAATTAATATCAACAGCTAGATAATAGCATGGGTTGTTTTTTTCTTTTTCTTCTTTTCTTTTTTTTTACTTTTTCAATTTTCATATATTGCCTAGTAGATCATAGTCCATGAAATCAATTTAGGATTATTAACAAAAAGTTTATTTCCTTGTCAACTAAGCAGAATTTCACAGATGGTCCAAATAAGTATATAAATATGGACTAAACATAACAAAATTTATTCTAGACAAGTTATTTTTGTGAAGTAAATTACTTCCCTTATAGGCTCATATGTCAAATATTTAAGGGAAAGAAGAGTTGTCAGTTGTTTTTCTTTACTTCCAAAGTGCATAATATAGTTTCTTATTTATAGAACAGAATAAATACAGTTAGTCATCTGGAAAGCTAGCTTTATATTTTACTTGGTTTTATCTGATGTTAGTGTGACAGCTCAGAGATAAGGGGGAAAAGTGCTCTGTACATGGACTGTACAGTAAACTAAGAGCCCAGATGACGGTGCCTCTAACCCCTATCTGATCACAGCAGAATAAAAATGTATTCCTTCATTCCAGCTGAGACATACTAAAAGAAAATGAACTGCATGAATTTAGTATATAAACATGTTTACCTATACACATTACTTTTGAAACATTTTGTTTGCTCATTTTGAACTGTTTGTTTTATGGTGATGAATAGTAGATAAAATGTTATGGATGTACTTGTATATATAAAATATCAGTGCACAAAACATTTTGCTGTGCTTTCTTAGGTTTCTTGGACATTTTCAGCCATGCAGGACCACAAGTTACCATAAATAATCATTTTGATAGTCTTCTATTTTGCTTCTTAAGAGAAAAACAAAACAAAACAAAGCAAAACAAACACTGAAATTGAAAAAGCTCATAAATATGCAAAGAAAACTAATTTATATACATAAATGGATGCCTTAAGAACTTCAGGTGATTTTGGTCTCTCACTGGTTTTAAGCTGAAAGGCTGAGATTTCTATTTCAGGCAGAACTGAGCAGATGTTGAATTACTGACCTGCTCATGACCCCATTCAGATCTCGTGAATTCCAGATCAGACTAAGAAGAACTAACCACCTAACCACTTTTCAGTATAATTGCTCCCATATCTGAGATTATCTGCAGATTCCTTCCCATTGAGGTGAAACCAGACAACAATTATCAAGACAAAATTAAGAGCACTTGCATAGTTAGACATAGTATTCAGCTTCATATTCAGACCCCTAAGCATAAACACTGGTGAAGAATAATTCTACATGTGATTTAACAAGCTAATATTTCACTAGATTTGATGAAAATTTGTTGAACTGTTATCTCCCTGTATACTTAATTAAAATAAATTATTGTAACCCTATCCTTCCCAAATCACACCCGGTAGAAATTTTTAGCTCTTATTTTAGGAATCTGTACATCTGAAGAACTCTAAAATATAAATTTCTAAATAAGACAATTTTCAAATAATCAGCTCATTAGTTTGTAGTCTTAGCAACTCAGGAGCTCATACTGTATTGGAGTAACAAGCATATTCATTCAGAGTAGTAAGAAGAGTCAGACTGTCCCCACCATATCTGCTAATATTGAATAAGCTTTGTTTTTGGGAGCCTACAAGAATTTTTGCTTCAGTATATGCACAGTTTGTAGAAGATATATGCTTTTTAAATGCAAAGGAAAAAACACTAGTTAGAAAATGTGTTACTAAACCTCTTTATCATCCAATACAGTTTCAATACTGAAAATATTTATTTTTCTTTCCCCAAAACATTGCAAGATATTAAGTTAGCTTTTTCATCATTTCACTGGAAAAATATGAATATCTGAACTCATAGTTAATTTAAAAAAATGATGAGAGAAATACATTGCTGGAATATTTTAATGCTAAAGATTGAAAAGTATGTAGGTCTTACACAGTAGCAATATTGAATTAATAAGGAAGGAGCAGTTTTCTTCCATGATGTCTCGCTCCAATTTATAGGAGGGAGATGAGGCCCGACGGCCCACCACTATTGAGGACCAAAGACGGAACTACGAACCTCGCTGGATCCATGGTGGTGACTATCTCCCTCTTGCTGCCTATAAAGACCCCTTGCTTCTTCTTTTCTATCTTTTCTATCGCCCTCCTTCCCTTCCCCATTATCCTAATTCATAATAGTGTCCATCCTCCCCTTCCCCATTTCCCTGATTAAGATTTGTAATAAACTGGTCGGACCAACATTTGAACCATTGCTTCTTAATCTCACACCAGGTATATAGATAATGAAAGAACCTCCTTTCCCTCCTATAAATTGGAGCGAGACATCGCTTGCTTGATGATCCTGATTTGTCTGTGAAGAGAATCAAGTCATTGTACCTCAGAGAAAGCATATCTTCAAGACTTACCATGGGACTGTGACTTTCAAATGTGTATGTCAAGTCCTCATACAAATGCGTTATGGTACTCTTTGCTGGAACTGAGGCTCAGCATTTAAATAAACACCAGAAGTAAAACTTCAAATTTTCAGCAGGAACTGGACCAATCAAATTTTTCTATTTTACACTATTTCTGAACATTGTCAGATTTGCATTTCTATTAGTATTCTTTGCTGCTGTCACTGAATGTTCTTCTTGCTGTTAATGGAAATTGCTTTCAGTTTTTATTAGCATTTCCTTTCTGTTTCCTGAATCTGAAAAGAAGTTTCTAGGTTTCTTTTGTTAAGACAGAGGTTATTCAGGAAATTTTTTTATGGATCAGAAGACTTTGAAAACTAGCCTGTGCTGTATTTGCTGCAGGGCCAGTGAGGTGAGATTTTGTGCAGCTGAAATAAAATCAGGTTTCATGAGAGCTGAATCATTAAGCCCTCAGAGTTTCTCTGGAGAACATTTACAGAAAACTTTTTCCCTCAAATCCTATGTTTTATATACTTGATACTGAAAGTTTTATTTTATTTCCTGTGGAAATCAAGGTCAATGTGAATATTTCTTTTTTAATAAGTTCGGAATGTGACAGGCCCTGGAAGATAGTTCTTCAGTGTCCTCTAAAACCCTCCAGGGAATGCCACAGAAGCCAAGGGAAAGACAAAATCATTGAAATAAAAATGATTTTTTTTTTTCTGAATATTTTTCTGCTCCTTAAAGATAAATCATTGTTTTTTCTTTTATTGTTTAATGAGAGACATACAGCAATGTCTTACATTTCTTGCTTAATTTATTCAATTCAAATAAATACTACTTTTACTTTCAGATGATTTAAACCTGATTCTGTTTATGCATTTTCACCCAGTCTATAGAAAAGAGTATTATTTGTCACTAATAATAAAATCTCAATTTTGACTAATTGTCTCAATTTTGATTAAATTACTCATGAGTCCAAGGTCTAAGATGTGATTTTGGACAATGACTCTAAATTGAATTTCTATACCACAAGTAAGGATTTCCTCACAGAGTCTCTGTTTACTCAACTTGAAGAAAGAACCTTACACTATCAGACAAGAAGCAAAGCGGAAAGCAGGAAGCAAACTGTCAAATACATCAAATGATTGTAAAAATAATTAGATTTTGACCCTTTCAATGAAATATCTTGCTATAGTGAGTGTTGTTAAATGACTTGTATACCTTATAACAATAATTAGAATTTTATAAAGTAAAATAAGCACCATATAGAATAATGCAAATAATGAAAAAAAAAAAAAAAAAAAAAGTGTGCATTTTGAACAAGACAGGAGGATATAAGCTTAAGGAAAATAGATAAAATTTAGTGAGGGAACAGTGAAAAAGTGAAAACATTTATCTATCTATCTATCTATCTATCTATCTATCTATCTATCTATCTTTCTGTCTATCTGTCTATCTGTCTATCTAGTGTAAATAGGTGTAGGAAATGAAAGTATTCAAGGCTTTCTTAAACCAGAATCTCTTTCCCCCCCCCCCTTTTTTTTTTTTTTTTTTTCCAAATTCTTTCTGTTCCCATTTTAGAGGTTAGCATTTAAAAATATCAGCACAATTATAACTTTTGAGAGATTTTTATTAATAAGGTGATTATTAAAGTTCTGGTTAGCAAATTGCTATTCAATAAAAATAACTCTGGTTTCAGAGCTTATTTTGATTATCATTTCTGTGTCATAAGTGTCTAAATGGCAGTGTAATAATAGTGTGTTTATATATTTATATAATAATATATGTGTTTATTTTAAGATTCCCCCTAACACGTAGGCATAGCCTGTAAACTGTAATTTAGATCTTCATTAGTCTGCCTGCTGCAAAAGTTTTAGTACCTCATTATTTTGAATTTATCCATCAGAAGAGTAGTGTAATTAGGAACTCAAATTATGGCTCTCTTGATCAGTTATGCATAGTGTGCGTGAAAGAACTTTTTCATGGGAATCTCTTGCTCTGACTACATGATACTTTGCACAGATTTATTGTAATGGTATCCCTTTCATTTCTAATGCAAATGTTAAATAAATCCCTCAGTTAGAGTTACAAAGTTTTGTATTTAATTGTACTCAGCTTTTATGTAGGTAGCTGACCTTGTGAGATGGAAGAGAATGAACCACACACAACTCCTAGAGGAACAAACACGAACTGGATAATCACAGATCTTTCTACACAGGATTTTATAACTTATGTCCAAACATAAATTTCCCTGAAATAAATTATAAAGCATGGAATATTTTTTAACATACAGAGATTATTAAAACAGCTTAGTAGAAGCATTAATGTAAAATGGCCCATTTTTGCCTCCATAATAAAAAATTCACATAGAAATTGTAAAACATGCTTATAGAGTTTTGCAGTTAATTAGAAAAAAATATTGTATTTCTTTATTTTCAGTTTATGCAGAGACTTTTAACTCCTTTTAACACAGATTTAACATCCCAGCTGTTTACTATTAGTTTACTTGTTTACCACACATAGATTATTTTGTGTGTGTGATTATGTTGTTACAATATTATTAATCTTATCTTATCCAAATGTAGTGCTAACAATATTCAGCAACATTTTATGTTAGCGTATTGATCCGTGAACAAAGTCCAACTAAGTCTCTAAATCTGCCATTGTTTGTGTCTATAGCTTACCATTGAAGACTTGTGTTACTGATCTGTGCAAGAAAAATATGAAACAATCTCCACAACGAGAGGCTAAAAGTTTTTCCAGTAGATTTTATTCCAGTCATGCACAGACCTGTGCATTCCTGGTGCATTAGGAATGTGTTCACGGAATGATAGAATCATAGAATCATAGGGGTTGGAAGGGACCTCCAGAGATGATGGAGTCCAACCCCCCTGCCAAAGCAGGTTCCCTACAGCAGGTCACACAAGTAGGTGTCCAGGCGGGTCTTGAACATCTCCACAGAAGGAGACTCCACAACCTCCCTGGGCAGCCTGTTCCAGTGCTCCGTCACCCTCATCATAAAGAAGTTCTTGCACACATTTTTTGCGGAATTTCCTATGCTGCAGTTTCTGGCCATTTCCCCTGTCCTGTCTCCACACACTGCTGAAAAGCGTCTGGCTTCACCACTCTGCCCCCCATACCTTAGATATTTATAGACCTGGATCAGGTCCCCTCTCAATCTTCTTTTCTCAAGGCTAAATAGACCTAGTTCACTTTAGCCTTTCTTCATAGGGGAGATGCTCCAGGCCCTTCACCATCTTTGTGGCCCTCTGCTGGACTCTTGTCTTTTTTGTACTGGGGAGCCCAGAACTGGACACAGTACTCCAGATGAGGTCTTACCAGGGCAGAGTAGAGGGGGAGGATCACCTCCCTCGACCTGCTGGACACGCTTTTTTTAATGCACCCCAGAATGCCATTGGCCTTTTTGGTCACAAGGGCACACTGCTGGCTCATGGCTGCTGTCCACCTGTTGTCCACCAGGACACCCAGGTCCCTCTCCTCAGAGCTCCTCTCCAGCAGATCATCCCCCAGTCAGGTCTCGACCAGACTCTGCACCACCAATGACAACCCTCTGCTCTGCCAGTCAGCCAGTTCTCAATCCACCTCACTTCCACTCATCTATCCCACACTTCCTCAACTTTGTTATGAGGATGTCGTGGGATATAGTATCAAATGCCTTGCTGAAATCAAGGTAGATGACATCCACTGCTCTCCCCCCATCCATCCAGCCAGTGACAACATCATAGAAGGCTAACATGTTGGTCAAGCATGACCTCCCCCTGGTGATCCCATGCTGACTACTGATAACCTCCTTTCTTCCAGTTGTCTGGAGATGGCATCCAGCACCAGCTGTTCCATCACCTTTCCAGGGACAGAGGTGACGCTGACTGGCCTGTAATTACATGGATTTTCCTTCTTGCCCTTTCTGAAGACTGGAGTGGCATTGGCTATCCTCCAGTCTTCAGGCACCTCCCCCATTCTCTAAGACCTCTCCAAGATGATAGAGAGCAGTTCAGCAATCACCTCTGCCAGCTCCTTCAGCACCCGTTGATGAATCCCATCGGGTCCCATGGATTTGTGAACATTGGTGTTACCTAGGTGCTCTTGGACTGCCTCTTCCCTGACTAAAGGGAAGTTTTCCATTCCCCAGATCCTCTCACTAATCTCCATGGTCTGGGATTCCTAAGGGAGAGTTTTTTCACTGAAGACAGAAGCAAAGAAGGCATTTAATATCTCCACCTTCTCAGCATCCCCCGTTATCAGAACACCCCCTCACTTAATAGGAGAGCCACATTCTCCCTAGTCTTCCTTTTACTGTTAACATACTTAAAAACTGGTGTTCCACTATTCAGTCAAAAAGTAAGAGTACTCTGTTTCTTTAGTCAATCTTTTATATTAAATCTGTTGAAATCTCAGCTCAAATTGTGGAATGAGAAGAATCAGTCAAATAGTAGATATACTTGTTTATATTTTGATTAAGTAAGTGACTGAATTTCCTGTTCGTGACAAATGCACTTCAGTGTACCAAAGTAAATGTGCCAGTTGACAGTATTTAAATTTATATCACATGTTATCAAAGTGTTGCCTGGAAAACAAGCTTTGCTGCAGATTTTTAAATATTAAAATTACAGTTTTTTATTTAAAAGACCATGAAAAAGCTTGTTCTTTTCTTGATTATAGCTTAGAGAGTTCCCTCTGGGCCTGAAACTGTAACTGTCCCTCTCACTTCCATTTAATTGTCAGAATTAAAATTTTTCTCATTTATAATTTGTAAAGAAAAATAGTTAAAATACCACTTCAGAAGACATACTCTGTTGAGAGAAACAATGAATTCTATTGTCTGTTATGAATATATTAAAGATATCTATAAAAAGACTATTAGTGATAAAGTAAAAGGATATGAGTTTCTTCATACACAACTGACTTCAAAGGGTTATTTATGAAACCAAATAAAATCTATGACGTATCTCAAAAATTATTTTGGGTGTGTGTGAGAAAGGCAGGTTTTTGTTCTACAATGACATAAAAATAAAACAAGTCTCAACTGATTGGTATTTGATTGTTAGCTGGGTAGTTCAGAGAGATTCAATATTCACTTCATAACTCAGTGATACTGAAGAACTATTATGGTAAATTCTTGCAAGAGCATTGGTATGTTTACTTTTCAGTAAAATAAATATTGATGTTCACCTTAGCTGTATGAACTATAAAGGACAGATAAGTATATCTTTTTAATTGTGAAATATGAAGAGATGGTTAATATGGTTTTAGATTCTTTTTAAGGTGAAAGTGGTTTAGTAAATATTGAATGATAAAATGGATAGCCTTACATGCAATTTAATCTTAATCGGGAGATCAAATATTTGTGAGAATGTGTATAAAATGAGTATAGTTGATACATGCTTGTTTGTGAATCTCCAAAAAGAGATCTATACAGCATCTCCACTTTCAACACACAGTACTTGAATTAATGAATATTACAATTACAATTATCATGTCTTGTTTATAGTGATGATACTCCATAATTTGAAGTTCTATTACTGGTGGTATATTTAACCCCTTGACAGTGTAAATATATGTTTATATGAGTTTTCTTTTTCCAAATCAGAAAAGGAGCTCATAACATGTGATTTTTTAAAAATCTGTAAATATTGTATCATATACTTTTTGAACGACCTAAACTTCCAGCATTATAGTCGTATAGGTATCAACATATGAGTAAACATTAGCGCTTTTGGAATGTGAAGCAAGAATATACAGAAGTCAGATTGGAGAGACATAACTGTAGGCTTTCTTCACAAAACTTATACTGTTGCTTACAGGATCATGAGACAGTAAATCTTTGGAGAGCCTACAAACATTCAGTGTTCTCTTATAGAAGTAAAAATCATGCACGAGTTTAATATGGATAAATAAGTATTGGGAAAAAGGTCTATATTTTCAGGAAAAGAAAAAAAAGATTCAGAAAGGGAAGTAAATTTTTCTTCATTATACATATTTTTACTTTTATAATGAACTGTTATGCTACTCTATGACAAATGGTGTAACAGTGAGGCTGCATTCTAAAAATGCAGATATACACAGACTTTATTTCTAAAATATGTGCTCTAAAACTGTAAGCTGTGAAAATTTGCCATTAATTATTTAAAATTGTAGGACTAAATAATATAAAATGATTTTTTAGGTTGCTAATTCCAGTGCCAAGGCCATGCTTAAATGTGACTTCTGCTCTTTAAGAGTTTTTTTCATAAACAGATTCTTCTTTCCGGATAACTGTAAATTTAAACTATTACATGCAGTGAAATTTAAAAATTTATTAGTGAAAAAAATATGTGCTAAATTATTGTTTTATTTTTAAATTAAAAAAAAATCATTTTTAAATTAAAAAAAAGTTTAGTATTACAAAAATGAAATAACATAGGTAAATCCATATGGCAGCTTCATAGAGACTGAACTAATGGAAATAAAAAATTGTATGATAGAAATGTACCATTTCAAATCAAATGAAGGCCTCAGAAAATAAAAGCACATGCCAGAAAAGTCTCCAATGCAACCTTTTTTGCCACAAAAAGCTTGATTATGCCAAATAGAAAAATATTTTGATCATTTTCACAACAGTTTAAACATGTTACATAACAGAAATTCATATTGTTTTTCTCAGTGACTGCAACAGAACTACTTAAGAGTGCAAACATTAACCTCATGTTTATATGTTCGTAAGACCAAATCCAATATTGGAATTAAAATAAAAACGGAACAATTCAGGAATTGTAGTTCAAGTGAAAGTAAATATGAACTAGAGAGTTTATGTAAGGTTAGATGAAAAAGACTTCCAAATTTGGACAGTGAAAGCACAACATGCATTTTATAATAATAGGAAAACAGGAGGAATAACAGCAATAATTCTCAAATAACCTCATTGCCTCATAATAAGTTACAATCTGAAGATTTTTAAAAGTAAATTAAAAAAATGTTTATTCAATCATTTTTAGGATTCATAAGGAGGAAAAGATGGTGTGGATACTTCCTAATGATCCTCAAAATAAGTGGATGTAAGGACAGAAATGCTGAACACTATGCATAGTACAGAATAGCAGGATGGCTTGACTGAAAGGATCATCTGATCCAATCTCCCTACTGAAGCAGGAATATCTGGAGCAGATTGCCCAGGAGCATGTCCAGATGGCTTTTGAAGATCTCCAAGGAAGGAGACTCCACAACCATTCTGGGTTACCTGTGCCCATGCTCCATCACCCACAGAGCAAAAAAGTACTTCCTCATGTTTAGTAGAGACCAGTGTTCCAGTTTGTGCCCACTGAAGTTTGTCCTGCCACAGGACATCACTGAAAAGATCCTGAATTCATCCTCTTTAGATCCTGTCTTCAGAAACATTGTTAAGATACACCTTGAGAATTCTCCAAGCGGAAGCATCCTAATTTTCTGTCTTTATTTTTTTTTTTTTTTTTTTAATGATATGAGATACTCCTACTTCTTAATCATATTTTTTTTGCCCTATACTGAACTTTCTCTAATATATCCATGTCTCATTTGGGACATAGGAGCTATGAAGTGGACACGCTATTCCAGGTATAGCATCATCAGTGCTGAGTAGAGAGAGATGATCACTTCCCTCACCATTTGCCTAAAGCAGCCCAGGATACTGTTAACCTTCTTTGTGGACACTGTGTCCACCAGTAGCCCCAGGTCTTTGCTGAAGAGCTTCTTTCCCTCTGGGCAGTCCCCATGAGGTTCATGTCAGCCCATTTCTTTGGCCTTTCAAAGTTTTCCAGGATGGCAGCATGACCCTCTGGCATAAAAGTCACTTCTCTGGTTGTTTTTTTATTGTCATTTGCAAACTAGCTGATTCTGCCTCATCATCCAGATTGTTACAGAAGGCATTCAACAGAAATTGATCCTATATTGTCCCCATGAGTGTTCTGTGCTCCGAATGATGTCCCTCTGGGCTTGAATAAACAGCCAGTGGGTAGCAAGGAATCATGATTTTATGCTACATAGAAGCGTGACATCTACTGGAGCAAATAAAACTTTGTAATTTATTTTTTTTAATTATGATATTATTTGGGGAACTGAATTATTTTCCATGAATCAGACACATCAGAAAAGAAGGGAATCTGATAAAATCCGGGGAAAAAAAAAAAGTTTAAAAAATGAAATGTGCATGTTAAAAATCAATACAAAAATGTTTCTAATATTATGCTAGTATGCTTGGGTAGCATTTCAACGGATGTACTTTGTTTGAAATTACTAACATATGTAAGAAAGAAAGAATATGACAAAAATCTTCAAAACAGATAATTACTTGATAACTGTGGAGATAGTGCTCTGCACTGAACCTGATTTACTACATAGATTTGAGACCATATGAAATGAAGGAATCTTTTTTTAAAACATGGGTAATGCATGTATTTAATTTATAAATAAATTGAATTAGAATAATGTGTCCTAACTTTCAAAACAAACAAGCAAACAAATAAGAAAACTTAAAACAGATTTTGAATTTTATATCCAGTTATTTATCTCAAATTTTCAGGAAGCTGTATTAAAAAAAAAAAAAGTAATTAAAAAAATTGTATTGTATTATTCTACAGTTTCTCTATTTCAATTAGATTAAAATGTACTTGTTTAAAACTCATTATCAGCATAATACCAAGGTATGTATCCTGTTTTCTTTGTTTGTTCGTTTTTTGTTTTATTTTATTTTACCCTTACCTTACTATCTGCACTTGGAATATTTGAAAACAATTTCCTGTCTTTTTAGTGACAATGATGTATACTGTAATCAGAAAATACCTTAAACTTAGGTACTGACACTAAAGAGTCATTTATTTCACTTTTAAAATGCATTTAACTTATAAAGCATACATATATGCTCTGTTCTTATTTAGAAATTCAGTCTATTTTTAAAATCTAATTTAAAATGAGTTTTCCACAAATTTGAATAATGCTTGCAATATCATCAGTATAAAAACTTTTTCAAAGTCAGACATAAGGAGACTAATTCTATCTCTAAAAATCTTCAGTTTTACATGGAACATATCTGTGTTTTGACACAGGTATTAAAGTACATTTTATTGTACCTGTTATTCAATCGTCTCTGAATAGTTCTATTTTGAATACTATGGTATGCTCTGGATAACGGGAAGATGTGCATTTAAAATTTGTAGCAAGAAAAAATACTATCCATTTCAACAGAACCATGCCTACTGAACCGTCCCCCAGTGCCACATCTGTACATTTCTTCAATACCTCCAGGGACGGTGACTCCAGCACCTCTCTGGGCAGCCTGTTTCACTGTTTGACCATTCTTTCTGAGAATAAATTTTTCCTAATATACAACTTGAACCTCTTCTGGAACAACTGGAAGCTATCACCTATGATCTGACCACTAGCTACTTGGAAGAAGAGACAGATCCCCACCTCACTACAATCTTTTTTCAGGTAGCTGTAGAGAGCCAGAAGGTCACCCCTGATGCTTCACTTATCCAGACTAAACAACCCTAGCTCTCTCAGACGCTCCTTATAAGACTTGTATTCCAGTACTCTCTCCAGCTTGTTGTCATTCTTTGAATAGGCCTCAATGTCTTTCTTGTAGCGAGACCCAAAATCAAACACAGGGCTTGAGTTGTGGCTTCATCAGTGCTGAGTATAGAGCAGTGTTCACTTCCATGGTCCTTCTGGTTGGGCTGTTTACAAGCCAGAAGTGCACAAGCCAGGATACCACTGGCCTTTTAGCCACTTGAGCACACTAATGTTTCATATTCAAATTTTCTATTGACTAACACCCTAGATTCTTTTCCACTACTCAACTGTCCAGCTGCTCTTCTCAAAGCCTGTATCATTGCATTGTGTTGTTGTGACCAAAGTGCAGGACTTGGCACTTGGTCTTGAAGCTCATACAGTTAGTTGGTTTGAGTTCATCAGTCCATTCTATTCAGATCCCTCTGTAGAGACTTCATCAGGCAGATCAACACTTACTCCAGCTTAGTGTCATCTGCAAACTTACTGAGGATACACTCAAATTTCATCATCCAGATCATAAACAGATTAAATCGGATGGGACTTCAAGAGCGCCACTCATGGCAGGCCGCCAGCTGGATTTGACTCCATTCAGATTTGAAAATAAAGTGATTAATATAAAAATAAATGTGCTAATGTTTTTTTTGTTTGTTTGTTTGTTTTAAATCTCAATCCGTTGGAAAAGAGAAATTAACGGGCAAAAACAGTAAAAGAGTATGGATGCTTACAGATCAGAATGGAAAATGGAGCAATTACATGCTTCAGTAATAAATGTAAACAACTGTTCTACATCTACTCTCACTATATCAGTCTTTAATCTTGTAACCTAATGTGATTCTACAATGAACAAGTGTTATTATTACAGATGTGAAATTTAATTATACTCACATTAAAACTTTTAAATAGATATCCAGACTGATCACAGAACAGAAATATCTTAAGAAATGAAAAGTAATTATTTAAATGATTTTTTAAAAAATTATCAAATTACCATGTAATATCTTAACGAACTCATTTTCGAACTCAAAAATATGTGCTTTTAATTCATATGTATGATTTGCCATCAGTGTGGAAAGGATTAAAATACAATTTCATTAACTATTAGAACATGAGCACTGAATCATCAATGTTACTTAGGAAACATTATTTACCTTAATAAAATTATGATAATATAATGGAACATGATTTTAATGCATAATTGGAAGTTAAACTGAGCACCAAGATCATGTAGATTTTTGTGAAAATATTGAAACTATCAATATTTAAGAAGGATTATTTGCAAAGAAAAACAAAAAATAAATATTTGTAAAACAATATAAAATAGATGAGTGAAAGTTTTCATTTTTTAGTCTTTGTTATTTTTTAATGATTGTTTTTCTCCAAGTCACCCACAGAAAATTACAGCAAATATTTTTTGATCACTGAAATCTCTTGACTGATTAATTACAAAAATGAGACCATTAAATGTTAAGTAATCCTAATTGATCTGTTAACTACCTGTCAGAGCGAGTAAGAAGAAAACATGTTTGAGAATCATGGAATATTGTTTTCCTTATTAATTTCTAAAATGCAGCTGAGTGCTTACACATTTATTAATATCACACATGTATTAATATCTGCATTATCAAGTTTTGAGAAAGGGTGAATGAAGCTTTAAACTTTTGTCTGCTTTTTTTGTTCATTTGCTTGTTTGTTATGTCTTAACAGTTCCATGTAATTGAGGACAACATGCATACATATATGGCTGAGAGACGTAATTAGCTTGGATGCATTTTCTAACTTGCATGACTTAAGCAAGATTGCTTCTCCCACTGTATACCAACTTATTCCTTATTCTGGTGTTGCTTAATATTTTTCAGGCTATCTATCTATGTAGCTATAATATAATATCTGTGTATCTATAATACACTTAATCAAACTGTTGTTCAAGGAACATTATAAAATAATGAAGAATATCTTGAAATCATTGTAATTTTCTCAAACATTATAAAAGGTGGATAGGTAGAAAATTGGAAGACCTTTATTAATGTATACATTATGTGTGGAAGATTTTATATGTATGGAGGTAACGCATGAACTGAACTGATAACTTTTAAAGGAACATTTTTATTTATATTGTCTGATTGATTTTTTTTTTTTTTCCAGAATAGTTAGCTAATTATCTCATACAATAAGCTTGCGTGTCTTCTTGAATAAAGGAACTCCAGTCTGAAACTGAACCCGAATGCTATGGTTTTATCAGTATATTCATCAAACCTAACCCTCTAGATCTCTTCCTATCTGATGCTTTTCTTGTCTTACACTTCTTCAACTCAGAACCACCAGTACAAAAGTTTTTTTACAACTCGGTATCTCCATTTTGGCAAGCCAAGTTGTTACAGCAAACAGCCTTAAAAATACCAAGACGACTCTAAGGAGTCTAAGAATGAACAGGCAGGGAGAAACACATGCAAAGGGAAGGAAAAGTTGGAAAAAAAAAGAGTGCTCTCCTTTTTTTTTTTTCTTTCCTAGAATGAGATTTTAAATCACCTAGAAAGTCTTGTTTCAGGAGCCAACTAGAATTAATTCAAGAGTCAGCTAAACAAAAACTACTCACCACTCAGATTCTCTTTTAAATGTATCTCCACAGAAAACCTAGTCCAGTAGTATATAGCTACTTCGTAATTTGCTGTGAAGGCACTGAGAACATTTTTCCACCAGAGAAGACAAGTGAATGATTACTACCAAAATGCTTACAGCTTTAATAGAAATAAATGTTATGAGAATTTATATTTTAAAAGTGTTTTTTGTTTGTTTATTTGTTTGTTTGTTCTCATGATTTTGTTGCCTGCTTCAGGTAAGGCATGTGGAAAGCTGTTCTCTTTTCAATTTAACATTTGCTTTCTACAAACTTCTTTATTCTGAAATCAGTAAAAATGGTCATTCAGGAAACAAGATATTGCCTACCCAAAGGACATCTATTGCAGATGGTTTGTCTTTGACAAACATATGGCATATATATTTTGGCAAAAAGGTATGTAGCTTCTCATTTGCCAGCTACTGTGTAGCAGCCAGATAATGTTTGAAGCAGGTCTATAAATAATATGTTTATCTCCCTTTTTCTCTCTCCTTCTCTTTCTTTCTCTTTATTTTAAATTTAATGATATTCTTGTTGCAAAAATATGCTGCAAAAATACTTAGGAGAGAGCTCATGTATAAATTCTAAAGAAAACAAATACAGATGTTTAAGTTCTTTTTTTTTTATGAAACATAAAAACACTGAACAGAAAATTTAAAGAAAATCTTATTACATTTAATTTTGTGTTAACAAGTACCAAATGTTTCAAATAATACCAAACCACAGTATTTTGCTTTGAAAATTATTTCTGATTTTAACAGACTGCATGTATGTAAAATCTATTCTGAGGCTCTAAAAACTATTCTGAATTCCTAGATCAAGATGCATGTTGCAGGCATGTCATGACTCCATGCCAGGATATTATCTAGATATTACAACTCTTTTTCCCACACACAAGAAGAAAAACTGCTTGTGAATGTAGCATTCTCTAGTAAGTGTTATGAAAGATGGCAAAGTATCAGAAACAGTGCATGAAACAGTACTTCATGACACAAACACTACACTGTAGTTGCACTTAATCTTTGTGAAAAAAACTGAAGAAATCTTAGTGATTAATAAAAATCACAATTTTCACATCAAATACAATTCACAGAAATAAAGAATGGTTTAGATTTGAAGGGACCTAAAAGATCATCCAGTTACAATGCCCTTGTCATGGACACGGCACTGACTAGATCAGCTTCTGAAGGCTCCATCCAACCTGGCTTTGAACACTTCCAGGGAGGGGGAATCCACAGCTTCTCTCGACAACATGTTCCTGTTCACTAATTTCTGATATATAATAATATATAATAATATATAATAAATATTAAAAGTTAAAAGCTGATTCTTTTTTCATTTGTACCATGAAATTTGTACTACTGCATGGGGGGAAAAAAAAATAGAAAAAAAAAAAAAAAGTGTAATTGTATTTACTAATAACTAATACATCTAAAAATATATAAATGCAATAAATATATTCCTTTTAAATTTATTTTAGGTTACATTTCACCACCAAAAGCTATATAATTCTCCTTGAAACAAATTGAAGGAGTACCACCACTATTCGTTAAGAGGCTTTAAATAACAAATTATTATACCCAAGGGGTTTGGATAATTTCCATGTAAAATTGGCCCTTAAAAAATGTCAGAACCACTTACAGTGATTAATGAAAAAAGCACTTTCAGCACTCATAGTATTTTACAATGACAATTGCTTCAATAAATCACTTATGAAAATGTGGAAATTTGGAATGTGGAACGTCAGGGTTTTGATTTTAATTTACTAAAATCTATAAGATGACTTACAAACACCAAACTGTTAAAGAACAACATTAAAAAATAATAATAATCAAAAGTGGGATACAGCTTTGTTTTGACTGTAGTAAAACAGTTCAATTGTATGAGACATACTGTCTCGCTCCAATTTATCAGAGGGAGAGGAGGTTCTTTGATATATGTATACCCAACGTGAGATTAAGAAACAACAGTTCAAATGTTGATCTGACCAGTTTATTACAAACCTTAATCAGGAAGATGGGGAAGGGGAGGGCGGCAACTATTACAAATTAGGGTGATGGGAAAGGGAAAGAGGGTGATAGAAAAGATAGGAAGGGAGCAAGAATTGTGTAGAACGGGGATAATCACCACCAAGATCCAGCAGCATGCTATTGCATGCCATTCTGATGGTCCAGGGCAAAAGCACAGGGAGAGCACTGCAGCAGAGCCAGGCAGCAAGCAGGTACAGTGACAGGGTAAGTCCAGGAGGAAGTGGCAAGTGTCAGGTAGCAGGCCCAGGAGAATCCATCAGCTTGCAGGCATCACCTCCTGAGGCTTCTGATGTCAGAGATGCCTTCTTCTCCTTCAGCATACAGGCATTAAGTCATGAGGACTGTGATGTCAGACACCTATTCTCATGGTTGTTGGTCCCTTTTTTTATCCTCCTTCTTCTGCCAACATGGTATTCCTGGACACTTGGGTAGAGTGATGTGCAGTACCATGAGATGCCTATCTCCCTTGAGATAAACCCACACAAAAGACTGCTTCCACATTAAGCTGTGGCTTATCTCTCTCTCATTTGCCTTAGTTGCCCAGGCTTGCAAATCTTCAGACAAATGATTTTGTCAACTTTGTCCAGGACTTGCCTGGACTTGTCCATTTTTGTCCTTCAGACAATGGGTTTCTCAACCCTTGCCCAGGACATGTCCATCAGTGCTCCTCATCAAGTTTTGAGACAGTGGTGCAAAAGAATAATCTCTTACAAAGGCTTGTTCATGATCTTTCAGCTTAATGGCCTTATACTCATGTAATGGTTTTACGATTTTTTTGTTATTGGTATTCCACATCATAACATCATGTAGTGCACTGGGATTTAAGGTGTTGATGCTCCAGTTCTGGGCACCTGTCTGGAAGAGAAGAAGAACTACGTACCCCAGCAGGCTTTGTGGTCAGAGAGGAGATATAACCCCTGATGCCTTTTTTCATCAGGCTCTCCTCCCTGCTGCTCAGCTGGACTGCGCATCTCACCTCAGCTTTATGGTGAGGCCTTTCCACCTTTTGGACACTCTCTCATTATATTTGATTTATTAGCTTCAATTCTAATTATATTGTATCATAATGTGTTATCTTGCATTCCGATACCATGTTTAGTAAATTAGTTTGGTTCTCCTTAGATCATTGTTGCTATTTTTAATTATTTTGGGATCCCCTATTTCCCTTTTCTGGAGGCGCAGACTCATGAAATCCCTCCTCCCCACTAGTCACAGAACCAGGCCAACCCAGCCCATAAACTGTTGACAACTCACTGCAATGAGACTGCATAGTGTGTATTGGTTGCTTTGAAGGCTCTCCGTATGGGGGCCAAACTGTTCTTTCTGGCTTTCCCAAATATGATTGAATTAGACTGCCTGCTCAATGATTCCATGATTCTGTAATTTCTGCTGGTTTCACACTATCAAATTTTGTGGTTTTGTCACATGTGCAAGTCATAAGATTCATAAGATGTTGATATAAATAAGCAAGGACCTAGTACCCTGAAGCACAATATTATGCATGTGAAAACTTACATGGCTTGATTCTTACCATAAGTCTCTTAGCATAACGGTAGATTAGCATCAGATGCAGCTGCCACTTTTTTTCGCAGGAAGTTAATGTAATAGTTTTAGCAGCAGCTCATAGTGCGTAAGCTCACAAGCGGTAAGAGTGAAAGTCTTCAGAACCATCGAAGGCGACAAGCTTGCTGAATCATACTGGTACTCAGCTAGTACTCAGACTTTTTTTGTGTGTGTTGTTGTTAATTTGATTTTAGTTTAACTGTATTTGGCATCTTGTCAATCTTCTGTGCTTCTGAACACCACAGAGAATTCCTTTTGTATTCTATTTCTGATAGTAAATGAACAAAAGACTCATGAATTTCAAGTAGTCTTGTCCATTGCATTGTGTAGGGTGAAAAAAATAAGGAGCACCAAGAACTTCTGCTGCATTCTATGATTTCTGTTAGGTACAAAACTCAATGGCACTATTACATAATTCAAATATATTCCTTCTGTAAGAGAATACATTAGTTTCACCAGTACTGAAATTTAAATAAGTTAATAAATGATACAAAATATCTCAAGTTCTGATCCATTCATGCAGTGGTTTAAAAACCACAGGCAGCTCAACAACACCACCACACAATCCTCTCACTCCCCCTTGTCAGAAGGACAGGGGGAGAATATTAGATGAAAAAGCTCATGAGTTGAGATAAGGACAGGAAAATCACTCATCCATTACTGTAACATGTGAAACATACTCAGCTTGGGAAAGATTGATATAATTTACTGCCATTTTGTTACAGACTACAGAAAGGAAAACTAAATGCAAACTAAAGCCACTGTCTCCCCTCACCCACACTCTTTTACCTCTTCCCCTCAAGTAGTGGAGGGGAATCAGGAACGGAAGTTATAGTCAGAACACAACACTTTGTTGCTGTGACTCCTTTCTCATCCTCTTCCTTATTCCAGTGTGGAATCCCAACCACACGATCTAGCTGTTCCAACACTGATCCTGTGTGGGCTTTCCACTGACTGCAGTCTTTCAAGAATTGCTACATAGGTCCATACTATGGGACCAACACCTCAGGAGCAGACTGTTCTAGCATAGAAACCCCTTGGGCAGCAGCTCTCATAGCTTTACTGCCCCACCACAGACTCCTTTCCACAGGGCTGCAGCTCTGGCCTGGGCCTATTCCTGTGGCTCTGATCTGACGTGGAGTAGCTGCTGGACTCTTCTAAGAATCCACCCCTATGGCTCCCTGCTGTCAAAATCTTGCCACGTAACTCAATAAAATTAATTTTCTTATTTATGCAATAGCTATGTATAACATTTCTTTTATATTAATATTAATTTTAATTTTAATATTAATAAACACACTTTTTTTCTAGTTGACTTTACTACTTCTGTCTCATAACATTTAAAGTTTCGTTTGCAGTTACTAATGTAGAATTTTGCTACTTAACACTTCATTGAATAAGGTATATCTTTTCAAAATTGTAACAGGTTGTCATGGTTTTGTGATTTTTGGTTTTCAGTATTCCACATCATAACATCATGTGGGGCACTGGCAGTTGAACTGTTAATGCTCAAGTTCCAGGTACCTGTCCAGAAGAGAACTACATTCCCCATGGGGCTTTATAATCAGAGAGGAGATATAACTCCTGGCAAGGTCACCTGATGCGCTCTTCTTCATTGGCTCTTCTTTGTCCGCTCTCCTCCTGTCCCCTGTTGCTCAACTGGACTGTGCATCTCACCTCAGTGTTATGGTGAAGCCTATCCACCTTTCGGATATTCTCTCTAATTATATTTGATTTATTAGCTTCAATTCTAATTATATTGTATTATGTTGTGTTATCTTGCATTCCGATACTATGTTTAGTAAATTAATTTGTTTCTCCTCAGATCGTTGCTGCTGTTTTTAACTATTTTGGGGTCCCCTGTTCCCCTTTTTCTGGAGGCGCGGATTTTGCTAACTCCCTCTGCCCCGCTAGTCATGGAACTGGACCAAACCAGCCCATAAACTGTTGACACAGATCAACAGACTGGGAAGAGTAGATAAAAGAGTAGATTAAAAAAAAAAAAAGAAGGTCTATTACATAGACAAAAACCTCCCTGCATACATATCCATATAAAATCTGTGCCCAATGCTGTATATGAAAATCTTGCACTGGCATCTTGTCTAATATGGTAATATAACTTTATAGAAAGTTATGCCTGAAGAGACTTGGATGATGTCTTAATATTTAGATTTCATTTCCTACATAACTCCATGGAATTCTTTTAATTTAATTAAGTACCTTTTTTATCTTCTTTCTGAAAAATCTGCATACTATAGTGAGTTCCAGTTTTTGGCACTTCTGCTATGCTCATTTAAACAGGGAATACATGCAGAATCCAGTATAGAAGATGAAAAAATATGAGTGCAACAGAGATGGACCCAGAACTACATTAAAGCTTTGTGTAATACAATGTTGTTTCTTTAGCTCAGGAAAAAACAAAAACAAAAACAAAAACAAAAACAAAAACAAATTAATTGTAGACAGGAGCACCAGATTTCTGCTCATGAGGAATGAATTCAGAAGAAAATTCTGAGAATTAAATGCAAAATACTTTGCATATTTCAGTGAATGACTTCAGTGACAAATATCCTTGGTGACTGAAAAAAAATTGTTAATATCCATTGTTTTTGTTGTTGTTGTCCTCTCCAGACTGAAAAGTAATGGAACAACTTCTGAGAAAGACATACTAGAAAAAACAACAAAGAAAAAGAATGAAATTTTTGCACTACTGTTTCCTTTCTTTTTCTCAGTTTCTCTTGCAAAGATGTTTCTGTAGAATCTGTCTCTGTTTTTTTCCAGAGCAGTGTGTTCACTGTAAAGGGAAAGACAGAATGAAAATGTGTCTCCTGTCACATATCCCTATTCTTCAAAACCTAATACTTATCTCAGTAGTTTCCCTGGATTTTATGTCTTGTTCTGTGAAATTATCTGAAGTTTCCAAGCAAGTAATGCTGCAGGTAGAAAATCAGATTGTGATTATTATAGCTTTGTCTGTAATCTTGAGGACAGCCTGATCCCCTGGGTTCTTGCACTTTAAATTCATGCTTCTGTATATAACTTGATATATTGTACTTTTGTGTAGGTATAGTACTTTTTGTATCTACATCAGAAAACTGCAGTAATTTATAGTAACACTAAAGTTTATGTTCCTACAAATACAGTGGCTCTGGGTAGCCTGGTCTAGTGGTTGGTGACCCTGCCCATGGCAAGGAGGTTGAAACTAGATGATCCATTTTAACCCAGGCCATTCTAAGATTCTATGAAACACAGTTCTGCATCTGCTATTCTAGTCTTTAGTATACTGTGGATAGAATACTCCCTGTTCTAGCCTTCTTATCCAGTTCTGTACATATACTCTTTAAATATGTTTAGGACTTGCAGTTATTCAGATCATATTTTATACACTGGCCTGGTGGGTTTTACACAGGATGTTTGGATATAATGCACACAGTAGACTTAATATGGTGATACACTCACAATTACTAGGAAAAGGCAGTAGGGACTGCATAACGTCATCCTCCTTGCATGTAAAAGACAAGATTTCCAAGTTAATGTAAGTGACAAAAAGCAAAGAATAAGTAATCTAACGGTAGTAGTTTTGAATTAATATCAATAATGTTTTGAAGTGAAATGATCACAGGGTTTAGTGCTCAACACAGGTACGTATCCCGATGCCATTAACATTAACTTTATGAATGGCAAATGTGTTCTTTTGTGTTGATTGTGTTGATGTGTTCAAATGTGTTGATTGCATTGGGAGTTTATCATATTAGTTATATGTGTAAAAGAATGACATTTAAACATTGATCTTTTTGATACTTTAATGTCCTTATTAGCAATTGCAACTTTTCATGCATAGTCAGTTCAGTTGCTTGAATAAATTAAAGAGAGAAATGAATATATTTGGTTCAAAATTTTATGGTGTTCTCTTTTTTACACTATCTATTTGTAAAAAGTAATATGTATATATATATATACATATAAATATATGAACGGCTAAAATATTATTTTTAAAAAAATCAGCAAGATTAAGAAGAAATAGGGTGAGTTCTGTAAGTAGGAAATAGACTTTACATACCAGACCATTGCTGCTAATTTTTACCACCTAATAAACTAGTACAATTCACAGACTTGAATTACACAAAAATCATGTATAGACAGATACATGTGTTGAATCAGTTAAGATGCCAACCAAGGCTACATGTAAGTTTAACAAGTGGAAAAGAAACAGCATTTCAACATTTCTATTGTTGAAATATGTATTCCCTAACTATTAGGGAGAACTCTTTTGGAGAAGAGTTTTTTTCCTAATAACCAATCTGAACTTCCCCTGGCACAACTTGAAGCCATTACCCCTTATCCTGTCAGTATTTATCTGGAAGAAGAGATGGACTCCTCCCTCACCACAACATCCTTTTGGTAGTTTTAGAGAGTAAAAAGGTTTCACCTAAGCCCCCTCTTCTCCAAAATAAATATTCACAGTTCCCTCGTGTTCCTTATAAGACTTGTGCTTCACCACCTTCACCACCTATGTTGTCCTTCTCTGGACATGCTCCAGGCCTTCAGGGTCTTTCATGTAGTGAGAGACCCAAAACTGAATGCAATACTCAAGGTGCCGTGCAATTAATATCAAGTACAGAAGGGCAATAAATTCTCTGGCCCTACAGGCTACACCATTTCTGACAAAAAACAGGATGACATTGGCCTTCTCGGATATCTGGGCACACTGCTGGCTCATGTTCAGACAGATGTCAACCAGCACCCTCAGATCCTTTTTCTCTGTATGTCTTTCCAGCCCAATATACTCCAAGTCCAACTATACCCCAAGCCTGTAATACCCTCCCTTTCTGGTAGATGAACATCACACTGGAAGGTCTCCAGTCATCTGAGACTTGTCCAGTTGAGCATGACTGCTGATAAATGATGGACAGTGGTTTGGCAAGCATATTTGCCATGTTCCTCAATAACTGTGGGTAGATCCCATCCAGACCAATAGACTTGTGATAGTCTAGGTGGAGTAGTAGGTCACAATTTCCCCTTGAATTATGGGGTAGGACATCCATTTCTAGAGACCACATTACTTAACAAAGTTCTAACATCTCACTGTCAAAGCCTTCATCCCGCTGTAGCAAGGCGTAGAGTTTGTTCTCTATCTTCTGAAGATTTTTGTTTACTACATGGCTAGCACTAGACAGTGTATAGCTTAAGGCGGAGGAACCAGAACTCCAGTATGTCATTTGCTCATTCATGATCTGAAGCAGATAAAGGAATGTCTCCGCAGAGACATCAGACAGTCCACAGGACATATGAAGCTAGAAGACACTTCTCATCCATTTTGCAAAAGGAGTTAATTTTCCACTGTAATAAATTAATTGCATTAAGAATTCCTTATATTAAGTAGCTTTTCTCATGTTATGTAATATTTCAAAGTTGTAAGGACACAAAATCCTTAATCCTAATCCACAACAGAATTTAGATAAAATGTCTATTTGCATTTTAAAGTGTCAGTACGTAGCAAAACTACAGGTAACAAAGTATATGTTTTAGAGCTGAACTTGGCAAAGGATGTGAAAAATAACAAGGAAGGGTTCTACAGGTACATAGGCAGGAGGAGATGGATCAAGGAGAGTGTTCCCCCTATGACAAATGAGGATGGAGAACTGGCTTCCTCAGACATGGAGAGAGCTGAGGTGCTCACTTAGTGCTTTGCCTCAGTCTTCACTGGTGGATAGGCTTTCCATGTCTGCCAGGACCCTGAACCTCTAGCTGAGGATGAGAGGAGTGGATTCCATCCCACTGCAACAGTGGAACAAGTCTGAGATTTCCTTGTGAAATTGATTGTACATAAGTCCATGGGGCAGCCAGATGATATGCATCCCAACATTCTGAGAGAGATGGCTGATGTGATTGCTGAGTCTCTCTCCATCATATCTAAAAAATCATGACTGTTGGATGAAATCCCCAGTGACTGGAAAAAGGGAAACATTAATTCAATTTTTAAGCAAGGGAGAAAGGAAGACCCAGGGAACTACAGGCTGATGATCCTCACCTCTGTGCCTGGGAAGATCATGGAGCAGATTCTCTTAGATGCTATGTTAAGGCACATATGAGATAAAGAGGTGATTTGAGACAGCCACCATGGCTCCATCAAGGGCATATCATGCCTGATCAATCTGACAGCATCAATGGATGGGGGAAGGGAGACAGATGCCATCTACCTGAAAAGCATCTGAAAAGCCTTGAACATGGTCCCTCACCACATCCTTCTCTCTAAATTGTATTTGAAAGATGGACATCTCAATGGATTAAGAACTGGTTGGCTGGTCACAACCAAAGGGTTGCGATCAATGGTTCTATGTCAGAGTGGAGGCCAGTCACAAGCAACGTCCCCAAAGGGCTAATCTTGGGACATGTGCTCTTCAACATCTTCATCAATGACAGCCTATGCAATTGGGTGAACTCTCAGAAAGTTTGCAGACAACACCAAGCTGAGTGGTGCAGTCGATACATTGGAAGGAAGGGAAGTCATCCATAGGAACCTAGACATTCTGGAGAACTGGGCCCATGAGAGTCTATGAGGTTCAACAAAGCCAAATGCAAGATGTTGCACTTGGGTCGGGGCAATCCCAGGTGTTTATACAAACTAGGGGAAGATCTTCTTGAGAGCAGCTCTGTGGAGAAGAACTTGGAGGCCCTGGTGAATAAGAAGCTGGACATGAGCCAGCAGTATGTGCTTACAACTCAGAAAGCCAACTGTATTATGGGCTGCATTTAAAAAGGGGTGGCCAGTAGGGAGAGGGAGATAATTGTCTCCCCCTGTACTCAGTTATTGTGAGTCCCCATCTGGAGTACTGTGTCCAGGCCTGGGGACCCTTGTAAAAGAAGGGCTCTTGGAATGGGTCCAGAGGAGAGCCATTAAGGTGATGAGAGGGCTGGAGCACCCCTCTCCCATGAAGAAAGATTGAGGGAACTGGGCTTGTTTAGCTTGAAGAAGAGAAGGCTCTGGGGAGACCTCATTGTGGCCTTCCAGTACTTGAAGGGAGCATACAAACAGGAAAACAGGATGTGGGATGGTTATAAGGGTATGTAACAATAGAACAAAGGGAATGGTTTTAAACTGAGAAAGGGATTTTAAATTTAGGTTAGATATTAGGAAGAAGTTTTTCACACAGAGGGTGGTGATGCACTGGAACAAGTTGCCCAGAGAGGCTGTGGATGTCCCATGCCTGGAGGCATTCAAGGCAAAGTGGCTCAGGGCAGCCTGATCTAGTGGTTGGCAACTCTGCGTATGGCAGGGGTATTGAAACTAGATGATCATTGTGGTCCTTTTCAATCCAGACCATTCTATGATTCCATGATTCTATGATTCTATGATAGACTCTGAAGAAACAATAAAGAAAAATGAGACAAAATAGAAGAAGAAAAGGAAAAGGAAAAGGAAAAGGAAAAGGAAAAGGAAAAGGAAAAGGAAAAGGAAAAGGAAAAGGAAAAGGAAAAGGAAAAGGAAAAGGAAAAGGAAAAGGAAAAGGAAAAGGAAAAGAGAAAGAAAAAGAGAAAGGAAAAGGAAAAGGAAAAGAAAAAGAAAAAGAAAAAGAAAGAAAAAGAAAAAGAAAAAGAAAAAGAAAAAGAAAAAGAAAAAGAAAAAGAAAAAGAAAAGAAAAAGAAAAAGAAAAAGAAAAAGAAAAAGAAAAAGAAAAAGAAAAAGAAAAAGAAAAAGAAAAAGAAAAAGAAAAAGAAAAAAATAAAACAACCCTTAGCTAACCTGGGTCAGCATATACCTTTTTACATACATTTTTATCATGACATCCCATTGCTTTTTAAAAACCAATATTATGTACCTGGGGCTAAACGTAATGGACAGATTTGGGTTACATATAAACAAAACTCTCAGCTAAATTTTTATTCCAAAACTGGTAGTAAGTCTGAAAGTGTCAACTTTGATTCGTAGACCCCATGGTGAGTTTGCAAAGCCGGTGCTTAGTGGTAGAGGATTTTGTTCTTGAACTGAAAAAATATTATGAGTACATCATACAAAACCCTAAAGTGACATGTTTAACTGCTGTTCAAGAATATAACAGTTGAAACCGAATTTCTCTGAAAATTTAATCTCCAGTCTTAACACATGCAGTCTCTTTTGCAGTTTTTTTCTCTAGGTATAAGTATTTTCATCATCACTTTTTCTGGTAACAATTTAATTATCTATCTAAAGCTATTCTATTTTTTTTGTTGTTGTTGTTATTGTTTGTTTTCTTAATTTATTATTATTACTATTTTGCCTTTAGGCCAATTTCATTCAAGACATCCATTTTCTTTTTCCAGTGTATCATTATTAGGTGATCTTGCATGAAACTATTTTGAACTCTTCTCCATTGAAGTCATGCAAGTAATCAATTCTGGAAAGTAACTCTTTGGTCAAATTCTTCTAAAGAGTAATTTCCAGACTTTGTGAGAGCTGATATTGGTCAATATATTTGCAGCAAATGGAAGACAGGGTTGCAACCAAAGTGACAGGCTGAAACGATTTCAATCCCATTTTCTCCAAACAAAAGCAGAGTATTGTCCGATTAGAAGCAGACAATATCCTCATAAGGTCAGTTTCTTCCACAGTGATTTCTTGGGGTGAGGTGGTATATTTTCCTCTATAAGATAGATAGCTCTCTCTTAAATGTTGATATCTCTTAAGGCATATTTCATAAAACTGTTACTGATTATGATCTTCTATCCAATCTCAACCAGTTTTTGTTTTCCTACTTGGATAGTTTACCACATCTTGCAGAGGGTCCTTAGCCTTGCTCAGTACTGAGTTTGCTCAGACACTTTCCCTATTGGCCTGGAGAGTCAGACTCCCTCTTGTTTATTCTCTCTAATGCTGTCAGTCTTGCATTCTTTGCAGGGCAATTAACTTTCAGCAAGAGTAATAATGAATGTATGTTTCTTCTCCCCTTTCATTTCTTCAAACTGGCCTTGTTTATCATGTGTTAATGAGAGCAGACTCTGAAAAGTGGAAACAGAAAGATGCAATGCCCTGAGGGTTGGGAAAAACTTACGTAAAGTCTCCAGTTCCCTAAGTGTTTTAATCATTAGGGCCATTGATGAAAAAAATGTTTTTGAGATTGTCAGACTGCAACTTTCTATTACAGAGCTTGAAGTTGACACAGATACCCCAGTCAAGTGAAATTTCAGCGTCTGGTGGCCCAGCCATCCCTTGCGTGATAACATGATGCTTCCAAAGCCTTTCTGACATACCCCATTTTCAATGCCTGTTGATATTCGTTCCTAAAACCAGAGGCTAAGCTGTCCAATGTTGCAGTGTTTTGAGTGATAATGCCTAAAGTGTATCTGTAAGTCTAACCTCAATATTTTGAGCAACATTGCCTAAAATTCTCTCTAAAATTAACCTCTATTATTCCACCTATAATGGCTTACCTCAATTATTGTCTTAGATCAAAGCCTAAACAAATCTTATTTTCTTATTCCTCTGCTGTACACATAGTACACATAGCTTAATGCAGTTTAAAAGAGGTCTGCAACAGCTGCTGTTGTAGCTCTGAATTTCTGTTCAGAAATGGATTTATGTGGAACTTACAGAAGTTTAGTATTGTCTCACCTCTTAAGTTTTACAAGTGCAGCTGTTTACTGGGAGCCACTATATAATGGATGTGGAATATCACTGTGGTTCTGGATGTTGCATTTCTATTTACTTATTGGAAGAGATTGAGGATGGACAGTATCTCCAAAGAAGGATAATGCTAAGAATTTGTGCCTGTATACTCTGTTGCTACTGTTGTGTAATGAATTCAAGAGAAACAGTTATGATTGAAAACAAATAATATGAAAGCTACTCCAAAAGTAATGCCTCCTATTTTATTCTATTTGCTTATGATGTCAAAGAAAGATGTTGGTAGTATCACAGTAGAAATTGAACCTTCCCACCAGTATTCCATTACCATTTGTTGATGTGTGACAAATGGCTGCAGAGGGGCAGTCTGACAAAGTGGTGCCTGACATGGAAGCACATATGAAGCAAAGGTGTGTAATTGAATTCCTCCGTGTGTAAAAAATTGTACCCACTGACATTCATTGATGCTTGCTGAACATTTATAAAGATCAAGTTATGGATGTTTGCAAAGTGAAGTGGTGGGTGATGCATTTCAACAGAAAAGAAAACAATGGTAAGTCACTTCCACTGGTACAAATTTTTATGAGTGAGGCATGCAGGCTCTTGCTGATTGCTGGCAAAAAATGAATAGCTAACGGTGCAAGCTATGTTGAAAAATAGTGTTTTGTAGCTGAGAATTTGCTATATCAAATAATATTACACTGCTCTTTGTAGATTTCGTAGTTTTCATTGAAATAAATAGTAGGCGTTACTTGCAGAGCCAACTACATGGTATTAAAAAGGTGTTGCTGCTAGCTTCAGAGGGGGCAATTCAGATGTGAAAATGATTTTTTGAAGAAGCAGAGTAAAACAATGCATTTTCTGTATCTGAATTGAGTGTTTAGCCAGATGGAAAGGATTTTTTGGAAGAACTGCTATTAGAAAAGTTGAGGGGTAAAAAAAATAAAAAGGGTATAGTAAATATAGAGGCCTGTGTTTCTCAGGTATTTCATGTTACTACTTAAGTGTGCTTAATTGATTCCATCTTGTCACCTGTCACTGCCTGTGACAAGTTCTCTTGATTACTGAGCCATACTCTGACATTATTAAGACCTCAGCAGGTGTAGACAAATACATTTTTGTTAATGTCAATTTTTATTATTGCTGTACTCTTTGGCATTTGCCTTCCTATCATCACTTCAGTTCTGTTCTCTGAAGTGATGGAATTCTCAGCATGGAAACAATGGTATGAGTTTTTAGGGTGGTAATGTATATTGGTAAAGATCTGGAGCTGATTGACAAATTGTTGGAGTCCGAATAGGCAGAGCCCAGGGAAGAACTCTAGGTGGAAGGAGGGGAAGAGTGGTTGCAGAAGCACAGTACTGTGATCTGCAGTGGATTTTACTCTGAGTACACTTGAAATGGAAATGACCTCTTTTATTTTTTTTCCTTTGTCCGTTTTTTTTTTTCTTTTTTTTTTCCCTAGCAGCCATCCTCCACAAATAGGTGTGTGTCTGAATAAGGAGTTACTGACTACATCACCTTCATTGAAAATATCGTCATGCAACAGTGTCTATAACTGATTCTTTTCATGCATAGAAGGCAAAATATGTTAGAAAATTGTTCATTTTTCTTGAAATGTGTTTTTCCTCTATCTGTATTTCTTTCTTAAAAAAATGGGTATTTCAGTAAGTGTTTTGTTTTGCAGGCTCAAATTACTATAACTGAACAAAATTTTCCGCCTGCAGCTTGTAATCAAAACTGTTATCAGCATGGGTAATACTTGATCATAGAATCATAGAATCATAAATCATTGATCATCAGCTTAAAAATATTGCAGAATCATAAAAAAAAACAGAAAATATTAATTAAAAATGTTAATTTAATGACTAACATTTTAATGAGATTTTTACATACAATTTAAATTCAGGTGAAGTTTCTTTCATACGATATCTGTTTATCACACACACACAAAACCCACAAAAGTGTATGTGAAATTTATGACTTTTCTCTGTTCCAATTCTCCAGGTTAATGTAACCTACAACATAACCATTAAGCAAGAATAAATCTTAATATGAATTGTGAGTTAGACAGGCAGACTAATAAAAAAAATGATTAAAACATGCATTATGAGTGCAGAGGCTCAGTGTGTGGTATCAAAAATATTAACTGTACTTATGGAATAGCTATTTGTAAACTAAAAATATCTTTTCTAAAACTATTTAGAATAAAGAAGAGAAAATATTATAGTGGCAGTGCTGTTCATGTCCTCTTGTGTGATGTTGCACTAATCTTCGTGCTACAAAAATGCCATCCAAGCTCTGTATTGTACTTCCCTTTATACTTTTCTTATGCTACATGATACAAGTAGTATGACTAGGCTCTCTGTGTAAATTAGCAGAGCTGCTTAGGTCCATAGATCCTAATGACTGAATGAGCAGAGAAGGATAATCCTTTTGTCAGAGATCAATTATTTCTTAATTTTAAGTAGTACAAGTCCATTAAAGTCATTTCCTAAGATAAGTTTATTATCAGTTTAGAAAGAGTTAGTGCCATGATGCCTTACCATTTCACATGTAGTCAGCTAACTCTGTTCAATTTGACTATTCTCCTTCCTATTATGTATTTAAAATCTTACAATATTTTTAAATTGCTACATATTCTAGCATTTCTCTTATCATCACCATCATCATCCCTTAGCTACAATGCATGTATCTTTCAATCTTTCCTACATTTTTTTACCAGCTTTTTGCATTTCCACAGTTGATGACTCACCCCAAATCTTTGTAAATTAACCTCCAGATGTCACAGTTTTCTCATATGAGGTATATGAGGTAACAAAAATTAGTATTTCTCATATGATCATATTAGACATTTTTAAAGAACACCATATCTTTCCTGTGATAGAATAAACTCCTGTGGATGCAATGCAAAAATTCTTTGTTCTCTACTGTCATGAACATAGTACTCATATTTTACCCCTCATTCATTATAACAGACATTCTGTGGAGGATATAAGGAGGAAAGCATGGCTACAAAAAAGAAATAGCACTGTAATCACAATTAGAAATGTTTCAATTAGCTGCAGTGATTGTGCTGTCACTCCACTAAAAGAATGAGGCTATGAATGGGAAAACACATAAAAGGGAACATACTTATTCAATAGTTTTTTGGATTTTTTAAGGATTTGTAGTTTTTTTCAGTAATATTTCAAATTTATACAACTTTTTTATACATTACATTATACCTTATTGTTAGATATACTATAGTAGCATTGTTTTTTGATCAATATAATATAAATAAGTAACAATTGCACTTCTTCTCTGTCTCTCAACATACTTTTACTATTTCTGTCCTATCCACTTCATTGCTTTTTCCTATTAAAAAAATATTTTTCCTGGCATTAAAAAAATCATATATCAGAGATCATCAGCTGTGACGTTAACCCACACTTTTTTTTAGCCCCTCTCTGCTTCCTTTTGTTCCTCAGGCAATAATTGTTTAAACACAGAAAATCTCTCAAGGTCGATGTCCTGCCAATCCCTTAGGCAGGCCTGAGATGTCCCTGACACTGTTGGGTTGTGACCTTGTCATAAATTCTCAGGTATGGCTTTCTACTTTAGCAGAATCTATTTGAGTTATGTCAAAAATCTGATACAACAGATTCTTGACAAAGGTTGATTTGATGAAGACAAAGGCTTCCCTCGTTATTGATTGTATTCTATTCATACACCGCTAAAACAAGGTTCTTGGTGCGGACTGAGGGCCCTGGTTCTGAGCAAATCAATAAATATATGAAAACATTAATGAAAATGTTTAATTAAATTAATTAATTTTCATTAATGAAAACATTAGCACCTCACTCATGTATGAAAGTTTAGGTAACCTCCTAATATTACAAGAGAGGTGTAAGCCAGAGTAAGATCTGTAAATGTTGCTGGTTTTAAGTAGTATCTAAGTATAGGAGATTGGTATCACTTCTTGCGTTATTTGTTATTCAAAATTTTGTATATTTTTGAGATTACTTCTCAATATATGCTTTTTCCAACCTGTATTATCTGCATTCTTACATTTAAGATACATGAAATCACTGTAGGCCACAGAAAAGCAAATCTTGTCCATGCTTATTTAGCCATGGAAAGAAGGCTTTTTAATCTCACTAACTCATTTCTTTATTATAACTTTCACAAAAGCCATCTACAGATTTCATCAATGATCATTGTCCTTATGAATCAATAATAAAAAAATTAAACTTTGTAGGCATATGAAGAACTTCAAACTGCATGGCGTCATTTACTGAAAACAGATGGTACATTAGCAATTTCTAGATGGCACATAATTCATTACATATAATAACAGTTATAATAAACTTATTTTTCATGTCAAATTGCTAATCTAAATCTAGTACTTAAACTTCCAATTTCCAGTGTTTGAATAAATCCAATATTTCTACCTAACTAAATTAAATCTAGATTAGAGGAAATAGTGAGATACGGAAAATCTAATTTCATATCAAATTTGCCATTATTTCGGAATCTGTATCAGAACTGCAATGGCCTAACTGACCCTAATCATGGGTTTTTAATGATCTGATTCACCCTATATGTGCCTTCTAGCTATTGGCACCATGCTGTTTTTCTTTTGGGCAACTGTAATTTCATCAGTTCCAGACACTTAGTGAAAATTGACCTTTATCATCCAAAAGCTTTCTGAAGCTTTCTCTTTTCAAATTGTGTAATCTGAAAACATTAAGATTCTAATATTAATATATATCCTTTACTGGCCTCTTAATTATGATGAAGTGGGGAAAAAAAATAACACCTGATATAGAGGTCACCCATCTTTTTTTCCTGTTATGGATTAATCCATGAGGAAGCAAAGCATCACACAGCTGTAGACAGTAGTCTACTTACCAGTTCCTTAAAATTTTCATAATGATAGGTATAATTTGCTGAAATAGAGACCCACATCCCTAGTTTCTTTTTATGACTATCTCCTGAGTTTTATCTTTAATTCTTTAATTGGCAGGTTTGTTTTAGTTTTTCTTGAAATTCTTTTGACTTTTAGACTTTTTTTATTTTGAACATGCTTATTTATTTTAAAAACATTGTTTTGTTTCCAAACCTCTGTAAATGTTAGCAGCATGAGATGAAAAATTCTCCAAAAGAAAAATTTTATTGCACATGGTGAAGGATTTAAGAAAGTTGTCTTCTTATTCTCCTGCGTGTTTGCATGGCATATGAGGTATCTTTTGTACTTTTTCTTAGCCTACTAGCCTGTAAGTAAAGATATTATTATTAAAGATAATTTGTTTTTCAAATGTCAGTGACTTGAGAAAATACGACGTTTTACATGTTTTTACTATAAATTATCATTTTCAGTTGTTAATCTCATCTTTCCTATTTTATGATATTTTTTCATTCATATTTGAACCAAATCATTCTTTCTACGTAATTTGAATAATTCGAGGACATATTTGTTCTCATTAACCTAAGGACATAGGCACATAAGCTGTTTTGTTTTCATTGGTTTTATCTGTTGTGTTTAATTTCTATAGTTCTAAGTAAATGAACATTTTCCCCTCCTTCTTCCATTCTCCTCTTTTGTTGGGGAACTCATCTGTACAAATGTATGTTCAACAGTCACATCAAAGTTGCTTTGGAATAAAACATATTTGGTCTAGAAGTCTTTGTTGAATTTAACAATTACGTTTTTGTGCACTGTGAAAATTAATCTTACGTGAATAGAAAAGTCTGCTTTGTGAAGCGAAGGTTACCCTCCCAATAAGTTTGCTAGGCAGGAAGCTTCATTTTCTACTCTGCATGTAAAGTAAGTCTGAAATAACTTAATGAGAAGTAAATTACGTGTACGTAGTATGTAACAAAGCGATCAGTTCTATACCCTTAAATACAATAAAGTGTACAGGAGTTTGGGTGGGAGTGGTTCTCTTTCTGTATCATCTGGCTGTTCAAGGGAGTGAAAAGGAATTTGAATTTAAATTCATTATTCTCTTTTATAGTTATAGAGAATTTTGAAGAATTGTGTATCTTCTTTTATCAGACTGGACATCTGAAACTATTTACTCTGCAAAGTGCTGAACACAAGTGTAGAGTGTATTGCACCATGACTACTGCTACTACAGTGATCTAGGGGATTAAAATATGACTGATAATGTAAAGTGCAAAGTTCCCACCCTGCCAACATTCCTATCAGAATTGCTGCCAGAATAAGTTTTACCTACATGTTATATAGCATTAATCAGGAGGCTACAGATATATATCCCTGTATTTCCTTCTTGCTTCTGAGAAATTGTACTGTGTAGGTGGGAATAAAATTGAAAGATAATGCTGACAAATTCACATTTCCTATGCTTATCTAAGAATATGGGAAATGCGTTACTGTGTTTACATAATCCTGACACTTTAATCAAAGCTTGCACATGTTTATTAAATGTATTTCTTCTCTGACTTCCTCTGGATACAATATCTCAAACAAGAGTTACCAGAAAGGTAAATTATACATCTTTTCATGAAATTCAATGTATGACCCTATAGTATGACCCTATAGAATGAATGCTTGGCTGCAAATTACCTGTTTATTCTTTTTCATGGTCTGTCTAGCAAGGTTAATTACTTGAAATAATAAATGAATCAGCTTTTTCATTTTTCCTAGTTAAATGAAGAAAAAATGTACGTGGAGTTTGCGGATTACAACCATTTGGCCTGGTCATTCTGGATATCAAAGGAAAAGGCAAAAGCAGCAAAGGCATGATCTGTAACTGAATCTACCAGAAGTTCTCTGATGTACTAAATTAAAACCACACACCTCCTTACAGAGGTTTATTTCAAACATCCAAATTCCTCCTCTTTGGCCCTTGATCTCTTGGAGACAAGGAAGATTATTTATTATAAGGAGTCCCTGTGGCAATGTTAAGTAATTCAGGTCTATTCTGACAGATCTTACATTTGGCAGTATCTGTTACAATTATCACTTTAATTCCAAAGTTTACACATTGATGCCAATTACTAAGACAAATGACTACATTAGTAATTTAAAAAATTGATTATCTATTGCTATCTTTCTCATACAATCTCTGTGAAGCAATGCTACTATTTACTTATCACTATGATTCAAATGTAATGTTATTAGGAAAAAAGATAACAAAGAAATTTGATAAATCTCATGAACAAGAGTTTGGCACAAATTCTTAAACTGTCTTCAATTTTTGAGGCAGGAATAGAATTGCATACAGTGTGACTTTGAAGACCAAAAAGAGTTCTGAATTTATAAAAATATATCTATTCTATTAATCTTTTAAGGAAAATAACAATATGCATAATTTAAAGAACAGCAAAAATATTCCATCCCCATATTCTTAATTTTTGTCACCCTGTTTTATTAATAATACATTATGGTGCACATTTTTTCCAACTATATGTTGGAAAAAAAAAAAAAAGGTATGGTAGCTTACTTTTCTTAGGAAATCAGAACGTATAAAACTCCAGTAAAGCCAATCCACAGCACTTTAGTCTGTTCGCTATATATGTAAGCTTTTTTTCCTTTTTTTTTTTAAAAAAAAAAAAAAAGCCTTGAAAATTTTTGTTTTCATGAAGTTTTAATCAAATAGAAGAGTTTTCTATTTTTATGAGATAATCAGAGTAGAAATCTACATTTTTGTGCAACTTATACCAGAACAGAGATACTAGTCACAACAAGCTCCAAAAATGTGAGCTTCTCTCTAGTTAGGTTAGTTAGGGCAAATGGATACCCTCCAGCCAGGATTTCCAGGATTTCCGAGTATAACATGCGTTTTCTATGATGATAATTGAACACAACTGGATTTAAATCATGTGTTCAGCTTTTGTGTATCCAACTTGCATTTCAATAATCATTTGTATATATTAAAATTGCATAAATTCTAGCTGAACAAGGAAACTAAGTGCAAAAAGAGTATTTTTTTTTTTTTTTTCCTATGCAGTGTAGACATCAGTAGAATGAAGAGATTTAATTTCTTTCAAATACATGTAAAGGAGGGGAGGTATAAAAATCTAGCTAGATAGGTTTTGTTATTCCTCCAAAAAGAAGAATAAAAATAATTTTTCTTTTCTTTAAAGAAATAAATATTCTGATTAAAATGGGTGAGCAAATAAAAACCTAAATTTCTTTTTTACCTGCTGAAAATTCTCTTTGTCTCTTTTAATTTTGCCTTTAAGATATTTCAACTTTTGTTTTCATCCTAAACTGATATGCACATACACCACATATGCAACATGGAATGAAGTGTTAAATTTATCGAGGACGTTTTCTGTGAAAGCATTGCCATGAAGAAGCCTGTAATCCACACACAAGGTTCCAGTAGGTATTTGTCCAGGAATTTAGAAATGAATGGACTTATTTTGGGTGTTTTGTGTAATCTTCAACCACAGCTATGTAATTAGAGATGATTTAGTCAAGGTGAGTTGCGATGACCTGAATTTTCCCTTTCAATCAGAAGGTGTTTGACAAGGAGGAAGGACACTTACCTCAGGTCTGTGCTTTTAATAATGTTTTGCCACATCAGTTCTCTCTCACTTGAAGACAGTAGGTGTATTTCTATTCTTTAATCAGTCATCACTATTGGATCTATCTCACATTCATAAAGAAGCCCCATGCTTCCAAGACTGAAAAATGTATGATGAATTTTGTGGGAACAGTCAGACTTTTGAAGTTTAAAAACCAGCGACAGGAGTAATGAGTGTGAACCTCATTACTGCAGAGCTCTCAGAAGAACTCAGCTGTAGGCCTGCTTGCTATCAGTCATCTGGCAAGCAACAGAAGATCTGAAGACAGAGCTACTAACTTAGAAACTTAGAAGTGTCAAACTAATGCATTAAGAAGAAAACAAAAGAGCCTGATTTTGACTAGGAATGAAAACACAGTTCCACACATTTCTTTCCCAGTTCTGCTACACATGTAATTCAATAAGTGTTAAATTGGAAGTGTAAAACTATTCTTTTAGCAAGACTCTGGATTCCAGCTATTCCAGTTAAAAGATTCTTGGAGTTTCAGTGACCTAAATAATAACAGTTCATTTTAAGTTCTCAGTAATTTTTAACTATTTAAGTCCACAGAAGCAGTGAATTTATGGCGGATTAACACTTGTGCAGTAATGCTACCACAACGCTCCACAGGGGAAAATCCTATTACCCAAAATGCTAAAGGTGAAACGTACAGTTCATAAGCAAAATTTAACAGCTTCTGTTAGCCATTATCTTAAACATCTCATTGTCAAAGCTATTGCCAATCTTTATGTGACTTTGAGAAGAAAGACTATTTTGTAGACCTTTTCCTTCTTCTTTTCCTTTAATTTCCCCTTCAGTGATTCAGTGACTTTCTTTTTTCCCTCAAATACTAATTTGCTTTTTTTTAATGTCTTAGATATTTACACAAGTGCATAAATTCTCCTGTGAACATGTAAAAACAACTAGAGCAGTAAACATGTTTTTTGGCACGGTTGATGGTTTCATATCCATCTATCAAAAAATGCTGGAAAAAAGTTAGGAGTAGGTAGAAACAAGTACTGCCCAGCAAAAATTAATATGAATGATTCTATTACGCAGTCTTTATTTATATTAAGTACTATTTTATTGTCAGACATTTTATATTTCACATGTTCAATCTTCAGTTAAGATTTTGAAATGAGACTTTATATATTGATTATACCAGCATGCTCAGTATTACCTGGATACCAAAATAAAATTGATACACAACTAAATAAGTAATAATTAATCAGCTGGTCTAATAGACAGAGTAAAGTAAAAAAAGACAAAGTAAATTAAAAAATAATAATAATCCTAAAAACACAATTTTAAAATTTAGTTAATTGAGTACATACACATTCATATCTAGAAAATAATTTGAAAAAATGTACAGGAAATACTGGACATTTCACACACACACGCACACACAAAAAAAAAGTCACGGAGTTAACTAGATCAATCTATGCCAATGACAGGGGGGCAGTAGGCCCCTGGCCCTCCTGGCCTGGCCCCACAAAATGGGAAGGGAAAGGGAAAAGGAACAGGGACATGGGAGCTGGGCTCAAGGAAGGAAAAAAAAAACAGCGGCAACAATCTATGGAGGAAAACTTATTTTACTAACTATGATATCGGAATGGAAGATAACACAATATAATACAATCTAATTGGAACTGAGACTAATAAATAAGATAGGAGAGAGGGAGTTCCTGAGAACAAGCCAAACCTGACAAGCTTTGTACAGCTAGGAAAGCACCCTCCAGCACCCACTGCAAGGCAGTAAGAGACCTCCCTACCCGGAAAGGCCAGATCCCATGACTTCCATAATGTATAGGGATAGGTACCTGGAATTGGAGCATTAACACTTTAACTCCCAGTGCACTACATGATGTTATGATGCAGAATACTGAAAAACAAAAAACATAAAACCATGACTTTCTACCCCTTATTCTACATTACTACATCGTGCTTAATATATATACACATATACAAACAAACAAACAATGATTAAAATGCATTGCATATACATGTCTATATACATATATATACATAGAATTAGACTGCACTCTCCCAGCATCAAGTGTCCTTGTGGTACACATTGAACATCCCTGTTTTTCTGTATTACCCAAGAGGACCTTGGTCCTTGGGCAAAAACAGTACCACAGAGAGGTTTGCCCTTTCCAGAAGCTGGAAGAACCCAAGCTTCTTTTCCCAACATGTTCTTTACATGTACTATAGGGACTTTATCTCCCTCTACAGTATGGAGGGAGCTGGATTGGGTAGAACCATCACGATTGATAGATCCTCTGGTATTGACTAACCAGATGGCTTCTGCCAAATGCTTCTCCCAGTGTTTAAATGTTCTGCCACACATTGCTTTCAACATAGTTTTTAACAATCCGTTGTATCGTTCAATTTTACCAGAGGCCGGTGCATGATAGGGGATATGATGAATCCACTCAATGTTATGATCTTTGCCCAAAGTATTTACAAGAGAATTTCTGAAATGAGTCCCATTATCTGACTCAATCCTTTCTGGGGTGCCATGTCACCAGAGGACTTGTTTCTTGAGATCCAATATGGTGATTCAGGTGGTAGCATGGGGTACTGCATATGTTTCAAGCCACCCAGTGGTTGCCTCTACCATGGTAAGCACATAACACTTACATTGTGAGATCATGGCAAGGTGATATAATCAACCTGCCATGCCTCCCCATATTTATACTTTTGCCATCGGCCCTCCTCCCAAAGAGATTTCATCCTCTTGTCTTGTTTGATTACAGTGCATGTTTCACAGTCAGGAATAAGCTGTGCAATAGCATCCATAGTTAAGTCCACCCCTCGGTCTCTAGCCCATTTGTATATTGCATCTCTTCCTTGATGGCCTGAGGTCTCATGGGCCCACTGAGCTGCAAACAATTCACCCTTGTTCTGCCAGTCCAGGTCTATTTGAGCAACTTTACAACCATATTCTTTATTCCACTGTTCAGCAGCCCAAATAGGTTTACCCCTTCTTTGCCAGTTATTTTGCTCCCACTGCTGTAACCACCCCCATAAGGCATTTGCCACTGTCCATGAGTCAGTGTAAAGATAGAGCATTGGCCACTTCTCCCGCTCAGCAACATCTAAGGCCAGTTGGACAGCCTTTACCTCTGCAAATTGGCTCGATTCTCCTTTCCCTTCAGTGGCCTCTGCAACTTGTCGTGTGGGGCTCCACACAGCAGATTTCCATCTGCAATGCTTTCCCACAATACGACGCGATCCATCTGTGAACAGGGTATATTTCTTTTCATTTTCTGGTAGATCACTGTATGGTGGGGCCTCTTTAGCTCGTGATACTTCTTCTCCTGGGAATGTTCCAAACTGTTTACCTTCAGGCCAGCCCATGATGACTTCTAGGATCCCTGGACGGCTGAGATTCCCCATCCATGCTCTTTATGTAATCAGTGCAGCCCACTTGCTCCAAGTGGCATCAGTTGCATGATGGGTGGAGGGAATATTTCCTTTAAACATCCAGTTCAGAACTGTCAGTCGAGGTGCCAGAAGGAGCTGTGTTTCAGTACCGATTATTTCGGAAGCAGCCCGAACACCCCCATATGCAGCTAAGATCTCCTTTTCAGTTGGAGTGTAGTACTCTTCCAATCCTCTGTATGCTCAACTCCAGAATCCTAGGGATTGGCCTTGGTTCTCTTCTAAGGCTTTTTGCCACAATCTCCAAGTGGGACATTTCTCTCCAGCAGCAGTGTAGATGATGTTCTTTACATTGTGTCCCATCTGTACTGGCCCTAGGGCCACGGCTCGGGCTATCTCCTGTTTAATCTGTTCAATAGCCTGCTGCTGCTCAGGGCCTGTAAGATATTATTCTGTTAATATCAGTGTCTCAAAGCTTGCTCGGGACACACATGGACTTGTTCAAGTCCAGGCAAGTCCTGGGCAAAGGTTGTGAAATCCTTTGTCCGGGGACACAGATGGACGAGGCCAGGGCAAGGAGAGATAGATGAGCTGCTGGATCCTGGTGGTGGCTATCCCCTCTTTACGCAATTCTTGCTTCTTTCCTGTCTTTTCTATTGCCCTCCTTCCCTTCCCCGTCTCCCTGATTAGGATTTGTAATAAACTGGTTGGAGTAAAATATGAACCATTGTTTCTTAATCTCAGATATTAAAAGAACCTCATCTCCCTCCTATAAATTGGAGCAAGAAGGGCCCCATTTAAACTCATTCTTCATTTGTATCACATGATAAGTGGGCTTGCAATGAGGCTGTAGTTTGGAACATGCACTCTCCAAAAGCCCACTACACCCAGAAAATATTGTCTCCCTCTTGCTAGTGTGCAGTGACATAGCAGTGATTTTGTCAGTCACATCTGCTGAATGTGATAACGCCCATCTTGCCACTTTATACCTAGGAACTGAATCTCCTGGGCAGGTCCTTTCACTTTGCTTCACTTAATAGCAAAACCAGCACTCAGAAGAATTTGGATTATTCGCTCTCCTTTCCTGAAGACTTCTTCTGCTGTATCACCCCACACGATGATGTCATCAATGTACTGCAGGTGCTCAGAAGCACTGCCCTGTTTCAATACAGTTTGGATCAACCCATGGCAAATGGTTGGGCTGTGTTTCCACCCCTGGGGCAAACGGTTCCAAGTATACTGAACACCCTTCCATGTGAAAGCAAACTGTGGCTTACATTCTTTGGCCAAAGGAATGGAAAAGAAGGCATTAGCAATGTCAGTGGTGGCATACCATTTGGTTGCTTTTGACTCCAGCTCATACTGGAGTTCTAACATGTCCGGCACAGCAGCACTCAGTGGGGGTGTGACTTCATTCAGGCCATGGTAGTCCACCGTCAGCCTGCATTCTCCACTGGCTTTACGCACTGACCAAGTGGGGCTGTTTAAAAGGCAAGTGAGTTTTGCTGATCACTCCCTGACTCTCTAGTCCATGAATTAACTGATGAATGGGGAGCAAGGAATCCCTGCTGGTGCAGAACTGCTATCTGTGCACCATTTTTGTAGCAATCGGTACCTGTTGCTCTTTCACACCTATCAACCCCACAACAGATGGATCTTCTGACAGGCCAGGCAAAACAGACAGCTACTTAATGTTGTCTGTGTCTACAGCAGCTATTCCAAAGGCCCATCAATACCCCTTAGGATCCTTGAAATGCCCCTTTCTGAGGTAATCGATACCTAGTATACATGGAGCCCCTGGGCCCGTCACAATAGAATGTTTTTGCCAGTCTTTACCAGTGAGCTTATCTCGGCCTCCAACACAGTCAATTCTTAAGAGCTCCCAGTCACTCCAGAAATATGGATTGATTCTGATTCCCTTCATGACTCGAGGGCATTAGAGTGCACTGTGCACCAGTATCCACCAGGGCCTTATATTTCAGTGGTTCTGATGTGCCAGGCCATCGAATCCACACAGTCCAATATACTCTATTATCCCTTTCTCCCCCCGACTGAGGGCAGGGGCCCTCCATTTATTACTTGTGGTAACTGGAGCAACAGTTGCTCCAAACAGCAACAGGTGATTGGTCTGGTTTGTAATTCTCTCACTCGTGCTCATAGTACAGAAGTAGCTTTGTCATGCCACTTCCTCAAGTCTTCTCCATGGTCATGTAGGTAACACCATAAGGCAATTTGCGATGTAGTATTCCTTACTGGAGCCGGAAAGCGTTTGTCTTTAACAGCTGAGATTTTCGATGGTGCATGTGTGAAGGAGGGTTCATCATCTTTAATTAGTTGGATTCGCACTAGTTTGATCAGCTCCTTCATTGGACTCTTTTGATTATCCTGATCTTCATCAAGCATTTCTGATACTGCTACAGGTTTGTCACAATTAATCAGTAGAGACACTTGCTCTTGCATTTCATTCAGTTGGTCCGTTATTTGTGAGATGGTGGAAATGGAAACGTGAGTTGGGGGTAGTATTGTTCATAGTTTTGCAGCGTAAGAATCAATTCAAAAATTCAGGGTCTTCTTGTTGGTCATGGTATCTGTCAAAAGTTGCTGCTAGTGTACTGGTGTATCTTTCTGGTGCTGCTGTTGTGAGTTTCTGCCATATATCAGGCATCGTCCTCACTCTCTCAGGGTTGTGGTCTTGGCGTGGGTGGTTAGGAGCAAAGTTAGCATCATACAACATTTCTACCATGGCTATTTCCCTCAAATATTGGATACCCTTTTCAACTGTATCCCACTTGTTCATCACAGGCTTCAAGCCGTCTTTGAAGGGATACTTTTCCTTCACGGCCATTAACACTTGTTCCCAGTGGGTGGCAGCTCCATCCAAACATCGACTAATTCCTCTGTCAATAGCTGGATCTCTGGCAATGCCTCCTAGTTGGCGAGCTTCATTACCATCTAAAGACAAGCTACTGGCCCCGCTGTCCCAGCAGCGAACCAACCAGGAAACAAGAGTTTCATTTGGGTGCCGTGTAAACTCCTTTCTTGAGCACTGGATTTCAGTCATCTTCAGAGGCCAATGAGTAGTAATACAGACTTCCTCTTCATCACTCTCTTCTGCATGTCTCTTAGTTTTTCCTTTTGCCTTCTTGATGATGGTGGCTCTGAAGAGGGCCCCTCACCTGGATCTTCCTCCACCTCCTCCTCTGCTTCTTCTTTTTTCCATTCTAGACACGAGGACACTTGTTTCCATTTCTTGCCTTCCACAGGGGCAGCTGACGTTGTTTCTGGTGTCTCCTGTGATTGATCAGATTTGACTTAGAGATTTCTTTATTTGTTGATTTAAACAAACTGACTCATTGAAACCTCTTCCTCAAGAATAATTTGCTACTCCCTAAATCTCTGTTTCTCTCTCAATACGTTAGCAATTATTTAATATTTGTAAGGTGCTTTATGTGTATTATCTTCTTTACTGACAGAGAAGGAAAGTAATTGTTTTGTAGTTTGTTTTCTTTAATGGAATTTGCATAATGTCCACCTGCTTAGTAATAAATAAATACGTTGTTAAATGTAATTTTGCAAATTGCAAAAGATAACGGTATGTGCAAAGGCAAATTATGTAGTTCACTCTGAAAGTAATGGCTCCTGTTCCTTTCAGTGGAATCTACAACAGATAAAAAGACCACAATAGCACTATTTTATAGAGCAAATTTTGAGCTACAGAGCAATATTTTTCAACATGGTCACCGTCACTAACTGTGCACTTTTACCAGTGATTAATAAAAGCCTGTATGCTGCACTCATAAACATCTGCCTGGCTGTCTGGCATGTGATTCATCTTTAATGTTGCTGATATCTCTGCTGAAATGTGCCACCCACCACTTCACTTTGCTCACATCCGTTGCTTGGCCTTCATCAGTGTTTAGTAAGCAGTGCTGAATGCCAATTGCTGAATTTTTCTCTTGGAGGAATTCAATGACACACTCTTGTTTCGTATGTGCTTCTAAGTCAGATGCTATTTTGTCACATTGTCCCTGTGCTGATGTCACATGACAACAAAATTTAATAAAATATTGATGAAAAATGTCAAACCACCAATATTTGCCTCTGATGTCTTAAGCAAACATCTAGTGTCCCATCTGGTGGATGAGGGAAAAGCTGATGATGTGGTCTACCTAGACTTCAGCAAAGCCTTTGACACTGTCTCCCACAGTATTCTCCTGCAGAAGCTGACAGCCTGTGGCTTGGACAGGTACGCTCTGGCTGGATAAGGAACTGGCTGGAGGGCCGGGCACAGAGAATGGTGGTGAATGGAGTTAAAACCAGCTGGTGACTGGTCGTGAGTGGTGTTCTGCAGGGGTCGGTGCTGGGGCCTGTCCTCTTCAATATCTTGATTGATGACCTCGATGAGGGCATCGAGTGCACCCTCAGTAAATTCGCAGATGACACCAAATTGGCTGGAAGTGTGGATCTGCCTGGGGGTAGCGAGGCCCTACAGAGGGATCTGGACAGGCTGGAGAGCTGGGCTGGAGCCAATGGGATGAGTTTCAACAAGGCCAAATGCCGGGTCCTGCACTTCGGCCACAACAACCCCAGGCGACGCTACAGGCTTGGGGCGGTGTGGCTGGAGGACTGCGTAGAGGAAATGGACCTGGGGGTATTGATTGATGCTCGGCTGAACATGAGCCGACAGTGTGCCCAGGTGGCCAAGAAGGCCAATGGCATCCTGGCTTGCATCAGAAACAGTGTTGGCAGCAGGAGCAGAGAGGTGATTGTTCCCCTGTACTCAGCACTGGTGAGGTCGCACCTCGAGTACTGTGCCCAGTTTTGGGTCCCTCACTGCAAGAAAGATATTGAGGCCGTGGAACGTGTTCAAAGGAGGGCAACAAAGCTGGTGAGGGGTCTGGAACACAGGCCATATGAGGAGAGGCTGAAGGAGCTGGGAATGTTCAGCCTGGAGAAGAGGAGGCTCAGGGGAGACCTCATTGCTCTCTATAACTTCCTGAAGGGAGGTTGTAGTGAGCTGGGGGTCGGCCTCTTCCCTCGTGTCATTAGTGATAGGACCAGAGGGAATGGTTTCAAGCTACGGCAGGGGAGATTCAGGCTGGACATTAGGAAGTACTACTTTTCAGAAAGGGTGGTCAGGCACTGGAAGGGACTGCCGAGGGAGATGGTGGAGTCACTGACCCTGGGGCTGTTCAAGGAAAGACTGGATGTTTTGTTGAGGGACATGGTTTAGTGGGAGCTATTGGGAATAGGTGAACGGTTGGACTGGATGATCTTTTAGGTCTTTTCCAACCTTAGTGATTCTATGATTCTATGATAATAAAATAATAGAATAGGTTACATTACTTTTGAATCCTTGAAGTCATAAATTACTTTTGATGGGTCTAGAAAAAATTCTGTTCTCTGTTGAATAATTCTGAGCAGTGTTGATGGATTAACTGAAGACTTGAAACTAAACTAAGTGACTTAGACTTGCAGCAAGTTCATGACAGCCATCCATATATTTATCTACACTAAAACACTACTAGAACCTGGAATATATTCAAACATGAAATATGTAAAAATAACTACCATGTAAAATGAATAAAGATATTTTGCAACCAATTAACAAATGTGTAATGCTATATATTACAATGTACTGTTGTCTACCGTATCAGGTAACAGTGATACAGCACTAGGAAAAGTACTAGCATCTGATATTATGAGACAGACTGTAGAAACCGTAGAAAGAAGAAATAGGCAGATGAGGATGCTTTTTAATTTTGAATTGGTTTACAGAGAAAAAAAAAAAAAAAAAGTTGCTTACCACATGATTTCATTTAGGGGATAAGAAACAAAATATTTCATACAACTGTCAAATTAAAATGTCATGTTTGAATAAACTAGACTCCATGGCCTGGGAACAATGCCATAGCATAGCAACAACTGATTTCTGTGATGTAGGAACACATGGTCTGGTCTGACTAGAAAAAATGTCTGTTCAGCTGATGAAGCAAAATGAGGACATCCTGCATGGTCAGGAAGCATGTCTGGCTGTATCACCCAGAAATCTCACTGCCTTGTTTTTCCAATATTAGATGATAAGAATTCAAACACTTTTTCTTTTAGCTTTTCATTTTCATATCAGTTTAGATTGGAAGTTCAGGGAAGTAGACTATTTTGGGTAAGCCTGATACAGAACTCTATAGAGATATATGGTCCATATGTCAAAAATTTCTGTTTTGATTATACAAAATTAGCAGACAGAGGCTATTCTCAAATAGCTAGTAATGATAAACTCTACTTTCTTTCCCAGTAAGACAAAAGCTATGAATGTATTAGCATATAAGAAGAATTAATTTACTGTGTGTCTTGATATCTTATTGTTCATGCTTATTCCACTGCTTGATATTTGAGGCTAATGCATTTCTCTTTGAATTTAGACTGATGTAAAATTTCTTTACTAGTTTACAGCTTTACAGCAGATTTCTTCATACATGATAGCACAACTGCTGTCACGTACCATCACTTTGTACTAATTGTACAAAACTGAGACAGTGAAGAACCTGCATTTCCAGGCACTAATCCTCTACTTCGGGAATTCTTTCAGCAAAATGTTATTGGTGCTGGAAAAAAAAGAGTTATTCCAATATTAATGGTGTAAAGCCCACAGAATCCTGTATAAACTGAAGAAAGTATAAGGAGAATCTAGTCATGCAGGAACAAACGAGAATCAAAGCATCTTAGGCTTGTTTCACCTGCTCTGTTCTATGTTGGAAACTTACCATCTGACAGTGAAATCCCGCTAAGTCTGAGACTAATTTAGATATTTATTTTTCTGTTTTAATCTGAATAATGTTGAATCGTAGGAGACATTTTCATTCTAATTTAGACATTATATTATTCATGAATAAATATTTATTCACTGTATATGGTCTTCTCATTACATGCAGACTGCTGAGTTCTCAGTCTGAACAAGGTCAAATAAAAATGACAAAACAAAACAAGTATATAACGATCATGATGGCAAGCAGTATAGTCTAATAGAATGAGTAAATATGAATTTCATTTCCTTCCAAATCTGCAATAGGGAAAATGTAAAAACAGAAAACATTTCCTGTAAAAATGTGTTAATATATATCCAGTTTTAACACCTAGACTATAAGCCAAAGCTTTATCTATTCACAAAACTGCTGGGGCTGCATGTATACTTGTATGCTGGCTAATGCTTTGGAACATTTTGAAACTTTGTAATGGGACTTCACATTGTGATAAACTGCTCAAACAGTTCTTGACATGATTTTAGGCTTGGGAATTTTATGTCATGTTAAACTGTTCGAAAAGTTTCTGAAATGCTTTTAGGCTATGTTGATGATTATTACTGCAGCACTTTTTCTGGTTCAATACTGCCTCAAGTTGTAGTTTTGCAAACATACTGATGCCACCTGCACATTTTGGATTACAAAGTACTAACTCTAGGAGACACAATCAAATTAACAGAACAATCATTCTCCGCAATGAAAAAATATGTTTTTGTTGAAATAAGCTGTGACTTCACGATTACTACTCTTATTGTCTCAGCTTAGATGATAATTTAAGTGAACTAAAACTCATACCAAAACCTTTTTTCTCAAGTGGTTTACTCCAGATTGAGATGCAGAGACTAAAGGTAAAAGGACACTACAAAAGCAAGTGATAATGATGAATTTTAATAATTTTCAATACACCCTACAACTATTTGTGTATCATTTTTAAGTAATGTAAAACTAGATATTTGACTATTATAGGTGAACAGAAAGATCAGTACAGTGTAACTAAAAACTATACTGCAATATTTATTCTCTTAAAAGTATTGAATATTCTTGTAAAACTTTTAAACAAATTTTTGAATACATAAAAGTGAATATCTGTATTTTTTATATATATATATATTTTGTACTAGTATTCATTGTAAAGTATGGCTAAAATATTTCCGTTTTATTACTTCCCAAAATATATCCTATTATCTTTTTATCTCTTTAGATATGCATTTTAACAAAAGCAAATCAGTGTAAATGCACACAGATTGTTCTCTTAGAAAAATGCACAGAAAATAATAAAAATTACATAATATATTAAGAGAACAATAAAATTTTATTTTGTTCAGATGTAGCCTGAGATATTTATGTGCTGTAAATTACTCTGAATAAGTATACATTCAGTGGCCAACTTGCAGAACATGTTTTACAAATTATCTGTAAGTCAATACTAATGTGCATTTACATCAACTGTACCAAACCAAAGATTTAATTAAAACATCAAGTTTTGATCAATAATGGGAAGTATATTTCTGGCAACTTTTGAAAATTAAGAAAATCTAAGCAAAGTAAATTAATTCTGACAAAGCATCATAGGTGTTTGTATGATAACTTCTGGAAAACTAGAAGAAAGTACTTAGTCAAAGAAAATGAGTAGCAGAATATATAAAGGTTGTTTTATCCAATTCTCCATACTTTCTTTCAAAAACTTGATTACAGCACATCAGTAGATACAGAGAAATAATATGCAACTTTTATATATATACATATATATATATGTAGAGAGAGAAAATAAACTTTTTATGAAAAAATAAGTTTTCAAATTAAATATTTTAATTTTATTTTACTTTTACAGGTATGTTATGCTTTGAAAAAATGTACCATCATTTGATAATTTTGTTCTTGTCTTTGCAATTGTTTAGGAATAAGAATACTGGAATAGCTTACAGATGAGAGAGAAGAAATAAAAATAAAAAATAAAATCTTCCAGATCTACCTTTCTCAATTAGTGGACTTCTAAATTGCATTAGTTTATGGTTCTCTGCAAATTGTTCACTCTCATCTCCTGCTAACCCCTCATTATTCTGCAAGACTTGGTTACATCTTTTTGTCTTTCTCTCTGTTCCCACTAGTGTGTAGTTTCATGGGAAAATGGCTTTTCTTTCAAAGCCAGCTTGGAGTAACTGTGCCATTCATTCCCTTTGATCATAGCTCACCTGTGCAACAGCTTGAGCAACAGCTGTAAACTGTCTCACTGAAGCTATTTGCATTGGGAATAAGAGACCATTTTGACCCCTCCAATTTCAGTCAGCTACATCTGTGGAGGGGCAAAAATGAAGACAAGATGGACAGCTTATAAATTATCTTTGCTGAAAAAGCAGGGTTGTGAAATTACATCTTATGCTCCATGAGCTACATCTTTCACCTTGCTAATCTGTCACTCTAAACTATCCCTTTATGTCAAATTGATCAGTTAGCATAGTGAAGTGAATTTCCTGACAACTGTTCCCAGAATCTGTATAGTATCAAAGTGGGTTCTTCCTCCTCAATTTTGAAGCACATTTCTGAAGCTCCATGGTGATAATTGCTGACATAATGTTAGAAAAGAAATTGAAGACCTGACATTCTGTATTGTCAGCCTGGTATTCAAAGGGGAGTTGAATAAGGCAGTAATATAGAAATAATTTCAAAAACAGAACTTTAAGAAAAAGTATTCACATACTTTTTCTCCAGCTTCTGAAAGCCTGCAGCCAGAAGATGAATGTACTATGATATATATATGTATATATTTTTTAAAAGATACTTTTAAAGTTTGAAAACTTTCTGCATCTTGTGCAGTTGGGCAATGATGTCTGAGCATTGTCTGAAGAATAACATAGCCCTTTCATCAGGCTGACAGTCTGGAAAAAAAAAAAAAAAAAAGACAAATAATTCCTCTTCACAGATTCTTTGAAATACTGTGTTCTGATGGGTGAGATTAGATGTTTCAGATTGAGGACATGTCTTGCTTAGAGGGACATTGTCAACCTTAACATCTTTTTGCTTAAAAAAAGTCTCTGCTTTGGTGCAGAGACTTTAGGTTGCTCATATTTGACAGCTTAAATCTACTTTTTGTGACACTTTGCTTGTTCTAATATTTCTCTTGTTTAGAAAGTACAAGCAGAGGTGTTGACATTTTTCCTCTTCCTGTTTAAATTTTATAGGAGAATAACAGCTTGACATGAATAACTTTTGCCCAGAGAACATCAACTTTTAATTCCTAGAGGAATAAAATTTTATATACTTAAGTCTTCCAGAAACATGAATTCTAATTGGATAAATTATCTCATGAGTTTTTAAATAAACTATGTTGGAAATTCAGTGCACAAATCATTAGAATGGATTTTACATGACAACTTACTTTCAAGCACCCTGCAAAATAAGTACCTTAATGTGCCCTTTTTTTCCCCTGCGTTAATGGTCATGCCCAAACTAGAGTAGTCAGAAGTACTCGTCAGGTGACCCCACGATTTACTACAGTTCAGTGATTTTTAATGAGAGTGAGACTTAAACGCATAGCAGTTTCTCTTCAGTTCTAATTTCCTTTGGAAATAAAAGTTCACGATTATCCTCTTGTTAAGGGAATTATAGTAACCTTGTCAAAGAAGACTGAAAAATAATACAATTTGAAAATTAAAATAAGAATGTTTTGTATACTCTACTATTGTTCTTTCAACTTGGAAAGTAATATATATAGTGTGGCATATTTATTATAAAATGAATATTAAGTGATTATAGTGTAAATTATTTTTTTCGTGATTTTTTGGAGTTAGCTTTTATTGGATATGTACAAAAGAAAAAATCTGTTATCACTAAGTGAAAGGTGCAGCTCCCTGATAAAGTTGAAGGACAGCAAAGGCTCTGTTTCTATGTCTTCTTGCCCATTTGTACCATACCTAGTAAATTTTTGATCCTTATTAGGAAATGCAAACTTTTCTAGAGTCTGAATAAGTAACCAGCATTAATACCTAATTCCCTTTCAACACTATTGAGTCATTTTGAATATGCATTGTATATGTTAACATAACACTTCCTAGAATTATTCTTCACAGTAATATTGTCTTTGTTCGTATTACTAATTCAAATGGAAATATTATTTAAAGACATGTTAATGAGCTTGAGAAAATCACAAGACTTTTCATTCATTCTAATTCCTACTTTAGTTTGTGTACATTGCACTGATAGAACAATTAGAGAACTACAACATACATAACCCTTTTTTAAGTCTTCTATAGCTTCTTGGAAGCCCTTAGTTATTACTAAATATTTATTATCAATATTCTGACACTGGTTTGCAAACATTTAAAACATAACATTATCTCTTTGAAAAGGCTGTTCTAGTAAACTTTTTTCTTATATTTTTTAGTTTTCTGGCTGTAACTCTGAACTTTAGAGTACAAGGAAAAGTACCCATTCTCAGAAGAAATGCAACAATGTCTTCTAATTAATTTTTGTTCAAAATGTAGGATTTTTTTTCAATCAGAATTCTAACATTCTTCAAATCAATTTCAGCTGTGATAACTGCTACAAAAATATTTTCTTCTGTGTAACTTTGTATAATCAGATAAAATAGGTCATGTTCATTAATTTTGCATGTTCTCCATAGTACTGTACATTAGGAGAAGTGGAACATATTCAAGTTTTTTTTCTAATTATTTTAACTTGTTCAGATTTTAAAAAAAGACAAGGAAAAAAAAAAAGAAAAAAAATAAGAAAAAAAATTCTCAAATGTCAAATCCCTTCTCAACAAGCATTATATTAAAACTAGCTTAAATATTTTGAAATATGTGCAAAACTATACTGGATTATTGGAACCTAATTTGAGATCAATGTTGTTGTTGCACCCCAGTAGCCCATTTCACAAGAGATATTGATAAATAAACTCTTATTTGCACACAGAAACATAAAAATGGCACAGGCTGTATAAATACTTGGAGCTATTCCTGTTTTAAAAGAGATTCTGTTCCTGAAATGAAGTAACACTGAGAAGGAATGACTGACAAGAAGACAATTTTTTTCTTGTTTCAGTCCCTTACATAAAATAATAAAAGGAGACAAATGCTCTGATCAGATTCATTAACATATTAAATATTTATTTAAGTATGTGTTTTAAGAACAACAATTGGCCTTAAATGGAGGTGTGGTGAATTCTTTTTGTTTCTGCAGTTCTTTTCATACAATTTTTTTTAGAAAGGTTAAACGCTGAACTGCATACATTTTTCACAGTTTTGAACTTCTGCATGACCAGAAGGGAGATTTTTATAACTCTAAGTTGAAACTTAGAAGTAATTGAGTCATTTCAAGATAAATGTGTTAAAAGTACATACCAGGACTTATGTTAATATAATAAGCTTTAGCAGTACTGGCATAAGCACAGTATTTGGATTTTAGGATAGATTTTCTAGCATCTCAGATAGCTGAGGATGCTCCTTCCATCTTTATCACTGTGGAGGACTGAGAGGGGATTTGCTCTTTGCTTCTTATTACTGTCTCATCACTGTCAGTTTCTCTAGAGGTCATTGGTGAATGGCAACCAAATGGCAGGCATCACTGAACAGCTGCCTCAACAGCTTTTCCAGTACTGGGGGGGACTGTCAGAAAGTGATACACGAAAACTAAGTTCCCTAGATGCTGTGTTTCCACAGCATCCTTTCCACCACTTCTACAATTTTTATTATTATTATTATTTGACAGAAGTTTGAAAGCCTTCATTTGTGAGATAACTATTGGTAGGTCAGAATACTGAATGTAATAAATCAGCAGAAGCTTCATCATGTGGATGGATTTACTAACTGGAGCAACATGCTTTTGACACATGTAACATCTGAACAAAGAACAGATTTCTAAATATGTTTAATGTAACTGAGAGTCTGCATTCACATGAGGAATCCTGCTGATCTTCATCTTGCATGCATAATGATTTGCAGTGCTGAGAATCTTCTGTAGCTACTAAAGCTCAGCTGGAATTTAATCCAAGTTGATTTTAAATTTATGTAACATAGAAATCAATCTGTACATAAATTCTCCATTTTGCATTTGTATTGAGGTGATATTTGTATCTGATTGTTTTGAGTGTGGCTCTTATTTAACCAATTAACTTAACCAAAGAGTGACACACTACTGAAAAAATTTTGTGGTCTCTGTTTATTTTTAAAGAATATGCATAAATATTTAACCTATTTTTGCTTAAGGATTGGATGTCAAGACTAAATAAAAAAATAAGGCTTATGCATAAGATTTATACATAATCTCTTGATAAACTGAGAAATCAGCAGCTCATTTATACTTAGCAGACAATTTCTGAACTAAAAAAGCACTGATCTAGACCTACATAAGAGTCCATACTAGTATGTCACACACATCTACCACTTTTAGAGCTCCGATTCAGGAATGCACTAATAACATGCTGAATCTTTTTTTGTTTGTTTGTTTGTGGGGGAAAGCTGCTTTTGGAAAGGGACTTCCAAAGGAATGTGCTTGTTGAGGAGGATAAGAGTACCGGATGCCTGAAATTAAATTTGTCTGTAATCTTCAAGGCACAATGCAGACTAAAAAGATAATAAGATGTAGAAGAGATAATACTATGTCTGTTCCCATTTGTTCACATTTAAGATTAACTCTTGTAAAAGCTTTCATATTCTGGATCCTTATTTATTGAAAACAATATAGTTTATGAATACACATAAATGTTTTGCATTTAATGCTTGAGGAAAACAACTACATTGAATTCTTTTCTTTTCCTTCATATTAATATTTAAAGCTCAAGAAGATTGAATGTTGACAGATATTCTTTAAACCATATGAAATATTACTGAGCAGTAACACTTTTCTTCTTTGATCTCCTTTTTTGGGTCAGCCTGCATCTGTTTACAGGCATACACACATTGCATTCCAGGACAAGGACACAATACTGTTAATAAGACTTCATGCTTGAGGCCAAGGCAAAAGTATCACACTTGCTTTTGACTTCAGATCAAGAATTGTAGATTTGACATGGAAAAATAAAAATAGTTAAGAGGCTTTGAAGGATAGAAGTGATGAAATTTATAACTTTAACTTGCTAGACTGGTTTCTTTTTCACAGCAGCATCTGTTTCTTTGCTAATCATCTTCCTGTTGGGCTGAATCCAGACAGTATATCTACTACTAATTTAAACACATACAAAAGTTTCAAATTTGATTGAACTCTTTTATGATGACAAAGAAAGAAACAACTATAACAATAAAATATTGTCATGAGATGCAGAACTTTTCATTTAAATAAGCAATCTCTGAGTTAGATTATAGAATTGGCAGTCAAGATCTCAATTTAACAGTCAAATATCTCACTAAAATAAAGCTGCTTTTAAATCTGTAAATCATAATGCTTTAATTTTCACACGTGTGCCTTCAAAATAATGTTGAGGTGGACAAATAGCACATATACTGACCTCATAGGTGGTTAACATAGGAAAATAGTTCTCTAGCTGCTTATAATGCACACATTCAAAGATCCTCATGTAGTCAGTGTGTCTGTTTTCAAAGAAATTAAAGACTGTCAGAATATCAGAATTGCCTCAGTTCATCTTTTTGGTTCTGTTGAATTATTTCTCCGTAGGAAGAATTTCTTATCAATGATTGATAGACTTTTATTTCTGAATATAATCATTTCAAAGAGAAATGGTTCTCTGTCACAAGGAAGTGTAGAGACATCTGGGAACTACATTGATTTTAATATTTCCTAACATGAAATTTGTATTAGTATATATTAGTATAAAAATGACACCTCATTAATATTAGCACAAGCATTTTCTCTAGTAATGTGGTCTTATCTCAGATCAGGCAGTAAATAAAAGTGCAGTTGGGCTCTTCAAAACGTTGTCCTACTGCCAATAAATGTGATCAATAACTTAAGAATTGAAAAACTACTGTAGTAAATGTCTGAGAACATTAGCATTTAGGCTGCACATAATGATGATCTTTAATCCAATCCAGAAGCTATCAAGCTTGGATGATATGTTTTAAGGTGGCTCAAGGTATAAGTTCCTTTGGGAGAACAAAAACAAACAAAGAAAAAAATCAAAACATACAAAAAATCATCTGTCTTGAAAAACAATCTTGACACATTATATTGGTCTAACCCAAGTAAAAGTCATTACATGCATAAGATAAAAGTATCCAAACTTTGTCATTAGTGGCCTACATAACAACTTGTGCATTTCTGCAATGACTATGCATCTCCAAGTTTACACCTGCATTATGACAAGACCTCCCTGTGCATATGCATCATTAATGAGCTCTGCACCTTTAAGAAAAGTGATGGATCCCCAAATAATTGCATTTTCTCCATCACCACTGCTCTGTGTATATCTCACTAGACACTGTTTCAGAAAGAGGTTTTCATATTCTAGATGAACATTTTTTACTTGAAAACTTTAGTTTTTCTGCATCTCTGTAAGTGCAATTGTAAGTATCTGCTGAGAATATAATTTTAGCATATTTTCTAATTTGCAGATTTCAATTGCAGAGTTACTATGTCAAGACATAACTCTTTCGGTCTTCATTCCTGTCTATCTCCAAATGGTGATCACCAGAAAATATGTTAGCTCAAAAGGAAAGTCTATGACTGAAACTTGAACTATAAACAAATTTACTGCATTTACTTTTTAACAAATTTTATTGTGAATAACTTAGGTTGATTTGAACAGGTTTGTTGTTTGTTGTTTTTTTTTTTTTTAAAAAAGAACATTTATATCTAATAGGCTTTTGTCAAAAGCAATCACGTAAAGCTCTGATCCGGTCAGCAGGGTTTCTGTTTGAATTACTCACCCTGCTCTGTCCTTTCAGGGAAACGCCACAGCCTCATTTGCTGTATGAATATGTGCCACATATGTGCCAGGAATACAGCCCACTACATTTTTCTATGTTAACACATTTGTATGTCCTCCCAGTTACACCTGAACTTCCTCTAGAGCACACACAAAAAGGAAATGCTTATGTACTAGTCGATAGTTATATTTGTAATACAAAAAGGCAAGAAAAACAAGGAATACTTCATTTTGTAATGATAAAGGAAATGACTGTCTTCAGCTCATGTTTTTCACACCTCTTAATAGCTCATAAACACTCTTTTTTTCTGTATGTAGTAAAATAATCTCCCAAACAATTTGTAAAAAAAAGAAATCATTTCAAGGGACTGTGGGAAGCATTTTAAAATTGTCAGGGAATAGCATGCTCTAAATGAAACTGAAAATTGGTAGGAGCTGTGCTCATGCATTCCATTATGATAAAAAACAAACACAAAAACAAACAAAACCTTTTAATTCTAAAGATAAATTAAGCTTGTGTAAACCCATTTATAACAAGATCTAATTTTTTCATTAAATTTGATTTTTATGTGGAATTGAGAGAAATATTAATGCATTACCTTAGAAATTCTAGTTGTAGGAAGTTTAAGCTGTGACATCATGAATGATGGTGAAAATCAGTCAGAGCTATTTACCATGTTTCTAAGAGATCCCTATGCTTTACTTTCCTTCTCTGCCAGTAGAGAAAGCCTCTACGCTGGACTGTTTCTAACTTACTGAGTACCTTAGCTTCAACTCCTTTGGCTTTTTAGACAGATCTACTAAGTGAGATGCAAAACAGACTACAGCTGCATTGCTAAACACACCATAAAACCTATCCCCAGCCTTTATGCTGGGGTATACAGATTGTTCTACATCCACAGTACTGATGAAGTACTTGAAATAGATTAGCTACCTCCATATTGCACAGCATTTATACCCAGGTCAAGACTTCTGTGTTTCTCCTCAAGAATTATACTCTCCTGCTTCTCTATGTGGTATAATCTTATGGTTGAATCATAGCCTGCCACAGCAGTATTCTTATAGAGTGGGGGACAAAAAAAAAAAAAAAAAAAAAAAAAAAAAAAAAAAAAAAAAAAAAAAAGATTACTGTTTCTCTGTTTTTCATGCAGATGGAGTGTCTGAGGCTTGTCTGTACTGCTACTCTGAGATAGTGAACCCTACATCCTCAAAATTCACATAGGGTTTTGTTTCAGAAGAAGAGATGTTGCTGAGATGTTGCAATCAAGAAAAAGAGCCAGGCACAGAAGGAATATTTGTGCAATAAAGGTAGTTGGGGAATCCAGGATTGTAAAGGACATTAAATTTTTGGCAGCATAAATGTGCTCTGTAAACATCTGTAGCCCATAGAACTATAGGTTTTTTTTTGCTATTTTTATATCCCAGGTATTCTTGTTCAATAACATTTTAGGAAAGCCAATGAGCTGTCTATGTTGCTGCTTAAAATTTAACTGCATGTATGAGGTGCATTATGGCAGAAAGCCCTAAGGTAATCTTTGAAATATTACCTGCACAGGCTGTGATAAAGACAGATGAGAATTGGGATTTTCATATCTTGTTAATTTCTAAGAAATAAGTATTAAGGCCAGAATATACTGTAACAGACATCTGGATGAGTATCTTATTTTGGATATCATGGAAAGCTACAAATACAGGAATAATTTAAGTGAAGTGATAAGACTGGGAAAAACATGCATTAAATGTCATTTTCAATGGATGAAGAAGGAATATTTGCTAGTGTCAGAAAAGAAGATTATGAATTTTAGAAATGAAATATAGGCAGGTGAGCCAAAAATCAGCTATGTGAATGAAGAATATAATCTTTCAGATGCTATGAATAGTGTAGATACTTCAGAATCCTATTTGCATACATCATTGCATATTGTTTAGATGTACCCAAGGGAAATATCTTATACTTAGCACAAGATTCCCAAGAACTTGAAAATATTTTCAAATTTCTGTCAAAACACAAACTGAAGAAAAAATCTTCCAACTCCTATGCAAGTATTCCTTAAATAAGTAATGAAATAGATAATTCTAAATATAAGATTTATTTATTTCTGTCTTTGGCATGGACTGCATTATGTTATCAACCCACCCATAGTAAAATAGATGGATGGATGGATGGAAAATGAAACAAACAAACAAAAAAAACCTACTCAAGAATGTTAGATATTTACTCTATTCCTATATTTCATAGCAGAACAAATAATATACCCATGAAATTGTGTTTGTCCAGATTGAGGAGAAATTCCACCATCTCAAGTAAGGTGGTAATATTGACTATATTTTAGGAACAGCCTTTCCTCGCTGCAGATTTTAAACACAAAGGATCATTAAGGTTTTTTGTTTTGTTTTGTTTTGTTTTAATTTCCTTAGAGATATATCTAGTTGCTTGTGGGTTTTTTGTTTGTTTATTTATTTTGTTTTATTGTCATTGTTTTGTTTAAGTAGCAAATAGTGTGGATGATTAATAACGCAGATGGGGAGTACTTTTGCTAACAATAAGAGTGTAGCTTATGAACAAATAGACTTTGCGTTATTATGAAGGTAATGAATGATTAAAACTTTATACAATAAAGCTCAAAATGGCACCTAAAAACTGTATAATGAAGTTATATTGTCTATCTCTTTCCCCTGAACATTTGTTCAAGTTTTGTTTATTATCCAAGTTGCATGGTCTTGTCATTCGGTACCAGATTGTAAAACAGTCAGATTTCTTTTTCCTAAGGAAAGTGTTCATGAGCTAATTGACCACTGTGATATGAGTTTTCAGAAGACTGATAAATAATACAGGTCTTCAACTTCTAAACCAAACATTTCTAGATAGACACTAATTATCAGCACAACTCATCTAATGGCTAGTTCTTAGAAATTACTATGACCATGTTTGAAATTATGAAACTATGAGTACAGTACTCTCAACTGCAGTTCTTGGGGACCCATAGCCACCATGTTCAAGGTGATCAGGCTTCAAAGATCTTTCCTGAGAGAAGTTGGACCTAGAAGCTGACAGTCATCTTCCCCCTGTGTCTTTTGCCCATTACTTTTGGATTCTTCATTGCATCTCTTCTTGGATTTCCTTTGTCTTAGCAGGATGTCTTACCTGTTTACAGTCCCTAGTGCTTTTCTTGTTCTTTGTTCTTTATCTGCCAAATTTTGCTATGTAGGATGATGTTCACAGGCCTTCTCAGGCCTCCCAAATGCATCTGTTTAGTTTTAGTTATAGTTATAGTTATAGTTGTAGTAGTAGTTTTAGGTTTTGCTTTGTTTTGTTTTGTTTTGTTTTTGCTAGTCTCATTGCTTACTTCTACAGAATTATATGTTGTGGGTGACCATACATGCAGAGCATTACAAACTACTTCCATATATTCTCTACTTACTCTATTATAATAAACTTGTATTTTGATTAGAAGAAAGTTAATATTGATTATGCTGATTATCAAACTTACAATTTCTAGATGTCACAAGACTTTCCTTCATTTCTGGATGTCAAAACAGTAAAAATACAGCATTGCATTTTGACTTATATGGTGAATATTTGATAAGACGATCAAACTTCTTGTATTTCTACTAGAACTGGCATAGAGGTTGTTTTTTATGTTGCAGATCCCTTCTTCATGGTTATGGCACAGCACCACAGTTTACATTAGCTCTGTGTGCTGTTTAACAAGGACAGACAAAAGCTGAAATTAGTTATTTCAACCCAATGATCATCTCACATAAAATGCAGCCCAGAAAATCTTTGTTTGTGCTATATCTTTCTGTAAGCATAGATTAGCTAATGGACATCTACTTTTTTCCTATTCACAAAGCAAATCATGTGCTTAGGAATATATTTGTACTTTGAATGATATTTATAAAGCTCTGTGTATACATACACACAAACATATTATTCCTGATGCCAAACACAGCTAAATGTGCTCTGGAAGACCACAGAAGGACAGGAGTCCTCACCAGCTGCAGCTAATGTAAGGTATATAGAGTCTTCAGACTACAGCATAAATCAGTCTCCGACAGAGGGAAGGAATTTTTTTTTTTTTTTTTTTTTTTTTTTGTTTGCTTAAAGGTTCAAAGTAAGTACCCAATAGTCTGCTTACTTTTGAATTTCCACTTTTCATATCAAGCTTCCCTTGGGAACTCTTTAATAAAAATGTCTTTTTATTTCAGTGATATTACAGCTAAGATTTTACAGAGATCTGCCTTTACTCAAGTTTTGGTATTTATACCTCAGTAAAAATACCAACAGCTGATTATATAAGCAGAAAAGGGGTTGGTGTAGTTTTTTGTTTCCCAGTCCCCAACTTTTGTTTCAATTAAATTACTATTTGAAGGAAATTATTGTTGTTCCTTGCTAGTCCCTGTTAAACCAAAAAAGCACTACACTTGTGGTACAGAATAAGTCCCTGATTTGCCAAAATTGAGCCTACACCTCTTAAGGATAAGGCTAAACATTTCTTGAGGTCATCAGGGAATAGTAATGTTGTGCTTTTCTCCTTTCTCCTTCCCCCACCTTCACTTTCTAAGTTTCTGTTCTGTTGGTCATTAATGTTTGTATGGCTTTTGTAAAAGATACTAAGATGCTTTAGGATACAGCAAGATCAGAGCTTTCAAAAACATCCTTTCTACTAGACATTTATTACACATCTTATTACATTTTTATAAAGGTATGACAGCTTTCTCATAGGGCTGATCCAACAATGCTGGAGGGAATCTGTACTTTCTTTATAAGTCAGCAAAAAGACTCATACCTAGACTGTTTATTCTGGAAACCACAAACAATTATGAAAGCCTGTTTCTTACACAATTTGAATAATATAATATAGGAAGGCAGACTGACAAATTAAAACCACACCATGTGTTTATAAATACTGGGAAAATTAAGAAACTGCATGTACGTTCCCCCGCTTGTGTCACATCTCTTTTGCTTTGTTGTAAAGAATTTCACATGACAGTATGAAGGACAATGAGCATAAAAATCTTTCAAGTTATTATTAAGAAAACAAAGGAAGCATCATTGACAAAAATACACATTGTCATAGTTACTCACTGCATTTTACAAAAGCAACAGGGGATATAAAATCTGTACATTGTAACCAGTTTCTCAAGATTTTATTTTTATAAACTTCTGAAAATGAAAAGAGAAGTATTTGATGGCAATGCAAGCTTACAATACCCATTTCTGTCCATCTGTATATGTTCCATTTAGAGTTCAGTTCCACTGAATGAGAAAACCTGCCAAATATTCTCTTAGACTTTTTTTTATAATAGATGAGTAGGATTAAATTTGTTCTGAAAGTTTGATGCTGTTTGTTTGATACAAATCGGAACTTGTAAATGTTTCAACTAATAAGCATTGTGTCTTTTAATATATGAGTGAGAGAAAAATGTAAATTTTGTCTTCATATACTTATCAGGATCAAAAGACTTCAAGTTCTGAGAGAATGAATTTTGTACTTGTTATGATATTCTTCCTTAAAATACCTCTTAAAACATTTTAAACTAGGAAAACTTCACTAACATTTGTGTCTTCTGTTACCAGAGTCCCAGACTTGTGATTACATAGTACTTACCCTACTGATACTTTTATACAATTTGCTTGAAAAACAGTACAGTGAGTAGCTAAAGTGAATCTACTTTGACGTATCTACTGAAAAACAAGATTAAGTAGAATTTGGTTATTGGCAGCCTGTAAATATTAGCCTACTCTAAGGATTCACCTTCAGGAATTATTGTTTTGAAAAAGTTTAAAATGGACAGATTTTTAAAGACAGCACATGCTTTCCTTTTCATGTGCACACACATACTCTCAAGTACATTTAGATGAAAGCTGAAACTGAAAGTAGCCTAAAGGCATTGCTGTAATTACTAAGCCATTTAAAATATATCAGTATCATGTCTAACATAACAAAAGCAGAGTCATATCTGGAGCACAATTAAGAACAAGAGACTATGCAAAAGGTTGTCAGATTCTGTTAGCCAAAATTAGAGCTAAAGTAAAACCATTGACTGTGTGATTACCTCCACAGCTTATTACCAGAAAATCATCTGTCCAAAGAGATTCCTTGATAGTTCTTCCTGATTCTATTGCTTTATCATTTCATTTATTTTGTTTTACTTAACTACTGTTGGTGTTGTTTGTTTACTTTTGTTGTTGAATTTATAGATAAATTTACTCAAATACAGGTGAATTTGCTCAAATACATAATATGATCTCCTCTATTAAATAATATAATGAATATAAAAGAAGCAACAACAACGAAGTTATCATCTGCATCACAGAATAACAGGAATGGACCTAATCATTTGTATGAGAACTAATAAAAATTTTCTACAAGAATGCAGTAAGCTTTTTTTAGTCTTTCACTATGTAAATAAGAATACTAATTATAAAAGACACAATTAAAATGAATAACAAGTGAATGGATCAAAGTTTTGCCAGGTTAGGTCCTTTGGAGAATGAATGTGATGGTTTCATGATTATTGGTTCTCGGTATTCCACATCATAAAATCATGTAGTGCACTGGGAGTTTAACTGTTAATGCTCAAGTTCTGGGTACCTGTCCAAAAGAGAAGAACTACATTCCCCAGGGGGCTTTGCAGTCAGGGAGGAGATATAGCTCCTGGCAAGGTCATCTGATCTGCTTTTTTTTGTTTGCTCTTTTTCATCTCCCTGCTGCTCAACTGGACTGTGCATCTCACCTCAGCATCATGGTGAGGCCTATCCACCTTTCGGATATTCTCTTTCTCATTATATTTCATTTATTAGTTTCAATTCTGATTATATTGTATTATGGTGTGTTATCTTGCATTCCAATACTATATTTAGTAAATTAGTTTCTTTCTCAGATCATTGCCGCTATTTTTAATTATTTTGGGGTCCCCTGTTCCCCTTTTCTGGAGGCATGGATTTTTGCAAAATCCTTCCGCCCGCTAGTCACAGAACTGGGCCAAACTAGCCCATAAACCGTTGACACTGAATTAATTTCCAAGCATATAGATCCTTTCAGGGATGTGGGAACTATACTACTACGGTTAGTGACAGGTAGCAAGAGCCTAAGACAACTTCATACAAGGCCTTTTCCACAAGGTAAAGCCTGGAGTGGCTGAAACAGCAAAAATGTTACTGAAGAATGCAGATTTTCTGCAAAGAGGAGGAGGAATTGATACACAAAGTAGAGCATCATTCTGCCAAAAGCCAGAAGTGACAAAGCAGATATATCACATAGTTATGTAACAGCACACACTATTTGATTTTGCAGTCCAGTCCTCCATATCCTATATATCTGACTGTAGCCAGGTAGCTATTTCCAGGCTCTGGTTACTTAACAGTGTGTGTGGCAATGCTGTTGTGCCTGTTTTTAGTTAAGTCTATTTTGGTCTTCTGAGATTGAAACGTCCCAAACCAATGAATATTTTAAGTCCTTATCTTGGTATTATGGCTTAGAGCATTCTGTATGTATATATATAGATAGATACATACATACATAGATTCCTTTTTAATGTGGAAAACAGTCTTGTAGCTAAATAAAGCTGCCTTTAAAACAAGCCTCTAAAGAGCCCTGAAAGGTATCAACATAGAACTAAAGCATTTTTCTTCCACTCAACTATTGCACAAGGGACATATTTAGTTCAAAACGTTCAACGGCTCCAAAGAGAAAAGGCATCTGGGTTCAATTCATATAAGCCTAGGGCAATGGAAAATAAACCTAAAACTACATTGAAGCAGGAGACAGCGTTTGCTTTTAAGACAACAAAGAAAAATCATTATATGCAGACTTAGAAAAAAGATACAACAACTTAAAGAGTTTGAAATAATTAAGGAATACTGAAGGCAGGGAAAAGGAATAAAAGGAAAGACTATGGTAGGTTGTGTTTGTGAATGTAGTGTGGCTGTTTCTAATCCACCGTGTTCCATTTTTTAGGGAAAAAATATCTATAATACATATTTACGATAGTAAAGACTAGCTTTATGAAAATGCCTGTATATTTTTTAAAAAAAGTTTTAATTACATTATATTATCCAGCCATAATGATCAGATATTTCTGGAGTATCTTAGATCTTCACACAAACATCTTTTACTCTATTACCTTCTTTCTACTGCTCAATTCCTTGAAAATACCTTCATATTTCCAGCTGTTCAATGACATGCTCAAAAAATGTATCTGTGACTGAAATGATCAATATTTTTGTGGTATCAATATATAAAAACTCTTTCATTGTCTTAATTCCTGTAAGTTCAGCTTTCTTTTTCACTTATGATATACTCCAACTTTTTTTTTTTTTTTTTTTTTTAATGTAGATATAGCCTTTACGTTAAGTAGGCAGTATCCTGTGGCATGTTATTGATTGGTTAATATCACTTCATAAATTGGACTTATTCTCTGTTTGTGTGTCCATCTAGCAGCATAGCTGAAGTCATACTCCTAATTGACGTGGTTACACCCATGAATGAAGCCAGTCATGAGGGAAGATTTACTCAGAGAGAAGTGTGGTGTTTCAGGCACACATATAAGGATCAACAGCAACAACTGATTAGTTACTTTTCTCATCTAATTTTGCTTTAGGTTTACTTGTGGAAGATAGTCGTATGTGTGTACTCCCACTTGTAAGTTCCTCTGTATTCTGGCCCAGCATTAACAGTCATTCACACCCCAGCCCTGGACCAACCTTCAGCACTGACTCTGAGTCCTGCTAAATATTGGTAACCCACTGATCATGGTCTAATCCTGCAGTCTCCTAGAGGGTCACTCTGTCTAAGACACATAGCACAGTCACAAAGGTGGTCATGGATATTAGTTGAAGATAGGGCAGAATGAAGTGCTCAGATGCAAGGCTTAGACAGGCATGTATGCTGACATGCATGTAGCTACTTTATACTTGGACCCTTTCTGTCCTTTCCCTCCCTGCTTGTTCATCCCTGATCTACTTTGATCGTTCAGTTTCTCCACTCTTTTTCCTTCCCAAATTAACAATTTGTTTTGTTTTGTTTTGTTTTGTTTTCCCCTTTCAATTTATGTTGCGAACAGCATTACTGTTTCCTGGAATGCCTCAGCCTTATGTTGTATCACTGAGGGGGCCACCAACCTATTCCTGACCTTATGAGATTCTCAGCCCCAAAAGACCCACAGTGCTCTCCCCAAAAACTCAGCCATATTTTGCATGCTTCCCAAACCATCTGTGATCCAGCAATGTCTTCCAACAGAATTTCTAACTTCTGTCAGCTTCTCATATCATTGTTTGTCTTGTCCAGTCTTTTTCACGTCGTACCCAGAAGTTTATCATCATCTGTTCAGTTAGGACAGTTTAAGCATCTGCCTGCAATCTTAACAGCAATAATGTTAAAATACTTTGGATAAAATCCTACTTGCTTACCTTTGTAAAATAGATTAATAACTTACATTACACCTCTCAGCTCAGCAAATTACAGACTAGAGTTGAACTTCAAAAGAGTAGAAACTGAATTCTCCTGTTGAAAAGGAGAGAACCTTTACTGAAAGGCTATTTTGGATGCAAGGTAAAGAAAAAATAATTTGTTTTTCCTTTCCGGGAGTTTTTTATGCTATCTAGGAAATTATTCCAGGTCTCCTTATTCAGACAGGGAAAAAGGAAAAAATGATTCTCTAACATGAGGGTTGAGAAATCTTAGTCTTCATTTAGAAATTACTTTAAAAATCCATCAGTAAAGTAGAAAATTAGGAGGCAAAAAATAGACAATTCCTTCCTCCTTCCCCTAGCCTGATGGTATTAAATGTGAAAACCAAAAATTGTCTTTCCCAGATAGTTTATTACTAGAATTTTGTCCCTCTCATATAGTGTCTGCCACTCAAAAATCTTGAAGTGTTTATTGCAAGATGAAGATATTTTTACTGCACAATGAAGCATTTTCAGAAAAGTAGACAGATATCTTCAATACACTGATTCTAAATTTTAAGTATGAGTTAGCTACCAAAGCATTTCTTTGGAAACTATAGGTTAGAAGATTTGAAGACCCTTAAGCATGAGAAGCAAGACTTGCAAGACAAATATTTCACCCATTAGACAATAATAAAAAGGGATACTGAACACATTTGTGTATTAAACAGACCAACCACAGTATATTTCAGTGGGACCCAATTCTGTGGGAAAGAATCAAGAATGCTTTGAACAATTTTTGCAACAATTAATTTTTTTGGACAGGATAAAAAGACTGCAGAGTTCACTCAAGTTTTGAGGCATATCCAGCCCATCATCTGTGGGCTCCATTTGATCTGGGACAGCAAGCAATTAGATTCATCCCTTGCCCCACACCACCATGGTGACTGATCTTTCCCCACAAATGGCCCAGCCCAGCCCCAAGAGTACAACTGTCACTTAAGAACAACAAAAGCATCAGCACAAGACAGTTCCTCTTCACTCAATGCAGCCCAGGCAAGCCTAAAGGTTGGACATCCATGTTGTAAACAAATATGTTAATGGCAATGCATTCAGCTCTATCAAGACTTAAAATAGCACTTCTGTAAATGCTTTAAAATTTACTTAAAATTAACAGAACTTGTGAGGATGGACAGAAGCTAAATCAGACATTCGGGTTAATGTTACGCATAGTTACTTCCACCTAAATTATGGATGTCCTACCTCTTGTTTTGCCTGGCCCACATTGGATGAAGAAGAGGTATGACTGTGAAGTGAGACCTATTTTTCACCAGTAAGATAGGTAAAAATTTGTTCTCTGAATGAGTGCTCAGGTGCAAGAATGGGCATTCCAGGAAGGTGATTGAGTCACCACCCCTGAAGGTGTTCAAGAAACTTTTAGATGTTGTTCTAAGTGACATATTTTAGTGGGGAAATGTTTTGCTCCAATCTATAGGAGGGAGATGAGGTTCTTTTAATATCTGTTTACCCGGTGTGAGATTAAGAAACAACGGTTCATATGTTTGTCCAACCAGTTTATTACAAATCCTAATCATGGAGACGGGGAAAGGAAGGAGGGAGATAGAAAAGATATGAAAGAAGCAAGAATTGCGTAAAGTGGGGATAGTCACCACCAGGATCCAGCAGTGGTCCCATTGCATGACATTTCAAAGGTCCAAGGCAGAAACAGTGGGTGGGGCAGCAAAGTGGCCAGCAAGCAGGTAGCAGGAGGCAATCGTGGAGCCAATGCGTGAGGAAGCAGCAGCGCTCAGGTAGCAGGCCCAGGAGAGTTCGTCAGCATGCAGGAATTCTGTAGTGTAAGGAATCTGATGTCAGACACCTGTCCTCATGGTTTTCAATTCCTCTTTTATCCTACTTGTTCTCCTGCCTACATGACATCCCTTGGTGCTTGAGCAAGAGTCATGTGAGTATCCCCTGAGATGGCCATCTTCCTGAGATAAGTCCACACAAAAGACCGCTTCACAGCTATTAAGCTGCAACTTATGTCTCTCTCATTGCCCCTGGCTTTGTCCATCTGTGTCCCCCAGACAAAGGATTTCACAGCCCTTGCCCAGGACTTGACACAGTGCCAATCACACATTGATGTTTGGTTGTTGCTGAATGATGGGTGCTTGCCCAGGGCCAGGCTGGGCTGCTCAGTGGGGAACAGTTGCTGCCATGGTGGTGCAGGATAAAAGATTTAGCCAGGCTGCCTGCAGTCTGCAGGCCACACATTGGACACTTCTGACATAAGTCTTACTTGAGACCTCTAAAACCTTTTCTGGAGCTTCTCATAAGGTTTAATATAAATGATTAACTCTTTCTTATGAGGAAGTTTTCCACTTTGATACAAACCACTGAATTTACCAAGAGATAAATTTGAGACATAAATCTCAAATAGAATTTTTTCTAATTGTTTTGCAAATTTATTTCAATTGTTGATTTGCGGAAACAGTAATGGCGAGGCTTAAAACTGACACTGTATAAAATAAACTGTTCTTTGCCTGGAAAAATAGAGTTATTAGGGACATAAAAGGTAAGGATCAATTATGTTTTGATAAGTTATTAATTTGGATTTCAAATACTAGAACAAGAGCAATATATGGTAATTTTCCCCTACTTTTTAAATGATCTAGAAATTACAATCTCATTAATCCTGTAATAATAAAAATTGAAATGAAATAAAACTATGACACAAATAATGGCTCCAGGAATATACATTAAAGGTTGTATTCTAAAATGCTATATTAGAAAATGTTAAAAGGCTTTTTTTTTTTTTTTTTTTTCCCTCATTCTCTAAAGGAAAGGAAAGAATAGCTAAGATATAAATGTTATCAACTGGAAGAAAAAATAATTTCCTTAAATATTACCCCATCAATTTTACGGTTTATCCTTTATGACTGTTTTGTTTTGCTTTTGTTGTTTTTAGCATTTCTTTTTCCCTTCTCATTCAAATTTAGTAAAGAAGTATTCACTGAAGATGCTGTTTGATAGTACATGTATAAATATTGAAGTAAATTTACTGCCATTGCTTCCACTTGATCACATTTCCTTTTGATTTTAACCTTTTTTTGTTGTATTGTGAATTGTGTATTGTGCATTGTGTATTGTGAATTAAAATTAAATTTAAAAATCCAACTAAAAGAGTTTTCTGAACAAATGCATGAACTACTAAGGTCGACAAAAGAATGGAGGTTATGCAATAGGACAGCATAGTAGGCAGTATAAGCTTGCATTGCCAAAAAATATGAAGGCTACTCCAGAAGTAATGCCTCTCATTTTATAATATTGATCCATGAAGTCAAAAGAGGATGTCGGTAGTATGGCAGAAGAGGCTGAACTTTTCTTCCCATATTTCATAAAATGTTACTGTGTAACAGATGGCAGCAGAGGGGCAGTTTGACAAAATGAAGGCTGACAGGGAAGTGCATATGAAGCAAAGTGTGTAATTGAATGTAGAAAAAAATTCAGCCATAGACATTCATTGACACATAGTGAATGTTTATGGAGACCAAACAGTGCATGTTAGCACAGTGAAACAATAGGTTGTGTATTTCAGCAATAGCAACAGCAACATCAAGAACAAAACATGTTCCAGGAGTCCAGGCATAGCTGTCACATCACAAAGTGACCATTTCATCCATGCAAATTGGCAGGCTGCAGACAGGGAATTGTGTATAGAGCTGAGTGTCAGCTTCAATGCACTGGAAACAATGATTCCAACACTGGAATATCACAAAGATTCCTTTCAGGTGGGTCCCACAAATGCTCACACAGGACAAGAAAGAACATCATATGCAAGTTTGTCGAGACACGTTGGCTGAAGGAAGCCATCTCCTGGATCACATCATTATCGATGATGGGATGTTCTGTCACCACTATGAGCCATAGACAAAATGTCAGTCCATAGCACATATCAATTCCTCATTGAAAAAAAAGTTCAAGACACAGCCCTCACCAAGTAAAGTGATGTGCACTGTTTTCGGAAAGGAGTGATCCTTCTAGATTTCCTGAAACCCAGACAAACCTCTACATCACAACACTGACTAAGTTGAAGACTCAAACTTCAAGAGTGAGTCCAGAGAACTAGGACTAGGACTAGCACTAGGTCCCATGCCAGTTTGAAGATTGTGGAGCACATTGCCAGTCTTGGTTGGACTAGTCTACCACACCAACCTGAGTGGTAGGATTTGGCACACTCAGATTTCCATCTGTTCAGGCCAATGAAAGATGGACTGAATGGGCATTTTCTGAACATCATTGCCATCTTAGCATCTGTAAAGCTGTGGGTCATATCCACTGGTGCAGAGTTTCATAAGTGCAGCATGCAGGCTATTGTTAATCACTGGTAAAAATGCATAGTTAGTGATGATGACCATGTTGAAAAATAGTGCTTTGTAGCTGAGAATTTGTTCTATCAATTGTTATTGTTCTCTTTGTATTGCTGCAGTTTTCATGGAAATAAATAATATGCATTACTTTCAGAGCAACATACATACTTCATAAAATTAGTGCACACTGTGAGTTATTCTCTTTGGTTTCCTTTATAGTGGATAGATAGTACTAAATTTAATCTAAAATCTCATAACAAACTTTCAGGAATCAGAACATCTTTCAGCCCTTCTTTAGAAGTATGTTGCCAATTTTTTTCTTCTGGACCTTTAGAATATAGGGACAGGATTATTATTATTTATTATACTACTACTATTTGTAGTAATATCCATTCAGTTCATATTTTATATATGTACATATGTCCAGTTAGATTTTGAGTATCTCCACGGATGAAGACTCCACAACAGCAAAACTATTCTGTTAAGTTTAAATGAAATTGTATTTCAGTGTTTGCCCTTTGTTTCTTCTCCTATCACAGGATGTCTCTGAGAATAGCCTATCTACATCTTTTTCACCCTCTCTTATCATATATCATAAATACTGACAAAGTCTCCAACATTCTCATCTCCAGTTCCTCACAGTGGATAGGGCTTCCCATATGCTAAGCAGATTGGATAAACTCATCTGAATAATAGTTGCTAAATTCTGTTTAAGTGGCAGTGTACAGCTCACTTAGATTCATCCACGTGGCACGTATAAGGAATGGACATGACATTAGAAATCTTCAGCAATTTCTATAAAAGTATAAAATTTCTAAGCTGAACTTAGTGAGGTTAACTTGTATGAAAGCTATCTCAAACCTACTAGGATTTTGACTTGTAAGAAAGACTGAGATTTAATTTTGGACAGATGTGAAATAATTCAGAGTAAATATATGCACTTCTGAGCAAGTAATGAGGAATGCTCTATTCACACAATAATAATCTGAAGAAGAACAAATGGCAAAATAGGAAGACTGCTGAGAAACCCCAACAGAAATCTGAAAGTAGTGACCAAGTTTCTCTAAAGAAAAGGACATTTGATGTGGTCTAAAGTTAGAGTGCTTTTTAATCTTCAAAAGCAACTAATCCAAATAAAGTAAATGTTGCAGAGAAACATCTGTGTGCCTGATTTCTGAGACCAGTTTGAGAATGTAACAACTTGCCAAGATTAATTTTAGAGGCCAATAACATCAAGGCCTAGGACAAATGAGAAACTTCCACCAGATTTTATTTGACACTGATAGGGAAATAAATAGAAAATCTTTGACTCAAAGAAAGTGAATATTTTTTTGAGAACTTCATAGGAAATAATGCTTTTAAAGTATGCTCCAGAACTGAATTAAAAATTGTATTTTGTATTTAATTTCAAATTTCCTCTTTCAAAAGGAACAGGACTAGAAATTACATATTAAACCTACCTAAAACACTGAGACTCATAAAGTGTAGTTTTTATATGATACTTCCAAGACGTAGCTTTTTTTAAGCGTGACCTTTGTGACTTCTAAAAATAATAATAGTTATTCTTCAATTCTCTACATTGACATTTCTGCCTTAGCAGTTTCTCCTTATTTAGATTATTGGCATGTCTTTTTTTTTTTTTTTTGTACAAAGTTAAATAAAATAGAGAAAATAATAAATTTCTACAAATATTTGCTGAGTTTCAATTAGCTTATCTTTGTTCACCTTTTGTGAATAATTCATTTACTTTGTTTAGAGGAAGAACTACCCCCAGTACACACATTTCTCAGTATTTGAACTAGACATGCTTGTGTGCTTACTCATAATGATCTCACTCCATATGGCTTATAGCGGCATCACCAGATAAACTAAAGTTAGTTGAAACACAACTTCAGTTCAAACATATACATATATTTGAGTTCTGAAATACTTTTTTAACTGTGAGATTACTGTTGATTCTATCTATGAAGGTATTTAGTTGAAGTTGCAACTTGTCAGATGTATTTTAAACAGCTACATGACATTCCTTTGATATTTTTCTTAAGAATAGTGTATCAGGCTAGATTGTTTTTCATCCAGTCAAGGAAATTATAGATATGTACATGTCATCAAGTCAGTGAAATGGGGTGGTTTAGTCACAAGCTTAAATATTCAGTAGATGGAAGCTTTAAGAGCATCTTAAAAGATAAGTATCATATGTAACGCAATTGGACTTTGAAATAGTACATAAAGCTTAAAATGATAAGCTAAGTGCTATTTTACTCTTTGGTTATTTCTCTTATATCTATTCTGTAGACTGACTCTGTTTTTAGGTAAAATTTGGTGTCATTAGTCAGCTTTGGACAAAATGAATGGAAAAAAAAAAATAGTTGGATTAAAAAATGCAAGACTTCTTCCATAAGTCTGTGCTTAACAATCACCAAAAAAAAAAAAAAAATCCATTTTTTAAAAAGTTATTTTTAAATACAGAATCATTTGTATAGCTATTATATCCCATCAGCCTATCTATCCTTTAGAAGATAAAATAGGACTCTAAAGCCTGTTGAGCTTCAGATGGATGCACAGAATTCCTGGGCCTTTTAGCTGTAAAGGTGCATAAGATTCTCTTGCATTTAACAAGATTCTAGTTATTACTTCCAATTCATTCTCTGCATAAGGAAATCCAGTTGAAGATGAAGTGTTTTATGCATAGGGACTTCTGCAATCAATTGATAAATATGTCTAAAAATATAAAAAGTACCTTAGAATAATAATCGGAAGAGAGCTGGTTTCTACCCAAAAAGAGAACTGTGTACTTTAAAGTAATCACTGAATTAACAGTGTACGTGTTCGAATTAAAACTACTAAATCTGGGGAAAAATATCACGTACCTCTTAGGCACCTCAAAAAACATATTAATGCATAAGGACATACTTAATATTACTATTACCCTAATGACAGAGTCTGACTTGCAGTACAACAGAACTGAATAGTTGATGAGCTGTTTTATCATCAAGAATTTCCATCACTGCTTTTCTTTACAGTACCTTCTCAGTTGTTTGGAGATTTGTTCACAATGGCAATGATCCTGAACCATGTATACATATGGCACTGTGCTCTGATATTTCTGACAATATTGTATTGTACCTGTATTCTGAATGGACAGAAGGTGGTATGTATAATATGAGCCACTGATAAAGTTTAGATTTTTAAATGGAATTTTAAAGCAGTGTCTGTGATCTTGCATATTTGTACATGTGTATATATTTATTTAAATTGTTTAACCTATGTTCATATTACTGAAGTTACATGTCTGAACCAGTTGAATCTTGTACAGGAGTCATTTCTCTCCATATGTTTGCACATGTATGAATTCGCAGTTGGCATTCAATAATTATAATGAGCTGTCAGGAACTGTTTAGACAGGAAGGATATGAATTATTTTTCCCCTTAAAATCTTCTCATTACAGGATGTTGATGAAGAAAGGAAATATAACTGCTTTCTTGACTTTCCAATTGATTTGCTGTTGAGTACACTGAGAAACAGCTGAAGGCTTAGTACTGAAGGTAACTGCTGTGACAGCAAAATGAATTTGAGAAAGTGAGGCTTACTAGTATTTTAGAAGGCTGCAGAGAGAGATTTAGACATCAGAGAGAGATTTGTCCAAGTCTAGAGCTGTTTTCCAGTACACTATAAACAAGAAGATGTTTGAAAAAGTTAGCAGAGTTTGCAAGATGTGAGGGTGAAACTAGTGAGCTGGGAGCAATTAACATGGATTCAAGTAACTGTACCCATTGGTGGAAGTCTCTCTCTTCTTTAGACTTCAATTCTTTCTACTCTATTCTTTCTTTCTGGGGATGCTATGACCCAACTACTACCTGCTCTCTCCTATTCTGACTCCTCATTTAACAGATTGCCACCCATATCACAGACAAACCTTCTCCTCATGTTTCCTATCTCCTTTTCCCATGAGCTTATTTTTCCTGTCTCATTTTCCTGTACTTCCCAATGAGCCATGTAGCAGACCCATCTTACTCTGTCCTCAACAGTGGCCATGCAGTGGTGATGGGGAAGAACATCATCCCACTGAAGTAGAGCCTAGGAGGCTAGACTGGGAGAAAGCGCTATGGAGCTTTCTCTGTCTCCCACTAAAATCTGGATAGAGAAAGATGTAATAAGCCATACCATATGTCCTCAATTCTCTCTCATTAAAATGAAACAAAACAAAACAAACAAACAAAAAAACACCCAAAAACAAACAAACAAAAAACCCTCTAAACAGTGGTTCTATTGCTTAGACATGACATGTTAGTCAAACTGATTGTCTATATCTTATAGGGCACTGGGTGGCTATAGTTTGGGTTGGAATAGACCTTTAAGACCATCTAGTTCCAACCCCTCTGCTATTTACAGGGACACCTCCCTCGACCAGGTTGCTCAGAGCCCCATACAGCCTGGACTTGAATGCTTCCAGGGAGAGGGCATTCACAACCTCACTGGGCAATCTGTTCCATATCTCACCACTCTCGAAGAAAATAATTTCTTCCTAATATCCAGGGATGGGGCATCCACTACCTCCTTGGGCAACCTGTTCCAGTGTATCATTGCTCTTTGTGTGGAAAAACTTCCTCCTAATTTCTAACTTAAATCTCCCCTGTCTCAGTTTAAAACCATTCCCCCTTGTCCTATCACTATTCACCCTCATAAACAGCCATTCCCTCTCCTGTTTATATGCTCCCTTCAAGTCCTGGAAGGCTACAATGAGGTCTCCCTGGAGCCTTTTCTTCTCCAAGCTAAATAATCCCAGTTCCCTCAACCTTTCGTCACAGGAGAGGTGCTCCAGTCCTCTCATCACCTTAGTGGCCCTCCTCTAGAACTGCTCCAAGAGCTCCACATCCTTCCTGTACGGGGGGACCCAGGGGGATCCAGGCCTGGATGCAGTACTCCAGATGGGGCCCCCAAGTTGAGGAAGAAAATCACCTCCCTCTCCCTGCTGGCCACCCCTTTTTTAATGCAGCCCAGAACACAGTTGGCCTTCCAGGCTGCAAGCACACACTGCTGGCTCATGTCCAGCTTCTCATCTACCGGGACCCCCAAGTCCTTCTCCTCAGGGCTGCTCTCAAGGAGATCTTCCCTCCATTTGTATAAATATCTGGTATTGTCCTGATTCAAGTACAGCACCTTGCACTTGGCCTTATTGAACCTCATTGGGTTTTCATGGGCTCAGTTCTACAGCCTGTCCAGGTCCCTCTGGATGGCTTCTCTTCCTTCCAATGTATTGACTGCTCCACTCAGCTTGGTGTTATCGGCAAACTTGCTGAGAGTGCACTTGATGCCATAATCTATATCTTTGATGAAGGTCAAGGGAGTTGATCCTGTCCCTCTACTCTATGCTGCTAAGGCCTCACTTATAGTACTGCATCCAGATCTGGAGCCCTCAGTATAAGAAAGACATAGACCTGTTGCAGCACATCCAGAGGAGGACCACAAAAATGACCCAGGGAATGGAACATCTCTCAAGTGAGTACAGACTGAGAGAGCCAAGAAGACCTGATACCAGTTTTTCAGTATCTGAAAGGAAACTGTAATAAAAAAGTGGATAGATTCTTTACTAAACTCTGTTTTGATAGGACAAGGGGAAATAGTTTCAAACTAAAAGAGAGGAGATTTAGACTGGATATAATGAAAAAATTAGCCAGGTACTGGAACAGGTTGATCAGAATGGTAGTGGAAGCCCATCTCTGAAGACATTCAAGGTCATGCTGGACCAGGTTCTGAGCAACCTCATCAAGCTGTAGATGTTCCTGTTCATTGCAGAGGTGTTGGACTAGATGACCTTTCCAGGTACCTTCCAACTCAAACAATTCTATGATTCTATAGAACAGAAAGAGCTCTTAGCAGGAAGAGCAACTTGCCTGTAAAGATTAATATATTTCCCTAGATGAGAGAAAGTGGTATTCTCTGCAAATCTATCTTTTTCCTTGAACAGGAACCAATAATTGTAGTCTTAAAAGCTTTGTGCAGGGATCATAACCATGTATCACAAGCTCCATACAACAATAATTTAATGAGAATGCTTAAGCCTACATGGAAGCCTGTGTGTCTGGACTAGAATGAGTTTGACTACTTCATCATTATTTTTATAACTGTCTACACATCCAGTGAATAACACTGTCTACAAATAAAATATTAGTATAAATATATAGCATTCTGGCCTCCAATTCTTACGCTTTTTCTGCATTGTGAGACAAAATGCAATCTCACTGAGCAGATGGAAATTTTCACAGTAGGCAATAACAGTAGGATAATACTAAATCAGCATCCTGATCAAGAGAGAGCCCTGAGACATCTCATGTTTTCCTGAGAAGGGGAATATATATGTGGAACTCATTTTCTCACTGATTCACTCAGACAAATTTAGTGTAAACTCACTTTGGCTGAAAATTTGGAACCCAGTCAGGGACTCTATCCTGTCAGTAAAGGCATTGATTGCCTGAGGCTATTTTTCTTCTATGTTTAAACTATTATAATAATCTACTACAAAATTATAAATTTGGTGAGCTTTTGATTTTGATTCTTTATTTCTTCTTAATTATATTTTCCTTTTGCACATTGTTGTTTTTAAAGAACAAATTTTTAAAAAGCATAAAGATAAGGAGGAATCTTTACATTACAGTTTTTTGTTGTTTTGGTTTGGGTTTTTTACTTAAAAATAAATTGGCTGAATGGTCACACTCAAAAAACTGTGGTTGATGCTTCAGTGTCCAGGTGGAAACCAGTGAGTGATGTTCTTCAGGAGTCAGTGGTGGGAGCAGCACCATTTAACAACTTTCTTGGTTACATGTACAGTGGGACTGAGTGCACCCTCAGCAAGTGTGCAGATACCAAGCTGTGTTGCCCTCGCCCTGAAGGAAAGAGATGTCATCTAAAGGGATCTTGACAAACTGGAGAGGTGGGCCTATGTGAAACTTATGAGGTTCATGAAAGCCAAGAGCAAAGCCATGTACATGGCTTGGAGCAATCCAAAGCAAAGGTACAAGCTGTCTGAGGAACAAATTGAGAACAACCTTGAGAAAAAGGACTTGGAGGTGTTAGTTGATTAAAAATTCAGTATGAGATAGCATTGTGCAAGGTCAAAGGTGGTGATTCTATCTCTCTACTCTGCTCTCATGAGACCTCATCTGGTGTACGGCACCCATCTCTGATGCCCCCAGCATACGAAGTGTGTGGTCGTACTATATCAAGTGCAGAGGTAGGCCAGAGGTAGGCCATGATGGTGACTGGAGAGCTGGAGCAGCACTCACTGGGGATAGGTTGAGAAAACTGGGGTGACAGCCTAGAGAAGGGAAGGCTCTCAGGAAAATTTATAGAGGCCTTCCAGTATCTGAAATGGACTTACAGGAAGAATAGGGAGGCACTTTTTATGAAGAAGTATAGCAATAAGACAAGGATTAATTACTTTAAATTGAAAGAGGAGAGATTTAGGTAAGACATTAGGAAGCAATTATTTACCATGAGGGTGCTGAGGCACAGGAATGATTTATCCAGAAAAGTTGTGGATGCCTATCCCTGAGTGTGCTCAAGGCCAGGTTGGATGGGGCTTTGGGAAATGTAGTCTAGTTGAAGGTACTCCTGCCCCAAGGGTGGAGTTAAATGATTTTAAAGGACCACTCTAACCTAAAACATTCTATGATTCTGTGATTCTAAAACACCTGGGGTAATCTTCATAATAATAATAATAATAATAATAATAATAATAATAATAATAGTAATAGTAATAATTTAATTAATTATTTTGCAAAATTACATTTCCATTTGTTTGGGACTAGTTTCTTACTGTGCTTTGTCCCATGGGATTTATTTATTTATTTATTTGTACGACTCTTCCTCCTTCTCATGTCAAATATCTAAAAGATCCTGCTCAGATACTACTGGACTACAATAGCGTGCCAGGCTAATTCTCCATATACACTCCCAATATTTTTCAGCTTCGGACTTTACAGTATTAGTCAGGAGTTTCCTTTTTTAAGTTTTCCTGCATTCTCAGAGTGCAGATATAGAGAAGTAGAATTTCCAACAGTGTAGTGAAATTTCCCTAGGTCTTCTTATAGCAAATTAATGGTTTATTTTAAAATCCTTGGAAAAAAAATAAAATCTTTCCAACATCATAAATGTTTTAACATTAGATAAGCAAAAGCTATACTTAGGCATGCAAAATTTTGGTAATTTTGGCTTTGTTTTCAACCCTCAAAATACTAACATAGTCCCCAAAAAGCTAAAATTGATAAGGATCACATGTTGCCAGTTATATTTATCATATTAAAATTAAAGAGCAGAACAGTTTTGAAGTGGTAACAATACATGAAACAAGGAACTTAAAAAAAATGCCTATACTAATTGCAAGTAATAATGACAAAAGTAATAACTTTATGAATAGATTATTAAAAGACTAAGCAGCTAACGAAATTGCCTCATGGATCCTTTGGTAGGATAACTTTCCAGTTTATTGGGGACATGAATTTTTTTTGTACTTAGCCTTAGGTTTACTGCTCACTGGGCATAAACAGGAGGCACTGCAAGGTGACCTTTTCAGTCTCTTGCAGTTTACATCATTCTTGAGCAATTTAGTGAAGTATTATCATTAGTTCTGGCCTCAGGAGAGACAACACAGTTTTATTTCTCCTTCCAGGTGAAGTTGTGAGCCTCGTTATGCCAGATATCAGGATGATAGGATGAATGCAATTACAACCTAAAGTATGAGATTCCATTTCCCACTGATGGAACACACCTTATATTCCTGATAAGGCATCAAAACTCTTGAAATTAATCTGTATACATTGGAGAGGCTGTCATACTTTCTCCTGAATAAGATCATGCTAAATTAACTTGACATTGATTAGCTTTCTAGAAATATCTGCAAGATTCCAAGAAGCAGAATGGAAAATCATCAAACACCCATATAAGGGGCTAACAGGCGTTCCAATATTATTTGAAAAAATCTGTCTGTGAAAGTTAATGCAAAATTATTTCTTGCATGGTCCTGTGTGAAAACTACATGCACAGACAAATAAATCCAGAGCTTCCAGAAATTCTAAGTTGATCAGACCTTTTATGTGCAAAGACATATCCCCTTAGAGTGAGGAGCTAGGAGTTATTTACAGTTTTTTTCTACTCAAAACTCTTCAGACTGACATTTAATCAATCTCAAATAATTCTATGCTAATGATTCTGAAGTGGATGATCCTCTTTATGCATAACAGCTTCAACGGAAGTATGCTATTATACTATCTCTGCTTTGGATTTGTGAAACTTACTGAACTGTGGGATAGTGTGATGAGTCTTATGTACTTAGGTAAGTGCTATTTACTAGCTGTTGGAAGTGAAAAACTGAGATATTATTGCTTTTGGATGTTCTTGAAAGCTTTTGTTTTGTTTTTTGTTGTTTTAATAGACATCAAGGTTTCAAAATTTCTTTGTGTTGAAAATCTCAGCAAAAGATTTATGTGAAAAAAAAATTAGGTAGTATCAGTTCCTTGTATTTGTAAAATCTATACACAGAAGATATTTTGTACTTTTTGTGGGTTCTTAGACAAAATACTTAATAGAAATATTCAGCAGCATCTTTTTGTTGTAGCATATGCCTTTAGACATTAGTATGTTAGGTTTGTAAATGATATGTGGCTATTCTGATCATAGCATTTTGATAATCATCTTCTCTTAATGCAAATATTTTCTCCCTTATGCGTACATTTTTAAAAATCTAGAGTAAAATCAATTTTCAAAAAGATCTGTCAATAAGCAATTAGTCTGATATTTTTGAATTCATCTATCCCTTTCTCATCATACTGGTAAAAAAGTTTTCTGTATTTTTAACTACTGCTTTCCTTGCAGACCAAATATGAAATACTTAGCCCTACAGATATATGCAGAGGTGGTATATATTCCCCAGAGCAATCATGCTGGGAATTCAGGTAGAGCAGTATAAGCACTTTGCCATCATAAGATTGTCAGTAATGAGTGCCCTCCCTTTTTATCATTCAACTCATTTCTGTCATTAGTGCATTGCTATAACAATGGTACTGCTTGCATCTTGTGTATAACACTGAAGCCCAGTGAAAGGCAGGAAATGTTTATTTATTCATAATTACATTTTCCTTACAACAGACTATCGTAGATTAAATAAAGAGGATGGGGAGAAGATGGCTGATAGCTCTTATTTTCTATGCTGCTTGTTTGGTGTAGTTATCTGGATACTGTAGATTAATACAGATATTTTCAATATAACTGACAATGAAGAATGTAAGTACGTCCCAGAGGTTTGACTAACATCTGTCACACAAATTGCATTCTTTGGTAGCGAGGAAGAAATGAGCAGAGGGATTTGTTTTAGTATAAGTCTGTTTTTACTTGTTTGGAATTTCTTCACAAACATTTAATATTCATACTGCTGTACAATTACGTCAGAGACTGCAAATTCTACCAAAACATACAATGTACATAAAGGGGAAGGTTGTGGTGCATAGTTTATTTAAGGGTACTATTCATAAGCTTAGCTTGCTCTAAGCTCTTTTTCCTGTGGAATAGCATTGCTCTAACAAGCATTGTTCTTGAGACCAACTTAGATTCTGGGATCCTAAAAGAATGCAACAAGAGAGAAAAGTCTTCCACTTGTTTTCCTCAAGCAGAGGTCTTATTCCAGCATAGTAGCTCCATGCTTCACCAATACGGCAAGCTTGAACTTGTCATGCAAACAAGAGCTTTCTGTGAGTATTTACCTGGGCACAAATTCAGCAATTGCTCTTTGTTCAAAGAAATTTCCCTCTTTCTGCTTCCTGATATCCAGTCAGACTTCAACTATAGTCAAAATAGGTGAAGAAAAATCCCTAAATTATTTACCTTCAGAAACTGGAATTTAATCAAAAACCAAGTGCTTGAGAGGCTTTGACAGGCTTTCAGATAGAGAAAGGTAGTCCTTTAATCATTTTTGAAGTGTTTGTTCTGATGGTCCAGACATATCTCTGATTATGAAATGCAAAACAAAACAAAACAAACACACCACCTACAACAACAAAAAACCCATAATATATCTACAACAAAGGAAAAAATAAAAAATAATAACATATTTTCAATTTCTCATTTGATGTTTCATTTATTTATTTACTACTTCAAACAACACATTTTCTTTGACTTCAAAATGTTGCTTAACCTGACGGACTTAGCTCATGTCTTGACTATACAGCCACATCTTATCAATTAGCATATCACAAGAATAAAGCAAAATAAATGCAGTATTTTCCATCATTGTTTTCTTATGAATATCTTTTTTTGGGGTCCCAAATTCTAATAGAACAGATGAAGAATTAAACAACAAAGAAAAATGAAGAATCAACAGTTATTTTAACAAAGTGTTAAAGCTTTCTACAGTGAGTAAAATTTAGAAGTAGCACTGGAATATCCAGCATCAGTTAAATTCTCAGATAAATGTAACCTCACTTTATCATAGAGAGCAGGAACAACAGTATCCAGAACATATTTTGAGTTAATTTGCACATGGATTGTATTTGCTTTTAACTTCCCTTATTTATTTATTTATTTATTTTTAAATATGTATATATGCTGAGAATGAGTGAAAATGCTGAAGAATATGAAGATATTTCTGGATAATAATATTAATAGTAGTAATAATAGTAATAGTAATAATAATAATAAGAATAATTCTAAGATATATAGAGGTATTTTGAAAGTTTACATTATACATTGCACATTCAGAGATCAAATATCCAAGAACAAAAAAATCTACTTCTTCTATGCAAAAAGGATTGCCTGATAAAAATCTAATCAAATACAAGTTGTTTCCTAGGCAGAGAATTAGAGTTCATGTGTATTAACCTTAATAAAAAATAAAATTAACTTTAATAAAAAAGCTTAACATTAATATTCTGCTACAGAGTTACACAAATACTTTTTTCCTATGTGTACAGAAAAAAAGGTATGTGAATATTATAAGGTATTTCTTGTCCTTTCAAAACACCACATAAAACAAATTAGCAAAGACAATTCACTTCTACTGTGAATAATGAAAGAAATGTGTTCATGCTCTTCACATTGGTTAATATATATATAGATTATATTTTTTGTTATTCTTCTAGTAGTTCTTTAGTTGTATAGTTCATAGTCAACTAAATTGCATTCTATACCTACAAAAATTTCTTCCTAATAATAAGTGTAAATCCATCCTCCAGTATAAAACCATTTCCCATTGTCCTGTCACTACCTGCCCTTACAAATGTCCCTCCCCTAACACTGCCACTTATCAACATCTATATATTTTAATTATCTTTCATGTATTTTACGCATATTAAGCCCTGTCTTATTAGAAGAAATTTATGACTTCTGTGTAAGATATAAACATGGAGAGAAACATTCCTACCTTATATTTCACATTTAAACATCTGATGTGAAACAGCATTTTTGTTCAGTTGAGTACTTCCCATTCTACCTTGTAGTATCACTTTTGACTATTTCACAATTTTAATTTATACATTCAGTATAAATTTTATAACTGAACTCATACCACACTATTTATTTATTTATTTATTTATTAAAAAGGCAGCATATAAAGCCTTGCATCTGTGAGTATTCAGCAGCAGATGATTCAGGCTAAAGGAAATAGGGTGAATGATTCCATCTCTCAGGTCTTTCTTGAACTGTACTTTTGTTGTTCTTCTTCCTTTTTATTGAGAAACTTGAATTATTATTATCACAATTATTATTTTCATCCATGTAACTAATGTTTCCTGACTCCTTGTATCTGCTGTGTGAGGTGAGCTGAGATTTGAATATGCAGAATGACTACATATTTGATTTTCTCTTTTATTCCAGCATCTGAATTTATACCCCTCTGCTGTAGATACTGCATTTTGTTCCAGGGAACAGGAGAGAAAAGATGTATTGTGAGGTACAGGGGGGTTTCAGTCGGTTCCCTCATTCAGGGATCCCTGGGACAACAGAGCAGCCGGGCAGCTCTGGGCCGGGCAGTTCTCGCCGGAGTGGCTGACGTGCGGGAGCGTTGCCAGGGTAACGGCAGGAGATTTAAAGCGGTGCAAACGAGGAAGAAGCCCTTGATCACCGAAGTTAGCTGATTCGGAGCTGTTCCAGCCAGAACCGCAGCGACTGACTGCGAGGTACAGCGAGGTTCCCTCATTCAGGGATCCCTGACGCAACAAGAACGGCCGGGCAGCTTGCGGCAGGGCAGTTCTTGCGAGAACGAGATGCAGGGCAAAGGCTCTGCATCCATCCCCATCACCTAGAAAAAGCCTCATGGAGAGAGAGGAGGAGTCGGTGTGTGAGAATCACCTGGGCTGTTTTAACGAGGAGAAACTGTAAGCCACCCATACACGGGACTCCACAGCAAGGAGGGTTGTTATCACTGTCAAGTGAATGATAAGTGTAGGGGCTCTTGTTAACGACCCGGCAACGGGGCAGGGGCAGAGCCAGCACTACAGGCAGCAGGGGAGGGCTGATCAGTCACACCCCATTAAGGCTATTTAGTGGTGTTAGTGTACCTGCCGGTTTGCAGTGGCTGCACCCCGGTGGAAGGCTACCGCCACAAAAATTGTGGAGACCCAGATAGAAGTGCCATGCTCACACAGAAAAAAGACTGTAGCCAAAAAGAATGTGGAGTCCCAGACTGAGGTCCTGTGTATGCATGAAAAGATAGCTGATGATAAGACAAGTGTGGAGACTCAGACTGAGGCCCCAACACGAGATGCTAGTATGCAAGTCACTGGCTGTCATGTCTGCCAGAGGCTGGCCTTTGCAGTGCCGGGTGATGGAGGTGGCACTTGTATAAAATGTGACCAGCTGAATGACTTAATCAGTCTTGTGGTCGACCTGAAAGAAGGAGGTGGAGAGGCTGAGGACCATAAAGAAGTGTGAGAGGGTGACTGATTGGTGGTGCCAGTCCCTAGCAGTCCCAAGATCTTGGAACACAGCTGAAGCTCTACATGGAGCTTGTCACCCCCTACTGCCTTGCAAACAGGTGGGAGAGGGGAACTGGCAGGCTGATGGTGCTGCAGTGAGCCCCCTGTCATCCCCCTAGCAACAGTGGAGGAGTGGAAACGGATACTAGCTCAGTGAAGTGGGCATTCCCCATCCCAACCATCCTCAGCTCCCCAGGTGCCACTGTGCAATAAGTTTGAGGCCCTGGAACTCGAGGGAGAGGTGAGTGAGGGTGTGGAGGAAGGTCCACCCATGAGATTGTCTCAGGTGAAGCGGTCAACCCCACACCTCAAGACTGCCTCCACCCAGAAGGACAGAAGGGTGGCTGTCATAGGCGACTCCATGCTGAGACGAACAGAAAGCCCTATATGTTTGCCTGACCCTACCCATAGGGAGGTGTGCTGCCTCCCTGGGGCATGGGTCAGGGACATTTCCAGGAAACTTCCTGGACTGATTCGCCCTTCTGATTATTACCCCTTATTGATAGTTCAGGCTGGCAGTGACGAGGTTGCTGAGAAAAGCCTCAGGACTATCAGGAAAGACTTCAGGGGACTGGGGCGGGTAGTTTACGGAGCGGGCATGCAGGTGGTGTTTTCTTCTATCCCTTCAGAGGCAGGGAAGGATATTGAGAGGATAAAAAAAACCCGACCTCATAAGTAAATGGCATAGAAGTTGGTGTAAACACAGGATTTTTTATTTATTTATTTATTTTTTGGGTGGTTTGACCACGGGGCAATTTACTTGGCAGCTGGCATGATGGCTGCAGATGGAAGTAGCCCGTCTCCAAGGGGTAGCAGGATCTTAGTTGAGGAACTGGCAGGACTCATTGAAAGGTCTTTAAACTAGGTATGAAGGAGGAAGGGGACAAAACGAGGGCTGGTGGGGTTGAGTGGGTCATTCAAGGGCTCATTCCAAGCTAGATGGGTGAAGATGGTGGAATACAAAGGGATGGACTGCGACAGGGGGATGCTGGGGTGCTGCTGTTGTAGGGGGTCCTAGATCCTCTATAATAAAAAGCCCAGCTGAAATGCCTTTATACCAGTGCAGTGACCACACCCTGGTCGAGTTTGTGGTCTCGAGGGATGTGGGCCTGGCAAACAGTGGCGTCAGAACCCTGAACTTTGGAAGAGCAAACTTTAAGCTGTTCAATGGACTGTTGGCCAAGATCCCCTAGGATGATGTCCTTAAAAACAAAGATGAGGAGAGCTGGCTACCCTTCAAGGATGCCTTCCTGTGAGCACGAGAGCTCTCAGTCCCTCTGAATAGGAAAGCGGGCAGAGGAGGTAGGAAACCAGCATGGCTCAGCAAGGACCTGCTGGGCATGCTGAGGGCAAAGAAAGGTGCGTACAAGCTCTGGAAACAAGGGCATGTCACCTGGGAAGAATACAGGGATGCTGTCCAGACTTGCAGACGTGGGATCAGGAAAAGCAAGGCACAGGCAGAAATGAACTTGGTGAGGATGTGAAAAGCAGTAGGAGGACATTCTACAGGTACATTGGTCAAAGCAAGTGTAACCCCTTTGATAAATATAAAAGAAGAACTGGCTTCAACAGAAAAAGAGATGTTTGAAGTACTGAACGAGTTCTTTGCCTTGGTCTTCACTGGCAGCCAGGATTCCAGTATTTCTTATGTCTGCATCCCTAAACCTTGAGATGCGGATTGGGGCAGTAAATTCCCCCCACTGTAAGGGCAGAGCAAATCTGAGACTGCCTCATGAGACTGAATGTGTACAAGTCTATGGGATCATATGACGTGCATCCCAAGCTTCTGAAGGAGCTGGCTGAGGTGGTTGCTGAGCCACTCTCCATCATATTTGAAAAGTCACAGCTGTCAGGAGAGGTCACGAATGACTGGAGGAAGGGTCACGTCACTCCCATTTACAAGAAAGGGAGCAAGGAGGACCCCGGGAACTACAGGCCAGTGAGACTCACCTCTGTGCCTGGGAAGATTATGGAACAGAGCATTCTGGATAACATGCTTGATCACATGAGGAATGCGTGTGTGATGCGAGACAGCCAGCATGGCTTCACCAGAGGAAGGACATGCTTGACCAATCTGGTGGCCTTCTATGATGGAGTGATGGCATCGGTGGACAAGGGAAAGGCCATGTCATGGCATTGAAAAAGGTCTTGACAGATTGGGGGGATGTGGATTTGATGGGTGGACCACTCGATGGATAAGAAATTGGTTGAAAGGCCACAGACAGAGGGTGGTCATCAATGGCTCTATGTCCAGGTGGAGGCTGGTAATAAGCGGCGTCCCCCAGGGGTCTGTCTTGGGACCAGTGCTCTTTAACATCTTTATCAAGGACATCGATAACAGAATCGAGTGCACCCTCAGCAAGTTTGCTGACAACAACAAGCTGAGTGCTGCGGTTGACATGGTTAAAGGAGCGGATGCCATTCAGAGGGACCTGGAGAGGCTTGAAAGGTGGGCCCGGGTGAACCTCATGAGATTCAACATGGGAAAGTGCATGGTTTTGCACTTGGGCCAGAGGAATCCCAGGCATTTATACAGACTGGAAGGAGTGGTCCCTGTGGAAAAGGACCTGGGGGTCTTGATGGATGAAAAGCGTAACATGAGCCAGCAGTGTGCTCTTGCAGCTCAGAAGGCAAATGGTATTCTGGGCTCCATCAGAAGAGGGGTGGCCAGCAGGGACAGGGAAGTGATTTTCCCCGTCTCCTCTGCTCTTGTGAGGCCCCATCTGGAGTACTGCGTCCAGGTCTGGAGCCCCCAGTATAAGAAAGACAGGGAGCTGTTGGAGAGGATCCAGAGGAGGGCCAGAAAGATGATCAGGGGACTGGAGCACTTCCCCTATGAAGACAGGCTGAGGGAGCTGGGCTTGTTCAGCCTGGAGAAAAGAAAGCTGCAGGGTGACCTCATTGTAGCCTTTCAGTACCTAAAGTGAGCCTACAAACAGGAGGGAAAAGGATTGATAACAGCAGGACAAAGGGAAATGGTTTTAAGTTGAGGGAGGAAAGATTTAGATTGGATGTCAGGGGGAAGTTTTTTACAGAGAGAGTGGTGAGGTACTGGAACAGGCTGTCCAGAGAGGTTGTGGATGCCCCGTTCCTGGAGGTGTTCAAGGCCAGGTTGGATGGGTCCCTAGGCAGCCTGGTCTAGTATTAAAAGTGGAGGTTGGTATCCCTGCCTGTGGCAGGGGGATTGGTGATTCATGATCCTTGAGGTCCCTTCCAATCCTGGCCATTCTGTGATTCTGTGAGATAGCTGTGTGGTTTATTTGACAGCTCCCTCTTGTTCAAATCCTGGAAAAAATAACCATTGAACTACTGACTTCAAAGTTTGCAGGTGAAATTGCATCTTTACTATTGAAGTTCTCGTGTTTTATTCACCATTTCCAGTGTGAGGGACACAACAGATATCTTATTATTCTCGGGAAAACTCATGAATGCCTATGCAGTCACAGACAAAAGGAACTGAAATTATAGCTAACAAATTTGTGTTCATTTTAAGAGAAATCAAATAAGTCACAGATTTTTCTATAGAAATGCAAAGAAATAAAAGCTCAACATGGCAATTCAGGTTAAAATTGGAGCGTGTTCATTTGAAACTAATTTCAAGGAATTTCTGCTGTGCTGACACAGTCGACTAGAGCAAGAAATGCTGCAAGAGGGAAGGTGGACGTGGACTGAGCCCTGTGGAAGCAGAATGGCAAACTGCTATTTCCTCTTATGGACAACATTTCCTCTTATGGATGAAACTACTAGATTTAGTGTTAGTTTGAACATGAAAAAATATTGACTACCAGAAATCCTCCACAGTCACCAGAGACTCTCTCTGAATACTCCTGAATCTTCTAGGAAACTTAATTACACAGATCTAATGGAGTTTCTGCCCCAAGGGCAGTCTTGGCCCAATGATAATATATAAAATTGAGCGTGCACTTTTACCTGTGTTGACCTGCCATCCACTGATAAGGACCCTGGCCCAAGATAACACTGGATCTGAGGACTGCTGAAACCTCTCTGTGGTTGTTTGTTGTTTTCTCTCTATCTCTTTTCTTTCTCTCTCTTTTCTGTACATACTGAATATCAATATATTGGTATATTGTATATGCCAGCTTAGAGCTATGTAAGATCTCTGAAGTGATCAAATAAAAGATTTCATGTCTTCAATAGTAATGTTCATTGTATAAATCTTCTCCTTTGTCCAATTTACTTGCTAAAGTAGGCATAATCAAGGAGAGCTCAGAGTTGAAGGTAACTTCAATATTTCTGTCACACCCTGAGATATCTTCACAGAGGCATGTGCTCACCAAAGGGAGAGGAAATGGATCTTCATCTTGTTAGTCTTTTCTAATTGCATTTCTTTCGGAGATGATAAAATAAAATTAAACATCACAGGTCAAATTAGGATAAAATTATGGCTAGTTAGAAAAGTATATATATATATATATATTTTCAATAATGTCTCCTTCACAAGTGTGAGGTGTTGCTGAAAATTCATTTTCTTCTTTTTTCTCTGGACAGATGCCATTCTTAGCACCAACTGCATTGGCATGGAAATGTTATATGATGTATTTGAATGCTTCATTTGAGCTTGAAGAAAACAGTTACATACATTAGGCACAGTAGAGTGGAAACTACAATTCTTTGAAATATTTGAGAGTGGTGCTGGAGGGGGACAGACTGTTCTGTTATTAATTACTTTTGAAAATAGGAGTTCTGTAGGCATTAATAACTTTTACTGTGGAACGAAAAATAGCATTGTGGAAAAGGCTGTTTGCCTCATTTCCATATAAAATGATGTGGCATGCAGTCTGTTTCACATTGAAGAGAGCTAATGTGCTGCTCTCAGTTCATTAAGATGTTCTCTGCATTCAGTCTTGCATTTCTATTCATTTCATATTTTGTTTTCATGTCTTTATGAAGTTTGTAATTTTGGTTGCATGTTATCACTGTTCAAATTGAGAAAAGTTTTCCTCATGAGTAATCCCATTACACTCAATTGTAGTGTAGTGGAATTATAGATGATATCAGAGACCAACTGGTCTCTGATGACCTCTGTCTACTTGTAGCTTCTTACAGTGCTAGTTGGTGTGGGAATACAGGAAAAACTGTTCAGAGCAGCAGCTGTGGAGCAAGATAAACAGCATGAGAATCAAGGACTCCTCTAGAAGAAGAAAGAATATCTCATGGCTCTGGTTGGATAAGTGACTGCATGAACAGTTGAAGAGTGTTTTGTAGAATGCTCTGTTGACATGTAAAGGTGAATGGGAAAATTGTAGGGATGGATGGGAAAGCTAGAAAAAGAAAATGTCAAAGTACATAAGAGATGTGAGAATTTGTAATAAATGATTTGGATCATTCATGTCTGAGTCCGTGCATTAGATGCTGCAAGTTGGAACCAGTTAAAAAATGTAACTTCACTGAAACTGTTTATAGTTATGTATTGCTCAGCATTAATGTAAATGTCATGCTCTGGCTCACAGAAACATTTGCAGTGTAATCAGTTATCATTTGTTTAACTTTTTTTTTTTTTTTTTTTTTTTTTTTTTTTTTTTTTTTTTTTTTAAGAGCACCTGCAAAACAGGATATTTATTTTTATAGACTTAGAAATGATCTTGATAATGTAGCAAAACTCCTTCTGACCAGAGTTCTTGATGAGTGCTCTTCATGACAAGGAAGAACACAGTACAGCAGAAAAGAAAGAAAATGGATAAAAGGGGTAGATACATATTTTCCCAAAGGTACTGAAGTTTCAACTACATTGCAAGTGATGAAGACAACAAGTGCAATAAAATATCACTCTTTAATCATAAGTATAAACCTATCTTCATTTCTGTTTCTCAATCCCTTCTAACTGTATTTTAGGTCATACATATCTGTTTTACATCCAACCCTCAAATTTTCATGTCAACAATTATGAGAGCCCTGGCAAAGAGGAAAAGAGATTGAAAACTAACCACTGCCATCAGAATACTGGTTTGTATTTTCTGTGGGTCATTACTAACCACAGTTCTGTTATTTTCTTTGTTCAATTTGGTATTCTGTATCTTCAGTCTCCCTTTTAGCAGGAGCCCATTGACACCTTCTATCAGGTTTTGTGCTCTAAGGATTTAGTTACAATGTGCCACTGATATATTAATCAACTTCTCTCAATTTCTTTTTTTTTTTTTTTTTTTTTTTTCCTGACTGGAAATGCCATATATTCAAAGCAAATTTCTAATTTGTAACATGTTGAAAAATTAAAAAAGTTATTATTGTAATTCTGAATAGCACTGTATTCACGATGCCCCAAGAAGCGTAATTTGTTTTCTCCTATATTGGATATGATTAAAATTACGTTACTCCTTAGTGGGATGAAAGGTTATCAAGTCATCAAAGATTTCTTCATCTGAATAAATTATATTTGTATCATATCAAAGTCTTTTGAGTATGCAAGATAAGTCTTACCTAACTTCATTATCTTTACAGTAGAAAACTTAAGTTACATTAACAACTAGTCCAGTCTTTCAGAGATGGGATTTGGCAGGTTTCATTTCTTCTAATTATTTTGGACACTTATTATATGAAACAACAGATCATATAGAAGATTAATGAAGGGATGGAGAGTAGGCTAGCTAGTTTATAAGTAAATACCAGTGTATTTACCAAGGCTTCATCTAGAGACAATAAGAGTGATGTTCAACTTCAGAAAATGTTGAGAACACCCCTGGTGCTGCTGGGGAACACAGGAACTCATGTTCTTTCCTTAAAAAAGATGGCAAATGTAGGACATTTAAACAGAGATTTACTTTGTGCTTGATAGCTTGCCATGCTACCTGAGACTTTAGTGTCAGTGTGTTGAGCAGCAAAACTTATTACCCTACCTATGCTTCTCTGTTTCTCAACAATGCCTTTGATTCAGTGTTCTAAAGAGAGCAAGTTAACCATATGCTGGTCTTGGATATCAAAAAATAATTTAATTTTTTGGAGTTCACAAGTGAGTCCTTTTGACTAAGATCTTTGGCTACATATTTTTACACAGCACTTTCTTTTCTTTTGAAATTATTTGGTTTTTTGAGGAAACAAACAAACACAACAAACAAAACAAAGCAAACAAACAAAAACCTATCCAAATCTTCCAGAATAACTTCAGAATACCACAAATAACAAATTATTCTGATCTTGGCTACAGTAAATGGAATCAATTTCTATCTTGCTATTAGGACTAGAGGATGGCTCTGAATTTTTTAAACAATATGTGAATCACTCTGCTTACTGAAAAACAGAATGACAGAAATCTCTGTGGTATTTCATGGAAGCATGGCACCAATTCATGAAAGTTGTTTAACTTTCATGATGCATCCTCAGTAAACACTGCTATGTTGTAAGAAATTAAAGATTGTTTTTAGATGTCTTGTAAAATAATTATCCCTTGAGAAACTGAATATTGCACAGATTTTGATGTGTCTTTTGTACTCAGAGGTGGAGATAACAAAATGGCTCTTTAAGAATTTCAGATATGAAAGTAGCTCTTTTATCCTCACACTGAATGTTGCTAATAACCTCTGGCTTATGAATGAATTCTGTTTTGTTTAAATCAACTTTCATTTCTAATGATACTGAAAATATGGCAGTATATGCATTTGGAATAGGGAAAAAAAAAACAAAAAAAACAGTAGTTAAATTTCAAACATTGTCCAAGTTTTTAAAAATCAATAACTTCACAGGGATTAAATTTGTTTTTCTGTATTATTTATATCTAGCTGTGCTTTACACATCTGCAGGCTGCTATATTTACAAAATCTTCTTGCAGCAGTAGTACTCTGTTTAATCACAGAAAAAATATTGTTTTGCAAAGTTGTAAAACTATCTTTATAAAACGGAGTGAAGGATTTTAAAGATAATAAATTGTTGCAGTGCCTCATAAGCATTTATATACTGAGCACTCTGAAATATGTTCAATTTTAGTAGAGTTGGATTAGATCTTGGATGATCTTCAAGAATTTTATGGTGAAAGCATGTTCTCTCCATTATAGATCAATAATAAAAGAACAGCTTTTCTCTTTCTGTCATCAGTATTACTGTATAGATGAATGCAATTGAATTGGCTTAACCTTCCCACCAAAACATTGCTCAACAGTGATGAGTGAGTGAACGCTAAATCAGAATGTGATAAACTATGGTGAACTGCAGTGCTACTTAATTGAACAGGGGAAATTTTACAAGCTTCTGATATGAGTTACTGAGTTTACAGATATCTTGTTTGTTACCAAAATCAGTATTTGTCAAGGCTTTATATTGGATTTAGAACTTGATCCCAAGAGATCTAGTGAATGGTAAATTATTAGTCAGTTCTAGATATTCAGGACCAAATAATCATTTTTTAATGCATTTACTAACTAAATGTCATGTAATGAAGCATAAGTTTAATCAATAACTACACAATTAAAGTCAATTAATTAAATTGCAGAGTGATTTTCCAGGCATCCAAGGAGCCTGTATAATAGAGGAGATGAAGATAAATAAAGGAGGACATTTGTGAAATTGAATAAAAGTTTTGTTAAGTAAGTTAGTCTGGAAAAAGTCTGGGACAAAAGACATCTTGGGAGCTGGGCAGGAAAGAATTAACAATGTAGAGGTGCGAACTATGGAATTAAAACAGACCAAGCCTACAGTAGATATATCAATACTTGAGCTATTTGCACAATATTTCCATTATAGACAAGGTAAATAAAATAAAATAAAATAAAATAAAATAAAATAAAATAAAATAAAATAAAATAAAATAAAATAAAATAGATCCAAGGGATTCTAGATGTCTAGATGCATTAGGATTATGAAGCTAAGTATTCTGGTGATTATCTCAGAAGTACTTAATTCCCATGATACAGATGAATAGACAAGTAAGTGGGCTGAAGGAAAAAAATGAGAATAACAGAAGCACCATCTGAAGCAGTCAGCATAGTAAAACAAATTGAAGTGTTAGCCTTTTTTTTTCACACAGGAAGAACCCAGGTCAATGGAAAACACTCCCTATTAAACTGTTAAGGGTTATCTAGCATTCCAAATATTGTTCCTCATAGCTTCTGTAGTATCTTTGTTTTATTAAATTATTTATTGATTGATAAATAATATCCCATCAGATATAAATCTTATTCACCCTGTAGTTTTGCTTGGTTGATGATTTTGGGTAGAAGACACAGAAGAGCTGGAGAAGGGAGAACAAGTAAGGGGAGAAGGGTTAATTTGTACTATTTTCTAGACTTATGTAGTTTATATTCATTCACATGGAAAGATACATAGAAAACAAAAATTATCTAGTGCAATAACTTTATTACTGTTGTAAATTTGTAAACACCATAGTTGAAAAGTTCCTAAAGAATGATTTCCTGTTTAATTGTAATTACATTTCTCCCTTACGCTTACGTATTCTGAGCTAGATTGCAAATAGATTGCTAAAATTTGTTGAAAGTACCAGCTTTTCCTTTTTCTTTTCCTTTTTCTTCTTCTTCCTTCTTCTTCTTCTTCTTTTTCTTTTTCTTTCTTTTTCTTTTTCTTTTTCTTTTTCTTTTTCTTTTTCTTTTTCTTTTTCTTTTTCTTTTTCTTTTTCTTTTTCTTTTTCTTTTTCTTTTTCTTTTTCTTTTTCTTTTTCTTTTTCTTTTTCGTTTTCTTTTTCGTTTTCTTTTTCGTTTTCTTTTTCTCTTATAGCAAACTTGCTGTATAATGCAGTTTCAGTCATCTGGAAACTATTTATGAATATCAGTCAGATTAAAGGAAGAATATGTCTCTTTATGCATTTTTTTTCTCCTTTGGAAAAAAATAAAAAGTAATTGAGATAAAATTCAGAGGACTTCCAGAGAATAAGTACTGTTATGAAGAAGAGGTGTGAACCAACATTGACTGTGACAAAATGCTTTTACTGTAGCTTAATGGATAGAGTTGACATCCAATATGTAGAAAAAAAAGAAGTTAAAATACACAGACACACAGAGAAATGTGCATTGTAAGCTGAAAAGTGTTACAATAATTTCTGAATTTGTAGAGCTACTTAATTTGGCAAACTCACTTCAAACATTTACTCTAATACTGTAAATATTTACCATGGGAAGACATGTTATTACGTAGTATAAATAATGTCATAGCTGAAAAAATACTGTAATGTAAATCAAAAATCTGTGTGTGAAGAACCATATTTCAAAAGTAACTTGCCTCCTTCTCATAAAGTGACTTGAGATTTGCCAATAGTATTCATACACTTCTCTGATCTGTGTGAAACAACAGAACAGAATAGGAACTCCAGAAGCAGAATAGAGTGTGTGTAAGAAAACATGTAATAAAAGAAAGAAAAAATGTAATAAAAAAAGCAAGACAGAAATTTTCCCACCAGAGAAGAATATAGTTTAGATATTTTTCTTTGTTTTGTGTTTGGAATTCCAAGTAGAATTTGAATTTTAAACTTCAATGATGAGGCAACCAAAATATGCTTTGTATTGTTCTATATTAAGCAGCATGAACTACTGCGAAAAGTAAACATGAATTATTGTAAAAGAAGAAACTGAGTATGTATTTAATGTTGTTTACATTTACTTGGGAGTCTTGAATTTTCATTCATCTGAATAACTTATGTTGAAGTCTGTAATGGTGTATTGTTATATTTTGTGTAGTTTTTATAGCTGGACTGAAGTTAGATTGTGTATTTGCTCCCTTCTGAGAAGGAGACAGATTTAAACTGCAAAGCAGAAGAATTATCAGCTTAATTTGAAAGTACGACATTTCCTTTCAATAGAACTCACTGTTAAAAAAAATGGATGTACTTTTTATTTTTACTTTGTAAATCTTAAAAGAAAACATATGGTACTGTCACAATCCAATGTAACTGTTATTTCATATTATATAATTAAGTGATAAGAATTTATAAACAATATGTGTCATTTCAACTTTTTTTTTTTTTTTTTAATCTTCAGGTAAAATAATAATAACAGTTTTAGATCTGATTAACACATTGCTTAAATTCATAATATGAAAGGAATTTTATGGCATATTCCTTTCAATTTTTTTCAGGTAAAAAGTGTATATTTGTTTAGCGAATAGCTGATATAATAGCAGAAACTTGGAAATATCCATAAGGGTAAATTAGGAAGTTTTAAATGTACTTAATAAAATTCAGACCTATAGACAGGCCTACATGAAACCTTGTACTTATATTTTTGGAATGAATGATTGTAGCAGATAAAGATTAGTTGATATATTTAGCACTGTTTTATTTCCTGTGTTTATGCATATTTTAGATGTTCTTGTGACCTATTTGCCTAATTGCAATTGGTTTAGTCTCTAGGCTGCTATGAGTTTGAGGCAATCTATTTGGGGAAAAAGTATGGAAAAGCAGCTTTCAACTGAATACTTTATAATGGAAAGGAAAATGTTTTTACCAAATCGGTGCATTTGTCATGATACCTGATCAAAGTCATGCATTCAGAGTCATACATTCAGTTTAAAATTTAATAATCATACCTGATATTGTAGTTTATCTATTCCATTTGAATAGCTTTGGAATGCTTTTGGCCTTTGTTTGTTTGTTTGTTTGTTTTTTCTACAGCATTCAGAATTAATGCAAGACATAAAATGATTAGAGTTTTGATGTAGGCCTCCCTGGACCATCTCTTTAAAGTGAACGTCTGAAAGAAAACCAGAAAAAGACTTCTCAACTAAAAAAAATAATAGTACATATTTCATTTAAAAATAAACAAACAAAAAACCCTGACATCTGCTGCTTGGCAACAAAATTCAGCAGAGTACTGGCAGGAAGGTTCAACCTCTACTCCCGTATCAACAATATCTGTCTCTGAGACTGAGAGCCAGCATAATAAAATAGGAGGCATTGATTTCAGAGTGAAATTTATATTCATCAGAAGGCCTAAATCCTTTTTTCTATTTTTAAATGACTGAATGTTGAGCAGAGCTGTTTGCATCATCACCCTAGGGAGCTCAAAGGTATACAGTGAGGAATTAAAAATTAAGAAAAAATTGACATAACAATCACAGAGAAGCAGAATAATTTAAGTTAAAAAGGATATCTGGAGATTTCTAATTCAGGATTAAGCTCAGAGTTATATATTCTTAATATGACATTTTGTTTTATGCATCTGTTTTGGTTTCTCAGTATTGTAAAGGCAGCAGATTGCCAAAAGGATTCCACAGAATCATAGAATTATTTGAGCTGGAATGGACCTTTAAAGGGTACCTGCAATGAGCAGGAACATCAACATCTAGATCAGGCTGCTTTGAGCTTAGTCCAACCTGACCATGAATGTCTCCAAGGACAGGACATCCATGGACTCTCTGGGCAACCTGTTCCAGCCTGACCATCATTACTGTAAAATCTTTTTCCTTATATCCAAAATAAATCTACCTTATTTTAGTTTGAAACTTTTTCTTCTCATTCTATCAGGTTTGAAACCGCTTCTCCTTGTCCTATTTCCTTCTAGCATTAATATTTATCAAAACAAAACAAAACAAAACAAAAAAAAAAAACACCAAAACAAAAAAAAAAAAACCCACACAACTCTATAGCATGAAAACCCACACAACTCTATAGCATGATTTCTGGAGCAGTAACCAGTGTTGTAAGGCTTTCGGTGATTGTATGTATGCATATATACATAAGTGTATTCACATATACATCACTGAATGGATAAGAACAGAAACAGATTATACATATATATGCATATGCATATGTATATAGCTACATTTGTATATTTACACTTATGATGTTATACATATTTCTGTGCAAGTAATATATTTTCTCAATGTAGTATCATATTCTGCACACATTTGATAACAACAGCGCTTCTTCTTTCAAATATGTATGCTTGTTGTCACTTATAAAACTATTACAAGTACTATTAAGAGTGAATCTTTTATCTCTCCTACAGAATCGCCTCATGAGACTGAATGTGGGGTCCCCAAGTCTATGGGGTCAGATAGCGTGCATCCCAAGCTTCTGAAGGAGCAGGCTGAGGTGGTTGCTGAGCCACTCTCCATCATATTTGAAAGGTCATAGCTGTCAGGTGAGGTCCTGGATGACTGGAGGAAGGGTCAAGTCACGCCCATTTACAAGAAAGGGAGCAAGGAGGACCCAGGGAACTACAGGCCGGTGAGACTCACCTCTGTGCCTGGGAAGATCATGGAACAGAGCATTCTGGATAACATGCTTGATCACATGAGGAATGGGCGTGTGATGCGAGACAGCCAGCACAGCTTCAACAGAGGAAGGACATGCTTGACCAATCTGGTAGCCTTCTATGATGGAGTGGCGGCATTGGTGGACAAGGGAAAGGCAACCAATGTGATTTACCTGGACTTGAGCAAGGCCTTTGACATGGTCCCCCACCACATCCTTATCTCCAGATTGGAGGGATGTGGATTTGATGGGTGGACCACTCGATGGATAAGAAACTGGTTGAAAGGCCGCAGGCAGAGGGTGGTCATCAATGGTTCTATGTCCAGGTGGAGGCTGGTAACAAGTGGCGTCCCCCAGGGGTCTGTCTTGGGACCAGCCTGACTACCCTCTGGGCGGCCTGGTCTAGTATTAAATGTGGAGGTTGGTGTCCCTGCCTGTGGCAGGGGGGTTGGAGATTCATGATCCTTGAGGTCCCTTCCAGCCCTGGCCATTCTGTGAAACCTACCTACTCAGGTGCTATAAATATCCAGCTCTAACTAATAAGATCATTTTAATTTGTGCTGAAAAAATTAATAAATGAATAAGATATAGCTATCATTGTGGTATTTCCCATATACATTGCTAAGTTAAACCTGAACTCATCTGCCCTGCTCGCAAGGAAATCATATGTGGGAAAGAAATAAAACAGGTAAACTTTAACAATTCTACATTCTTTTAATGCACTTGGAGCAGAGGACAGCTGTTATAGTAACTCAGGTAAATAACGTTCTTTCTTTTTAGAGAGAGAGAAATCAACCCTCAGACTCATGAATAAGGAAACTATTATCAATTTAGAGCAACAATTTTAACTGGAAGGCAATAGTGAAAACAATAGCCTGTTGAGTGGGGGAAGCACATGGAGATGGTATGTTTAACAACATGACAAAGGGCAATTATAAGATTTGGAATAGCCAGGCTACCAGCCAGGGGTAGGTCATGTGTACAGTGCTCCTTGCAGCTGGGCAACCAATTCATTATTGCATGTGTCCAGTATAGAATCCCAGACATTGTGTGAACTGTAGAACCAAACCTTAGAAATTAAACTGCTGTCTGTCTGCTATGTACATACTATTTAATAAATAAATATCTATCTCCAACTGGTGTGGTTCTGTTTTGTTTTGGTTTTTTTTTTTTTGTTATCTTTCTTGTACTTTTTCACAGCTTCTGAACTAGTTCTGTTGCAGTTGAAATGAAATCATCCTCTCCCAGATTAGTTTTCTTTTTTATTCTTCCCAAAATAGAAAGTTACATGTATAAAACCTCTCTGGGAATAATTATTTTATTTTGAGATTTTTTTCTTTGATTTAGTTTAGAAATAGCAATGGATTTTTTTCTTTTCTCTCCCTTTGTTTTTTATTTGTCTGTCTGGTTGGTTGGGTGGTTTGTTTGTTTGTTTTTGTTTGTTTGGTGTCATTTCATCCCTGTAGGGATACATAATCCTTTTTATCTAATCATTTATCTGATTTAATTAATTAATTAATTAATTAATTAATTTGAGTAAGGCGTTATTCAAAGTAAAAGTTGACTGCTGTCTATTTGGAATATTCTGATTTTTGTTGAAGCAGACAGGGAACAGGCTGCCAGCTTCCCCCTTTTTCCCCAGGAGAATACTGGAAAACCCTTCACTGCACAAAAGGCATTGAGCCCTGGAGTGTGTCCAAAGAAGAGAAACAAAGCTGGTGAGAGATCTGAGCACAGGTCTTAAGAGAAGTGGCTGAAGGATCTGGGATTTTTTCCTTTGGAGAAGAAGAGGCTCAGGGGAGATCTTATCCCTTTCTACAACTACCTGAAAGATGGTTGTGATGAGGTAGGAGTAGGTTTCTTGTTAGGAAAAATTTATTCTACAAAAGATTAGTGAGGTGCTAGAACAGACAGCCCAGGGAGATAGTTGAGTCACTGTCTCCAGATATGTTCAAGAAACATTTAGACGTGGTACTAAGAGGCATGGTTTAGTGGGAAATGTTGATAGGTGGATGGTTGGATTGGATGATCTCAGAGGTCTTTTCCATCATTAGTGATTATATGACTGTAAGAATAAAATTTCAACAGAAATTACTGATGAACATCTTGAGAACTTACCGAGAAATGTAATGAATTCTATCAAACCAGAATGATGCTTAAGTTTTACAAAAACATGGTCAAATACCCCCTATCCTTATGGTTTTCGTTGCTCCTTTTTAAAACGTGATTTAATAAGAAGATATTTTAAATTTTTATTACTTGTACATGTTAACTATATTATATTTTATATGTATACTAAGACAACTCCTCTTCACTCAGTGTGGCCCGGGCAAGCCAAAAGTTTGGACATTTATGAACTAGAGGTTCCGAAACATAAATAAAAAATGTAATTGTTTAACAGCATGAAGTAATGAAATATATGTGGTATGCATCATATAATATTCTACATGTCTGAGATGAGTCTAGTCTTATTTACAAGTAAAAGAACAATAATGAAAAGCTTTGTCGAATTTTATGATAGTGGAAATGGTTTCGGCCATGCAAATAAAACTCTCTTAATTTTATTGCTCTATTAAATTATGACGACTGTAAAGATAAATATACCTTTCTTCTCACCACTATTATCTGAAACTTGAACTTTTATGACCTGATATAAATATTATGAAATAATAATTTTTTTAGTTAAGTGGATTTTAGATACAAGTCCAATTTGTGAGACAGGTCAGTTTGAAAACTGTACTCCTTTTTCCTACATTGTGTCTCAAAACTTTCCAGTTATTCTGTTACTCTATTCATGTGAGAACAATGCACTTGCCCTTGTCTAGACAGATAAATCTAATTTTTTTCCAGTGTTTACTGAAAAAGGAGAACTGATTTTTTTTTTTTTTAACTTCATAGCTAGCAAGATATCAAATACATTTCTATATGTTTATTAAATGTAACAACCTTAGCTATTGAAGTATTAGAATTAATGTTTACAAAGGCAAATCTAATACAGTTAAAGAGTCTGTTTTCAACCTCGAATATGTTTATATGATCTCTAAAGTCTTCCACTTCAAAGGCCAAATGACTTCTTTGTAAATGGAATTTCAAGGCAGGCAAATCATTTAATTATGTAGCTGTTACATCAGTGCATCAGGATTCCTTCTGAATGCAGTCTGTTGATATTCTCCTGTCTTCTTTCCAGCTGGCAGCTTCTGGCACTCCACTGGCTTTTACAGATCATTGTAACCTCAACAGTAGTGTCCATTCATAATTTTACACTTTGAAAGTCTTTCATATAGTGTAGGCTTAAATGCCATACATACAAATAAATTCTCTCATATTAAGGCTTCAATAATATCTTTTGGATAATCATTAAAGGAATTTTAAAATGCAAAACTTTCCTTTATTTTTATTTATTTGTTTATTTGTCATTAACAGTATATAAATCCAACCAAAGTATCTATTCCAAAAGACAAAAATCAAATATGCAGTATAAAATCTTCACACCTGATTCATTGTGCATTTTTTTACACGCTTAGTCTCTTATTATTTTATTTATTTATTATTGTACACAGAAGGTAACAAAATGCACAATGTGTTGTCTTTCAAACAAGGCAGATGAGGAATTTAGCTTGTGGCTGTTGACATTCCATCTGAGCTAGAATATACATTTTTGTCTTTCTGATGACACGTGGGAAATGGATAAAAGGAAAGCCTGACTTTGCTGTGCCCCTTTCTCTGGTGGATTCCCAGAGGCAGTATTATCTGTGAGTGGCCGCTTCCTTTTAAGCCAAGTATCTCATTTGCTCTGGATGCCAAGGTTAAGTTCTTGAAGAAGATTAATCCAAACAGGTCTCCTGGATGTCTTCCCTGAAGGCTGCATGCTACACCAGTTATTTTTGTTATAAGGAAAGATTTTGGAAAAAATATTGTCATTTATTATAATGGAAACAGAGGAATGAGTCATAGATGGTGCTTTCTGTTTATGTTTGTGTTTCGGGTTTTGGTTGCTAAAATAATCTTTAAGTAAATACGTCTTTCAGTGAGTATTGTTCAGTCATATAAAAGATGTTGATTAGATTCACAGTTTGAAATAAGTAAGAAAAGTCCTGGGGAAAAAAAAAAAACAAAAACAAAAACAACAACAACACAGTTTTTATTATTATTATTATTATTATTTTATATTTATGAGGGACATGTACATTTAATGTGCTTTTTTATTTTCATTAACTATTCATTTTTATATTTTAGTATTCCAAGTTGGAAATATGAAAACTAGCAAAAACATACAATGAACTAAGTGGAGTCTGTATATCATAATAATTAGATTTAGGGTTTCAGAATATTTAGAGTTTTAGAATACTAACAGCAAAAACACTGACTGTGACTATTGGACAGGCACACAGAATGGGAATAGCATAGCATGAAAATAAAAGGAAATGATTATGATCTTGGCTCCATAACCTCAGATTCTATTGAAAGTTGTCATGGTGGTTTTTTGTTTTTTTGTTTGTTTGTTTGTTTGTTTGTTTTTTGTTATCTGTATTCCACATCATAACATTATGTAGTGTACTGGGAGTGAAAAAAATTAATGTTCCAGATCAGGATATTGTCCCAGAACTACTATATACCTGAGAGGATTGTTCACTGTTCTGTCATCATTTCTGCTCAGGAAGAACAAATAAAAAGCCCTGTAGGACACCTGACATCTCTTTTTGGTCTCAGCAGCATGTGAGCTTTCCTCCCTTCTGCTCGCCTTGACTTCACAACTCACCTCAGCATTAGAGTTAGGCCTTCAATTTTTCGGACGCTCTCATTATACTTGATTTATTACCTTCAATTCTAATTATATTGTAGTATATTGTATTATAGCGTGTTATCTTGCATTCCAATATCTTATTTAGTAAATTAGTTTGTTTATTCCCAGATCATTGCCACTATTTTGTTTTTAGGCCTATCTTCTTAACCTTTTCCCCTTTTCCCTTTTTTCCTTTCCCTGGGAATAGGTCTGTGTGTTCCTTTGCCCCATTAGTCACAAAACTGGGCCAAATTAGCCCATAAACCATTGACAAAAGTATATAGAAATTTCATGATACTGAATTATGATGTATCTATATACCTACTTACACAGAGTTGCCTTGAAGTTGCACTAAGTTAATTGAAACTTTTACAAGCTGACTATGTCTGAACTAGACAGAATTTATCCCCATGTCTTCTAAGAACAATTTCTGGCAACCTTTGATTGTGAAATCTGAAAATTTTGTGAATTACACTTTTGTGTTTTTTTTTTTTTGTTAAACATTTTGATATATATGTTAATTCTGTATCTAATATCCTAAAATAATTTTATGCAGTTTTCATGGTAGAGCTTTAGTAGCAGTGGAACTGAAGGGGCAACACCTGTAAGAGGGGGATGAGCTGCTGGAGAGGAGCTCTGCAGAGAGGGACCTGGGCGTCCTGGTGGATGACAGGTTGGCCATGAGCCAGCAGTGTGCCCTCGTGGCCAAAAAGGCCAGTGGCATTCTGGGGTTCCTTAAAAAGAACGTGGCCAGCAGGTCGAGGGAGGTGATCCTCCCCCTCTACTCTGCCCTGGTAAGGCCTCATCTGGAGTACTGTGTCCAGTTCTGGGCTCCCCAGTACAAAAAAGACATGGATCTCTTGGAAAGAGTCCAGTGGAGGGCCACAAAGATGGTGAAGGGCCTGGAGCATCTCTCCTATGAAGAAAGGCTAAGTGAGCTGGGTCTATTTAGCCTTGAGAAAAGACGACTAAGAGGGGACCTGATCCAGGTTTATAAATATCTGAAGTGTGGGGGCCATAGTGGTAAGGCCAGTCTCTTTTCAGTGGTACATGGAGACAGGACAAGGGGAAACGGACATAAGCTGCAGCATAGGAAAGTCCGCACGAATGTGCGTAAGAACTTTACAGTGAGGGTGATGGAGCACTGGAACAGGCTGCCCAGGGAGGTTGTGGAGTCTCCTTCTCTGGAGATATTCAAGTCTCGCCTGGACGCCTACCTGTGTGACCTGGTGTAGGGAACCTGCTTTGGCAGTGGAGTTGGTCTCGATGATCTCTGGAGGTCCCTTCCGACCCCTACAATTCTGTGATTCTGTGATTCTGTGAGATCAAAAGCATCCCAAAAAGCTAGTTTTACGCAATTCTAAAAGGGACACACCACTGGCCAAAGCAAAGCTAGTAAGTGATGTTGGTGATGCTTTTTTTCCGAAAGGCAAAAAAAAAAAAAAAAAAAAAAGCTGTTTGGTATTTGATAGCAAGAGAAACAACCCTTAGATAGTAAGGATGAAAGAGATGGAGGAGATGCTTCAGGCACTTGATTAGAGAATCCCCTGCAGCCTGTGGAGAAGACCATGATATAAAAAGTTGTTCCACTGTTGTATATGATGCACCATGTCAGAGTAGATGTACTAAGAGCATCCCATGAAGGACCCCATGCTTCAACAGGCCGATATGTAAGCTACAGCCCATAGGGTGTGAGAAGAGGTCATCTGGCAACAATTGCAATTTGGTGGAGACCCATGATAGAGCAATTGGTGAAGGACTGTATTCTCTGGGAGGGAAAATGTATGAGAAAAGCGATTAAGTGTTATGAACCAATCACAAACTTCCATTTCTCGTGAGTTGCACAGTGGGGAAGAGATAAAAGAGTTAGGATGAATTTGGAGAGACAGCACAGCAGGACATAAGCAATCCAAGAACTTCATGAAATGTAGTCACAAAAACCTCCTCCTTCATGAAAATGAGCCAATAATGAGGTGCTATGTTGTATCATGTACTTGCCAACAAACAGGGCATTCGCAGGGCAAACTTGGCAGTTAAGGGCAAACTTGGCTTCAGTGGCAATGAGATGGTGGAGCTCAGGATCCTGAGAGCAGGAAGGTGTGTGAAAAGCAAAAATCACAGTGATGGATATCAAGAAAATAGGCTTTAGCCTCAAGATATGCTTGGATGAGTTCTGTAGGATTGATTAGGCTCTGGAGGGAAGAAGAAGCTCAAGCATACTTGCTAATATTCAAGAATGACATTCTCCAAGGTCAAAAAAGGTACATCTAGACAAAGAGAGAGTCAGTCAAAACTGTCATTAAGTTTGCAGGGATTATCAAGTTGTTCCTGGTCAAACTCAAACACAAGAAGAATGCCTACAGAGGGTGGAAACAGAGATAGGTAATCTGAAAGGAATAGAGAGACTTTGAGCATGAAATTAAAAGATGAAGTTGAAAGAGCCAAATCTCACATTGAAGTAAGTCTGGCGAGAGATCTCAAAGGCAACAAGAAAGAATGCTATAAATATAAACAACAACAACAAAAAAACCTAGGCAAAATATAATCTCGCTGCTGAACAAGTCATAGGACCTAGTAACACGGTACTGTAGTATTGTGGTATATTATTCCACTAATTGTGGAAAAGATGGTGGTATTGAAATATACCTTTCCCTTAATCTTTACTAACAAGACTATCCATTACAGTTCCCAGGTCCCTGAGGATAGAGAGCAAGAAAGATATGCCCTTGGTTCATCTGTTTCAAGAGGATCAGATCAAGTTATACACAAGCAAATTGAACCTGGGCCCTGATGGAATGTGTCCACAATAACTGAGGGGCATTGTATCAGCGTAATGTCATTTTAACCTTTGAACAATCATGGTGAAAGGAAGAAGTTCTTCAAGACTATGAGAAAGAAACTGTTACCTCGATCATGAGCCAGCAGTGCGCTCTGGCAGCTCGAAAGGCAAATGGGATCCTGGGCTCCATCAGGAGAGGGGTGGCCAGCAGGGACAGGGAGGTGATTGTCCCTCTCTACTCGGCTCTTGTGAGGCCCCATCTGGAGTACTGTGTCCAGGTGTGGAGCCCTCAGTACAAGAAAGACATTGAGATTTTGGAAAGGGTCCAGAGGAGGGCGACTAAGATGATCAGGGGGCTGGAGCACCTCCCCTATGAGGACAGGCTGAGGGAGTTGGGCTTGTTCAGCCTGGAGAAGAGAAGGCTGCGGGGTGACCTCATTGCAGCCTATCAATACCTGAAGGGAACCTACACCCAGGAGGGGAGTAAACTCTTCAAAAGGGCTGACAACAGCAGGACTAGGGGAAATGGTTTTAAGTTGAAGGAGGGAAGATTTAGGTTGGATGTTAGGGGGAAGTTCTTTACTAGGAGAGTGGTTAGGCCCTGGAACGGGCTGCCCAGGGAGGCTGTGGATGCCCCGTCCTTGGACGTGTTTAAGGCCAGGTTGGACGGGGTCCTGGGCAACCTGATCTGAATATGTATGTTTGGTGGCCCTGCTAGGCAGGGGGGTTGGAACTACATGATCCTTGGGGTCCCTTCCAACCCGGGTGATTCTGTGATTCTGTGATTCTGTGATCTACAAGAAGGGCAAAAAGGAGAGTGTGGGAAACTACAAGTAGGTCAACCTTACTTTGATTCAAGAAAGGTAGAGGAACAGATGAATCAGGAAAGCATTTCCAGGCACATGGAGGAGAAGAATGGTAGTATATATAAAAATATTTCAAGTACGGTATAAACAAGGATTCACCAAGGGGAAGTCATAGATGACAAACTACATAGGTCTGGCCAAAAATAATAGCTCCTATTTGTTTCCATGGACTGCGAAAGATATGAAGAGTTCAAGAACACAATTTGATAGAGAAAATTATTTGAACAAGAAAATTCTTTTTCAGCATAGCCATTGCCAGTAATGAACAAGAGCCTGCATGCCACACTTGTAAAAATTAGCACCAACGAAGTGACTTTCTGTCATTGTTGCCATTGCTGAAACACACCAACCTCTGTCTCACTGTGCTCACACTCACTGTTTGATTTCCATAAACGTTCAGCAAGCACTGTTCAATGTCAGTGGGTGCAATTTTTTTCACATAGGGAAGTCCAATTACACATCCTTGCTTCATTTGCACTTCCACGTCAGACATCATTTTGTCAGTGTGCCACTCTGCTGCCATCTGTCACATGGCAACAAAGCATAACGGAATACTGGTGAAGTTTCAGCCTCTACTGTTATACCACCATTTGTCTCTCACACTGTGAGTCAACATAATAAAATCATAGAATAGAATTATAGAATCACCAATGTTGGAAAGGACCTCTAAGGTTATCCAGTTCAACCGTTTACCAGTCAACAATATTTCCCACTAAACCATGCCCCTCAGTACCACATCTAAATGTCTCCTGAACATCTTGAGGTTTGAGTGACTCCACCACTTTTGTGGGCAGCCTATTCCAGCTCCTGACCACTCTTTTGTAGAAGTTCCAGCTTGAACCTCCCCAGCACAACTTAAGGCCATTTCCTCTAGTTCTGTTGCTAGTTACGGGGAAGAAGAGGCCTGCCTCTACCTCACTACCACCTTCTTTCAGGTAGTTGTAGAGAGGCATTACTTTTGGAGCAGCCTTATGAAAATAAATTTCTGTGATTAACATAATTTGTTGTGCTCTTATTGGTTGTGATGCTTCACAAAATGCAGAAAAGCTTAAAGTGGATAAATGCAGATTAATTCCTAATCAGCCTGTTCTAATAATGTATATTTGACACAATTAGATTCTATAAAAATGTATTTGCAAATTCTGCTGACAAATATGAGAATATTGTTTCAGGTCTGCAGAAATACCAAGATTTTTTTCTCAGATTTAGCAAGAGTGCAAAAGTAATTATCTCTTATCTATCTATTTCCAGTGTTAAAACTGCATGATCTTGAATTGTTTTTTATTTTTTCTTTTCTTGAGATTCCCAGCAAATTTTTACTTGATCTATTATTGATCTCATAGTAACTCACTAACTTGCACAAAATTATGAAAAGTTTCCTGAAAAATGATAGACATGGTGCAAAGAATTGCAGTTACATGAGAAAACAGGATGACCAATAAACAAAAAATCAAATTAAAAACAATGGAAAAAAAGTAGTTTGGAGAAATTGGGATAATCATTCCTAAAATGTGGCTGTTGCTCAAATTCATTCCTACTTTCATTTTTCAATACTATTTAACTGTCACTAATGAGCATTTACTGAAAAATAAAACCCAAATACAGCTATGTACAGTTTTAATTCCTTTCAAAACAACAGTTCTTTGAGATGGGAAAATAAACATAACCAATAAGACTGAGGGTTTCAAAGCATTCTTATATACAGTATTACAGAGCATCACGAGCTAGAAGCACCTGTGATTATCACAGACAGCCCTTAGTCTTTTATTATAGAGGCCACTCTGCAGTTTCCCCATGCCCAAGATCTTGCCACATAAACCCAATATAGATAAGCGAGCAGTAGCCGAATTAAAGGTAGTGTCCTTAAGAGGGAATGACAGAAGCTCAAGAGAATGGTTCATTATCAATTTAAATTAGCCTTTTCATTGTCCATCTGTTTATTAATTTTTTTTATTGTTCATTTTTATAATTGTTGCTTCCTGATGCTGACAAAAGAGCTTATAGCAAATCCACAACAATTTATTTATTTGTTTGCTTGTTTAACGCATACAAATAGAAAAAAAAGATAAGAGGAAATGGTGTTGTGGATGTATACTTCTGTATGACAGATCAATGTTGATGGACATAACTTCATCACATACTATCATTGCTCGTTTGTTGTGTATCAGTTTTTCATGAAAGATAATGTTTTTGAAACAAACTTTAATGACCTTATTTTAAACATACATTGTGTATAACAAAGTTCAAATTAAAATATTTTATATTTTATATGTTTTTAAAATAATTTATATTATATTATTTTGAACTGATTTCTTTTTCTCAATCTCATAATTTTGTGAAAATCATCAAAGACAAAAAATTTGAAGTAACCTTATCAATCTTACAAATTCAACTGGTTGTGCTGGAATGGAATCACTGGTTGTGAATGGAAAGGTCGCACTTAAATGTCAGAGCTCATCTCTTAATATCTCCTAGGTGTCAAATGAATGCTGTGCTATGAGTATGATTTTTTTTTGGGGGGGGGAGGGAGGAAGATTCCACAAACCTGTCCCTGTTTGTGGCTATTGTTTCAATAAAAATGTAAAAATAATAATAAATATAACAGGAAAAAAAAAAAAAACATTTTTTTCCCATTAGCGTTTACATGTACTACTCGTGACAGATTTTTTTCTCAACTCAGCAAAGCCTCATTACTGATCAGCAAAACGTATATCGTGCCTTTTTGATTTCAGATTCTCAACTGGTTCACCCCAAGAGAAATCTAGTCAAAAGGATAGAAATCAGCTTAAGGGAAATATAATTTACTGTTTGTGCAAGAACAATTATTAAAACATACCAATGATTCATTTCATGCAGTAAAATGTAAACGTGTAAGCAGAGGTGAGTAACAGTTGACTGAAAAACACAGATTAAGAGCTTCAACTATAATTAGGAAAAAGTCTTCTTTAATTAGAATGTTCTTGCAATTATGTACTTCTGTTTTGTTTTTCTGTGTAAACGCTTGTTTAAAAATATCTTGCTATTGTATTTTTCCTAAGTTCACTCTGTAATTCAGTCTAGTGTTGAACATTTAAATTTCTGTCTGCCTCATTGTCTTGCAATTTTATCTTTTAACAATTCTCTTTTTTCAGAAAAAACTGTATTAAAAATTACCTTTTTATTGCCAATCTCTTCTCTGATATTATCTGTCTTCTCCTGTACATAAACACATAAGAACACATAAGAACATGAAATAATAATAATAATAATAATAATAATAAGGACATAAATAAAAACTATGTAAATGTAACTCATGTACAATAGATACAGTGAATGCCAAGAAAAACAAATGTCTTATAAACCAGGTGTTTTGAGGAAATCAACTAACTAAAATTGGGGTTAAAAGATATATAAGATTTAGTTTGCTTCAGCCAAGATTGTTACTTAGATCTGTAGAAATTACTTAGTAATATACATATCCTTAATTTGTATTTTTAAATGCTTTTGAGGTCAATTTTAAAATAAAAGCCATCCCTTTTAAAATTGTAAAAGGATAAAATACGGATTCTACTTATTTCCAGTTACTTTGTTTTCTAGTGAAAATCTTGCGGAAAAAATGTTTTTATTCAATAATAGATTCTGATTAAAAAAACAAAAAACACCTTTTTATACAAGAGGTTTGAACTGACTTTTAACTTACAAAATAAGTTTTGGAATATTTTCAAGAATTCTCAAGCATCATAGGTTATCATTCACCTTTAGAAGTAAGTGAAAAAATTAAGTAAAAGGCTGTCTTGATTCTTTCTGCCTGAAATCGATAAGTTGAAATCCATAACTCATAAGACATCTTAGTTGCTGGTTGAGGGAAGGCTTGAGAGATCATTGCCGTAGAATTATTTAAATTACAGTTCAATTTTTTAGTTAATCACAGAATCACAGAATTGTAGGGGTTGGAAGGGACCTCCAGAGATCATGGAGTCCAACCCCCCTGCCAAAGCAGGTTCCCTACACCAGGTCGCACAGGTAGGCACCCAGGCAGGTCTTGAACATCGCCAGAGAAGGAGACTCCACCACCTCCCTGGGCAGCCTGTTCCAGTGCTCCGTCACCCTCACTGTAAAGAAGTTCTTGTGCACATTTGTGCAGAACTTCCTATGCTGCGGTTTCCAGCTGTTTCCCCTTGTCCTGTCTCCACTCACCACTGAAAAGAGTCCAGCCTTGCCATTCTGCCCCCCACACTTCAAATATTTATAGACCTGGATCAGGTCCCCTGATCTAATTATCTCATGAGCAAGTGAGCTCATCCTATAAAGGTAGGTAAAATAAATTTAATGAAATCTCTGTGAAAGATTATCTGAAATATAAAACAACCATTTTAGATTTCTAAAAGAGAAAGAGAAGAAAAGCTGTAATTGAAGGAGTATATGTGAGTAAACCGGTGAAACACATCATGTTTCACTTCATTGTTAAATAATAAGCTGAAAGATAAACTATTACAAAAGAAGCAGTCCAGAAAATACTTTAAACTCGTAATGATGTAACACTGAGAAGTTCACTCGTATTTATACTACATATATATACTACGTATACTATATATATATATATATAAAATATAGATAATGTATTCTCAACACACATGAACATACTTTTGTCATTCTAAAAATAAAACTTAAATTTAATTGACTTTCCTTCTACACAGATAATGCTCTTTGAATAAAGTCCATCCATGCCACAGAATCAGAAATTTAGAGATTTTACATATACTATAGAGATTACAGAGATTATGGTCACCAAGGAACTACCACTCTATTCTTCAGATAACCTTAATTTTAATTTCTTCATTATTGTCCTGTCATTAAGACGTTAATCAAACAATAACTATGAACTGAAGAATTGCTCAAAATGTCTGTCTCAAAAAAAAAAACAAAAAACATTCTCTGTTGAACTGCAATTTCTCAGAATTCTATTTTCATAATCTGAAATATCTTATGAAACTTTTCTTAAAACTATTTTTTTTCAAAATAAATAAAGAATAAGATTAAAAATAGTAAAAATAGTAAAAATAGTAAAAATTCTGTGCACAAACGGAGCTAAGCAATTATACTGGTTTCAAACTGATGAGTTGACATCTTGAATTTTCTTATGTAATTTTCCTGCAGAGTATCAAAGAAATTAATTTTATTCGAATGAAATGATGGTGGACTTTGTTTATTACATTTCAATTAATCCCTTTGTGTTGTGACTGAAATGAACTTACTGGGGGAAAACAAAACGCAGATTAGTGATCTGTATATCTTGTTCAGAACTTGATGATATTTGGAGATGTTCTCATAAGACTAGTGAATATTTTTACTCATTTCTTTTCTTGTTGAAGATCTATGCTCTCTTTTTTTTAATCATTTTTTTCTTTTTTTTTTTTGTAAATTTTGATAACTGTCAGATGGACTGAAGACTGCCAAAAAAGGTCATATATATATATATATATATATATATATATATATATATATATATATATTAGCTAATTTATCATTCATAACGGGCTTTGAAGTAGAAATAAAAATAACAAATAGAAATGAGCATTTAATGTGAAAACTGTAGAAAATGAAAACAGCCATGGAGACTGCAATTTCTGAGAAAACAAATGTTTATAAGTTGTGCAACTTTGAGAAGTTTTTGGGTTTTTTTGTTTTTTGTTTTTTGTTTGTTTGTTTGTTGCTTTTCTAGCATTGTTTAATTTTTAGATATGAGAAAAATAAGGCCAAAAATCACAAATGGGAAAATTACCACAGGTCACGTTGATCCTTAACAGATGAACAAATCTACCATTTTTAGTCATTTTTAGTCATTCTTAGACTATATGGGTCTGTTCATGGGGCTTGCTGCCCCTCTTAGCACTAGGATAATTTAGTGCTGTTTTCCCCTAAGTGCTTCCCCTTCTCAACTAGTTTCAACTTTGTGTTAAGCACTGCATAGATTTATCTTGTTGTTGTTGCTTTGTTGCTGCTAGTTTCTTTCTTTCTTTCCTTCTTTCTTCCCTTTATCTTTTTTTTTTCTTTCTTTTTTTTTTTTTTTAATGCATGATGTAACTCAATTACACATTCTAAACAATATATTAACAAATTTTTAAGTAGGATTAAGCCAACCTTTCATGCAGCAAACCTGAAACACAGCTTCAAATATTGCTGGAGTACGTATGCCCTTCAGAATATACAACACTGTTTATGTTTCAACATACTATGAATCACAGACAATGGTTCAGATGGTAAATCAGAACAATTCAGAGCATGCTATGCTTATGACCTCCCTAAAGTACATACAAATATAATGTAGGTGTAGTTAGTAAAGTGTTGAACAAGATTTCTGTCAGAAAGAAGATGAAGTGCTGCCTATCATTTTATATAACCATGTCAGTGATAACTAGAAAAACTGCTTGAAATTCAGGTGTTATCAGATTGATAAAACATCTTCTTTAATGATTATTTAATTTAATTCTTAATTATCCTTAAAGAAAAAAAATATATATACCTTATATAAAATTGAATGTGTTCAGTGATGTCCAAGTACTTAAATCAAACAGAAAACTCTTGCTTTAAAGGAAAATAAATAAATAAATAAACAAACAAACAAACAAATAAATAAATAAATGCATCTGAACAGCTGAAAGACATCTAGCTGTCAACACTTCCAGTTTGGACTGCTTGAAAAAAAAATTGTAACTACAGCCTTTGCCAGTGATATTACAGAGGGACCCTTTTGTTTTTCCACTCTGAGAAGCCAGGATACACTATTTCTTACAATGTTTCCATAGTATATTGTTGCATTTTCCGTATTATTGTATTGTATTGAATTGAATTGCATTATTACTATATATTTTCTGTATTGTTGTAGTTTCCATAATATATTGTTGAATTGTACAAAGCGCAGGTGGAACTGAACTTGGCGAGGGATGTGAAAAACAATAGGAGGACTTTCTACAGGTACATTGGCCAGAAGAGACAGGTCAAAGTGAGTTGTACCTCATTAGGTAAATGTAAAAAAAGAACTGGCTTCAATGGATGAAGAGAAGGCTAAGGTACTGAATGAGTTCTTTGCCTTGGTCTTCACTGGCAGCCAGGATTCCAGTATTTCTCATGTCTCTGAGCCCCGCATCCCTAAACTTCTAGGAGGGGACCAGGGCGGTAAATCCCCTCCCACTGTGAGAACAGAGTAGATCTGAGATTGCCTCATAAGACTGAATGTGTACAAGTCTATGGGGCCGGATGGCGTGCATCCCAAGGTTCTGAGGGAGCAGACTGAGGTGATTGTCAAGCCACTCTCCATCATATTTGAAAAGTCACGGCTGTCAGGTGAGGTCCTGGATGACTGGAGGAAGGGTCAAGTCACGCCCATTTACAAGAAAGGGAGCAAGGAGGACCTGGGGAGCTACAGGCCGGGTGAGTCTCACCTCTGTGCCTGGGAAGATCATGGAACAGAGCATTCTGGATAACATGCTTGATCACATGAAGAATGGGTGTGTGATGCGAGACAGCCAGCACAGCTTCAACAGAGGAAGGACATGCTTGACCAATCTGGTGGCCTTCTATGATGGAGTGACGGCATTGGTGGACAAGGGAAAGGCAACCAATGTGATTTACCTGGACTTGAGCAAGGCCTTTGACATGGTCCCCCACCACATCCTTATCTCCAGATTGGAGGGATGTGGATTTGATGGGTGGACCACTCGATGGATAAGAAACTGGTTGAAAGGCCACAGACAGAGCATGCTCATCAATGGCTCTATGTCCAGGTGGAGGCCAATAACGAGTGGCGTCCCCCGGGGGTCTGTCTTGGGACCAGTGCTCTTTAACATCTTTATCAATGACATCAATAACGGAATTGAGTGCACCCTCAGCATGTTTGCTGAAAACACCAAGCTGAGTGGTGCGGTTGACATGGTTAAAAGAATGGATGCCATTCAGAGGGACCTCAACAGGCTTGAAAGGTGGGCCCACGTGAACCTGATGAGGTTCAACACATCAAAGTGCATGGTTTTGCACTTGGGCCAGAGGAATCCCAGGCATCTATACAGACTGGAAGGAGCGGTCCTTGAGAGCAGCCCTGCAGAGAAGGACCTGGGGGTCTTGATGGATGAAAAGCTTAACATGAGCCAGCAGTGTGCTCTTGCAGCTCAGAAGGCAAATGGTGTACTGGGCTCCATCAGAAGAGGGGTGGCCAGCAGGGACATGGAGGTGATTGTCCCCCTCTACTCTGCTCTTGTGAGGCCCCATGTGGAGTACTGCGTCCAGGTCTGGAGCCCCCAGTATAAGAAAGACAGGGAGCTGTTGGAGAGGATCCAGAGGAGAGCCAGAAAGATGATCAGGGGACTGGAGCACCTCCCCTACAAAGACAGGCTGAGGAAGCTGGGCTTGTTCAGCCTGGAGAAAAGAAAGCTGTGGGGTGACCTCATTGCAGCCTTTCAGTATGTAAAGGGAGCCTACAAGCAGGACGGGAATCAACTCTTTGAAAGGGTTGATAACTGCATGACAAGGGGAAATGGCTTTAAGTTGAGGGAGGGCAGATTTAGGTTGTGTGTCAAGGGGAAGTTCTTTACAGGGAGAGTGGTGAGGTGCTGGAACAGGCTGCCCAGAGAGGTTGTGGATGCCTCATGCCCGGAGGTGCTCAAGGCCAGATTGGATGGGGCCCCTGGGCAGCCTGGTCTAGTATAAAATGTGGGGGTTGGTGTCTCTGCCTGTGGCAGAGGGGTTTGAGCTTCATGATCCTTGAGGTGTCTTCCAACTCTGGCCATTCTGTGATTCTGTGACTTTTTTATTCTCAATGAGGAAAAAAAAATAGAACCAGTAATACCTTAACTGATTTGTAGTTTCAACTCTTATTAAAACCCAAATAAACTAAAAACTTCAAAAAAATCCTTTGTTCTCTAGCATTACTTTGTAAACACATGTATCAGTGGGAATTAAATAATTTTTTTTGCTTGCCCTGAATCTATCCCGGCAGTATATACCATTGTCCTACACTTATTGAGTATTAAATAGTGATAGCATTTTTTTAATTGTGAAAGCATTTAAGAATGTATAAGGATAGATTTAATGCATATAATCATAAATTAACATAGGAAAACTAGATCCACTTTCTCTTTTTCGTAGTGTTCTGACTTGCCTAAGGATTATATATACTGAAAGTGTTATAATTGCTTTGAGTGTGATCATACAATGAACATACAATGATACAAAAATAGAATCTGAGAATCAGTTAGATTGGAAAAGACCTTCCAGATCAATTCCAGCAGTCAACCTGACTTACAACCTGACAACCTGAAGTCCATAACAAAACCATTTGCCCTAGTGCCATGCCTCTTAAATACCTCTGGAGATGGAGTCTCCAGTATTTCCCTAAGCAATCCATCCCAGTATTTACCAGGAAGAAATGAAATAAAATCTTGATAGTTTGATTCTGTACTTAAGAACATAAGAATTATCAGTGGACAATGAATTGCCATTATCTTCATTTGGATGATGGACACTGGAGGGAGGGAGTAGAACAGGGAGGCAGAGAGACTGAATGTTTTCAAGAATTTGTATATAGATAAACAGTTTAATTTTTTATTTGCAGGATTTGCCTTTTCCTGTTTATGAAATACCTTTCTTTACTGCTATTTCCATGTCTATGTTGTTTTAAACTTTGAAGCAAATGTTACTTTGTATTTTCAGAGAGATTGGTTTGTCACTGTAGATGTCCACATTTGGACATAAAAGTGCAGACTTTTTAAAATAAGAACTGAATAACCTTAATCTTTTCTTTCCGCCATCTTTATACTAAAGTAAAATTTATCATTATAGCAATTTTCCATAGCAGTTTGACAGTCTACATGTGAACAAAAGTTCCATGTACTTTTAAACACAGTTCTGTGTTACTTTTTCATCCTGCTTTTTTATAAACATAGAGACTCAGAATACCTATTAAAGACATTTGTTTGACATCTTGATATTTTAGAAATATTTTTTCCTTGATTTATTTTTCCTTCTGACCCCAGCTTTGGTCTTAAGCTAGAAGACAGGTTTTAGAATTAGCAAAATTGCTATCTTCCTTTTTGGTTTTTTTTCAGGTTGTTTTGCTTTCTTTTCCAGTAATACTTACCCGCAGTTATAATAGGGAAGGTAAGCATATTTGTAATCATATTCTACCTTATAAGCAGTGTATTGCCTATCTTCTATGGAGGAGGAGAAATTTGTCTATGAATGGCTGGAAAGCACTAAATGAATATTCTTTTTTTTTTCATTGAAAAATAGTGCTCCCCGACATAAACTCTCTTATTCAAATAAGATCATGAAAAGGTCAATGCAAACAGAGAAAGTCTTACATTTTATGTAATTGTTTTTACTACATAGGTAATTTGATCATGCCTATTTCACCTAACTATATGTATCCGTATACATACGATGTTTTTTTTTAATACATGCATTTATTCCTTTATATTATATATTCTTTTCTTCAGTAAGATAGAACTTCAGGGCAGTTTTTTGCTGATAACTACGCGGAAAGATAAAATACCAGCATCCTATGACCTGTGTTCACTTCTTCTCTCCTCCTTTGTAGTGAAAGTGGAGAGTAGTGAAACGGACAGATACAGTGCTAATCAGAATGATGTAGCTGAGTTAAGAGGAGAGCTAAAGAAAACTGAAACTCCTGTAGAAGTAGGATGAGAAAGAATATGACCAAGGTTTACAAAATCATAAATGCATTATATTAACTGAATAGAAACAGTTATTCACCAAGTGGCACTGAGTGAAACCAGAAGGATATCAGTTTCAAATACACAAAAATGAGATACTATTTTTACACAGCATTTAGGGGACATTAGAGATATGTTACCAGAGATTTAAAAGGAGATTTAAAAGGCCTACTAAACACATACATAGAATCATAAATGCATGCTTGATCGCTGAGATTTGCTGCTTTGGAGCTTTTCCAGCCAGAACCGCAGCAACTGATTGCGAGGTACAGGGGGGTTTGGAAGGTTCCCTCATTCAGGGATCCCTGAGACAACAGAACCGCCAGGCAGCTTGCGGCAGGACAGTTCTAAAAGAGCGGCTGATGCTGCGGAGGCGTTGCCAGGGCAGCGGCTCTGTATCCACCACCATTGCCTAGAAAAAGCCTCATGGAGAGAGAGGAGGAGTCGGTGTGTGAGAATCACCTGGGCTGTTTTAACGAGGAGAAACTGTAAGCCACCCATACACGGGACTACACAGCAAGGAAGGTTGTTATCACTGTCAAGTGAATGATAAGTGTAAGGGCTCTTGTTAACGACCCGGCAACGGGGCAGGGGCAGAGCCGGCACTACCAGCAGCAGGGCAGGGCTGATCAGTCACACCCCATTAAGGTTATTTAGTGGTGGTAGTGTGCCTGCCGGTTTGCAGTGGCTGCAGCCCGGCAGAAGGCTACTGCCACAAAAATTGTGGAGACCCAGATGGAAGTCGCATGCTCATGCAGAAGGAAGACTGCAGCCAAAAAGAGTGTGGAGTCCCAGACTGAGGTCCCACAGAATCACAGAATGGCCAGGGTTGGAAGGGACCATGGAAGGATCATGAATCTCCAACCCCTCTGCCACAGGCAGGGACACCAACCTCCACATTTAATACTAGACCAGGCTGCCCAGGGCCCCATCCGATCTGGCCTTGAACATCTCCAGGGATGGAGCATTCACAAACTCCAGATATCTGTTGGAAGGACCACACAGCAAGCTGCAAGAGGTCCAGGAGGCTCCTGGAATGCACTGATGATAACTTTCTGGTCCAGGTATTGGACAGACCGACCAGAGGTGAAGCATTGCTGGACCTGCTGCTCACCAATGAGGAGGTAATCATTAAAGGCATTATGGTTGGAGGCAGCCTGGGCTGCAGTGACCACATCCTGGTTGAGTTTGTGGTCTCGAGGGATGTGGGCCTGGCAAAGAGTGGCATCAGAACACTGAACTTTGGAAGAGCGAACTTTAAGCTGTTCAATGGACTGTTGGCCAAGATCCCCTAGGATGATGTCTTTAAAAACAAAGATGTTGAGGAGAGCTGGCTACCCTTCAAGGATGCCTTCCTGTGAGCTCGGTCCCTCTGAATAGGAAAGCTGGCAGTGGAAGTGGGAAACCAGCATGGCTTGGCAAGGACCTGCTGGGCATTCTGAGAGCAAAGAAAGGTGAATACAAGCTCTGGAAACAAGGGCGTGTCACCTCTGAAAAACACAGGGATGCCGTCCAGACTTGCAGACATGGGATCAGGAAAGCCAAGGTGCTGGCAGAACTGAACTTGGCAAGGGATGTGAAAAACAATAGGGAGACTTTCTACAGGAACACTGGCCAGAAGAGAAAGGCCAAAGCGAGAGTTACATCCTTACGTCCTTTGGTAAATGTAAGAAAACAACTGGTTTCAATGGAGGAAGAGAAGGCTGAGGTACTAAATGACTTCTCTGCCTCACGCTTCACTAGCAGCCAGGATTCCAGTACTTCTCACGGCCTTGAGCCTTGCATCCCTAAGCCTCGAGGTGGGGACCAGGGCAGTAAATCCCCCCCACTGTGAGGACAGAGTAGGTCCGAGACTGCCTCATGAGACTGCATGTGTACAAGTCTGTGGGATCGGATGGCGTGCATCCCAGGGTTCTGAAGGAGCTGGCTGAGGTGGTTGCTGAGCCACTCTCTGTCATATTTGAAAAGTTGTGGCTGTCAGGAGAGGTCCTGGTGACTGGAGGAAGGGCCAGAGGAATCCCAGGCATCTATACAGACTGGAAGGAGCGGTCCTTGAGAGCAGCCCTGGGGAAGGACCTGGGGGTCTTGATGGATGAAAAGCTTAACATGAGCCAGCAGTGTGCTCTTGCATCTCGGAAGGCAAATGGTATCCTGGCCTTCATCAGAAGCGGGGTGGCCAGCAGGGACAGGGAAGTGATTGTCCCCCTCTACTCTGCTCTTGTGAGGCCCCATGTGGAGTACTGAGTTCAGGTCTGGAGCCCCCAGTATAAGAAAGACAGGGAGCTGTTGGAGAGGATCCAGAGGAGGGCCAGAAAAATGATCAGGGGACTGCAGCGCCTCTCCTATGAGGACAGGCTGAGGGAGCTGGGCTTGTTCAGCCTTGAGAAAAGAAAGCTGTGGGGTGACCTCATTGCAGCTTTTCAGTACCTGAAGTGAGCCTACAAACAGGAGGGGAATCAACTCTTTGAAAGGGTTGATAACTCAGGATAAGGGGAAATGGTTTTAAATTGAGGGAGGGCAGATTTAGGTTGGATGTCAGGGAGAAGTTCTTTACAGAGAGAGTGGTGAGGTGCTGGAACAGGCTGCCCAGAGAGGCTGTGGATGCCCCGTCCCTGGAGGTGTTCAAGGCCAGACTGGATGGGATCCTGGGCAGCCTGGTCTAGTATTAACTGGGAGGTTGGTGGCCCTCACTGGGCGGTAGGGGGATTGCTGTTTCATGATCTTAGAGGTCCCTTCCAACTCTCGTCATTCTGTGAATACGTGATGAAGGTTGGAAAAAACCTTTGAGATCATCCGGTGCAATGTAAACTCACCAACACCATGCCCACTAAACCTTGTCTTTCAGTTCCACACCTACATGTCTTGAAAACTTCCAGGGACAGTGACTTTACCACCTCTCTTGGCAGTCTGTTCCAATTTCTCACTGCTCTTTCTGAGAAACAAGTATTTCTTCATGTGTAACCTGAGCCTCCCTTGGTTAAATTTATAGCAATTACCAGAGAGACATAGGGCCCCCTGAACCTAATGCCTCCTATTTATTACTATGGAAATGACAACAGATACAAAAAGCCCAATAACAGTATTTGATTGGGTAAGTTCCCATATAGAGAAATCTATTTTTCAACATGGTCACCACCATTAGCTATGCATTTTCGTCTGCAACGAACAAGAACTTGCATGCCTCACTTGCAAAAATTTTCACTGGTAGAGGTGACTCAGTGCTGCTATCACAACTGCTAAAACTCACTACTCACCACCTCATTGATCTAAAATCTACTGTTTGGTCTCTGTAAATGTTCAACAAGCATTGATTAATGTCAGTGGCTGCCACACACGTTTGCTTAGTACACTCTTCCATGTCAGATTATGTGTTACAGACTGCCCATCATCTGCCATCTGTCACACAGCAATAAAATGTAATGGAGTATTGTTGGGAAAGTTGAGCCTCTACTGTCATACCACCAATATCTGTGTCTTTTGTTGTGGACCAATATAATAAAATATGATGCATTACTTTCAGAGTAGTGTTCATATAACAAAATTTGAATTAGAAATCTTTTTAGAGGAAAACTCTAAAAACAGCTTCTAAGACAACTGCAAAGGGGTATTCTGTGTAATGTCCCCAGAATAAAAATTCTGGATACTGGAGAAATACAAAAAGGATGGACAAAGCAACTGCATTGGCATGTTTCCCAAACAGTGTCTCCCACTGTCAGTGTCTGAGATAGAACATTTGCCCGCATGGACTGACCCAGTCAATCACAGCCAATAGGAAATTACACCGGATTATTTTCCTGATTTTGAAAACCTTTAAAACTTGCTGGTTATGAAATGCGGATCACTTGTACAAGTGTGACATAAGATCAGAAGGAGCTAGACATTCGTGTAGATTAAGGTTACATGTAGATAGACATACTAGAAACAAGCAAAACAAAAAAGTAAAACCAAACAAACAGAAACTCCTATTCAGAACTGATTTTTCTGTGAATATTTTCAATATGATAAATAAAAAAAAAACTTGAAAACCTATCTGATTAATTAACAATCTCTGCATGAGATATCAGAAGGTATGATAGCTTATTATTTCAAACATTATCTTATAAGGTCAAAGTAGCAAAAAACCTTGTGGTGCTCAACCTGTAATGAAATGAGTGTCATACAGAGAGGTCATTTTATTTGACTGATAAAATTGAAAAAAATGACAAAACTTAAGGATGCCAAATTATTTTTACAGGTCTATGAAAAAATGGACTGTGTTATTTCCTCTCTTCATACTATCACTTAATTAATCACATATTAGGTAAGATCTCAGGAACCACAGCTGCATAGCTATATCTCTCAGGGATATATTTATTATTGATGCTGAGATAGAGTTCCAATATTTTCTATGACATGAACAAGTCATAGTCCTTGAACAGAAGGAAATTTAACACATTCATTCAACTTTTTTCCTTCCCAAATCACAATGGCATTTTAGTAAGAAAGTAGTGCTGTGAATAATTCATAACACTGTAAATTTTTAGTGAGTGTAAGTTTAAAGACAATGGTTCAGAATTCTTGCAAGCCATGGTAACGTTCAAACGTAGATTTTTAATCTTGAAGTTTTAGGGACCTATTATGTTGGTTCTTTTTTTTTGTTGTTGTTGTTTCTTTGTTTGCTTGTTTTTAACAGAAGGGAAGGGAATTATTGAACTAATTGTATCTCAGAAACTAGTTACCTGAAGATTAAAGAGTTCTAGTTTCTCTTTATGTACAGAAACATGTTTTCCAAAGTGTCTGACTGACTTAAAGAATAAGTACAATGCAAAGAAGTACAAAGAATAGGTATTCTTAATCTCTTTGGGATATAAAAATATCTCAGGTTTTTAGAGAAATTCCTAAACAAGTGGTGAAGTCATATAGCTATGGAATTGGGGAAATAAATAAATAAGTAAATAAATAAAAGTTTGGTAAAATAAAAAAAAAAATAAAATTAAGAATTAGCATTTTGGTCTCAATTAACTTTTCTGAGATAAGAAACTGAGAAAAACTATTTACAGTCATTAATAAATTTTCTTTGGTTTTTTTTTTTGCTTGTTTGTTTGTTTCTTTTTACTGTTCCATGTTTCGATAGCAGAGAGAAAGGAAAAAAATTATATCTTGCCAACTTCTATATAATTCATTTTGTATTTATTAAGTTTTCTTAAGTGAACCGAGAGAGTGAGACTTGTAGTTGTCACTGAGCAGCTATTGTTAATTACGATTTAAAGACAATGAAGAGAAATCATTTTCAGTATAGAAATCATAATCACCCTTAAGTGCAATTCTGCATTTTCTCAAATTGATTGCCTACTAAATATGCTCATTTTTCCCCCAGTATCTGTAAAATGATATTAGAGTGTCTAGTTCAGACACAAATATCTTTATACTAAACCTTTAAGCAGGATGATTTCTATTTCTATAGTAATATATCCTGTGAATGTCAATTACATCTATTATTTCAAGGCTTATGGTAAGCCCTAATAATCTATATAAGGTCTCTTCCAAACCAAGCCATTCTGTGATTCTATTAAAATTCTGGAGGTTCTTAATGCCAAAACAAATGCATAAAAGTTACATTTCCTGTACAACTGTTTGTTGTGAGTGCACTTCTACATCATTTTGTGGTTTAACCTAGCAGGTAGCTAAGTGTCATACAGTTGTTCACTGACTCCTTTATTTCCCAGTGGGATGCGGGAGAGATTCTGGTAATAAAAATAAAGTAGACCTCATGGGTTGATACAAAAACTATTTATTAAGACGGAGAAAAGGAAGAAGGAAAAAAAAAGGATAATGGTTATGATAATAATATATATATATATTCATATTAAAAAAAAATTATATACAAGCAATTGCTCATCACCTGCTAACCAGCACTCAGCTGGTCCCCAAGCAGTGGCAGTCCGCCTGACTAGTTCTCCTATTTTGATGCTTTTTTTTTTTTCACATAATGTCAAATGGTAAGGAATATTCTTTCGGTTAGTTTAAGTCAGCTGTCCAGATTCTGTCCCCTCTCAAATCCTTATGTTACCTTCAGCCTCCCTCACTGTCAGGACAGTATTAGAAACTTAAAAACTAAAATGTCCTTGGCTCTGTAGAGCAATACCCAGTAACAACTAGAACCACTGGTGTGTTATCAACATTATATTTCTCCTAAAACCAAAACATTCCTGATGAAAACACGACACATCATCAGCATATGTACTGTGTATGACTGAATAGAAGAAGATTCGGTGTAATCACACGGCAATGGTTTACAAGTTGGTTCGGCTTCGTTCTATGACTAGTGGGGTAGGGGGACACACAGACCTACACCCTGGGAAAGGCAAAAGGGGAATAAGGGGAAAAGGGTAGGAAGATGGGCCTAAAAACGAAATAGCAGCAACGATCTGAGGAGAAACAAACTGAATTACTAAATAAGATATTGGAATGCATGATAGCACACTATAATACAATGTAATATAATATAATTAGAATTGAAGCTAATAAATCAAATAAAGTGAAAGACTGTTAAAAAAACTGAAGGCCTTAATCTAAGTAAGCTGGGCTGATACAGCGCCTGCAACAGAGATGTTTGAAAGTAGGAGGGAAAGTGATCTGCCAACGTTTTTTATCTTTTCTATGGGAAAAAGGCATTATCAAGAAAAGACCTTGCAAATGAGTAAACAAGCTCAGTAGCTACTTGCACAAGACGTAAACATGCATGAGGTGCCTGATTGGTGCATGTGACCAAGGGTTGTTATAGGGATATAAAAGGTTATGAGCACCTACAAGAAATGCCTTTGTTCTGCACCAGCAATGGAGTCCTGCTTTGCTTGCCATACATTCCCTCTGAGCGGAAACAGTAACAGAACAGCAAACAGTCCTCTGGGAGATTTAGTTCTTCTCTTCTGGGACACGAACCTGAACTGGAGCATTAACTCTAACTATCAGTGCACATGATGTTATGATGTGGAATACTGATAACCAAAAATCATAAAACCATGCTAGCACATTGCAAATAAATTACATTTCCTGATAGAGTGTAAGTTCTAATTTTCCCCATCAGCACTTTAAGAATATACTAATAAATATTTAAAATTGATTTCAGAAGATCATTCAACATGTAAGACTAATTTGTGTATAACTTGATTCTGAGAAGATTTATCAGATTTTTCTGGCCTTTAGATAATTGAAAGTTTTCCTTTGCACTAATGTAATAAACAACATGATCTGTGTGTGGTGCCATGCAGAGGGACCTGGACAGTCTTGAGAGGTAGGCCCACACCAGTGTCATGAAGTTCAACAAGATCAAATGCAAGGTCCTGAATCTTGGCTGGGGCAATCCGAAGCACAAGTTGAGTGGACAATGGCTTGAGAGAAGCTCTGATGTGAAGGATTTGGGAGTGTTGGTTGATGAAAGACTCAACATAAGCTGGCAACGTGTGCTTGCAGTCAAGAAGGCCTGTCTTATCCTGGGTTGCATCAAGAGAAGCGTGATTAGAAGGTTGAGGGACAAGATTCAAGAGAAGCGTGATTAGAAGGTTGAGGGATAAGATTCTGCCCATCTATTCTGCTCTCATGAGACCCCACCTGGAGTACTGCGTCCAGTGCTGAGACCCTCAACAGAATAAGGACATCGAGCTGTTGGAGCTGGTCCAGAGGAGGATCACAGAGATGATGAGAGGCCTGGAGCACCTCCCTTACAAGGACAGGCTGAGAGAGCCTAAGCTTTTCAGCCTGGAGAAAAGAAGCCTTCAGGGGGAGTTTATAGTGGCCTTCCAGAACATGAAGGGAGCCTACAGAAAAGCTGTGGAGGAACTTTTTATAAGGGCAGTTAATGACGGGACAAGGAAAAATTATTTTGAACCAGAAGAGAGTAGATTTACCACATATTAGGAAGAAATTTTTTACTGTGAAGGTGATGAGACACTGAAAAAGGTTGCCCATCAAAGCTGTAGATGGAAGCATTGAAGACCAGGCTGGATGGGGCTCTGGGCAACCTGATCTAGAAGGAAGTGTCCCTGTGAATAGCAGAGGGGTTGGAACTAGATGATCTTAAAGGTCCCTTCCAACCCAGACCATTCTATGATTCTATGATCTTGAATGCAACAACCAAAGAATGTATTTTGAAATTATGTAGAAGAGGAGTAGTGCAATTACTGTACAAACCTGGAAAAAAAGTTTAGAAATTTAGAATAGTTAATTGAAATAACTTGAGGACATACACTTTTAAAAACATTTGTTAATAAAAGAACTCTACTTTTGTTAAAATAAAACTTCGGAAAATGATATCTCCCTCTTTCCATCTTTATTTGTAAAGTGTAGAACCCTTACATGAACCAAATTAAACTTCCAGGAAAAAGAAGGATAGACTATATAGCAGTCTGTATTTATGATTTAATTCAACATCACTTTCAAGGAATTATTTCTTCAGTGCCATTGCTATGGGATTTGTTTTGGAGACAATAAGAAACAGTGACCTTTCTGACACCAATATACGTAATGTGATGAAAATTGTCACCATGAATATAAGGCTCCACCTTGTATTATATTATTTCTGCTGAAGTTTTTTTTTCTTTTTTTTAATTTTATTTTTGTATTTGGAAAAATTTTCATGTGTTTCTGTAGCCAATTTTAGATGACAATAAAAAATTTTGAAGAAATAATAACAGATATAAACAAGTATAGAAGTGCAGATAATGACAGAATTCATACTTCTTTTTCTTGCTAATTACATAACTTATGGATATCTGGCTTTGATATAAAAACATCAGGTTTAAAAATTAACAAGCCTGTTTTAATTCTTTAATTACTACTTTTATATAGTATATTGAAAGCAGCAGTTGATGGTGCAAGAACTTTCTATTCATCTATTCATCAACTGAACTTTTCAGTTCATCATTGGAGATCAGGAAAGGAACAGAGAGGGATACACTATTAAAAAATTGCTATAAATTAATTTATTCTTAGTATTCATACAGATAAATCTGTAGGATTTCTGAGTGCTGCCGTGAAGTGTTAGGCTTCTGAATGTGTAGTGAATATTAAAATATGCTTAGAAATGAACTGATGCTCTCAGTAATGGAAAAGTGGACTGATTTGGAATTTTTTTTATCATCTACAACCCTAAAATAACACTCAGCCACAGGAATCTATATATTTCCTTCCTCTTTATTCAATAAATAACTTTACAAACTTGCAGCCTGATGTATCAGAGCTATCCATACTTTTTCTTACTAAAATTCTGTATATTAATTAATTTGGACATTAGTTAAAAATATTCAGCAACTTTTTGACTTTTAACAACCAAAATAAAGTGCAATTAATGGTGAAATAGGAGTAGGAAACACTTCACAATGACTTTTGTGAATGCTTTGAATAAATAGGCATTTTTTTCTAATGCTGTTTGTCAGAATTTCAGACTGAAAGTCTAGACTGAACAGGAGCAATTGCTGAATTTTTTTAGGAATCCATACTATCAAACGTCCATGAATTTCAGAGGAGTTTAAGTGAAGGTATGAATTCTCTGCTGTAAGGAGAGCTCCCTACAGAACATACCCAAGTATAATAGTTGCTTCTCTGACTTTTTGACAACTTGATTATTTTCTACAGTCATTCAGCTAACACAAAATTTAGTTTTCATGTACTATGGAACCTGTTAGTATTCCCTGTGCAGCTCTGAGTGTTATCTAAGAATACTTGGGCCTGTGTTCTGTGTCAGCATTCATCCAAATCATAGATCACCCACAATTTCAGTGTAAATGAAAGAAGAAACCCTGTGTTTCAATGACACATCAATTAAAACATCAAATTGGAATTAAAAGACAGAATTTTTATTTTAAAGAACATGGGGAAGGTATTAAAGTTTTTTTTAGCTGAAAAATGATAAACTAATTAATTTCACTGAAATGTTTACGTTTTTTGTTTTTCTTTTTTCACAGAGGAACTACTGCAATCTACAGTTTTGAAGGTCCATCCAATCTCACATTTCATTTTTTAAAACAAAGGAATCATTTAAAACTTGAAAAAATAAAGCAATCTAAGGCTGGAAGTTAGCTTTTAGGTTTCAACTTTTTATAGTGGTTCAACCTCAGTTATCTAGCATAATTCAACTAGAGATTGTAATCCAATCTACCATTTTTCCTTTGGGATACAACTACTTTCTAAACTGGAAATTACAGACCACATTAGCAGTCTGAGTGGATCTGATACTCTCCCACATTACTGGAAAGGATAAAGAAAGTAGGTCATCCATAATGGTTTACAGTAACAAAACATTGGAAAGAAAGCATTGATTGTCTTTGTGTCTTGGTAGCAATTCTGTTATCTTATAGGAGGCTCAGGTTTGAGTCTTCCCTTTTTGACTGATAAACTGAATTACAGTAGTATCAAACAGCTGTATGAAGCTCCACTCACTGTAAAGAACAAGGTGAGAATAAAGCAGGAAATAAAAGTATGATCTCCTAAATAAAAAGTAGTTTTTTGCTTAGTTTTGCATGAAGAATTCTTAACACTTATGAAACATGTCATGTTAAATGTTACAATAAATAAATACATGCAATAAATGACTACTCTTTTGAAACTAGTCACATCTCATTACTAAAAAGAAGATAATATATCCTCAATGTCAGGCGTTATAAATATGAGAAAGTTTAAATATATGTTTCAATGCATTTAACACAACATTAAACATATTTCTTTTGTAGCATTCATTGCAAGAAGAAAGCTGAGAACTGATGGAAATGTAGCACCATGAACTACCGAAGAAATCAGCAATGAATGTAGCTAACAAACAGCACTTAGTTTACAAAAAAAATTCTGAAAATTAATGAATACTAATTATATCATCCAGAAGGAAAAAGTGTTGTAGAACATCACTGGCCTGAAACAGTATCCTGCAGGCTTCTGCTTGGAGAGAATTATTTTTCAAATTCCTAAAGTGCACAGTTTGTTGGTAAACAGAAAGATCAGAATCATATTTGTCTTTTTATTTCTTCGTAAGTTCATTTGTTCTCAGAGGTAGAGTGTATGGTATTAAAAATAGACACTTAAGTACTCAGGCTGAATTCAGTTCTCCAAACAGAGGCAGGCATCTGTCAAAATTGGTGATGCTCTTGGGTATTCTGTAACATCCTCAGCAGCTTCTTCATGAGAACATGAGATACTTGTGAATCTACTTTTTGTTCTACTCCATATAGATACTCAGGGATCTAAAATGTACTAAATAGTTATAGTCAGACTAGTGAGCTGAGCACTAGGTGTGTTAAGAGTGAGCTGAATGTCTTTGTTGACTTCTTAAACTATACCAAACAGCTTCACTACCAACTTAATTGATATGAAGGAATTTGTCAATCTATATATTTATGTTGTTTTTGTTGTTGTTAGTGTTTAAGATTCTGTTTGTGTGTTATCTGAGGTTAAATAATCTCAATCTAATAATTTTAATCCATTATTTCAGTGTTATCTATTCATATGGCATTTTTGTTTTTACTTTTCTACTATGATAAATTTGTTCTAAACTAAAGGCAACCCAGTTGCTCACAAGACAAAATCTGATGATGTTAGATATAGCTTGAGGCATTCTACATGATCTCTGTGAAAACTTGAATATACTAGAGATCTTGTGTCATATCCATAATATGTGTCATTTGGCTTTATACAGTTTAGTGTGGATAACTTACTTTAGCTTAGATAACTATGATTTGAAACTGGCTAGACTTTTCTCTGAGGTGTAGTATCCTCTTATGTGAACAGAACCTTTTAACCTAATGGCTACCTCAAATAAAAGGGAAAGACCTTGCCTGTTGAAAGTCTAGAATACATCATCATGAGATATCCTGTAATTCATTCACAACTAAACAGTTTCTAAGAGCATAGCTTCATATGAAAATACAGAAAAACACTGTAATCATTATAATGGATGCTATACCTGAATAGCCATATCCAGAATGTATAATTAATCACAAAATGCATACTATACAATAGTATATTAAATATCCACTTAAAGGGGTCTTGAGGGACAACACTGGTTATGACTGAAGATAAGTAAGACTGAAACTGCCTGGGGGTCTTTTGTTACCTTCAATTAGTATTCCTTGAAGCAAACTAACCACAGAGCCATGTACATTCTATGTACCTAACTTCGTGCTTGATTTTCCATGATTGGATATTCAAGGGAAAAAGAGAACAGCCCAAAATAGCTTTCTAACAGAAAGGACTTCTAAGAAAATTAAGACATCTTTCATTATTCTTTGCCAGGCTATTCTAAGTAAAGATTCCAATTTTTTGGCAGATTCAACATTTTTGTATCTATTGTTTTCTTGAAGGTTTGTAAAATGTTGTTGATTTATGCATGACTGAATACTAATCAAACCTCTTGCATGAAGCTTCCTTTAGGAACTCGTGTTTCATGGACCTTTAACAGTAAAGAGCCCCAGCACAAGAAAGATGTGAAGTTATTGGAGATTGTCCAGGGGAAAGCTAAAGATGATCAGAGGGACAGTGCACCTCTCCTACAAAGAAAGGCTGAGGGAGCAGGGCTTGTTCAGGCTGGAGAAGAGAGGGCTCCTGAGGACCTAATTTCAGCCTTACAGTACTCGAAGGGAGTTTATAAACAGGAGGGAAAACAACTTGTTACGTGATCTGATAGTCATAAAACAAGGGGAATGGTTTTAAGCTAAAATAAGAGGTATTCAGAATAGTTGTTAGGAAAAAAAAATTCACTCTATTCACACTATTTCTGAGCCATACACAAAGCTGACCTATGGTGGATCTTTATGACCTTACAGAACATCAAGTGAAGGCATGTAAGTTAATATCAAATGCAATACACACAAATAACAGAACCAAACTCTACATTCATCATCTAGCCAGGGTAAGACTCAATTGTCCAAAAATGAATGTCTAGTATAATTTTAAATTCCCTCAGACATCCTATCTACTGATTCTGACAGATTACAGATCTGTGTCACACCTGCCAGCTCCTGGTTTGAGCTACTGTTTTTAGTAGCTTATTGATTATTGCAAATAACAATAGTTAGCATCTTAAATGGCACAAAATACATATATCTAGACAATTTAATTAAATGCATAATCTAGAGAGGCTTTCAGCTCAATCTAAAATAAATGCAATTTAACAGCTGATTGGAAACAACAGTCCCAAACCTGAGCGTCTACTAGCTATGTTAAAAATATTGGGTACTTCCAATTCCTACTGCAGATGAATTAAAAGTTTGTTATATGACAAATTTATTTTTAACAGAGCTGTGCATGGCTGCATGTAAATGCATGGGATTGAAAATTTGAACCAAGCACTGCAACTCTTTAAATTAGAATTGTAGAGACTTAAATGACCCATAAATACCTGCATTTGAGATACCACTACTAAAGTGTCTACGTCTAAATCTGTGTAGGCCTGCTGCTATATAATGAAACAACTGAATTTTGCCTCTGATACTCCAGAGTGACTAGACAAAAAAATAACCAGAAATGTATATATATATATATATATAAATATCAAAGAATTTGTCAATAGTAAGGCAGCCCTGTTAGCCTAATATGTACAGAAGGCAGTTGTACATTAGATGTTGCAGAGAGGTAGCAAATTTAGATATTTTAGACGGGTGCTGCAATGTTCACAAGACACACTAGAGTAACAGAATTTCTGGTTTACAGCTGAAAGCAGTACAGCAACAGGGAGACACAGAAGCTCAAAATCCCAGCATGTTAGAGCACTCTCAGCTTTGCTCCTTTCAATTCTAGGATTACAATTAGAAGATTTAGGTTAGGATAAAATGAAGAACAGGGATGTGATTGCTAAAAAAAAAAAAAAGAAAAAAAATTGTCTGGACCTTTACTGTTTCAGTGATAAGTTCATCAAGTTGAAAACAGATAGTAAAAGTTTTGTTGTATCAGGAGACGTATTTAGCCTTTCATTTCACACAGTTCTTAATTTATTTGAAAGCGAGTAAAGACTATTCATTATGCTTTTATCTTATAGTGAAGCAGTGACTTCATCATATCTATGGGCAGCCTGTTCTGATGCTTAACCACAATTTTAGGGAATAAATTTTTCCCTATATCTACCACCTTCCATGGCTCAATTTTCTTTGTTCTAGTCTGTCCACACTTAGTCGAGCTACAGAGCTTTCTTAGTTTCTTACAGCATCAGAATAGTTCTTTATTGTGTTCAACGTACATTTTATATATCATTCACTTACAAACAAGAAGTTCCTGTTCCTCCAGCAGTTCTTCTAATAAGTTAATTGGCCCTAGCTTCTCCCAAGCAGTGATAAAGATTTCTCACTCGTGAATTACTCGTGATTAACCGTGCATACAGAAAGATCTCCTGTTTATCTTTAGATTCCCTTTGCTCTTTGTCTTACATTCCAGTCTCCCAAGGTTTCACAGTGATAAGGTCTATCAAGAAGTCTGGTAAGCATTTTGGTGACTCACTCACAGTTACATCTTCCCCCACATTAGTCTAAGACATTGATATACTCAGCGATTTCTAGGTTAAAATTATCACAAAATCTTCAAAAGTACATTTTCTTCATGTACTTCTAATTGAAGAATAGAATTACAGAATGACTTAGGTTGGAAGGAACTTCAAGGATTACCTAGCTCTGACCCCTGTGACATGGCAAGCAAGGTTGCAAACTGCTAGATCAAGCACTACTACAACAGCTTGCCCATGGTCCCATTCAACCTGGCCTTGAACTCCCCCAGAGACTGGGCATCTACGGCCTCTTTGGGCAGCCAGTTCCCATGCCTCATCTCATCACCTTACCTGTGAAAAACTTCCTCCTGACATCTAATCTAAACTTACCTTCCCTTAGTTTAAAGCCCTTCCCACTTTTCCTATCGCTATTCACCCATTTAAAACATTGATTACCTTCCTGCTTATAATCTATCTTTAAATACAGGAAGTATGTAATGAGGTCTCCTGAGGTCCTTCTCATCTCCAAATAGAACAAGCCAAACTCTCTCTGTCTGTCTTCATAGGAGAGGTGTTCCAATCCTCTCATCATCTTGGTGGTCCTTCTTTGGACCTTCTCCAAAAGCTTTACATCTGTCCTATGCTGAGGGTCCCAGGCCTGGAAACAGACCGGGCATCATGAGGGAACAGTAGAGAATGACAATCACCTCACTGTCCCTGCTGATGAGTTTGATGCAGCCCATGGTATAGTTGGCCTTCTGGGCTGCAAGTGCACACTACTGTCTCATGGCAAGTCTTTTATCTACCAAGGACCTGTAAGTCCTTCTTGGCAGGGTTACTCTCAAGGATTTGTTCTCCTAGTCTATCAGGTGTCTATGTGAGGCATTTACTGAAAGGTCCTAAGAGCATTTAGGATATGCCTGCAGAGTTTTTTGCATATAGGCCCCAGGTTCCCCTGGATAGGTCTCAGATATGCTGCTTGTGATCTAATCTATCAGCTCTATCTTATCTTTATCTTATTGATTGGGTAGCTAGGGTACAGTTGTTTCTACAGCATGACAGCAAGAGCAGATGAGATCCTACAAAGAAGTTGCTACTGATGTTTTAATGCCTATTCTTCAAGGTAGAACAAACACACAATGTTTTCCATTCATAATGTTTGTTGCTGTCTGAGGCAGTTATGAGTTCTCCTAATTATTTTTTTTTTCTGCCTTAGTGTACTCGTCAAAACCCAAGATTTCTGTATCCTTTTGTGACAGCAGCAAAGGGGCTTCAGATGCACAGCCATCAATCCTGCCACCATCAGATGAAATATTAATCTGGTGATTTCAGAAATAAATAATAGCTAATACTTGACTTGTTATGGTAGATTAAATTTTTTGCTTTAAAATGCACTTTTGCCGCTTGAATTGTTTTGCTGAATTGCATACATGTTCAACAGTTTCCTTTATGAAGCCAGACGTCCTTACAACTGTTTTGATCATAAAAATACCAGCTACCAAGGGCTTTTACCTTCTGCAATCATCCTTAATGTATCATACAGTTTATAGGGGTAGGATAAGTATATGCCCTGTATGTGATCAGGGCAGCAAAATGTAAAATATTTCTTGTTCCCAAAGGCTTGAATATTAGAGACCTTGAGCAGGTAACTGATAGGTAAATAAAATGTGTTAGAAATTGCAGAAATAGTTAACTGCTCTCTACTGCTACAACATAGAGATACCAAACCTTGAATACAAGCAGAGCTGTGATTGATTGGTCTCTGCTGTCAATGCATTTCTGTCTTCTCACTTTTTTATTTTGAATTCTTTATTTTGAAACTCTTAATTTTTGGACTCATGTAAACACATTGCAGGTTAAGATGAACAAATTATCTTTTATTTTTATTCACATAATCTTGTTTAATAAAATACAAAACTAATGCTAACTTTTGATAAAATTATTTTTCAGTTTCTCTAAATAATAACTATGATGAAGCTACTGTGGTTTTGGTTGTTGTTGCCTCCTTCCATTTGTTTGATTATAGTAATGGGGCACTAAAGTAAGATGATGTAGCATATGCCAGAAGTTTCATGCCTAAAGTGGTAAGCCCAATATGAAAAAAAATGCAAACATAAAAAACAATTTCATATTCTACAAGAAAATGTATTGATTTCTGGTGAGAGTTGTACATACAAATGGAATAGTAAGTCACTCAAATGACTTGATTGTGAATACAAGGCATTGTGAAGAGATATACTGTTCAGCAGAAGACTGTGGATATCAATATTCAAGATAAAGTGAAAGTCTGATTTTATTTGTGAAATGTATATTTTTCTATTTTTCTAGCAGTAATATTTAATTCATTCTTTTCTACAACAGTAGTGCTAATGTTGTATTTATCATGTCTTTTCTTGATTACATTTGTAAAGGGAGATTTATATTTGTCTATTACTTATAAATTGCGTTGGCTTTTTTTTTCTTTTTTTTCTTTTTTTCTTTTTAATCACAAAAACAAGAATACTTAGAAGACTGTTTACTCAGTAAAGTAAATCTATTTTATTCTGGACTTCTACAGTCACTTTTATTACAAACATAAGCACTATTATGCATGTTAATTTTAATGTTTATACAAACCATTTGTCTGTTATTAGGATACATAAATTAGATGTCAAGGTACCTGGGATAGAGAAGAGGAACCTTAAATCATAGGAATTCTAAATCATCTGAAAAGCAGAGAAATATACTGAGAGAATCATTACATCTGCAAACTTAATAAGATATTCCAAAAGACTAGGATAACCAAAATTATATTAATTTTATCTTGATAATATCCTTTATTATTTGCAGGGTAGCCCCAGTAGGATAGGCACAAAGATGATTTCTCATTTAGGAGATTACTGTTTTTCAAAGTGCTTGATACTGGAAAAATATTCCTCTATTGTATTGCTCTGGATTCACTCTGTTCTACTCTTTCTAAGTCATTTGCCGCCAGAGGTTTACCTGGACTGCATTTTGTCTAAACTTTTGTCAGTTCTTATTAGTAATTCATATGGACAGTATCTGTGAAAATGACAATTATACAGCAGTATATTCCATCAGGGACAAAAGAAGTATGTAAATGCCAATTTGATCACTCTTAGTTCCAAAGTTTAACCAATCTAAATTCTGAGAGGTATCAATATTTAAAACAATGCACACTAATTCAGAGGACTGTTCTTGATTATTTTAACCTGGTTTTCAAGAATCTTTCCCATTATACAATTAAATTTCCAGATGGCTAAATAAAATAAAAAGACAACAACAGAATTAAAAAAAGTGCAGCACATGCTATTTATATCTGCACCAGTTTGAAAATCACATCATTTACCCAAATTGCTAAGGTATGCTCAGCAGCATGTATCAGCAGTTGCAAGGTTTTGGTACTGACATACTGAGACTAAAGCCATAAAAGACAGAACATAAGGCCGAAAGCAGTAAAGAAGCAACACAAAAATAAATGAAAACAATGATAAGGTGAAAAATCATAGTTTAAACAGGATCAGATTTTAGTCTCTGTTGGAAATGGGAGAAGATGAGATAAAGTTTGGATAACATGTTGAAACATGAATTGCTAACTGGTAGTATAAGTCAACCTGGATTTTTCACAGTTGGATACTGATATGGATTAGGAACCGGAGAAGCCAAGAAATTAAGCAATTGGAGAGAAAAACAGCAACAACAACAGCAAACAATGAAAGGACAATTCCTAAATTCTAAGTCCAGTAAAACTGTAGGAAGTCAAATCATCAAGAAGAAAAAAGCAAAACAAATGGTTAAGCATCATAAAAAAAAAAAAAATGAAAAAATGAAAAATAAAAGAAGAATCATTATTAACACATCAAAGCTAACTGTTATATTCTCATATTAATATGTTATGAAAGATCCTTGTGGACATTTGTAAAAATAAAATAAAAAGAAATAGAAATGTGTTAAAATAGCTGGGAAGAGCGCTTCAAAGACCCTCAGCCTGCCTTACCTTTCTCAGTAGGAAACCAAGTGATTTTATACTCACATTAACAAGGATGTAATAAAGAAATCTAAAGAACAATCTGCAGTCAAGTTACTAAAAAATAACAAGGCGAGTAGTAGAAGCAATCAAATTGTAGTGAGCACCTAAAAGCACCTTCTGCTATTTGGCGCTACTAAATGAGAAAGGGCTAGGATAACAAGAATGAACAGACGGAGCTGTGTCTATGTAGATCATTGAATGCAATATTACTAATTCTAGCTTGTTTGGCTGCAACAGCCATTGTCTAATGACCAAGTAATTAGGTAATTAGTAATTAAGTAAAACCAAAGTCTTTTAGTATAGCTTCTTGTGTGTGATGATTTTCTAATTGCTACATTTTTTTAATAGGTAGCTATCCAATATACACTAACTAATATAACTAAAGTATATATAGTATAGAAGCAGCACACAAACATTTATTCTGTGTAAAATGAACTTACCATAAACTTAGAATAAAACAAAACAAAACAAAACAAAACAAAAAAACCTACAAAACAATTAAGAGCAGTGCGGACTTGAGATTGTATGACAGCATAAAGCTTGAAAGTATGTCTTGATAAAAGGTCGCAGGTCTATAAACTAATGGCCAATTCAATTACTTGATTACTTGTCACTAGATAAATCTAAACTTGAAAGCTGAATAAAGCTCTGTGAAGTGAAGAAAAGTGGAACCATGGGCAAGAAGCACTCCCCAGTAGTGTCATACTCTCCTGGGAAATTCAGTGTAACGCACCTACTAAGCCTTAGGAATTAACTGCTGATCTCTCGTTGCTAGCTTTCTTACCTCTTCTATGAGTGCTACAAAGAAACATCTTCAATTTCTAAAGTTTTCCCCCTCCAGATGATTTTCCTTTATTGTCTTAGAAAAAGAAAACAAGAGAGGAAAGAAAATATGTCTTATTGTCTCAGTGTCCAGTTCATCGATCAGAAAAGAAAAATGGTTACACAGGGTCACGACCTCATCTGTTTCTCACAGTGTCCTACCAACAAGTGCACAAGAAGCTGGGAGGGGATACAGCCGGAGCAGATGAACAAAACAAACCAGAGGGATATTTTGTACCATATGACATCCTGCTCAGCAATGAAAGCTGTGGAAAACAGTGAAGAGAGGGGACATTCTGTGTTATGATGTTTGTTTTCCCAAGTACCCATAATAGGTTATGAAGCTTTGATTTAATGAAAATGGTTAAATATCTGTCTGTTGATTGGAAGTAGTGGATACATTTCTTAACTTGTTTTACTTGTACTTACACCTTTTTCTTTACCTAATAAACTGTCTTTATCTCAACTCATGAGTTACCTCACTTTTATCTTTCCATTTCTCTTTCCCATTAGGTATAGGGGGAATTAGTAAGCAACTGTGTGGTGCTTAGTTGCCTGCCAGTGTTAAATCATAATTGTTCAAAGCTGGTGGGCAATGTGGATCACTTGTGGTGTACACACATTAATTTTCCTCATGATAGCTACATACTGTTCCTCTCCTCTAGGACATGAAATTGCAATGGTAAACTTTACAAAATTCCGCATAGATCATTTTACAGAGCTCAAATTCTGACTTCCAACACACCCTGGCTAGGCACGAGCTTGTCAGCTAAATAGTGGGATTTTTTCCCATGAAATTGACATACACAGGTATATGCAGACAAAACAAACAAACAAACAACAAATACTATTCCCTTTACTTATCCTAACACCAACACTATGTACTGTGAGATAGAAATGCTAGAAATGTAACAAGTTTCAAGCAGCTTCATACATAAGCATACAAATCTCTCACAAGAATTACATTTTTAAGCACTTGCAGTTTCCTCATGCTTACCTCTGAGAATTTAAATCATTATACTGTGTTCGACCAAAAGCTAGAAGAAATTGTGATGTGAGTCAATAGACTTTCTCCTCTCTTATTATTACAGATGGTTTTGTTTTTGGTTTTTGTTTTTTTTTTTTGGTTTTGTTTTACAATGCACCTGGTTTGTTATTAGTCATGGAGGAATTCAAATAATTTTTTCTTAGGTAAATATTTGCCAGGGGAATATGAATAGCATTAATCTCAACTCACCTGGCAAGACCAGTACAAACATACTTCTAATGAGACTGTACTTGCTTATTTACATCTTTTCAACTGTGACAGTAACTAGGAGGAACTTAAGTTTGAAAGTAGAGAATGGAATCTAACATCCACGTTCGGGTTCTTTTTTTTTTTTAATTTCTATTGCTCATAGAAACAATGATTCAAAAATATTCATCAGTTCCTCACAAATTATCCTCACTGAAGAACAACGAAGAAACTGAACAGAACAGGTAAGATTATGTATCAGTAAATAAAATAGCCTAGAGTATCATGTCAATACATTTACTTATCTTTAGTTCCCAAAATAGGATGTCTTTATTTATACCAACTCTCAGGCCAAGACTATAAAAAGGATATGCAATGTGTAAACAGATTTATTGCTTACTATATTCAAGCCCAGCTGAACAAGTTTTATTTTTTAATTTAGATTAATTGAGAAGCTGGAATAACCTTCAGTAACTGTACAAAATATGTCTGATACAATCACTGCCCACTGTGATACAGCTAGCCCACTCACAGCTCTTTCCTACCATCTAGGATGCCTTAGGGCATACCGGCCATCTCATCCTGCTGCCACACCAATGATTTCTCCAACAGTCTCCATCAGAATTGTAAGTCGTATCTGTCAGAGTCTCAACTACCTCCATGCTTAGGTAGATGAAGTAAGCTTCTGATCTTTATTGACTATACTGAGAATTCAAATATCTAACTCTCATATACATTTGCATGTAGGCACGCTTAGATCATAGAATTGTGGAATCATTGAATGGTCTGGGTTGAAAAGGACCACAATGATCATGTAGTTTCAATCCCCCTGCTATGTGCAGGGTCACCAACCACTAGACCAGGCTGCCCAGAGCCACATCCAGCCTGGCCTTCAGTGCCTCCAGGGATGGATCATCCACAATCTCTCTGGGCAATCTGTTCCAGTGTGTCACCACCCTCTACGTGAAAAACCTCCTCCTAATTTCTAACTTAAACCTCCCCTGTCTCAGTTTAAGACCATTCCCCCTTGTCCTATCACTATCCAACACTTCGTAAACAGTGTTTCCTCCTCCTGTTTATACACTCCCTTCAAGTATTGGAAGGCCACAATGAGGTCTCCCCAGAGCCTTCTTTTCTGCAAGCTAAACAATCCCAGTTCTTCCAAGCTTTCTTCATAGGAAAGGTGCTCCAGCCCTCTGATCATCTTAATGGTCCTCCTCTGAACTCACTCCAAGAGCTCCACATCCTTCCTGTACTTGGGGCCCCAGGTCTGGGTGCAGTACTCCAGATGAGGCCTCACAAGAGCTGAGTAGAAGGGGACAATCCCTTCCCACTCCCTGCTGGCCACTCCTCTTTTAATGCAGCCCAAGGTATAATTGGTCTTCTGGACTCCATGCACACACCGCTGCCTCATGTCCAGCTTCTCGTCCCAAAGTACTTCTCTGCAGGGCTGCTCTCAAGGAGATCTTCCCGCAGTCTGTATAAACACCTGGGATTGTCCCAGCCCAAGTGCAGCACCTTGCAATTGGCCTTGTTGAACCTCATTAGTTTCACATGGGCCCACTTCTCCAGCCTACCTATATTCCCCCTAGATGGCTTCCCTTGCCCCTGTTGTATTGACCAAACCACTCAGCTTGGTGTAGTCTGCAAGCTTGCTGAGAGTGCACTCAATGCCATAATCTATGTCATTGATTAAGATGTTGAAGAGCATTGATCCCAAGACCAGCCCTTGGGAGAAACCACTTGTAACCAGCCTCCACCCTGACACAGAACCATTAATCACAACCCTTTGGCTGCACCCAGCGGACCAATTCTAAATTCACCAAACAGTTCGTCCTTCAAATCCATACTTCTCCAATTTAGAGACAAGGATGTGGTGAGGGACCATGTCAAAGGCTTTTCAGAAGTCCAGGAATGTCATGTTTAGTTGTCTAAACATGAGCTGAATTCCAAACATAGTTTGAATTCCTTCTTTCACAAAGTCAGTCTCCACCCATGTGATACTAGTCTAGTATACTGTTAAAGATTTTCAGTCATTTAGAAGCCATAGTGCTGACAGACTTGTTTGTGCACATAGACTTTTTTGACTTGTTGCCAGGGAGTTTTCTCGAGATCTGTCTGTATCCGTGACAGGGACACAGCAGACCCACAGGCCCATTGGCCCAGAAATGAAGGAAAGAGAGAGAGAGGAGAAAAAAAAAAGGCCATCAGCAGTTTATGGGCTGATTTGGCCTGGTTCCATGACTAATGGGGCAGGGGACCTGTGGACCCGCACCCCAGAAAAGGGGAAAATGTAGAAAGGTAGGGAGATAGTAGATGGGTCTAAAAACAGAACAGTGACAATGATCTGAGGAGGAATTGTACTAAATACAATATTGCAGTGCAAGATAACACAACACAATACAACTGAAATTGAGGCCAACAAATCAAGCAAAATGAGAGAGTGTTTGAAGGCCTTACTCTAAAACTGCAGGTGAAAAAAAAAAAAGGGCAGCATGCACATCTGGGCAGCGAACAAAGAGAGGGTCTCATGATCTGCGAGGAGCTCCAGCTTTTCTCTCTGAGCACACAGTCTTCTGGGGAATGCATGTCCTCCCCCCTGCCTCCAAGAACCAGGCACCCAGAAACTGGCAGTCCACAGAACTGGAGCTTTAATTCTTTAATTCCCAGTACTTTACATGATGTTATGATGTGAAATACTGACAATAAAAAGCACAAAACCATGACACATGTTTATACTTCTATGGTTCTATCTAGTTAAGTATAAATATCAGATAGTGATTTAATGACCACTGTTTACTATGGATTTCTGTTTTCCTCATTGTTCAACTTAAAATCTCATAATTCATTCACTGTATATTATGTGAACACTGATGTGAAAACAGAATTATGAACCAACACACCAATATTACATATTGCTATATAATCTGGAAGCATTAACTAGCTAATAAATTGTTATAAGAAAAATAATGTCACTCTATTTTTTATGAAGAACCGAAGTACCAAGAATTAACATCAAGGTTTTAGTCTAACTAAAAATAACATGTTCTGCTTGATTTTGGAATGCATGGTACTATGCATCAACTCTGTATAGAATCTCATTCCTTCAAATCTTTGTTTCCATTTTTTTTTTCCTTCGGTAAACAAACAAACAAACAAACAAATAATCAGCAGTTATGTATCTCAAACATGTGAGTCATCTGACTGATTTAGAAAGTGAGAAATACCCCTATTAAGAACTTTTCAAATCTTTTTTAAACAAACAAAAATCTATCAAACATTGAACAAAGCACAGACACTCAGTATGCAAACAGAGATAAATAGGAGATTCAATTGCTTAATTACAAAAATATCTCATAGGAACATGCCACTTCTCAAAAATACAAATATAATGAATTGTAAAAAGTATCCCAGCCTCGCAAATACTTAATAACGATATGAAGTCAAAGGTAAGAAGAAAAGTCTCACAAATATCTGAACGGAATTACTGAATTTATTGTTGAATATTCATTTCAGTGTCTTTTTTTTTTTCTTTTCTTTTCCTCAAACAAGGTTAGTAATTTTTGATTATAAACTAGAGCTAATTGCATCAAACTGGAAGTAGAGGCAGATATACCAGGGAATTTTGTTGTCATACAAATAGGCCTTGACAGGCTGAGGAGATTGAAGGATAGAATCTTATCATAGAATTGTAGAATCACAAGGTTGGAAACAACCTGCAAGATCATCCAGTCCTACCGTCTTCTCATTACCACTGCTACCACAAGCACTAAACCATATCTCACAGCTCCTCATCCAGACGCCTCTTGAACACTGCCAGGGATGGCGACTCCACCACCTCTCTGGGCAGCCGTTCCAGTGCCTGACCACTCTCTGAGAGAAAAAGTTTTTCCTCATGTCTAACCTAAACCTCTTCTGGTACAACTTGCGGCCATTTCCCCAGGTCCTGGGTTCGTTGCCTGGGAGAAGAGGCCAAATCACTCTTCACCACAACCTCCCTTCAGGAAGTGTAGAGTGAGGTCTACCCTGAGCCTCCTCTTCTCCAGACTAAACAATCCCAGCTCCCTCAGCCACTCCTCATAAGACTTGTGCTCCAGACTCCTCACCAATTTTGTTGCCCTTCCCTGAACACACTCCAGGACCTCAACATCTTTCCTGTAGTGAGGGGCCCAAAACTGAATACAGTACTCGAGGTGCAGCCTCACCAGTGCTAAGTAGAGGGGGATGATCACCTCCCTGCTCCTGCTGGCCACACCATTTCTAATGCAGGCTTGATATTCAACAAGAAGTGTAAAGACCTGCAACTATGGAAGAAGAACACCATGCACATGTACATGCAGTTGGAAAGAAATTTTTCAGAAAAAGACTTGGGGTGCCCTTTTTACACCAAACTAAACATGACCCAGCAGTTTATCCTTGTTGCAAAGAAGGCTAATGGTATCCGGGGCAAAAATCCGGGCATTAGGCAAAATATAAGGAAGTTGAAGGAGGTGATCTTTTCCCTCTACTCAGCACTGGTGAAGCTGCAGGGAAAGCTCAGAAGGGATCTATAAATATAGAAATAGAAGATGCAGAAAGAATGTAGCTAGGCTCTTTTCTGTGGGGCCTAGAGTCAGGACAAGATGTAGAGGAAACAAATTAGGACACAAGAGGTTTCCTTTTACTATTAGGAAACATATTTTACTGTGTGAGTTACATAGGTTGCCCAAGGAGTTTCCAGATTCTCAGAAATCTTCAGAAACTGTTTGGATATGATCTTTAGTAACTGGTTGTAGGTGACCCTTTTTGATCAGGGGGACTGAACCATATGACTTCTAGAAGAAATTTCCAGCATAAATCACCAATTCCGTGATTCATAAAAATTAATTGTTCTACCAGTTCTATTTGGTGTGCAGAATTAACTCGGAAGAAGGAAGGCCATTTCTTTCATTGTATAGAGTTCTTGAAAAGTCAAACAAATCAAGAAGAGATCTTTGATTATTTGACTTGGAAGCACTATATATATATATATTTTTTAGAGTAAATAAATGTGTGGTGCTTTGTACCTACTATAAATTATTTTAAATAATGACAAGGAGGGATTTTTAATAATGGAGATAATGGATTGGTGTGACAATAAAATGAATCATGCTCATCAAATAAATTGATTTTTTGGAAACAGCTCTAAAGCAAATTTTTTTTTAAGATAAAATTTGGATATTATAAAATACTTTCGTTTTATTTATATCCTAAGGCCTTTAAAAATTATATATTTTTTTTACTTCATATATTCACTGAGCTGCCTAACTGTTGCACATATATGTGGTTTTATAAAGAAAATAAAATTTATACAGAATGAGGAAACAATGGTAGACTTTATTTTGTGCCTTAATATCATAAATTTGCATAAGACTTTGGTTTAAATCAACATAATTTTTTTTATCAACATAATTAACTGGAAGGTTGGATCCTTTAAAAACCAAGTTTCCCTAAAAAGAGATTGTATTTACTTACTCATCTCATGAATGCATTCAAAAATTCATTTATAATAATTCATTCTGATGATGAAAATCAAAAACAAAAACAATAAATGAAGTATCTTACTAATTTTAAGCTGTAACTGCATCCACGTGCTTTTTTTTTTTTTTTTTTTTTTTTTGTGTGTGTGTGTGTGTGCGTATTTTCAGTTTTCTTTCTGCCTTCAAGTTCCAACTAAGCCTTTTATTATAAATCATAAATTCTGATCTCCTGACATGTGTGTTAGCATTAACACATCATGTATATGTTACTACTCTAGAAAAGTAAATCAATATTTACTGGATAATTTATTTACCCAGATCCATTTTGTATGTGTGTATCTATATGTGTATACTAACATAGCTGAGGTACTATTCCAGTAATTACTATTTCATTAAAAATAATTATAGTAATAGATGGATTGGGTAAGTGAGAAGTGTAATTTTCATTATAGTAGAATCATATAATCATAGAATAGACCAAATTCGAAGGAGCTCATAAGAATCATCAAGTCCAGCTCCTGGCTCTTCACAGGACCATCCAAAAATCAGACTATATGTCTGAAAGCATTGTCCAGATGCTTCTTGAACTCTTGCAAGCTTGGTGCTGTGAGCAGTTCAATGAAGAACTTGTTCCAGTACCTGACCACATTCTCGGTGAAGAACTTTTCCAGATATTCAAACTGAACTTCCCCTGTCACAGCTTCATGAAACTCCCAAATGTTCTATTGCTAGTCATCAGAGAGAATAAATCAGTACCTTCTCCTCTGTTCCCCATTGAGAGGAAGCTATAGGTTACAATTAAGTCTCTTCTCAGTTTCCTCTTCTCTAGGCTGAACAAACAACATGACCTCCATTGTTGCTCATATAATCCTCACCATGTTTGTAGCACTCATTTGGACACTCTCTAATAGTTTTATGTCCTTTAAGTATTGTGGTGCTCAAAACTGCACACAGTACTCAAGGTGAAGCCATACCAGTGCAGTATAGAGCACTACCAATATAGAGCAGGACATTCACTTCCCTTGGCCAGCTAGAAATGCTGTGTTTGATGCACTCCAGGATATGTCTTGTCTTTCTGGCTGTTGGCTCATGTTCAGTTTGTTGTAGATCAAGAGCCCAAAATTCTTCAAATTCATCTTGTAAGTAGCATTAGGAATGCAAGCTGTGCATCTGATTCTGACTCATGTTTCAGAGCACAAGTTGAAGAATTTGCCCAAAGAGAGAAGAAAGGATAAATACGTAGTGTTGTACTGAAATTTGGCACACCTCTGGGAAGGTTTGTTAAAGTTTGGGAAAAAATAAAAAATAAATACAATCATACAGAACAAAGCATGGGGGTGGGGGGGGGGGGGGAAGCCTTCTAGAAAACAATAAAGAAGGAAGGGAGAAAGGGAGGAAGGGAGGAGAGAAGGGAGGGAGGGAGGGAGGGAGGGAGGGAGGGAGGGAGGGAGGGAGGGAGGAAGGAAGGAAGGAAGGAAGGAAGGAAGGAAGGAAGGAAGGAAGGAAGGAAGGAAGGAAGGAAGGAAGGAAGGAAGGAAGGAAGGAAGGAAGGAAGGAAGGAAGGAAGGGAGGGAGGGAGGGAGGGAGGGAGGGAGGGAGGGAGGGAGGGAGGGAGGGAGGGAGGAAGGAAGGAAGGAAGGAAGGAAGGAAGGAAGGAAGGAAGGAAGGAAGGAAGGAAGGAAGGAAGGAAGGAAGGAAGGAAGGAAGGAAGGAAGGAAGGAAGGAAGGAAGGAAGGAAGGAAGGAAGGAAGGAAGGAAGGAAGGAAGGAAGGAAGGAAGGAAGGAAGGAAGGAAGGAAGGAAAGTGTAGATTTTTTTTTTCCTGCAATGTGTTGGAGCATCACATTATTCACAGTAAAAGGAACAGATCCTATGGCTCAGGAAAGCTGAAACTTTTTGTTACAGCTGACCTAAATTTCACTACAGATACTGTGATAAAGAAAGGAAAGATATGCTAGAGTCACATTGATATGTCAATCGGACAAAAGACACACAAGGTGCTTCAAAAGCTAACTTGAATTTTGAATAGCCTACTAATAACAATTTCTTAAAATATTTATTTTTTCCAATTTTTGACAGAAAAAGAAAAATTACTAGAAAACATAATTATTTTTTGTTTGAATTTTGAAATGCTAACTTGCTGCAGAAATCCATACCTACTGCAAATTTATTTGGCTTGAAACACTCGGCATCTCTGAGACTTCTGAGATGTTGATATTTGGATGTGGTTGCTCAAAAATAATGATTAGTAGATTAGATGATTAGAAGATTAGTAAGGTGCTGTGCATTAGAAAATAATTTTCTTTTGATTTCTATGTCTATTAAATTTAACTTAGATTATTATAAAATATTCACTTTTAAATAATTCTTCAGATTAATATCACTGTTATTCAGAGCTATGGTAGATTAGTCAATAAACATTTTGCTGACTTTTTTTCCTTTTTTCAAAATTTTTAGTTGAGAGATATGGGAGATAACTTCATACACTGTCTTAGACAAAGTTCAAGGAATTTTATATCTCAGATGGACAGTAAAGATAAGGTACTAAAGTGCTTTGAAGTAGGAAGATCTCTGAAGAAGAACTGAGATGAAGGCAGGAACAAGATGGTAAAAAAATGGCATGTTCCTATTCTCAGCTCAAAGTTAAAAGGAGGATTGTACTTGCTTGAAGGATAATCCTTCCTGAAAGCTGTCACAGGCAGGTCCTGTATCTCCCATAACTCAGGCTATACTTAAATAGAACAGTTTAGCCTTTAGTATTTTCACAGAATTTTATTGCCTTTGGAGTTCTGTTTCACTTTCTTAAATTTATGATTAAGAACACCTTCAAGATTACACTTTTTGTTACACTTCTGTGCTTTTGTTTTCTTTGTGTCTATGTGGTATTTGCTGTTTTTAATTTGCAAGCTGAAATTGCTTTGGCTCTAGCTTTTTTACTTAGGAAGAATAATAGTTTTCAGAATGAGAAAAAAAAAAAAAAGCTAAAATACAGGATTCTATGATTAGCTTACTGTATGTTTGCTTCACACATATCATGATGGCTGCTTCTGAAGAAATACCTACTGTTTTATTATGATGGCCCACAACGTCAGAGACAGTTGTTGGTGATCTGGCAGTGGAGGATGAAATTACCTGCCAATATTCTGCTAAATTTTGTTGCCTTGCAGCAGATTGCAGCAAAGGGGCATTCTGACAAAATGGTATCTTACACAGAAGTGCATATGAAGCAAACATGTATAAGTGAATTACTCCTTGTGGAAAAAATTGTACTCACTGACATTAATTAATGTTTGCTGACCATCTTGTGGATACTATACTGTGGATATTAGCACTGAGGTGGTGGATAGTGTGTTTCAACAGTGGTGGCAGTGACAGCAGGTCACCTCTGGTGTAGATTTTTAGTAGCATGCCATTTGGGCTCTTGTTCATCACTGGTGAAAAATCGTAGGTAATGGTTATGACTGTGTTGAAAAATATTGTTCTATAGCTGAAAATTTTCTCTATCAAATAGTGTTATTGTGCTCTTTGTATGTTTCCATGGAAATAAATACTAGGAATGCATTGAATGGAAGAATTATGCTCAGAGTGACTTATGTATTTACAGCTTACAGAATTTTTAGTATTAAAGTTTGCAAAAAACAAACAAAAAAAATTAAATCACAATGAACTGAATAATACAAAAACAAAACTTACAATGTTTAACATGTGGTGTCTCAATAAAGCACTTCATAAAACAATAATATAAGACTTATTTGGATTGTTTTACACACAATATATCTTGAAGAGATGGATTTCATTTAAATATTATATCAATGCTCTTTTCATTAAACTAAGACAAATCAATATTTTCTCCTTGTAAACAAAGAAGAAAATGAGGCATCAGGTGTAACTAAGAATGAAATATTTTTTATTGAACCAGTTAAATTAGCTGTACTATCAAGGTCATTAAATACTTTGCTTTTCAAAGCAAGACAGCTTTGTTAACTGCAGGATTAAAGTGCCTAATAAATGAACATTAGAATGAATATAAATTAACAACTATTCTGTTAAACCAATAGAAAAACATTAAAAATATAATAATTTCAGGTACAACAGTAAGAAAAAACGAACTAGCATTTTCAGGAAATTATGTTGTGCATACATTTTTCCTTCTGTGTCTCTGAATAAAATGCATATTATTGAGATGACACTACAGAGATACTGCTAGTTCTTATTTCCCTTTCTCTCTATTCCATTCTATATTCAGCAACTGTGAAAGTAACGTCCATTCTGAAGTGATGCTGAAAAAGAAAAGAGCAGGTGCAGAGTACTCGTGTTTGATCACAGAGATTTTTTCCTTTCTCTGAGGTAGGACTTTAAGCAAGGGCAGCTAGCTTGCCATATGGCACTTTGTCCCAAGGGAGCAAGAGAGAATTTAGGCCCTGATTCACTGGCCTCTGAAATTACTGGTAGTTATTACATTGATCTCTGTGAGTGCAGGACTGAATATTTAACTATGGTCCATCAGTCAGAAAATTAAAAGGGCAGGACTTTTTCTTGGCTTGTAGCCAAAACAGGCTATCAGCAACACAAAAACCTAGGCACCTGCTGTTGTAGATTATTCTGCAATGTATTCTAACCTGTCTGAAACTGCCAATATAAGTACCCAATTAAATCCCTTAGTAAAAAGATAAGACGCTTTATTCTGAATAGCAATATGGTACTTTTGTCATAAAACTATAATGGTATAAACTCCATAGGCGATGATGCATGGTTAAAACGGGATAACAGTCAGTGTAAAGCATTGCTGAAGTAAAGGAACATGTTTATGGAAATCATGTTTATGCAAATCTTTAACAGTGCAAACAGATTAAGCTATATTTTCTGTGGAACTATATTTTTGTAAGCAAACGACAAGTCCAAATATGGATCTCCAGCTACTCTGCTGTTTTACATATGTTTAAAAGTAGGTTATAGTCCAGGCTTGGGAAGACTGATTTATTACTACTATAACATCTAATTAAAAAAAAAAAAAATAATCATATCTACCCTGAAAAGCACAAAAGACAGACAATCATAAGTATTTTAATAATTCACTTCCATAATTCATAGCCATTAGATGCAATTGACAAATTTGCCTAGATTTGTAACTTTGCTTTTCCCTCTAACTTACTAGTTAGGGCTGTGCTGTCACTGTACACTGTAAGAATGATTCTGTGCATAGGGAAAATAGTACATATTGCATGCGCTATGAATGCCTTCTTTTGCTTCTAGCCCTCTAATATTTTATTTTGGCAGCTATCTTAATAAGTATCTGTTCCTCTCCCTTATGGAATCTATGTCTCATTGAAATTGACTGTATGTTTTCTTTCTAAACAGAAAATGTGTTATATATGTCTCAAATACTAAGAGGGGTGGCATTTAGTCTCACTTTAGTCTCTTGACTAGAATAAGCTTCTCAGAAGTATGAAATGGAAAATTAAAAGGAAATAGAACAGCTCTCTTTTGATAAATCTTTTTGTGTGTAGATGGAATCACAAAAGATGCATTTACAGCCATCTATAAATTATATTAACATCACTAGCTTTTTTTTTTTTTTTCTTCCAGATTTTTTTTGCTGATGCTTGCTCTGGATTAAATGTGTGCCATTTATTGTTCACATTGGTATCTTTTTTATGCGTATTAGCAAATATTTCTTTCAAAAAAGCATAGCTTCATAATGGATTTTTTTTTTTTTTTGAGAGGTAATCTGATATTTTGCTTTTTTCCTTTTTTACTCTTTTTACTTGTGTTTATGTGTTTTTATCTTCCATGCTTTTTACTGCATCTTGCAGTGCTCCTTTAAAAATATTTAAAAATTTAAAATGATTATCATATTACTTTCTCATATGATTTTTTTATGATATAAAATAGAGCACTGAATTTTATGAAATAGATTTCAAAAGCTTTTTTTTCAGGCTTTAATTCAGAATGTGGTTTTCAAAGGTAAGCAAACTTGATTTTTTTTTCCTAAAAATTGTTCTAAATTTTTTTCTATGGATGCTTAAGTGTTTTTAAAACCTATTATCTCTATTTCTTTTTACTCAATGCTACAAATTTGTAATGAATTTATGTGCAAACTTTTGTCAGAGTTGATGCATAATTTACATAAAGTACATATCAAGTATAGTTCAGTATAGCTGGAATTTTCCTAATTTTGCATATTTTTAATAACAGTTTCCCAGTGTAAAAATAACGCTTAGCATTTTCATATCTGCATGCAAAAGAATCAAAGTATTGCAAGTCACAATACAACATTAAGGAAAACAACAACAACAAAAAAAAACCACTAAAAAGAAAATAAATTATATTTATTTGTTTAATTATGTTTATTTTAACATTATGTTTAATTTTTTTTCTTATTTTCTGGATAGAATTCTTTGACAATAATGTTCAAGGAAATATTTTTACCTATGAGAATGGCTCTGAAAATATTTTGGAAAGCACATCTTTCATAAAATGGATTCCAACTCATGAGCTAGCCCACAAAATAGTAGAAAATATTTTGTGGAAATTACTGTACATCTGTTGCCAGAGATGTCAGAGTTTATGTTTTTCTAGATCTCTATCAAAAACTATATGGCTAATCACATATGATTGCATTTGATTATGTATTTCAAATGACTAATGGCACATACCAAAACCGAATTCATACAATATTCAAAATGACCATTACCTCTTATCCTATCACTAGGCTGACTCCACCTCTCTACAACCTCCTTTCAAGTAGTTGTAGAGAGTGACAAGGCCTCCCCTGAGACTCCTCCAGACTAAACAATCCCCATTCCTTCAGTTGCTCTCCTAAATCTGCTCCAGATCCCTCACCCACTTAGTTGCCCTTTTTTGGACATAATCCAAGTCTTCAGTGTCTTAAAGTGATGAGCCCAAAGCCAAACAGTATTTGAGAAGTGGCTTCACCAGTGCAAAATAGAGAGATTATCACCTCTCTGGTCCTACTTGGCTACGCTATTTCTCATACAAGCCAGAATGCTGTTGGCCTTCTTGCTCATCTCAGTATACTGCTGGCTCATGTTCAGCTGGTTATTAATGCTCAGATCCCTTTCCTCCATGCAGCTTTCCAGCTACTCTGCCCACGTCTGAAGCACATGAGGTTGTTGAGACCAAAGGGCAGGACCTGGAACTTCGTGTTATTGAACATCATACAGCTGGCCTCATCTCATCAATCCAGCCTATCCAGATCCGTCTACTTATCCTCAGACAGTTCAGCACTTCCTCTCACCTTTACATCACCTGTAGACTTTTCTGAGGGTGCACTCAGTCCCCTTGTCCAGATCATCAGTAAAGACACTGAACAAGCCCAGTCTCAACACTCACCCCTAAGGAATACCACTAGCGATTAGTTGTCTGCTGAATTTAACCATCTGGGCCAGGCCATCCAGCCATTTTTTTACTTAGTGAAAAGGACATCTGTACAAGCCACAGGCTGCCAGCTTCTCTGGGAGAATGCTGTAGGACACAGAATCTAAAGGCTTTACTAAAATCGATGTGAACTATAACAACAGCCTTTCCATCATCCACTAGGTGGGTCACCTGGTCATAGAAAGAGATCAAGGAGGTCAAGCAGCACCTGCCTTTCATGAGCCTATGTTGGCTAGGCCTGATCTCCTAGTTCTCCTGCATAATCTGTACAGTGTGTGACTGCAATCAAAATGGCCAGCTCTGTGACTTTCTCCAATAACAAAGTCAGATTGACAGGCATGTAGTTTCCTGGATGTTCCTTCCAGCCCTTCTTGTAGGTGGATGCTGCACTGCAAAGTCTCCAGCTGTCTGAAACTTTCCAGTTTCACCAGGATTTCTGGTGAATGATGGAAAGTTGCTTGGCAGTCACTTCATTCAGTTCCCTCAGTACCCTTCGGTGTATCCCACCCAACCTTGTGGACTTGTGACAGTCCAGGTAGAGTAGCAGGTCACTGTTTACTGCATAGTTGTGGGGAATTTATTCTGCTCCCCACCCCTGTCCTTCAGCTCAGGGGGCTGAATATCCTGAGGATAATTTGTCTTACTATTAAGGACAGTAAAGAAGGCACTGAAAACTTCAGCCTTTTTCTCATTCTCAATGGTAATGCTCTGCACCACATCCAATAAAGGATGAAGTTTCTCCTTAGCACTGTTCCTTTTTTTAATATATCTTTAAAAACATTTATTATTATTATAACAAAGATGAACAGAAAATGAAAATGTAGCAAGCACAATGTCATAAGGATGTGTGTTTACACGCATGCACTTATGTGTATGCACATTTGTATTTGTGTGTGTGCATTTGTTTACATAGGAGTGTTTGTACTGTTTTTTTTTCTGTTGTGTCTCAGAGCATAGAGCCATTGAACATGTATCTATATATCTGCATAACTATGTGTCTTATCTATATGTCTACATATTTATATATGTATCTATATATATATAGATACATATCTCTCTATATAAATATTTCTCTTAGTACATTCACTTGTATTGCACTGGAGAACATGTTAGCATAGATGGACGTATCTATAGTATAGATAGATAAAAATATATCATTTGTATCTATATCTATACTATCATGTTCTTCAGTGCAAAACAAGTGGATGTAAAAATATATATTTCCAAGCACATAGTGTTGAAGGTTTTGAGGTTCAATTACGATGACCTTTAATCTTGTCACGTAGACTATACAATGTTCTTGTTGATATCACTTTGCATTCTTATTCTTTTCTCTCTGAATTATGACTAAGAATGAAAATAAGGGGAATATTACAAGTATAATAAGACCTCTCATGATAATCATAGCTGAATAGTGGAACATTATTCTTTCCATATAGGAGAAAAACTGAAAACCAATAACTGACCTAGTTTATTTTTTTTTCCAATTGTAATGGAAATAAAGCTTGTTAGTAACAAAGTCTATCATTTGTTTAAAGCTGTTATATATAGGAGAAAAATGCCTTTGGCAGTTTTGTTATCCTTGCCATTCATAAGTACCAGAATAAGGCAAAGGTTTTTCACCATTTAATAAAGAGAAAAAAGAACGCAGAGAAATGAAGTGCAGCACTACACATTTTATCAGAAGAAAATTCTACTTGCATCCCATCACAAAGACAACTTTTTCTTTCCTCTCTCTGCCTGAGAGAAAGACTTTATTCTCTATAATCTTATTGAAATCAAGGGGAGACCCAGAGAATACGGTTCTGTTACATGGTAATAAGGGTTATAGAAATATAGGCTTTGGAAAATTAGAATCTTTTTTTTCTTGGATGTTTTACTTCCTTTGCAGTGCTCCCATGAAGCCCATACATCATGACAAAAGGAACAAGGAGCAGGAGGATGCCAATGAACAATTCTTCCTGCTGATATGGTTTTCTGGTGTCATACAGACAGTCATGAGTGATCTCATAACAACGACAATCAGCATGTAAAGGCAAGGTCTTTTCTATGACTTGCACATTAAATTAGGAAATAGTCATTTAAGCACAGCAAGCTCCTGATTAGGAAAGAGGTCAGCTCTAATTCTACCTCAGTGCTTGCTTTTATTTTTTATTTTTCTTTTGTAGCTATGCATATGCATACATACATGATTCCTACTGTTTTTTTGTTGAGCTTTTTTTTCCTATAATTGTTTTCAGAGTAATATGGATAATCTTCATTGTGACAGCTGGTTTAACTTCAATACAGTAGTAAAAGCCAATTTTTCTTTCACATTATGTTTATAAAAACTCTGATAGTAATCTGTGCTTTTATGGGAAATACACAGAATCAACAATTTTAGTTTCCTTTTGTTTCCACAAACCATTTAAGCTAGTCATATGATAATCTTCAGGAAAATTTTAAACTGATGAAATGGGCTGAATACTTTAAAAATTAAGCTTTCATTAGAAAGCCTTTTCTAGAGGTACAGGCCCACAAAAAAAATTGTTTCTGATATTAATTGTACTTGTAGAAACTGGAAAAACAATATAGAATTTATAATATTTTACAAAAAGTGACCACAGGATTTTTTCAGTATAATTTGCTATACTGTAAGAGGTTGATTTTTTTATTATTTATTTATTTATTTATTTATTTTTCCAATTCTACTTTCACTTTACATAATTTACACAAAAGAGCCAAACAGTTCTCTCCAGTGGTAGCAGATATTTGCCAAGTAATCCTGCACATTCCAAATTTGAATATTTAGAAAATCATATTTGAATCCTAAAAACCTCAGAGTTCAAAGCTTATTAACTCCTCACATCTATGCCTACATCTGTAAGCAGGTAATAAAGCTTATATATAGAAAGAGTTAGGAAGGATGCATAATAATGATAAAATATGAATTTAAATTATTTTAACTGATTATGTAGTAATACTGTTATGTGTTTGCCAGTTACACAAATAAAAACATTAAATAAAAGGAAATTCAAATCACTGTTCTACCTCTTTATCTAGCAGCTGATTATATTTAATTTAGTAAAACTTATATCTGTATATAGTTCAATGAAACAAATGAGCGTTCTTTTCTTCAGTAATATCAGAAGTCCTTGCTCTTGATTGTTGTTATATTTTCTCTCCCTCTCCCTCTCGCTCTCGCTCTCGCTCTCCCTCTCCCTCTCCCTTCCCTTCCCTTTCATAATTCAATTTTAAATGAGATAAAGAAAGCTTGCTCCACATTTGTTCTCATGACCAAGATGTAGTAGATCAAAGTGCACAAATTTGGGAATTTTAATTAATAATCATACATGTTTAAAATTAATTTAAGTGGAATTCTACATTACCTTTAAGGTTGAGAAATGCTGTCACATCTGATTCCTCTCTCAAGATGTTAAGAATGGAGTAACACTGAAGGGCTGTGAGCAGCTGAGGTGAAATTATTTTGATGTGTTAATAAAAATGCGTATGGTTATTTTCAGTCATCAATTTGCAACTTTTTCCAATCCTATGTCTCCACACTGACAATACAGTCTACAATAATGTATTAATATGTATTTGAGCATTTGAGTTATGACAAGATGTGAGTTTCTGAAGTAAATCTTGCACTTTTCCATACCTTCTATAAATCACGCCATTTTGAAGTAGTCTCAGAAAATGTGAAATTGGAAGATATACCAAAGGGTGTGCTTGCTGTGCTCCAGCTGCAGAAATGTTCAGTCCCTGAGACAGGACTGCACCATCTGAAACCTAATTATTGTCAACCACACACAGAATAAATGTGTAACAACCACCAAATAAACATACGCAAGCCTTCTAAGCACGTCT